>NW_028270176.1:65635682-66265567 GCF_037043375.1 Chiloscyllium plagiosum | reverse complement strand
TCCTACGATTAACTATATACTCTTCCTTAAGGCATGATCTCCAAGTGCAGCACTGGACTCAACTCCATCTGCCAAATCTCCGTGCATACCTGGAACAGATCTACTTCCTGCTCGATTCTTTGACAACCTTCTATACTTTCCCAGAAACCACTGAACCTTATCTCATCTGTAAACTTACAAACTCACCAATCTGCAATTTCATCCATGTCCACAATGCAAACCAGAGCCAGCAGAGCTGCCAATCGTGATAACTATGGACCACCACTTGTCACGGACTTCCTTCAGAAGACAAAACTCCGCTCTTCCACCACGTTCCTCTGCCTCGTATGGGAAAAACCAAAAGAATTCATGCGACCCATTCACCGTGGATCCCATGCATTTAAATCTCTGGACGACTCTATCATGAGGGGCTTTGCTGAAAGTCTCAGTAAAGTCCATGTCGACAATATCCACAGCACTACCATAAACGACAAGTTTCATTACCTCCTCGAAACATTCAATCATGTTAATAAGACATGCCCTTGCCTGCGGAAAGGTATTTTAACTGTGTCTAATTAGGCCTGGTGGTTTGAAACATCAAAAGTCTTGTCCATTAGAATACGCTCCAACAGCTTTCCAAATGACAGTGCAATGCTGACTTTTCTTAATTTTTTGAAATATCACTGTTTACTTTCTTGAACAGAAGATCAGCAATGAAGGAATAAAGGCTTCATTTTCAACGTAAAGACAGCTATGATCAAAGGATTCCCTAGAGGTATGCAGTGGACAATAGAGTTTATTGATGAAGGCTTTGAGATAGCTTTGGCTGAGATAAAAGAATTATTACAGAAAGATTATGGCCTCTCAAGAGTAAGAGTGTGAGTTTATATTTTTGTCTAACTACCGCAAATGGGCGAGGTTCTCAATGAATATTTCCTCCCTGTGTTTATCGTGGAGAAATGCATGAAGACTTGGTTATGACAGGGGTTAAAACACTCTGATCATTCGAAAACTGACACACAGAGACCCTCAACGCTTGCTGCAATGCGTTAAACTTCGAGAGGAAAACAATAATCCCAAAGGTCACCATTTAAAGTAAAAATTAACAATTTTATTGTATACGTCTGAAAGAGAATACTGAAACCAAAAACTATTTACACCATCCTCTTAATTCTATCTTTTAACTATCATGGAACAATACTGGCCCGATACATTCCCTCTTAAATTTACGTCAAGATCAATTTGAAAACCCGTTATCATCTCCAGATCTCGAACATTCTTTGTAGATTTCTCTGGTTTGACATTAGTGTTCTGCTGCATATATTTGTTTTTAGAAGGGAACGTTCAGACAGCTATACAGATAGCAGTTTGTTTGTTGGTAGTCGTTGCTATTCTCTTCCAATCTCTTCAAAATGTCCGGTTTTATTCCCCAAAACATTGGATCATTTAATTGGTTTGATGGCATCCCAAATTGAAAAATTGAAATTCGATTGGTATTTATTATCTGGGGTACGACTGAAACTAATTGGCCGAGTTTGAATTTTTTAGGTGCATGGCAACACCGTGCAAAGTGTTTGTGGACACCAAATGTTACATATTAAGACCTTCTCTACAGGTGTGCTTTTCTATTTCCGGATTAGCTTCCTGTCTCCTTTAAAAATACAGTACGCGTATAGACCTTCATGACCCCTTCCCCTGAAGAAAGCAAATGGACCAATATAACGAAAAAATGGCTCAATTTCTTATTTGCCTTAACAGCATCAGCATGACATGTGTATGACTTTAATCTAAGTTCACATTAACTTCTTGCCAGACAAATATATTTCATAATTGAATAGATAACTACGTTATCCATACTTTATTAGGTAGAATTCATCTATGGCCTTCGTCTTTGGGTTCCGTGTGGTCAACTTTCCAGGACCACTGCTGTGTCCCAAGAACGTCAACTCTGCTTTTGTGTCTTCTGTTTTGTTTAATGTTATTGCCAATTTCGCCTCTCGTGTTCGTTTAAACTGCACAGTATGATCCTACCAGTGCTTACGAAACACCAATACATTGTTCAAACAGACTTCACAGTTTGTTAACCACTCGACAACTTTGTTTGTGAGTCTTTGAAATTTGGCGAGTGTGTTATTCATTCCAAAGTGCATCACTTTGACTTGTTGCAGTTCACTTGGGTTTGCAAGCCCAGAAATTTCTTTCACTGTCACTGGTAAATATACTTGTCATAAACACACAGTTTGTCCAACTTGCTGATATAACTGCTTGTCAAACTTTCTCCATACAGACCTCCAATCTCGACATTGATTATGAGTCCGATTTTGCAACGGTGTGGACTTCCAATAATTCAAGAAAAATCGTTGAATCCAGTCTGTTCTTGAGTCCAATCTGATTGCCTGAATTCTTGTAATCAAATTGCCTCTTGGAATCTGGTAGGTACAACCATTGCGGATAATGAAAACTTTTTTTTTATTTTCAGACAGGGGTCCATCACATTCATTCATAATCCGTGTGAAACGTTATTTGCATGTGGGCATTGGTATCTAAGAACATCATTGAACTTTATGCATTCTGGCTCAGTTCAACGCCATCCTCGTTGATTTTGGTTACCACACCATTCTTGACCTCGCTGGCTTTGGAGGTGTGAAGCTGATTGGGATGTTGCTTTATCTGAACAGCATTCCCTATATCCACTTCATTTACAATCGTATTCTTCCCATGCATCAGACTCATACATATGTCCGCATACTACAGTAACAAACATTCAACTGTGTTCATTAGTCCTGAGGAAAATAGTGTATTAACCTGTCCCCACCCCTCAACGCTTTCTTAGTTTGAAAGATATTTTGAGTCACATCAAAATCCACAGCATCTGGATTTGATTCCGCACTCTGCTGAGCAGTAACTTACACCTGTTCCGTCAGTTCTTTCTCTCCAGTGTAATACTGTTTCAACAAGTCAACAACTTTATGAGATAGTTCACCTCACTCAACTTTTTTCTAAATTTATCAGGGGCTTCTCAACCTGACTTTAAATTGTGTCCTATCACTGGCAACAGTACGAACACGTCATGACCTAAAGACAACGTCCGAGTTTGTGCTTGTATATGGAAACTGCTTCATTTTATGCTGTGGTCCCTTTTGGAACGTTTTAGCAATATCACCTGCTCGACATAACCTCTTCCTCTCACCAGATGCAAAACCAAATTGTTAGCTCTTGTGCTTTGGTCTTGTCAAGTTTTCTTTAAATAATTTTATGGGTCCTCACCTTCATGTCAGAATATTAACTCGAAGGGAGCAAGCTGAGTAGATTCATTTGATGCAAACAATACGACTTGGACATCTTCATCCTCATTATTCGGGTAATCCTGACAGTATGCTCTCAACATGGTCTTCAAGGTCTCATGCCAGCTTTCTAATGCTCTCTTGGATTAAGTATGATACGTACTTGAATAAAATCCAAATCCGTAACTAGGCTTGCAGTAAAATTAGAACCTTGATTCAAATGAATCTCTCTGGGTAGCCCATAACACGTGAATAAAGCGACGATCTCCTTTACCAATCATTTTGCCTTAATTCTCATAATTCAAATGAATCTTGAAGTCTGGTAGACACAGCCATTATGGTTAACGAAAACTGTTTCCCATTTTTATTTCTCGGCAGATGTCCGACACAATCTTTCATAACCCGTGTGAAACGTTCTTCACGTGCGGGAATTGTTAACAAAGGTCCTGACTTTATTTCCGCCTGTAACCTACCGACCACTTGGCATGTATGAGACGTTTGGCGAAGATTAACAACATCCTCGTGCAGTCCAGGCCAATAAAAATGATTGTTTTTACCGAAGCCTGAGTCTTTCAAACACCACAGTGAACACATCCATGGGCGACACAGTGGCTCCGTGGTTAGCACTGATGCCACACAGCACCAGGGTCCCAGGTTCGATTCCAACCTATTGTGACAGTCTGTGTGGAGTTTGCACGTTCTCCCAGTGTCAGCGTGGGCTTGCTCCGGGTGCTCCGGTTTCCTTCCAGTGTCCAAAGATATGCAGGCCAGGTGAATTGGTCGTGCTAAATTGCCCGAAGTGTTAGGTGCATTCGTCAGGGGGAAACGGGTTTGGGTGGGTTTTTCTTCGGACCGTCGGTCTGGACTGGTTAAGCCAAAGGTTCTGTTTCCACAATGTAGGGAATCTAGTCTAATCTATCGAGTTCATATTTCTACTTATAATAATTCCGTGGTGTAATACACAGACTACACAATCTACTGTATTTCGCCGATTTCTGTTCTGCACTATGCTGACGTGGTCTCCATTTCCGTCTCAAGCTTTCACCTTTCTGAAAGTTACCCTCAGGTGTATTCTCCTTATTTTATACCGTGTTTAACATAATGCTTTTGGAAAATTCTGGAATTTCTGATACCCACAGGAACACTCCACATGAATTTTCAACACCACCAGCAGAATATTCTCACGTTGAACCTCGTAGATCTTATCTATCTTTAAGTCCGGCATCCATTATTAGAAATGACGGTGTTTACTTCCTTCAAACGCAAAACATAAGTCACACCTAATTCCATTTTAATGCTTCTGAAAGCGGTTTATGCGCTTCTGGTATCAATTCGTAAGCGCTTAAAATAGCCTGTTTGACCTCTTTGTAATCTCTTGCCCTCTCATCTGACATAGCGGGAAATACCTTACTAGTCCAACCTACCAGTTTAGTCTAAACTAGCATTATCCATAAATACAGGGAACACGCCAACAGGCTCACCAATTTTTCAAATGAGTTGAAGAAGGTTTTCGATATTTTTCTCATGAAAATGTGGCTGAGATTTGAAATATTTGTATATAATACTAACATCTCATCTCATCTCATCTCCATCCTGTTAACTTCACTCTGATGACAAAGTTCCAAAAACGCAACTTCGAATTCTCACTCTTATTGTTCAGTGAAAAGTTTCTCTCATTTTCCCTCACCCTTTGTTTTATCTGTCTTTCTCTCTACATTTCTTCTGTCCTTTTCTCTCCCTTTATTCTCTCTTTGTTTACCATCTAACAAACCTTTCCTCAACTGTAATTTAAATCTTTTTTCAAGGACACTGCACATGTCTGTTTCACTGACACCTAAGTTTTTGAGTAGAGTCATAGAGATGTACAGTATGGAAACAGACCCTTCGGTCCAACCTGTCCATGACGACTCGATATCCCAACCCAACCTAGACCCACCTGCCAGCACCCGGCCCATATCCCTGCAAACCCTTCCTGTTCATATATCCATCCAATGCCTCTTAAATTTTGCAATTGTACCAGTCTCCACCGCATCCTCTGGAAGCTCATTCCATACATGTACCACCCACTGCGTGAAAAGTTGCCCCTTAGGTTTCTTTTACATCTTTCTCCTCTCACCCTAAACCTATGCCCTCCAGTTATGGACTCCCCGACCCCAGGGAAAAGACATTGTTTATTTATCATATCCATGCCGCTCATAATTTTGTAAACCTCCATAAGGTTACCCCTCAGCCTCCGAAGCTCCAGGGAAAACAGCCCCAGCCTGTTCAGCCTCTCCCTGTAGCTCAGATCCTCCAACCCTGGAAACATCCTTGTTAATACTTTCTGAACCTTTCAAGGTTTTTAACATCTTTCCGATAGGAAGGAGACCAGAATTGCACGCAATATTCCAACAGTGGCCGAACTGATGTCCTGTAGAGCCGTAACATGACCTCCCAACTCCTGTACTCAAAGCTCTGAACAAAAAAGGAAAGTATACCAAACGCCTTCTTCACTATCCTATCTACCTGCGACTCCACTTTCAAGAAGCTGTGAACCTGCACTCCAAGGTCTCTTTGCTCATCAACGCTCCCTAGGATGTGAACATTAAGTGTATATGTCCTGCTAAGATTTGCTTTCCCAAAGTGCAGCACCTCGCATTTATCTGAATTAAACTCCATCGACCACTTCTCAGCCCATTAGCCCATCTGGTCCAAGTCCTGTTGTAATGTGAGGTACCCCTCTTCTCTGTCCATTACACCACCAATCTTGGTGTCATCTGCAAACTTACTAACTTTACGTCTTATGCTCGCATCCAAACCATTTATGTAAATGATCAAATGTCGAGGGCCTTGCACCGATCCTTGTGGCACTCCACTGGCCACAGGCCCCTAGTCTGAAAAACAACCTTCCACCACCACCCTCTGTCTTCTACACTTTGAGCCAGTTCTGTATGCAAATGGCTAGTTCTCCATGTATTCAATGAGATCTAACCTTGCTAATCAGTCTCCCGTGGGGATCCTTGTCGAACGCCTTACTGAAGTCCATTTGGATCACATCTACTGCTCTACCGTCATCAATCTTTTTGTTCCTTCAAAATACTCAACCAAGTTTGTGGGACATGATTTCCCACGCACAAAGCCATGTTGACTATCCATAATCAGTGCTTGCCTGTCCAAATACATGTGCATCCTGTCACTCAGGATTCCCTCCAACAACCTGCCCACCACCGAGGTCAGGCTCACCGTTCTCTCGTTCCTTGGCTTGTCTTTACCGCCATTCTTAAACTTTGGCACCACGTTTGCCAACCTCCTGTCTTCCGGCACCTCACCTGTGACTATCAATGATAAAAATATCTCAGCAAGAAGCCTCGCAATCACTTCCTCAGCTTTCCACAGAGCTGTGTCCTGGGGATGTATCCACGTTTAACCGTTTGAAGACATCCAGCTGTTCCTCCTCTGTAATCTGGACACTATGCAAGATGTCACCATCTATTTCCCTACAGTCTATATCTTCCATATTCCTTTCCACAGTAAATACTGATATAAAATATTCATTTAGTATCTCCCCCATTTTCTGTGGTTCCACACAAAGGCCGCCTTGCTGATCTTTGAGGGTCCCTATTCTCTCCCTATTACCCTTTTGTCCTTAATTTATCTGTAAAAACCCTTTGGATTCTCCATAATTCTATTTGCTAAAGCTATCCCATTGTCCGTTTTGCCCTCCTGAGTAATTCCAAGACAATTTCAGCTTTTTTTTGTTCTTGGTTAAACAAAATTCTAACCTCTGTTTGTAATTCCAACAGTACTTTATTTTTACCTTTTCTTTCTAAACAATCTTTGCAAACTTGGAATCATATTCAAACCCCAGATACTTTTTTACCAATTTTAACAGACAATACTCTCACTTTCAATTTAACCAACCAAAAGTAACTAAAATTAAACAAATTGTCCCACCTATGTTTTATTTAATGATCCAGGACACTAACCGGCAAATGCTTTAATCTACTGTTATTTTCTCGATCCACACATCTATTGTAACCTGCCCAAATCTCAGAATGGGTCTACCTAATCGTATCGAAATCACAGGCGAGAACCTCCACACTATAAAACACACTGCCAATTTTTAAAAAGAGACACACAAAGAATCTCACCTGGCACCGTAATCTGTTAAATGTGAAGAGAAAAAGTATCATCCAAGCCGGCACTACTTAAGTAAAAATAACTTTTATTTTCTGTAAACCCAAAAGAGAATATTAAAACCAACAACTATGAGCAATCCCTTTCTCCTCAACCTATCTTTTAATTCATACTCTACAACACTGGACTGAAAAAAATCCTCTTAAATTTAAGGCAAAATCAATTTCAAACCTAGTTACAGACACACACACTCACGCAGACCCTTTCTGATACGATCCCACACCTCAACCGCGCACCCTCTCACAGAGTCTTACGCCTTTACACTCACAATCACACATAAACACACAATCTGTCTCACTGACAGCGGCGTCGCCAAATCATTGTTTTCAATGGAGAGAGGCTGGTAACCAAGTTCGGTACCCATGATGATTGCCTCAACTGGGACCCTAGGTTCGTGTCACACTACAGGTGACCGCATTGCACAACACACACAGAGACATTCCTTCCCTCTCTCCCACAGACACGCACTCTCACGCTGCCCTTTCTCATACAGTCACAGCTGCACTCCTATACTCACACCCACACCGAAGTCTCACTCACGGAAACCCTTTACACATGCACACAGTCTTTCACAGACACTCATGCCCCCAACACAGACAGACATATTTTCACACACGCACACACACACACACATATTAAGTTAATTAGATTAGATAACTTGCAGCATGGAAGCAGGCCCTTCAGCCCAACAAGTCCACACCGACCCTCCGAAGAGCACCCCTCTCATACATTTACCCTTTCACCTAACCCTACGGGCAATTTAGCATGGCCAATTCACCTAACCTGCGCATTTTTGCACTGTGGGAGGAAACCGGAGCACCCGGAGGAAACCCACGGGGAGAATGTACAACTCCATACAGACAGTTGCCTGAGGCGGGAATTGAACCCAGGTGTCTGGCGCTGTGAGGCAGCAGTGCTAACCACTGTGAGGTGAATTTGTGAGGTGAATTTGTACTTGCAGAATTATATTTTACTTTGCTCAAAAACAGCACGAATCAATGTAAGATTCTGTGAATCCAATTTGAAGATGAGATTCAGTCTGAATATTGGGACTCAGGTCACCTCACACAGGCACCACAAACCTCCAATGCATTATCGGCGCTGCCATAGCACATGTTGTTCCAGTTCACTTGAGAATGCAACTTTAAAACATCTTCTGCGATTTTGATCTGAAAGAACTGGAAGCAACATTGGCATTCTAAAAGATAAGAGAGTGAACAAATAGTCCTTTTTTTTCAATATATCATTTCAGCTACATCACTCTTAAACGTTGTTATTATTCGATGTCTTAAGATCTTATACTGCACAACAACCTGTTGAAGGAGCAGCGCTCCGAAATCTAGTACTTCCAATTCAACCTGTTGGTCAATAACCTGGAGTCGTATGAT
The DNA here is from genome assembly GCF_037043375.1 of Chiloscyllium plagiosum. Taxonomy (NCBI): domain Eukaryota; kingdom Metazoa; phylum Chordata; class Chondrichthyes; order Orectolobiformes; family Hemiscylliidae; genus Chiloscyllium; species Chiloscyllium plagiosum. The sequence goes on along the minus strand of NW_028270176.1, from coordinate 66,256,740 downwards.
TTTTAAAAATTGACATGGTAAAAATGTAAAATTCGGACGCGTGTCCACAGAATTTCACATGTTTCAGTGGAGAGTTAAAAATCTCTTAGATTTTCGTTCTTTTTATGAAGTTTCAATATTTATTCCTCTGATGTTTGAGGACTTGGCTTTACAGTGGAGGAACATGGAGCTGATTTTTTTTGTTCATGGCCCATGTTCAATGAAATCGAGCTGAGTTTGCAGTTGTTTTAATAATCAGGAGAGATATTTCCTGAATAAGATTACAACGAGTGTTAACACATGATTTTCCGGAAAGGAGGTGGATTGCAGACTTGCGAGCTGACAACGATACATAACACATCGATAGGTAGAAATCTTCATGCCTCTGAGTTTCTGTAAGGGCTATCGATTGGACAAATACATTATATTTTCCTTTCTGATGTTCAGACTACAATCGTTCCTGCAAGTGTCAACTGCCGATGTATGGACGCCAATTCTTTTTTTGTCTACAAAAGAATCACTGTTTTTTGTAATGAACAGTGCATTCGCGGCATTTGACAAATATGTTTAAGCAGCAACCCACGCATAAAACGATGAGCAAAAATAATAAAAAAATGAATCTACCAAGTGGATTTCTCTCTGATCTTCGAATTTATCTGGAGTGTTATAAGTTCAAATTAATAAACCCATTACGGTTACCAGAAGGACAGAGCATGAGTGTCAATCCATCAAAGAGTCATAGTCTTTAAATAGCATGACACACATCTTTGACTCAACATGGCCATGCCGAGTAGATATCCGAAACTAATCTCCTCCCATTTGCCAGAATTTGGCCATATCTCCGTTAGCGCTTCCTATTCATGAAAATCATCCAGGTGATTTTCAGATATTGGAATTTTATCTGCATCCAGTTCTTCCGCAGGCAGTTCATTCTGTTGGTGCATCACCATTTCGGTGAAAACGTTACTTCCTTTCCTTTTAGTTCTTTCTCCTCTCACACGAGACATATGCTGTCAGGTTCTGTACACTCTTACAGTGGAAGAAGACCTGAGTTACTCACCCTTCCCATGATCCTCATGACTTTATAAATCCCTATAAGGTCACCCGTCATCCTGTTGTGCTTCAGCGAGCTTGATATCTCGAAATTCAGCATTCCAAGCAATCTTTTCTGAACTTCCATGTTCAACGGTTTCCTTTCGATAGCAAAGAGATCAGAATCACACACGCTATTTTAATGTGCCCTAACCAATGTCTTGCACAATGCAACCTCCCAATCTTCAACTGAATGCCCTGCTAAATAAAAGCAGGGATGCAATTCACCCTCTGTACTATTCTCTCAACCTACGACTGCACTTTCAAAGAACTATGAACCTGCAATTCCGGTCTCTTTTTAGATTAACGCCTCTCAGTCCCTACTAGTACAGAGAAAACTGTGGACTGAAGATGCTGAAGATCTGAGTCGAGAGTGTGATGATGGAAAAGCACATCAGGTCAGGCAGCATCCGAAGAGCAGGGAAATCGGGCAAATCCCTTGATCTGGAAGTGTATATGTCTGGGTGATTTGACTTTCCAAAAGCATAAGCATACATGTAATTAAGATACGCTCCATATTTCCACTCCTCCACCCAATGGCAAATCTGCCTCAAGGTACTGTTGTAATCAGAGATAAACGTCTTCACTGTAAACAAAACTACATATTTTGGTGTCATCTGCGAAAGTACGAAGCATAGCTTAGAAGTATTGATCAGATTGGTAGGCCAATCGCAAATGGTTTTATAGTTTGTTAACGAAATAAAGATTTTGCGGAATTTAATGAAAGGCAGGACGCTGGGAAGATTGGAGGAATACAGGTAGCTTCCTTGTGGCACTCCACTGGCCACAGGCCTCCAGTTGGAAAAGCAACCCTCCACCAACACCCTCTGTCTTCTACTCTTGAGCCAGTTCTGTATCCAAATGGCGAGTTCTCCCTGTTTTCCGTGAAATCTAACCACGCTAATCAGTTTCCCTTGGGGAACCGAGTCGGATGCCTTACTGAAGTCCACATACATCACATCTACTGCTCTGCCATCATCACTCTTCTTAGTAACTTCTTCTAAAAACTGAATCAATTTTGTGAGACATGATTTCCCACGCACAAAGCCACGTTGACTGTCCCTAATCAGTCATTTCCTTTCCAAATACATGTATGTCCTGTCCCTCAGGATTCCCTCCAACAACTTGCCCACCACCGACGTCAGGTTCACTGATGTTTAGATTCCTGGTTTCTCCTTACCACCCTTCTTAATCTTTGGCACCACGTTAGACAACCTCCAGTCTTCCGGCAAATCACCTGTGAGTATTGATGACACAAATATCTCAGCAAGACTCCCAGTCATCACTTCTCTAGCTTCCCACAGAGTTCAAAGGTATACCTGATGAGGTCCTGGGAACTTATCCATCTTCATGTGTTTCAAGATATCCAGCATTTCCTCCATTGTAATATGGATATTTTTTCAAGATGTCACCATCTATTTCCCGACATTCTATATTTTCCATGTCCTTTACCATAGTGAACATTTTTTTTTTGCAAAATTCTCGTTCGTATCTATTCCACTTTCAGCGGCTGCACACGAAGACCGCCTTGCTGATTTTGAGAGGACCTATACTCCCCCTAGTTACGCACTTGCTCTGAATGTATTGGTAAAACTCCTTTGGATTCTTCTTAATTCTCTTTGGCCAAGCAATCTCATGTCCCATTTTTGCCAGCCTGATTTCCCTCTTAAGTATACTCCTACTGCCTTTATACTTTTCTAAGGATTAATTCGATCTTTCCTGTCTATACCTGACATATGCTTTCGTCTTTTTCTTTACCAAATCCTCAACTTCTTTAGTCATCCAGCATTACGTATATCTAGCAGCCTTTCCTTTCAACCAAAGAGATATATGCAGTCGCTGGATTCTCGTTACCTCATTTCTGAAGGCTTCCCATTTTCCACCGGCCCTTTAGCAGCGAACATCTGCCCCAATCAGCTTTTGAAAGTTCTTGCTAATACCGGCAAATTACCCTTTCTCCAATTTAGAACACTCACTTTTAGGTCTGGTCTATCATTTTGGTTCACTAATTTAAATTTAATTACATTATGGTCGCTGGCCGCAATTTGCTCCCCCGCTGACACCTCAGTCACCTGCTCTGCCTTAATTCCCAAACGTAGTTCAAGTATTGCACGTTCTCCAGTAGGTACGTCCACATACTGATACAGAAATTTTTCTTGTACACACCTAACAAATTCCTTTCCATCTAAACCTTTATGAAGTCCCAGTCAATGTTCGGAAAGTTCAAACAACCCATCATAACCACCCTATTATTCTTACAGAAGCTGAGATCTCCTTACAAGTCTGTTTCTCAATATCCCTCCGACTATTAGGGGATCTTTAATAGAGAGTGTCCCTTTCTTATTCCTCAGTTGCATCCAAATAACTTCACTGGATATCTTTCCCAGGAAGATCTTCCCTCACTACAGCTGTAATGCTTTCCCATATCAAAAACGCAACTCCATCTCCTCTCTTGCCTCCCTTTCTATTCTTCGTGCAGCATTTGTCTTTCGGAACATTAGGCATCCAGTCCTGCCCAGCCCTGAGCCATATTTCTGAAACTGCTATGATATACCAGTCACATCTTCCTAACCATGCCCTGACAGTTTGACTCGCTTCTGTTCTCAACTTTACCAGTCTCAGGTTGATCTCTTTCCTCACTATCTTCCTGGGTCGCACCCTCCCACCTTACTAACTTAAATCCTCCATAGCAGCTCGAGCAAATCACCCTGCAAGTATATTAGTCTCATTCCAATTTATGTGCATTCCACCCTTTTGTACAGGTCACTTCCTCCCTAAAAGAGATTCCAATGATGCAAAAGCGTGAATCCTTCTCCCATACAGCAACTCCTCAGTTAAGAATTCACCTGCTCTATCCGTCTATTCCTGCCCTCACTAGTCAGTGGCACTGGAGTAAACCAGATATTTCTACTCTCGAGATGTTCCTTCTAAACTTTCTGCCTAACTCTCTGTAATCTCCCTTCAGAATCTCAATCTTTTCCCATCCTATTTCCTTGGTTCCACTGTGGACAATGACGTCTTGCTGATCATTCTCCCCTTTGAGAACGTTCTGCATCCTCTCTGAGACATCCTTGATCCAGGCCCCAGGATTCCACACACCATTCTGATTTTATGCTGCTGGCAACAGAAACGTCTGTCTGGACCTCGGACTGGAGAATCCCCTAACACAATTGATCTCTTGGAGCCCGACGTGCCCCTCGTTGCGTTAGAACCAGTCTCAATACCAGAAACTTGGGTGTTCGTGCTACGTTCCCTTGTGAATCGATCATACCGTCCGTTTTCCAAATCAGAACTTGCATGAAATGGGGACAGCCACAGAAGATTTCTGCAACAACTGCCTAACTGCCTTAACTTTCCTGGAGTTAATCCATCTATGTGACTATATCTGAGACGTTTCTCAACGTCATGTAACTGTCATCTATCACATACTGTTGTTGTTGCAAATTCCTCATTGCCTCTCGCTGTCTCTCCAACTGGTCCATTAGATCTGATAGGATTCACAACCAGCAGCATTTATTGCTGATTTCATCCGCAGTAACCTATAAACTCTCTTTAATCTACCAATTCATGTATTGCTGGACATCGAAGTGCGATTGGGAAATTAATAACTGATCTTGGAGAACATACAGAGATGGTCCACCAGGATGTTACCTGGAATGGAGAAATTGAGTTGTTAGTGGAGACGAGATAGATTTGGAAAGGTTTCCATTGTTCGGAGATGACGGAGGTATGTACATGATTGAGCTGCATATGTTCGTAAGGCGTTTGGTCAAAGCGAATATAATGCATCCATTCTGCTAGAATGAGGAATCAGACATGAGACAGCATAGCCTTCGGCAACAGCCCAAAGATTGCGAAGGAATTTGGGTAAAAGAAGCGTTATCACTCAGCATGTGATGAAAAACTGCCTGGGAAGGTACTGTTGGCCTGAACATTTCCAAAAATATTTGCATAACTGCATCAAATGTGATAAAGTTCAAGGGTATGAGCGCCATTGTGCTCAATGTTTGGCACAGTTACCTCATCGCATTGGCGAGTTAGATTGAATTCCAGCCTCGGGCAAATCTTTGTATGGAGATTGCACATTTTCCCGGCATCTGCGTGGGGTTCCTCCCAAAATTCCTTTTACGTCCAACTTTGCAAATGTGTGCAGGTTAGGTAGATTCGCCATGCTGAATTGTCTACAATATCCAGAAGAGTGTGGGTTAAGTTGATTACCATAGAAACATGCAGGAGCATTGCGTGAGTGTTCGGAGACTGTGTGGACCTGTGGCAGATTTAGCACACTTTCAATGGTCGATATGTCGGTACAAAATCAATATTTTCTGCACGGAATGATTTTTAAATTAATTTACGAATGCGTGTTGTATTCACATTCAAATCATTATATAAATGATAAAACGTAGTGGATCCGGCACAACTTGATGTAGCACATCGCTGCTCAAGGTCCTGAATCCTGAAATAACAACCGTCAACCACTGACCTTTCTTTCTGTATTCAAAGCAATTTTGCATCCAATTGGTTACCTCCCCTTCGATCATTTGGGATTCAAACATATTAACATATCTAGCATATGTAACTTGGTAGAACGCCTTGCTGAGGTCCAAAGAAACAATGTCTACCACTGTGCCTTCATCAATCTTCATTGTCAACTCTTCAAAAATCTTCAGTGCAGAAGTGAGACATGACTTCCCAGCCACAAAGCCTTATTGACAGTATCTAACCTGTCCTTGCTATTGCAAGTGAATTGATTTGCTGTCCCTCAGTATACCCTCCGACAATCCATCCACCACTAACGTCAGGCTCAAAGGTTTAGAATTTTCCAGCTTTTTCTTGCAACATTTCTAAAAAAAGAAGGAACAGCATTACGTGTACTCTATTCTTTCAGCACCCCACATGTAACTGTCGATAATGCGAATATTTTACCAACGGATTAAGCATTTTTTTCCTAAGCTACCCACAAGCGTCTGGGTTACGACTGAACAAGACCCGAAGATGTATCTACTTTTCTGCCCTGTAAGGTCTCCAGGATTTCCTCCTCTGGAATGTGGACGCTTTTCGAGACATCACTGTTAATTTAACAAAGTTCACTAACTTACATTTCGTACTTCACAGTAAATAATGCAGTAAAATAGTTGTACAATGTGGCGAATTCGTTTCCTGCAGTTTAACAAATAGACGGCTTTATTGATCCTGAAGGGGCTTATTGTGCCCCTGTCTAGTTTCTCGCCCTAATGTATTTGCACGGTCTCTTTAGAATCTCCTTCACATTCTTTGTCTTCTTTGTCCTGTTTTAACCAGCCTGATATCCCACTTAACCCAATACCAGAAATTCCGAAAGAAAAACAAACAAGGAGCTCCTACAATCAGAATTTAGGGAATTGTGAGCCAAGCTAAAAAGTAAGACCTCCAAAATAGTAATCTGATGATTGCCAACAGTGCCTGGTGATAAACAGAATAGAAGTGAAGGACATGCAGGATGAATGTGTGGTTTGAGGGTAGGTGCAAGAGAGCGGGCTTCTGTTTGTTGTGACATTCTGATCGATTCTGGGACAGGTGGGATGATTACAAATTAGACGGTGTACACCTGGACCAAACTGGAATCAATGCTTGTGTGAACGCTGTTGGAAAGGGGTTAAACTAATGTGGCAGGGGATTGGGAATTAAAGAGGGATTAGTCGACAGTAACATGGCGGTAACGAACGCTTTAATGAACTAGATAATGAAGTCAGTAGGTCGAGAGCAGATGAAAAGCGCAAAAGGGACTGGTCGTCTGAGGTGCATTTGTTTTAATATTGAAAGTGTAACTGGTAAGGCAGATGATCTTAGGGCTTGGAATGACACCTGAGATTATGATATCATTGACATTATTGAGACTTGTTTGACGGAAGCACATGATTTGCAATTAAATATCCCGGGATCTCGATGCTTCAGTCGGGATAGAGCGGGAGCTAAAATAGGTGGACGACGTGCATTACTTGTCAAAGAGGATACCACAGCCATACTGAAGGAGCTCACGATGAATGACTCAAACAATGGTGCAATATGGGCAGGGCTCAGAGATGGGGAGGATGTGGAATAAATGTTGGAGCTTTACTACAGGCCTCTCAACAGCGAGCCGGAGATAGTAGTATAAATATGTCAATATATATGTAAAACTGCAGGAGAAAAAAGTGTCGTGCAGATCGAATATTTTATTTTTCCCAGTATTGACTTGGATTTCGTCCATCTAGGAGGTCTAGAAGGAGGTAAATATATTTAACAGAATCCAGGAAGACTTTCTCGAGCATGTTGTAAGTAGTCCCACACAGGAAGGGACCATTCTGGACCTGATGTTGGGGAATGAGCTCGGATAAGTTGGTTGAAGTTTGAAATGGCGATTACTTTGGGAATAGTATTCACAATTCCGTAAAATTTAGAATCATCATGGACAATGACGACTGTGGTCCTAAAGGAAGATTGCCACATTGGGAGAAGGTCAACTATATCTAAATTCGGCAGGAGCTGGGGCAAGTATATTGGGAACAGGTATTTGAAGATAAATCCACGTTTGATATGAGGGAGTCTTTTAAAGAGTGTTTAACTGGAGTGCAGGAGGGATTTTTCTTTTGAAAATGAGGGATGGAAATATCTAAATTAGGGAAGCAAAGAACATAGGTTAAAGTGTAAAATCAGCTGCAAGTAAAAGGACGCATACATAAGGTCTGGGCAGGCAGATTCTGAAGACGGTCGAAGCTTTGGAAGAATATCGAGAATGCAGAACAAATATGAAACGTAGAATTAAGAGGGCTAAAAGTGGGTAAGAGGTATCTTTAGCAAACAGTGTTAAGAAAAATCCCATATGTAATGAACAAGAGGAAAACTAGAGAAAGGGTTGGCCCAATGAAAGACAAAAAAGGAAAGATACGTGTGGAGCCAGAGAAAATGGTTGAGACGTTTAATGAAGACCTTGCATTCGCAATCACTGAGGAGTGGAATATAATGGATGCTGAGATTGGTAACTGATGTTTGATTACTCTACTTCAAGTCAGCTTATGGAGGGAGAAAGTGCTGGATATTCTAAAAGGCATGAAGATGGACAAGTCCCCAGCTCCGGATCGCATCTATCCCACGTTGCTGAGGGAAGCGAGAGAGGAAATATCTGGGGCATCAACAGATATCTTTGCAGCATCCTTTAACATGGGTGAGGTCCCGGAGGACTGGAGAAATTCCAATGCTGTCCACTTGTTTAATAAGTGTAGCACGGACAATCCACGTAATTATAGAATGGTGAGCCTGGCATCTGCCGTAGGAAAGTTGCTGGAGAAGATTGAGGGATAGGATCGACTCCCATCTGGATGAATATTTGCTTATCAATGATAAGCATAATGGTTTTGTGGAGGGAAGGTTATGTCTTACAACATTAATAGAATACAGGATTTGATAAAGGTGTTTGATGAGGGAATGGTTGTACATATCATACGAATGGACGTCTGTAAGGTGTTTGAAACTTTCCCCATGTAAGGCTCCTGGAGAAGGTGAAGTCGAATGGTGACCATGGTGTCCAAGGTAGATCTAAAAGGAACTGGGTGGGCCACAGGAAACAAAGAGCAATAGTAGAATGGAGCTTCTCAGAATGGAGACCTGTGAGTAGTGATGTTTGTGCTACAAACATACATGATTTGGAGGAAGGTATAGATGGTCTGACTGGCAAGATTGCAGATGAAGCAGATTGGTGAAGCTGCAAATAATGAAGGGAACCGTCGGAGAATACAGCCGAATGTCGATACGTTGGACAGTTGGGAAGGGAATTGGCAGACAGAGTTCAATTCTGGAAAATGCAAGGTGATGCATTTTGGCAGTTCCTGTTCAGGAGCGAACTATACAGTAAATGGAAATCTCCTGGAGAAAATTGATGTAAGGAGAGATCTGGGTGTCCAGTTCCCTTGCTCCCTGAAGGTAGCAACACAGGTCAATAGAGTGGGCTATGAGGCCTTCATCAGACGGGGTACTGAGTACAGAATTTGACAGGTCACCTTATAGTTATTTCAGATATTGGTTCGATCACATTTATAATATTGCGGACAGTTCTCCTTGCCAAATTACCAAAACGATATGGATGCTTTGGAGAGAGGACGTTCTCCAGTATTTGCCAGATATGGAGGTCGCCAGCTATGAAGACAAATTGGGTCGATTAGGATTATTTTGATTAGAAAGACAAAGGTTGAGGAGGGAACTGATTGAGGTCGACACAATAACGAGAGTTATGGACAAGGTGGATAGCTGGATGATTTTTCTCAGAAGGGGGGCTGAATTACTGGGGGTCATGAGTTCAAAGTGACAGGGGCAACGTTTCAGGGAGATATGCATGGAAGTTTCGATACACAGAAGGTGATGGATGCCTGGAATGCGTTGCCAGTGGAAGTGACAGCGGCGGGAAAGATAGCATCATTTAAGACGCACCTGGATAGATGCATGACTGGGCTGGGACCGATGTGACACAGACTCTTAGAAAATCGGCAACAGATTTAGATCGTGGACGTGGATCCACGAAGGTTTGAAGGGCCAAATGTTACTCTGCAGCAGTTTTATTTGATTCTTTTTTTTTATATGTCATGTTCAGCGACTCATGCGCATTCATGTCACCCAATTGATGACAATGAAGAAAATAGTGACATGAGAATGCGATGCATTCATCAGAATAGATCGCTGTCCAGCAAAGGGCCTTTTAAAAAACGAAGTGCTCTCATTACCGATGACCAAGTTTTAAGATTGAATCTTATCTCGATTTTGCAACCCTATTCCGAATTAGATGGCATTCAGTATAATATGCAAGCTCACGTATAAACTATTATTTTCTTCCAATAATGTGAAATCTTTGCCACTTCGACACTGTCAGTGCAAGTGATCGCAGCACTAGATATTTAAAAAAGCAGTAGTTGTGGAAATCCCCGTAAATGTTCTTTGAAAATCTATTGACTGTGTTGAAGTTGAACAAAATCATTAGTCACGAATAATTTCTGGGACATAAGGGAGCTGTCGTTGTAGTGTGAAAGGTAAAGTTGGCAGAAATGTGTCACAAAGATTTTTTAAAAGTAATTGCAGCAGATTTTAATGGATTGGTGAAGATGACGCTAAATGAACAGCTGAGAACAAGCTTCTCTTTAGTTGTTGGTGTTGTCATGTGCAGAGAAGAGACCCAAGTATTAGGAAACAATAACCCGAGATAAGGGACAGGTGATGGCCTGGCGGTATTATATTTGGATAGTTCATCCAAAGACGCAGGCAGCGTTCTCGGGACGCAAAACTGGAATTCCTGCAGAGAGTTAAAACTTATTTCAAAAATCTGGAATTAAGCTTTTAATATATTCATGAATCAATTATCAGTGTTCAGGACAAAAGTCTATGTGGGGAATGGTCTCTAGAGAGGGATACTTTTGTCTTTACCTGCCCTAGCATGCATGTATTTCCAGACCCACAACAATGTAGTTGATTCGTAACTTGCTTCTTGGCAGTTACAGATTGGCCATAAATGATGACCACATCAACCACAACCGCGTCTGCTGAATAAATGGGGAATAAAACAACGACGGAGGTGAACTGGCACGTTCACCAGATTCCACGTTGTTTCATAGTAAACGAAACACACAATCATGAAAGTACATCAAGGGAGCTATGTTAATACTCGTTTTAGTTATTTTGACATTAAATTCGGGTGAGTCAAAAAGATGCAAATTGAGTATGTGTATATTTTGGAAAGAAGAAGTGTCGAACATAACGTTGTAATAGTGCAGTTACGGGCACGACTGCAAGTTTTGGATTCTCGCCCCAGAGTTTGTGGCGTTTGTACGTTCTCTGGCTGTTCTGCTTTCTCCTGTAGGCCAGTGACGTGCAATTTAAGTGAACTGGACTTGCACAATTAAACAGTAGCATGGTGTTTCAGGTGGATTAACTATCGAAATGTTGGTTTATTGGAATAGAGTGGCGTGCTCCTCGGGTGGAGATGCAAACTTGTTGGGTGAAAATGACTTTCATCTGCAAGTTACGGCAATGCCATACTTTCAGGGATGACCTTTGATGTTGACGAAAGAGCTCAATTTTCGGAAGCAAATCTCTCTGCAGTGGAAACGTAGTTTGAGAAATCCCACAAGACCCTGACAAAGCGGTTACAAGCTAAAACATGCAAATTGCACTATGGACGGATGGGCTGTGGTATATTTTCCATAAACAGATAATTAGCATCAAAACTGACTTACCTTACGCCAGAAGACGTCAAATTGCAATCGTCTCAGATCATAGTTTTTCCAATATATTTTTATGCTTTTAAAGATGGAATCAATCACTTCCTAGCAAATCAGAACTGGAAATAAATGTAAAGAAATGAAATAGCATGAATAACGCTGTCAAGTAGATAATGTTACTGCTCGGGAGTTGAAAATACTATTCACCTATGTTCGTATGTTTGGCACAACAATCAATAACATACACGTTACACTGCTGCAAAATTAGCAATAGCATACATACTTTAGGATTACTTGATGCGATGTGTAGCAGTGAATTTCGACGACTCTATCCACTCGTGTGATGAAAACATCTGCAAGCAATGATCTCACAAAAAAATTGAGATAAAAAATTTCCATCTTTAATGTTTTAATTGTAGAGAATGAACTGGTATGATTACATCACAGAGACGCCACTTACACAAAGAGCACCAAATAGCCTCCTTCTGCAACACAACTGAATGAAAACCATGCGTTTCTTGTCTTATTCTGTAATTTTATGATGTAACGTGGGTATTAATACTATTCTTTGCTGTCCTTCAGATTCTGAAATAAAGCGTTAAAGGAAACTGTGTGATTTCTCACGACTTACATAAAAGAAGGAGAGGTTAGATAGTTACTGATTGTTTTGCCCAATTAAAACCGGCACAAAATGTCAAATTATTAATCAGTATTTATGTTGAAATCACTTTCAACTTATCCAAAGAGAAACACAACTAGTACAATCTCGTATTTTGAAACATAGCCTAAAAGATAGAATTTGGGAAGAATCATTAAATCTGCAGAGGCTGAGGGGTGACCTTATCGTGGTTTACATAATTATGACGGGCAGGGTAAATAAACCCATGTCCTTTCCTTGGGTTCGGGCAGTCCAGAACTACAGAGCATAGGTTAGGGTGAGAGGGTAAAGATCTATAAGAGACCTAAGGAGCAACTTTTTCACACAGTGGGTGGTATGTATATGAAATGAGCTGTCAGAGGAAGTAGTGGAGACTGGTACAATTGTAACATTTATGATCCATTTGGATGGGTATATGAATAGGAAGGGTTTGGAGTCCCTTCTTGACTGCCTAGTCAGACCTACGCCCCCCAACAACAAACCCTCCCTTCCTAGCGCATTCCACTGCCACCGCAGGAATTGCAAAACCTGCGCCCACACCTCCCAACTCATCTTCATCCAAGGTCCAACAGGTGCCTTCCACATCCATCAAAGTTTCACCTGCACTTCCACAAATGGCATGTGTTGCATCTGTTGCTCCTGATGTGGCCTCCTTTGCATTGGGTAGACAGGATGCTTTCTCACAAATTGCTCTAAGGAACATCTCTGGGACATCGGCACCAATCAACCCCACCAAGCCGGGTCCGAACATTTCAACTCTCCCTCGCACTCTGCCGAGGACATGCAGTTCCTAGGCTTCCTCCACCACTACTCCCTTATCACCCGACTCCTGGAGGAAGAAGGCCTCATCCTCCGCCTCAGATCACTTCAATGCCAGGGCATCAATGTGAACTTCCCCAGCTTCCTCATTTACCATCCCCGCACCTTACCCCAGTTCGAAACTGCTAGCTCAGCACCATCCTCGTCAGCTGTTCTACCTGCCAAACTTTCTTCCCACCTACTCGCTCCACCTTCCTCTCTGATATATCACTTTCATTTACACCTCAATTCAACTATTTTACTCTTAGCTACCTTCGCCCCAGCCCCATCCCACTCCCATTTATTTCTCCACCGCTGTGGCTCCCTGCCACATTCCTGATGAAGGGCATTTGCCCGAAGCTTTGATTTTCCTGCTCTTTGGATACTGTCTGACTTGCTCCGCTTTTCCAGCACCACTCTAATCTTACTGAATTCTCCTGTTTCAGTAAGATATAACTCGGGCCTGTGTAGTTACAACGTTTCTTTTGTTACGACAAGCTGGTGAACTATGCTGTTGAGTAAACCAAACACGCACACGCACAGAAGTTCATCTAGCCACGTAATCCGTTAAAATGTGAGTGACAGAGATTTCCAAAATGTTCCTATTTAATGAAAATAGTAACAGTTCATTTTTTTAATCTAATGGAGAACATTAAAACATTAAACAAGAATTGTTCACATCTGTAGCCCCCCTTTCTTTCAATTGTTTATTACCTGCCTCCAACTCGACAATAGTATAATTTTCCAGGACAGTTACTAAAATTACATCAAATTATTTTCTAAACCGCAGAGTGTCTTCAGTGTCTGGTTGAAGATCTCCATGGGTCGTCGTCTTTCTTTTTGCTGGGAAGATGTTTCATATCAAAATGCACTTTTGATAGAAAGTGTTTCTTAATTTCCTGGAACTGTGTTGATGGCTGCTGCTCTGTCCAGTTTTCGAAATGCCTGCATTCTCTACCCTTGCCAACGGAGCGTCTCATTGGTTCAATGTTTGCAAATAAATGAATTAAAACTCGATTTGGTTTCTGTATCATGGAGAATAATTTAAACTGATTGGTTCATTTCGAATTGTTGTAAAAACAGCAAATAACTGGGATATCCTTTAAAAATCAAATGCAACATTATTTCAATTCTCCAGTGCACTCTGAGATTGCCATCAGGTTATATCACAGAGGTGCTTGTAAGCTCTTAGTTTGGAACAGCATTCATTCTCATTTAAAGGTACAGTGCGCGCCTTCAACTTCATAACACATCACCCCATTAAGAAAAAAATGAACACAAAGAAAAGATATCTTCATATGCAGTTCATTAACCTAAGTCCATATTAATTTCTGTAGACAAATAGACACGCACGTGCACATACACACACACATAAGTATTTATATATGTCCAGTCTTATCTATACTTCTCCTTTAAATTCGCGATAACACATATGCAATCGTAATTATACGACATGCAGCATGTATAATGTGTAAATTAAAAATTTGTAACGTATGAACCCTGAAAAATCTACTCATAATTTTGCTTTTAAATCTTTCCAAGATTGTAAGGAAATTGTAGTTTGTGAACACAACTATCTCCGACACATGGTTCAGTACAGCAAAATTAAAATGACGTAAGGTCAGGACTAAAATCTTTTTTTGATGGCAGAGCATTTTCTCTGGTGGATGTTGAGTTTCTTTGAAAAGTAGGAAATTGGCCATTCAATTCCATTATCATCTTGCTGTAGTGGTACAACACCAACTCCTATAACGTTAGCATCGATTGCAAATTCCGAAAATTTGGCGAATGGACAAACTGGTAGGGTGATTAATGCTGCTTTTAAATTCTCGGATTAGCTCCTGGCATTGTTCTGTCCACGAAAAGTTTGTGTTCATCTTCCTTAAGTATGTTCGTGATGCCAACACGCTTCTGCAGTTTGGAACAGACTCCTGGTCGAATCCACTTAGTCCCTAATATCGAAACGCACATTTTTCCTTGTGGATGGTCGTGGGAATTCTTCAAAGGTCTTCGTGGTGACCTTGGGATCACCATTCCATGACCGAAGGTATGTCCCAAGAACGTCACCTCTGCCTTCAATAATTCAGTTTTCTTTTAGTTTATTTCCAGTTTGGATTCTCGTAATCGTTAGAAGTTTCTTGCCAACTGTATCATGTGATAACTCATCCACTCGTGAAAGATCACTCCTCTTTACCGGGAAAGCGCACAGTTTCGCAATCCAGTTGCAAGACACCTCTGTTCATGTGTCTTTGGAATGTAGCTGGTGCGATCTTCATTCCAAAAGACATCACTTTGAATTAATATATACAATTTGGGGTTTCAAATACAGAAACATTTTTCGGTTTTCTCTGATAAATGTACCTGCCAAAAACCACGCATTAAGTCCAAATTTGCGGCTTATCCAACTTTCTCTGTACAGTCCTCTAATCTTGGTGTTGGGTATGAGTCGGATTTTGTCATGGCTTTGATTTTTGGACAGTCCACACAACATCGTTGACCCCGTTAGTTTTCAGAACCAACACGATTGGCGAACTCTTCTCAATCTGACTAGGTTAGATGGAAGCTTTTGATCATCACAATCATTTTCTTCTGCATCTTTGCGGATTTGAGAGGATCAACTCTCTAAATGTACTTTTTTTTTCTGAACAGCATTTCCTAATCCCACCTCATGCAAAATAATATTAATCCTCCCCACCTCATTGATGCATATGCCCTCATACTGTTGCAACAAGCATTTTAACTGGGTAATTTACTTCTGAGCCAGAAAGTTCAGTAAACTCTCCCATCCCTCAAGGACATTCTCATTATTTAACTTATTTTGAGGCCCATCAAACTCCCCGACATCTGGATTTCATACCACACTCTGTAGGGCAGTAGCTCGAGCATGTTTCTCCAATTCTCTGCGGCTAATATAGTAAGATTTTAACACGTTCAAAAACCTGCCTGTATGTGCTTCGTTTCCCTGTGAATCCATCACCCCCTCATTTTCCATAACAGCATGCTTGTTTGAAATGGGGATAACCAAAGTAGACTCCTGCACTAACTGCCTATTTCCCTTAATATTCCTAGAGTTAACCCATCTATGTGACAATATGTGTGACTTTCCCCCTTCCTATATCTGCCATCCATCACATCCCCTTGCTGTTGCACATTCTTCAGTGCCTCTAACTGTCTCTCCAACAGATCCTTTCCATCTGATAGCATTCACAATCATCGTCAGTTATGGCAGATATCTTCCACAGTAAACCGTAAAACTTCTTAAATTCCCACATCCGACAAGATTAGCATATCATTCCACTAAAGGCCATGTTTGCTCCTTCACAATCTACAGACCCAGAAATTCACATTGTCTTATTCCTCTACAAACTAATGCTTCAGGTTAAATTAATAGTTACGGCTTAGATTTTAGGATTAGTCAAGAGACATATCTAAATAGATATATATATAAAATCAAGAAAGAACCCAATGTACTCACTACTGCAGACTTTCTGTACGCCATACTTAAAACTGTTCACTTATCTGTTGCTGTGCTGTGACCTCGCCCAGAAAGGTGCCTCCAAGATCAGTTGTGAATTTCATAATTTGTTTATTTTCCCAGACGCACTCCGATGCCCAGCAATGCATGAATTCAATCAGCAAAGGGAGTAACAGTACAAGTTCACTGTGTGTCAGTTTCTTTCTCTCTCTCCGTCTTGCACTGACCTCACCATGTGCTTCCTATGTCAGTACTTTTGTTTTAAAACTGCTGTTCTTTTGACGTTGTTCTTCAAAGTTTCAAAACAATGCAGCAGCACATAAAACAGTATTGCTGCTCCTAAAATTGCGAGGAAATCACCTGAAACACTTAAAATACCTAAATAGAAGCAGCACTTGCATCCAGAGGTTTTTCAGTCCTCCGTCTTGGATTACCCAGAACCCTGCATGCCAAACGTCCTTTCTGAAACTGTAATAAAGTCATACACTAACAATACCACACCACCCCCTCTTTTACCATCTTCCATGATAGTACTGAAAAGTTGAAATACCTGAACTTTCAACCACTATTCCAGTCCCTGATCTACACATGTCTCTGAAATGGCCACAACATCGAAATCCCACGTATCAACTCATGCAGTAACGTCAACCATCTGATTCTGAATGCTCCTGGCGTTGACGTAGACATATTTCAAACCAACTTGCTTGTCGATGACCTCTTGCCATCTACGAAACTTATTTCTGACCTCATTACATGAATCCTCCTGCATATTTGAACTACAATTTATGTTCACATCTCCCTGCTGACTTAGTTTCGTCACACCCGAAAAACATGAGCAAATCTCCCACGTGCCCACCAGCACGCCAAGATATTGGCATCACTCTGGTTCAGCTGAAGATCATCCTTTTTGTAGAGATGACCCTTCCACCAGGAAAAACACCATTTACCCATGAATACAAACATTTTTCCTGCTGCGCCATCCCTGCAGCCACGTGTTCAACTCCTTTCTCTCGCTCTCCCTCGTCTCGCTAGCACGTGGCATGGGCAGCAAACCAGAGATAACAACTCTGTTTGCTCTGGTGTTAATTTTCCAACCCAGCACGCTGAATTTCTGACTGAAATGCTCTCATCTCTTCCCATCTGTGTCGCTAGTGCCTATACAGACCATGACTTGGGGCTGCATCCCTCCCGCCCAAGGATCCAAAAAACATAATCAGAGACGTCACGAAATCTGGCCCTGGGAGGAACACACAAACCGCAAGTCTCCCTCTTTCCAACAGAACCACCAATTTGTTCCTCTAAATATGGAGTCGCTAATGACTAATGCTTTTCTCCTCTACCCGCTTCGTTCTGAGCAACAGGGACAGAAGATGTGCCAGAAGCCTGTGCCACACTACTTTGCACTGGTAATTACAGCTGTCACCACAGGAACATCCAAAATGGTTTACTTGTTATTCAATGCAACGGCCGCAGGGGATCCCTGCACTGCCTGCCAGTTCTCATTCCGTTCCCTCCAATATCTGCTTGGACATGACGTGTGACTACCTCCCTGTAACTCCTCTCAGTTACCGTCTTCACCTTCCGAATGATCCGAAGTTCATCCGTTCCAGCTCGTTTCCTAAGGCGGTTTTCAAGGAGCTGGGGTTGGGTGAACTTCCCGCAGATGCAGTAAGCAGGGACTCCAGTAGTGACACTTACTTCCACAATCTACAGGAATAACATTCAACCACCCTAGCCTCCATTCCCAATAATACTACCGAAAAAGTCCACGCCCTCACAACTTTCTGTGTAAAAACCCTGCCTCTGACATCTGTCTTAAATCTATCACCCCTCAATTTGTAGCTGTGCCCAATCATACAAGCTGACGCTATCATCCAAGAATGAAGCGTTTCACTGTCTATCCCATCGAATGCTCTGATCATCTTGTATGTCATTATCAAATGTCATCTTACCCTTCTTAATTTCAATGAGAACAGAACCAAGTCCCTCAGACTTTCCTCAAGAATCCCTCCCTCCAGATCAGGCAATATCATGATAAATCTCCTCTGCAACTTTTGCAATGCTTCCACAACTTTCCTGTAATGGGACCAGAACTGTACACAATATTCTAAGTGCGGCCACACAAGGATTTTGTACAGTTGCAGCAAGACATTACGGCACCAGAACACAGTGACTCCACCTATTAAACCAAACACAAAGTATGCCTTCTTAATAGCACTATCAACCTGGGTGACAAATTTCAGGGATCTGTGCACGTGGTCTCCAAGATCCCTCTGCACGTACTCACTAACAAGAATCTTGATATTGACCAAGTATTCTGCCGTCCTGTTATTCTTCCCAAAGTGAATCACCTCACATTAACCTGCACTGAACTCCATTTGCCACCTCTCAGCTCAATTCTGTAGTTTATCCAAGTCTCCCTGGAAACTGCTACATTCTTCCACACTCCCACCACTCCACTTTGCTGTCAATTGCAAACCTGCTAACCCATACACATATGCTTGCATTCCAGTCATTTGTAAAAATGACAAACAGCAGTGGTCCTAAAACAGAACTCAACCCCTTTATTCTCTATGTCTTTCGCTCCCCTTTCTCTGTCTCCCTTTCCCTTCCACTCTCCGTCCGCTTCTTCTCTCTCTCTTTGCTCAGCCATGAACCTTCTCTCTCACTCTCTTCGCTTCTCTCTCTTTCTCTTTCTTCTCTCTCTTTCTCTTTTTCTCTCACTTTGCATACTCTATTTTCCTCAATTATAACTTAAGCGTTTCTATGTCTACTGCAATTGTCCGTTTCCCTAATACACCTAAGTGTTTGAGCAAGTCGCTTATAATTTCAGCTTTACTTTTGTCCTTGTTTAAACCCAGTTCTAACTTCTTTGCTAATTCTAAAATATGTTGTCTTTTGGTTTCCTTCTGAACTTTCTTGAAAGATTTGCGAATCATCTTCAAATACAAGCACCTCTTTAACAATGTTAAGATGTATTTCCTTCACTTATAATTGAATCAACCACAAGTCACTGAAATTAAACAAATTGCCGGGTCGACGATTTATTTAAAGACCTAGGACGCTAACGGGCAAGTGCTGAAATCTACTGGGCTTTTTCTTCCCCCAAATCGATTCAAGTCTGTGCAAATCGCAAACTGGATCAGTGTGAACGCTTCAAATCGCGGACGAACGCCCCGAAGCTGTATGCTGACATGCTGTTCTCCCCTCTGCTAATTAAAATCATCATCACAAAAGAAGATTCGCTGCGTGCTGTAAACTGTTAAAATTCGGGAGGCAAAGATATATGTCAGAATTCACTATTTAAAGTAAAATTTAACCACTGTATTCTTGAAGTCAAGCAGAGAATGATAAAGCTAATAACTGTTTCTAATTCCTTTCTCTTCACCCTGTCTTTGACCTCCTACTCTCCAATGTTAGTCCGATACAAATACCCGATTAGGATTTAATAAACAAACACGTAGCCAAACCAGTCAGCTTTGCTCAGTTTCCTCCATAGATATTCTCTGTAGATTCTACCCAGATCGGTTTCGATGTTGTGCTGTGCAAACTCCTTCCCCAGGCAGATACCTCCTCGAGAGCTCGAGCTCCGAGTCTCTGTGGCAATTCTCCCTTTATCTGTTCCAAATGCCCTGGTTTATACCACAAAGCATCGGATGGTTTCACTGTTTTCAATATAATCAAAATATTAAATTCAAACTTAATGGATTTTGATATCACGGGGCATAATTTAAACTGATTGGCCTAATTAGCATTTGTTTACTTTTGTCATGGAAGCGCAGTTACCCTTTTAGAGTCGACCATGCTTTAAATTGTTCAGAACACTTTGTGCTGTGTCAGTCAGTTTTGCTAGCTTTTCAACTATCTTAAAGGTACAGTACCTCAACAAGTTAATAACCAAATATGTGCAAGATAGTTTGATTGCCCATACTCAAATTGCCCATCGTATTCTATGATGTGGCAGCCAGTTGTATTCGTCATTGGGAATGCTGGTTTGGGTGGATGGGTAGTCTTAGTGTGCACTGCGTGCGTTGAATGGCCTGCTTCCACAACGTATGAAATCAATGATCTAAAATAAATGTCCACGTCACTCAGACACAATAGAGCCTGTTAAGGTGCAGCTCAGAAACTGTAAGATGAAGCAAACATTGATCTGAGATACATATCAAAGTCAAAACTGCAATACAAATGTTGGGCATGTTATAAAACAGGACATTATAAATGCAGGTTTGTGGGTACTACAGTAATAAAAGATAAATTCAAGTTGTATTTAAACTGTGCTAACACATGCAAATGCTAATGCTGAGAAGAATGGATTTCTTGAATATGAATGAGATGGTTTACTTCAACAGTGTGTTGAGCATCAAGTGGAGATATCGAAGTTTTAGAATTTGTGTTGTGTGAACAGAAGTGCGAATTGTACATATTGTAGTAAAGAAGCTTGTGGGAGTCATGATCAGAAAATATGTTGAGTTTTCATTGGCCAGATACAAATAGTCCTTTTGTGGATTGTGTGCATATGCCAAAGTCAGGAATAATATGAAGGTATGAGTGCAAGTTAGCTTCAGTGAGTTGTAAATGTGCATGAAAACGTTTAAATGAAAGACAGGCAATGTGCGTTATTTATAGAAAAGCTGTAAGGTGTACAATATACGTATCTCCCTTCAAGGTACAACACGGCAAAAGGAAAGGTGACTCAACGATGTTTAACAAACGCAGTTAAATTTTGTATTCGATCAAAGGACGGGGTCAGAAAAATGTTCAATGTTGTGGAGTCAGTCACTAGGACACAGGAGGATTTAGAAATTGTTAAGTAAAATAAAAAGAGGACATAAATGCAAACTAACAAAAACATAAAAACTGATGAAAAGTTAATATTTGAAAGGAAAATGACTGGAAGATCGAAGATGGAACCGCGAGTGTGTGGACGGAATAATTTGTTGTAGAGAACAGATATATTACACGGAAACTAAACAAATGTTTTGTCTTTGTCTTCATGCAGGAAGACTCAGGAAATCTCCCAGAAATATCAAGTGACCTTGGAACTTGTGAAACTAAGGACTAAAATCATTAATATCAGTGACGAGGTAGTATTTGAAAACATTGAGCATTGTTTCGTCTGATGGACCAATTTGAATTCATACCAGAATTTCGAAGAAACATAAATAAACTTATTGATTGCATTAGTGAATACTGTATCTTGTGCTATTTATTTTGAAAAAAATATATACACAGTTTCATTCGATTTAAGAAGGCAAGAGGATGCAGAGGTGCAAGTGTGAGCTGATGCATTTTGGAATAGTCAATTAAAGTGAGAACTGTAAATGGAAACGACCTGGGCGAAGTTGATGTGCCGAGAGATCTGGTTGTCCAAGTCCCCAGAAGGTGGCAATGCAGGTCAATAGAGTGGTCAAGAAGGGATGTAGCATGCTTTCCTTCATCAGATGGCGTGTTGAGTACAGGAGTTAGCAGGGCATGTTTTAGTAGTATAGGACTTTGGTTATTTCCAATTTGGAATACTGCATACAGTTCTCGTCGCCACATTGCCAATAGGTTGAGGATACTATGGAGATGGTGTAGAGGAGATTCAAAGACGTGTTGTTTGTTATTGACGGCGTTAACTATGAAGGGAGATCGAGTAGGTTCGGGTTATTTTCATTCGAAAGACCGAAGTTGAGCCGGGACTTGATTAAAGTCAACAAAATCACGAGAGCTACAGACAGATTGGACAGCAAGAAACTTTTTTTCACAGAGTGTGCGACTCAATTGATAGGGGTCACGAGTTCAGGGTGAGAGGTGTAAACTTTCCAGGAGTTTTGCGTGGCAAGTTGTTTACACAGAGTGGAGTGAGTGACTGGAATTCATTTCCAACGGAAGTGGTAGAGGCGGTTAGGAAAGCGTCATTTAAGATGTGTCTGGATAAAGACATGACTGGGCATGGATCAGACGGTCACAGATCCATCGAAAATTGTCGAAGGTTTAGGTAGAGGAATCCAGATCGGTGCAGACTTAGAGGCCGAACGATCTGTTCCTGTGATGTAAAGCTCTTTGTTCTTTGAGAATGTAGAATTATAGACCAGTAAGCGTATCATTCACAGGAGGGAATTGGTTATAAAGAATATGATATTATACACTTAGAAAGTAACAGCAATTTCCACAAGAACGATTCCGCTTTTATGAAAGCGAAGTCATAATTTGCAAACTTCTTGCTTGAAGGTATCTCCTTTATGCATAGTCAATGGATAACTACTGGATGGTAGATATTCAGGAGAAATTTCGAAAGACCTCACACGGTAAGTTATGATAAAGAAACAAAGGGAACATCGGCAAACGGGAAAGTAAACGTTAGGTTTGCCTTGACGTAAAGAAGAAACGGAACTAAGATGATGAAACATCATCTAGACTCGACGCATTAACTTGCTGTCTCTGTCTGAACGTTGTTTTACCAACTGCAATCTCCAGCATTTGAATTTTTCAATACAGATTCCAGGATCTGCAGTAATGTGCTCCCACTAAAAGTAAATGCGTCCTGCATGCTTACAAAGTGTGTTGATGAGACTGTACGCGGAATATTGTTCGCCGTTTGGTGTCCTGATCTAAGGAAGAACATCTTGAGCACATGTAGTGAATGAACATTTTCCAGATTAATCCCTCAGATGACATGATTGTCTGATGAGTAAACTCGGCCTATGTTCTGTAGAGTTTTAAAAAAATGAGCAATAATCTTAATGATACCTAGAAAATGCGCACAGAAGCGACTGCAGAGCACAGGCAAGGTTGACGAGAATTCCAAGTTTTTCCAAACGAATGTCAAGCTGAACTGAAGAACAGGAATCAATTACGCCCTAATACAAATCAAGGTGAAATCTGTGGATGAAGCTGGTGGACATTATATATAGTCACACGAGCCCTTTGTACCTGAATTATTTAAAGGAGGATGCACATGCAGAATTCGACATGATGATCTGTGAATATAGTGTGGTTCCTCTTTAAAGGAAAGGTGGTGTAGATAGAACATAGATCTGTAGACCAGTAGATATCGGATATCTCTTAAAGAAACTGTTGGAGAAAATCGGGAAGAAGAAAGAAATCGCCGATTAGTGGTAAAGTTTGATCAGTAATAGTCAGCCTGATGTTATCTGAATGAAGTAATACCTAATTATCTGCATGATTTGTTTTTCGAGGACGTTGTTTCTGTGGTAGTTCAGCAAGATCTTTAACAAAATCCCATATAGAGAAGCAAAGGCTCAGAGAGTACGGAGAAAGGCTGTGTGGCCCAATCTGGTGCATGCTGACCAATATTTCCCTATTTCCATTTACTTGGGTGATATCCTTCTAAACTATTCCTATCAATGTATTTGTCCAAAAGGCTTTTAGACATTGTTTATGTCCCCACCTCAACGACTTTTCCTGACAGCTCATTCCATATGCGTACCATCCTCTGTGTAGAAGTCTTGCCCCTCAGGTTTTCTTTTATTCTTTCCCCTTTATGATAAACTGATGTCCTCTTGTTGTTGATACCACAACATTGGAAAAGAAACTGCAATCACACACCTCATACATGCCTCTCATGTTCGTGTTGAGTTTTTAAGATACTCCCTCGAACTCTTATGCTTTAACGACAAACATATCCGAGCTTGTCCGACCTCTCCCGATAGCTCAGACCCTTAAGTACTGGCAACATCATGTTAAACTTCCTCTGTGTTCTTTCCAGAATAATAACATCCTTCCTGTAGCAAGATGACCAAAAACTGAACGCAAGACTCCTGGTGCAGCTCCACCTGTGTCCTGTATAACTGCAACATAACTTTCAAATTTCTACAATCCATGTCCTGACGAATGCAGGCCTGTGTGCTACAAGCCTTTTTTTCACAGCTCTGTCTCCTTCTGACATGGGAAACTGATAAACCAATTAAAGTGCCGTCGTTCCAAGAGCAACTTGTAAAGTTACATTCAAAGTTGTTTCAGTGGCAGGAGACAGAGGGTGTTGGTCGAAGACTGCTTGTGTGACTGGAGACTAGTGTCCCCGGTTGTACCACATGGATCAGTGCTGTGTCCCTGATTTGTTGTGGTATTTATAAATTCTGCAGATGTGAATGTGGAGAATGTGGGGCGGGTGTGAACAGTGAATTTGTTTTTGGCACAAAGATTGCCCGGGTGTTTGGCAGTGAGGAGGAAGGTCTTAGGCTACACGAAGATATGCATGGAATGGTCAGATGGACAGTCAATGATAGTTTAGAAATTAACACAGATAAATTTGAATGGATGCAATGTGGAAAAAAAGGAACTGGACAGAGGAATACTGATTGACTGGCAGAAAACTAAAAAACTCATAAAGTTCTTCTCTACAGATCCTTGAATTTGACAGGATGTTATATGAAGAATACAGTTGAAGGAGAGTGATTGCAGAGAAAATTCATCTGGATGTCCTTCCAGGAAATGGAGAGTATCCGCTGTGAATAGAGGCTTAATGAGCTCGGATTGTTTGTCTGGAGTCGAGAACACTGAGTGTGATATCACTTAGAAATATCAGACGATGAGGTGCATGGATAGGATGAATAGACAGCAGCTGTTCCTTTTCGTCAAAAGGACAAGAAAATGACAGAAACAGTTTAACATGGAGGGCTTGTGCTTGGAGAGGATTTGAGGATTGTTTTTCACCCAGAGCGTGTTGGGATCCGAAATGCACTTCATGAGAATGTAGTTGTCACAGTAACCTCACAAACTGTAAAAGGTACTTGGACGAGCACTTGAAGTGTCATAACATTCACGGATATGGACGTTATGTGGCAAAGTAAGACTAATGTAAACCTGTATGTCTGATAGTACAGACTTTATGCTTCTGTGATTTATCGGTTGTGGAAAATCAATCATTGAGCAGGGTAAAACAGTAATTGCTGAAGTTTTGAAAAATATGTTAACAAGGGTGAAAAGAGTGATCGAAAATAGCGTCTGAAAGTTTATCAATGGCCAACGTAAGAGACAACAAATGCAGCATCCTTACTGTCTGAAACCAGGGAATGCAGAATGGAGAACAGGGAAACGGCAGAACTATGAAGCAACTATTTCAATTCTGTCCTCACAGAAGAAACAAAACAAACAAAAATGTCTGCAATACTTGGAAACAATAGTCTGTAGAGGAAAAGGGATTTAAATGAAATTAGCAAATCAACGGTTTTGGAGAAATTATTGGGACTGCAAATAAAGGGCATAGGCAAAGTCAACACAGATTTACGAAATTATAATAATAGTTGAGAAGCTGACTGGTCGATAAATTGTGAAAAAACAATGACTGCAATGCATTTGAATTTTCAGAGAGATTTTTGATGAAATCTCAAGCCAAGTGTGCAAACTCAAATATTATTATTAATGTATAAACAAGGTTCTAGAATGGAACAGCTGACAGGAAATAGTGCATATGAATAAAATATTTTTGTTTTGACTGGAAGGATAGGGTTGTATCACAGGGATCAGTGATTAGGCCTCAGCTATTCACAATACGTATCAAGCATTTGGTTAAGTGAATCAAAGGCAATGTTTCCAAGTCTGCTGACAGCACTAAACGATGTCGGAATGTAAGTGGATGAGGAGGATGTGAAAATACTCCAAGGTGTTTAAGATATATGGAGTGAATTGGCAAATACGTGGCGGATAAAGAACAACGTCGATAGATGTAACGTTGGACACTTTGTTGGGAAACATGGAATGGTAGTCTATCATTTAAAAGGAAATTGGTCGAAAAATGTTGATCTTTAAGCGACATTAATTCATTTTCTGAATCCTTCTGCAAATTCCTTCAAAGTTCATGCAAGGCAGTGAGTTCTGAAGCCAGAAGTTAATACGGGAAATATCATTGACACGCGAACCAGTGTACATAGACCCACCCAAGTGGGTAGCTATAAAATTGAAAGGGACTTGGATCTCCCCGTGAACCAGTAACTAAACACAATAATGTAGGAACTGAAAGCAGATCGGAAGGTAAATGAATCGTTGACCTTTATTTCAGGGGGATTTGAGACAGGAATGCCTGACTGTAGCTCTACAGAGCCTCAATAAGAAAACATCTCGAACATTGTGCAGTATTCTGTGCAGTTTGGGATTTTTGCAGAATAAAGGACAACGTTGACATTGAGGGAATGCAGTGAAGGATGACAAGACAGGTCTCCGAGATGACAGGAACGTTGTGGTATCAGAATTCCTGTCAAATGGACCTGTATTCCATGGGGTTTAGGAAAATGTGTGTGGAGATCTCAGTGAAATATCTAAAATACTGACAGAGTGAGACAGGTTGGAAGCAGGGATGATAACTCTTCTGCCTGCGATATCTAAAACAAGGGGACACACTGACAGATACAGAAAGCCTCTCAGCATTGTGACGGGAATAAGTATCTGCACTCAGAGACTGGTGACCATGCAGAATTCGCTATCACTTAAGGCTGTGCAAGTAAAGGCACTGCATATAACTTAGGATTTCTAGACACTAAAAGTATGTGGAAAGGACAAGAGTATAGTGTGGAGATAGAGGATCAGCTATAATTATGTTGTGTTGGATCGAACACAGGGTGAACCAAAGGCACTACTGTAGTTCCCATGACATAGTATCCTAACGTCAATCACGTTAAGTAATAGATTACAGCTGAAAGTGAGTATGGCATTTGCTGAAAATCAGGGTTGAAGAGTGTGGCGTTGGAAAAGGACAGCAGGTTAGGGAGTATCCCAGGAGCATGCAATCGACGTTTTGGGTATCAATTCTTCATTCGGAATGCGGGGTCCCTACCCGTCACAAACATTCTTGTGACGGGTAGGGACCCCGCATTCCGAATGAAGAATGAAGATGTTTCTGTGCAGTCTGTGGGAACGCTCTATAAATGTTCTCACAAGCTCACAAGTGTTCTCTGAAGGATCCGTCGTCATTTCCGCCACCTCCAAACGGACCCCAGCACCTGGGATATATTTCCCTCCCATCCCCTATCAGTGTTCCGAAAAGACCACTCCCTCTGTGACTCCCTCGTCAGGTCCACACCCCTCACCAACCCAACCTCCATTCCCGGCACCCTCCCCTGCAACCCCAAGAAATGCAAAACTTGCGCCCACACCTCCCCCCTTACTTCTCTCCCAGGCCCCAAGGGATCCTTCCATATCCACCACAATTTCACCTTCACCTCCACACACATCATTTCCTGCATCCGCTGCACACGATGTGGCCTCCTCTACATTGGGGAACGTCTACTTGCGGAACGTTTCAGAGAATACCTCTGGGACACACGGACCAACCAACTCAACCACCCCGTGGCTCAACACTTCAACGCTCCCTCCCACTCCGCCAAGGACATGCAGGTCCTTGGACTCCTCCATCGCCAGACCATAGCAACACGAGGGCTGGAGGTAGAGCGCCTCATCTTCCGCCTAGGAAACCTCCAACCACAAGGGATGAACTCAGATTTCTCAAGTTTCCTCATTTCCCCTCCCTCCCACATTGTCTTAGTCCCAACCCTCGAACTCAGCACCACCTTGCTAACCTGCAATCTTGTTCCTGACTCCTCCGCCCCCAGCCCCACTCCGGCCTATCATCCGCACCTTAACCTCCTTCCATCTATCGCATTTGCAACGCCCCTTCCCCAAGTCCCTCCTCCCTAACTTTTATCTGAGCCTGCTTGGCATATTTTCCTCAATCCTGAAGAAGGGCTCATGCCCGAAACGTTGATTCTCCTGCTCCTTGGATGCTGCCTGACCTGCTGCGCTTTTCCAGCAACACATTTTCAGCTTTCTTCTCTGAAGGATCGACAAGACTGAGTTTCCCATTTCCTTTTCCGCTACCGAGGCTGGGGCTGGGTGTTCAGTCCAGTTTTGAGCTTTAAGACCTCAGAGCAGTTTTATCCAATTGAATGTCTTTCATGGCCATTTCAGACACCAATGAAGAGTTTATCACATATCTCAGTGCGACAGCGGGCGCACAGAGAAGGGAACCGGAAGGTACGCGGAAACCAGTTTAAATTAACGTTTTTCTTTTCGCAGTTTGTGTGTTTTTTTCAACTAGGAGCGGGAACCCGGAAGTCGTCAACAGAGGCTTCTGGGAAGGTAAGATGTTTGAGTGGAGAAGGAACCCGAGACACTACACGTGTAGTGTCTCCCACCCTTTCTCCTCCTGCAGCCTAAAAAAAAAATGTCTCAGTCGGCTGAACAGGTAAGCTACTTCGTGTTCTTGTTTTGGAGACTAAGCGTAGAGTTACTGTGGTTCTGTTCGCCGAGCTGGGAATTTGTGTTGCAGACGTTTCGTCCCCTGTCCAGGTGACATCCTCAGTGCTTGGGAGCCTCCTGTGAAGCGCTTCTGTGATGTTTCCTCCGGTATTTTTAGTGCTTTGAATCTGACGCTTCCGGTTGTCAGTTCCAGCTGTCCGCTGCAGTGGTCGGTATACAGGGTCCAGGTTGATGTGCTTATTGATTGAATCTGTGGATGACTGCCATGCCTCTCGGAATTCCCTGGCTGTTCTCTGTTTGGCTTTTCCTATAATAGTAGTGTTGTCCCAGTCGAATTCATGTCGCTTGCCATCTGCGTGTGTGGCGAAGAAGGATAGCTGGTCGTGTCGTTTCGTAGCTAGTTGGAGTTCGTAGCTAGTTAGCTGTCTTCCTTTTTGTTCAATGTGTACACGAATTGTACAAAGTCCCATGCAAGGACGGCACAAAACACTACAAAACACTCGGCGAACAGAACCACAACAACGAGCACCCGAGCTATAAATCTCCTCACAAACGTTGAACATCGACTGGTGTAGAGTTATGGCAGTGCAGGCAGTGAAATGCTCCTCCTGCAGGATATTTGAGGTAAGGGTTGACCACCGATGCTCCTGCCGACTTCACCTGCATCCAGCTCCAGCTCCTCACAGACCGCGTTAGGAAACTGGAGCTGGAGTTGGATAAACTGAAGATTATTTGAGAGGGTGATAGATAGATGCTACAGGGACATAGTTACGCCAGAGAACAGAGGTAGCTGTGTAACAGTTACAGGTGGGAAGGGGAGGAAGCAGGCAGTGCAGGGATCCCCTGTGGTCGTTCCCCTTATCAATAAGTATATCGCTTTGGATACTGTTGGGGGGGACGGCCGAGCAGGGGTCAGCTGCAGTGACCGGGTCTCTGGCACGAGGTCCGGCTCTGAGGCCCAGAAGGGAAAGGGGGAGAGGAGGAGAGCGGTATATTTGGAGACTCTATAGTTAGAGGGGCAGACAGGCGGTTCTATGGACATGGGCGAGATTCTCGGTTGCTTTGTTGATTCCCGGGTGCCAGGGTTCGAGACGTCTCAGACCGTTTCTTCAGAATCCTTAAGGGGAGGGTGTGCAGCCAGAAGTCGTGGTGCACATTGGCACCAACGACATAGGTAGGAAGAGAGTTGGGGTGGTCATTCAGGAGCTCAGGGAGTTAGACTGGAATCTAAAAGCTAGGACGAACAGAGTCGTCATCTCTGAGTTGTTGTCGGTGCCACGTGACAGTGAAGCAAAGAATAGGGAGAGAGTGCAGGTGAACACGTGGCTGCAAGGCTGGTGTAGGAGGGAGGGCTTCAGGTATTTGGACTGCATTCTGGGGACGGTGGGATCTGTGCAAGCAGGACGGGTTGCACCTGAAACAGAAGGGCACCAATATCCTGGGAGATAGGTTTGCTAACACTCTTCGAGGGGGTTTAAACTAATTTGGCAGGGGGATGGGATCCGGACTTGTAGTCCAACAAGTAGGTTAGTTGTTTTACAGGGTATCCAAGAATATAGGGAGGCTGTGGAGAAGGTAGCACATACAGGGAATACTTGCAGATACAGAGATGGGTTCAAGTGTGTATATTTCAACGCAAGGAGCATGAGACATAAGGTGGGTGATCGGTACTTGGGACTAGGATGTTGTGGCCATCACGTAAACGTGGATAGAAGAAGAACAGGAATGGTTGTTGGAGGTTTGGGTTACAGAACTTTCAGTAAGATTTGGGAGGGTGGTAAAAAAGGAGGGGGTGGCGTTGCTAATTAGAAATGGTATAACGGCTGCAGAAAAGCAGTTCGAGGGGGATCTGCCTTTGGAGGTGGTATGGACTGAAGTCAGAAATAGGAAAGGAGCAGTCACCTTGTTGGGTGTTTACTATAGGCCCCCCAATAGCAGCAGAGATGTGGAGAAACAGATTGGGAAACAGATTTTGGAAAGGTACAGAAGCAACAGGGTAGTAGCCATGGGCGATGTCAACTTCCCAAATATTGATTGGAAGCTCTTTAGATCAAGTAGATTGGACGGGGCGGTGTTTGTGCAGTGTATCCAGGAAGCTTTTCTAACTCAGTATGTAGATTGTCCGACCGGAGGGGAGGTCATATTGGATTTGGTACTTGGTAACGAACTGGGAAAAGTGATGGGCTTGTTAGTGGATGAACATGTTGGTAATATTGACCACAATTCTGTGATTTTGACCTTGATTATAGAGAGAGATAGGTGCGTGCAACAGGGTAGCATTTACAATTGGGGGAAGGGTAAATACGATGCTGCAAGACAGGATATGAGGAGCATAAGTTGGGAGCATAGGCTACCAGGGAAGGATGTCGTTGAAATGTGGAACTTTTTCAAGGAACAGATACGACGTTTTCTTGATGTGTATGTACCTGTCAGGCAGGAAAGAAATGGTCGTGTGAGGGAACCTTGGTTGACGAGGGAGGTTGAATGTCTTGTAAAGAGGAAGAATGAGTCTTACATAAGGTCGAGGAAACAAAGTTCAGACAGAGCGTTGGAGGGATACAGGATAGCCAGAAGGGAGCTGAAGAAAGGGATCAGGAGAGCTAAGAGTGGGCATGAAAAATCTTTGGCGGATAGAATGAAGGATAACCCCAAGGCCTTTTATGCATACGTGAGAAACATGAGAATGACGAGAACGAGGGTAGGTCGGATTAATTACAGTAGTGGGAGACTGTGGATTGAGTCGGAAGAGATAGGAGAGGTCTTGAATGAGTACTTTTATTCAGTATTTCCAAACGAGAGGGACCGTATTGTTGAAGAGGAGAGTGTGAAACGGACTGGTAAGCTAGAAGAGATACTTGTTAGGAAGGAAGATGTGTTGGGCATTTTGAACAATTGAGGATAGACAAGTCCCCCGGGCCTGACGGGATATATCCTAGGTTTATGTGGGAAGCAAGAGAGGAAATTGCAGAGCCGTTGGCAATGATCTTTTCACCTTCACTGTCAACGGGGGTAGTTCCAAGGGACTGGAGAGTGGCGAATGTTGTGCCCTTGTTCAAACAAGGGATTAGGGATAACCCCGGGAACTACAGGCCGGTTAGTCTTACTTTGGTGGGAGGCAAAGTAATTGGAAGGGTACTGAGAGTTAGAATTTATTAGTATCTGGAAAGACACTGCTTGATTCGGGACAGCCAGCACGGATTTGTGAAGGGTAGGTTTGCCTTACAAGTCTTACTGAATTATTTGAGGAGGTGACCAAGCATGTGGAAGAGGGTAGAGCAATGGATGTAGTGTACATGGATTTTAGTAAGGCATTTGATAAGGTTCTCCATGGTATGCTTATGCAGAGGTCAGGATGCATGGGATAGTGGGAAATATGGCCAATGGGATAGAGAACTGGCTAACCGGTCGAAGTGGTGGTAGATGGTAAATATTCAGCCTGGAGCCCAGTTACAAGTGGATTTCCGCAGGGATCAGTTCTGGGTCCTCTGCTGTTTGTAATTTTTATTAATATCTTGGAAGAGGGAGTCGAATGGTTGGTCAGTAAATTTGATACGAAAATTGGTGGAGTTGTGGATCATGTGGAGGGCAGTCGTCACCTGCAAAGGGACTTAGATATGATGCAGAGCTGGTCTGAGGAGTGGCAGATGGATTTCAACCCTGTCAAGTGTGTGGTTGTCCATTTTGGAAGGACAAATAAGAATGAAGAATACAGGGTTAACGGTAGGGTTTTTAGTAAGGTGGAGGAGCAGAGGGATCCTGGGGTCTATGTTCATAGATCTTTGAAAGTTGCTACTCAGGTGGATAGAGCTTGTAAGAAGGCCTATGGTGTATTAGCCTTCATTAGCTGAGTGATTGAATTCAAGAGTCGTGAGGTGATGTTGCAGCTGAACAGGACCTTGGTAAAGCCACATTTGGAGTACTGTGTGCAGTTCTGGTCGCCTCACTTTCGGAAAGATGTGGAAGCTTTGAAGAGGGTGCAGAGGGGATTTACCAGGATTTTGCCTGGAATGGAGAATAGGTTGAGAGTGCTAGGCCTTTTCTCTTTGGAATGGTGAAGGATGAGGAGTGACTTGATAGAGGTTTATAGGATGATCGGGGGATAGATAGTGTAGACTGACAGAGACTTTTCCCCCGGGTACAACAGAGTGTTACAAGGGGACATAATTTAAGGTGAAAGGTGGAAGGTATAGGGGGGATGTCAGGGATAGGTTCTTTACACAGAGAGTGGTGGGGGCATGGAATGCGCTGCCTGTTGGAGTGGCAGAGTCAGTATCATTGGTGATCTTTAAGCGTCAATTGGATAGGTACATGGATTAGTGCTTAAGCTAGGACAAATGTTCGGCACAACATCGTGGCCCGAAGTGTCTGCTCTGTGCAGTATTGTTCTAATTTAAATGCTGTGGAGGGGACACTGATTAGATTTACCAGAATGCTGCCTGTATTGGAGGACTCGTCTTATGAAGACAGATTGAGTGAGCTCGGTCTTTTCACTCTGGAGAGAAGATGGAAGAGAGTTGACTTGGTGGAGAGGCACAAGGCAATGAGAGGCAGAAATATTGCACAGAGCCAGAGACCTTTCCTGAGGTTAGAAATGTCTGTCACGAGGGGTCACAATAATAAAGTAGCTGGAGGAAGATGGAGGGGAGATGCAGATAGATTTTTATGGAGAAAATATTGGGTGCTGGGAATGCACTGCCAGCGTTGGCTGTACAGTCAAAGACTTTCAGGACATTTGAGCGACTTTTGAACAAGTATATAGACGCCGGTAAATTGAGGAATGTGTAGGTAAGCTTTATTATACATTAAGATAATTGCTCGGCACAACATCGTGAGCCGAAAGGCCGGCACTGTGCCATACTGTACTATGTTGTATGCTTCATGTTCTCCCCAGTATCCGTTCTCGGCCAGACTGCAAATCCTCCCACAAAGGCATATATCTCTCTGCCAGTCATTTCTTTGCCAGTAATTCCACTTCCACCTATTAGTTAGTTAGTTAAAAATCACACAACACCAGGTTCTAGTCCAACAGGTTTAATTGGAAGCACACCAGCTTTCGGAGCGACGCTCCTTCATCAGGTGATTGTGTCCTCCGATATCTAGTGTGCTTCCAATTCAACCTGTTGGACTATAACCTGGCGTTGTGTGATTTTTAACTTTGTATACCCCAGTCCAACACCGGCATCTCTGAATCATACCTATTAGTTATGCCGCTTAATTTACCCGCTCGGACAGGTTTTCTGAGCTCATGTTTCCGAAAGAAAAGTCAGTTGCCATTTAACTCCGAGATCTGGAGCATCTGGAGATTTTTTTAATAACTTTCTGTGAATGTTAAAAATCTAGTGCAAGCATCAGGGCCTTTTGATTAAAATCATCAGATTCGCTAGCGTCTGTCCGGGAGGGAGAATGCAGAATTAATGTCTGAATCCACTGCAACTTCTTTCCAAGCTGAAAGGTATCCGAAAATTGTTTCATAAAATTCTTCAGGCAACGTCAGGAAGAGGATCTGTGATTGGTGTAGAGGGCAAAGCTAAAAGACAAAGCGGCTATTAACAGTCATGAAATTAAACAAAAAGAGACAAAATAGTTTTAAGTTAAGTTGTGAAAAGGAGAGAATGGGCTCTCCAAACTGTTTTTCTCTGTGTATATCTCAACAGATCCTATTTTTCTCTGGCATGCTTCAATCATCTCAGACTTTCTAAATTATTGTTACACAAAATGTGTCATTTCATTCTCCTGCCTTTGACAACTTGTTATCCAGCAAACATTCTGGTGATTCTGCGCTCCACTCAAAAACACATAGAACCCCATGTCTCTTCACTGTCTTACCTTTCCCAACGTAGAAAGTCAATGTCATTGTTGTGCTAGCATGAAATGGCTGCAGGAAATAATTGTAAAATGACTGACTGACTGACAAATACTGTTGCCGCATTACAGCTATTTCCTGATGTGACAACTGTGTAATATAATGTCTGCGCACCTTACGAATCCCCGACATGGATATTCCCTCAAACAATTATTCTGACACAACTATCAAACGAGAAGTCTACCCGGAAACGACTATAGCCTGATATGACTGTCCTTCAGCACGTCTACTCCTTGACATGACTAACCTCCCGACTTGATTACCCAATGATAAGACTACACTCATTCACATCCTTCCCTGCAAGAATATGCACCAACATGACTATCCTCTCACATGGCTGCCCCTTGACAAAGTTACCCTTCCGACTTGTTTGCCCCACCCTGACACTGCTGCATCCCTACAAAAATGCCTCTTACATAGCTGCCCCTAAACCAAGTTATTTTCTGACATGCTCGAACACGACGCAGATGAACTTGACATTGTTAAAACCAGATATGACTGCAATAATACCTGAAAACCCCCGATCCGATTACCCCCTGACACGCTGACCCTTGATAAAACTATGTCGATGCAGCTAATTTTAAACACAATATATGTCTGCCCCATATCATAGTTACCCACAATAAGCGTACGCCTGATAAGACAGCTCAGGACCTGACTGTCCCTATCACGACTGCCTGCAGAGACGGCTACCCCAACACATGTAATCCATCATAATTGCCCCTGATGTGATTATACCCTGGGGTGACGATACCTGACATGATTACTGCTGAGTTGATGAACCCCACAACATGTCCGCCGAACACAATTTACGTGAAATAACTATATCCTGATACAACTACAACCAAAATGTCTAACCTTTAGCATAACCCGCCTCAGGATCCAATCACCTACTGACACGACACCCTCTATTATCGGATATGACTCATCCGTATCAGCACGAACCATTGACACGCCCACACCGATCAAACTGTCCATGACATGACTAACCTCCTGATGTGAATACCCCAGGCCGGACTAAACCCGAACATGACAACCCCCTTACATCATGACGCATGACACCGCATGGACGCTGATATGGCTGCCTTTCTGACACAGCTACCCCGAATAAGACTCGTCTGGAACACAACAAACAGGTCAACACAACCACGCTCCGGACAGAAATCAACCCTGCAAAAAAACTACTCCCTTGTTATAACTCCACACCTGACATAACTACTTACTTCAAGTGAAAAGATTTATTATATTCGGGGGCGGGGGTTGTGACAGTTATGTTAATCTGTCTTGACATAAGGAGACGTAAGGGCATGTTTTGTTGTCCTCTCCTCATCGATTGAAATGCAAGAATTCCAAAAATCTATAAATGTGGATTTACACTTATTCAGCTTTATACGAGGGTGCTGCTCGGGCAGGCACCAGGAGAGATGCATCTTTAACCGTTATGTGCCCGTCTTTATCCACCAATAACGTGGTAGTGTCAGTGGGTCAGGGAATGGGGAAGCTCCCCATACAAGGCGATCAATCTGTTGTCACCTGGGCGTTAGCCGTTTGTAATCATCCCTATGTTTCTGGATTGTCATTTTACATTTAGGGTTCTAACGCAGAGGTGGAGGCATGTTCCTGGACGGCTCTGGCAAGCAGTTCTTTCTTTGTAACGGCTTCCTGTACAATTCCTGTGTAATTCGCTGTATTCTCCTCCACTTACAGCATTTGCTGACAAATATTTGTTGTCGGTGTTTTTGTCGCGTCAATGCAGTTTCCTGACTGCCGCTTCACAAAACTGAGTTTCTTGTCAATGACAGCTCTGTACCTGCACCCAGAAAAGATAATAATAGAGTGTCCACTGACCTCAAAGAAATAATTCCGGACTCTGACGACCTCCTGAAAGAAGGACACCACTTCTTATTGCCTGTTGAATAGATGAACACTTATTTTGAAATTGCTTTCTGATTTGTAGCTTCTCCGGCAAAGACAAAAAAAAACACAACATCTACCATTTGAATCCCTTTACTGATTTCTTTTTTACGTTTCCTTAAGACAAACACTTCCTGGTTTCCAATTCTCTTAGAAAATTTCATTCATCCCAGGAATGTTCCTCGTGAGACATTTCTGAGCAATCTGCAATGCAAGCATTGCCTTTGGGATTAAAGAGCCCACAATTGTCATCAGATCTCAATGTATGGTCTCCCAACTGCTCAGCATTATGATATTTATTTTTGAATTTAAAACTGATTTCGCCATGTGCTCCCTTCCAACCAATTCCTCAATATGTAAGTGCGATTTCCACATGTAACTCTGGTGGTTAGAGTTCAGCAATCTCAAGATTGCCAATCTGATCCGAATCTTTTCTCTTATTTGTCACTTCACTGTGAATGGGAATAGTACAACCCCAAAACCTTGAATTCTTAATTTAAGCATAACCAAGTTTTGGCAAGGATTTTAGCACATTCCATTTGTTCATTTCAATTGCCATCCTGCCCCATTTGACTAAACCGTTGGGCAATTACCTCAATAAAAATATGAAATAAGATGTGCCTTTCACCAATCTTGCAAATTGCACCTGATTTCACGGTTATTTTAAAAATGACCTGCTGCTAATTCGTTCTTGTATGACATGCCTAATTCTAAAATATATCATACTTTGTCCACAGGTCGTAAATGTCATAGGGAATGCCATAAGCCCAACAGAATCTAGGTGATGGAATTACTCCTCGTCGCATCTTTAAAACATTTAACGATTATCATTCCCTTATGACCGCTATGATTACTTGGGACGTCCACTGATTATTAACTGAGCATTTTATCGCTATATGCTGATGCACATTTCTACAACCTATTACCAAAAGAGAAAATGCTGAAAATTCTCAGCAGGTCTGGCAGCATCTGTAAGGAGAGAAAAGAGCTTACATTTCGTGTCTAACTGACCCTTTGTCAAAGCTGACAAAAGGTCAGTTAGTCTCGAATTGTCAGCTCTTTTCTCTGCTTACAGATGCTGCCAGGCCTGCTGAGATTTTCCAGCATTTTTCTTTTGGCTTCAGATTCCAGCATTCGCAGTAATTTTTCTTTTCTACAACCTATTGTTGTCTTCGCTGCGAACGTAATCATATTCCACTACACACTCCAGAAGTTTGTAGTAAGCAGAGGTTAAGACACACCTTATACCTTAAAAACTCACATACATGAAAACTATTCGTGATAGTACATGACAGGCTGTAGACACGGTTATATTTCACAAAGTAATATCGATGGAAAAAATTTTATTCGATGGACAAAGGTCTAAATTCGGATCTCGGATATTGTACACATGAGAAGACTTAACTGACTGTAGGGAATTGGCAAGTAAAGCCAGAGCTAGGAAATCAAGGCCACTCATTTTAGTATCCCTATAGTGTAGAAACAGGCCCTTCACCCCAACAGGTCCACACCAAAAATCCAAACCCGAACGCACACAGACCAATACCCTTATCATATTACTCTAAATTTACAACTGATTAATGCACTGAACCTTCACATCCCTGAACATTCTGGACAGTTTAGCTGGTCAATTAATCTAACCTGCATGTCTCTCGATTGTGGGACGAAGCCCATGTAGAGTCGTGGAGAACACAAGACATTCACACAGACGGTCACACGAGGGTGGAAGCAAACACGGCTTTCTCGCACTGTGAGGTGCCAGTGTTAGCCACTGCGTCACCCAAATGATATATCAAAGACAATTAGAGGTATTAGGATCCTCGGATCGCGAAAACCTGATGTCTTTGACAGTTGCTGGCTTGTTTAATTTTGAGATCGCGGACAACCGTTCATTAGGTAGAAGCGAAGGAATGTGACCACCTGACAGTCAAATCTGCATTCTCGCAGATTAAGACAACTATTAAAGGTTTATGCAGGACCACAAGTTAATCACATGACACAGCCTACAGGACACAGAGCTCTAAATGTCTCGCGGTTTTTCTTAAAAGCTGACTGCAAAAGTCACGGCTGTCTCAGCTCTGCTGCAGATCCGGAAACCGTAACCACAGGGGTCCTCCTGCACATCTGTTTGCAGCAAATCTAGCACGGCATCACGTTTTCGTACGGAAAACAAGGCTGAGTAGAAATTTGATTAGAACCTTCATTTTTCGTTTACAATTCTCCCCTTATGGACAGAAGCATGCGTGAGCATGGCGCCAGACCACTCACAACCATACGTCGTGTGTTTCTGTGCCTAACATCAAGGGGAGTTGCAGCCGGTATAATTCTTGCAGTTAACATTTACAACAGGTAATAAGAAGGGTCATAACTAAACAACAATCAACAAAAAAGGCAATGAGAATAATCAAAGCATGTGAAATATAGAAGTCCCAAGATACGCTGAGCAGCCATCCAACCAAGCCTGATGGGATGTAATCATGGAATTGCTTCCATTCCTCCGTAATTTTGGTAAATCTTGTTCTGTGTAGTCCGCCTAATTAATAATATTGTCTGAGGCAGCTGGGATGTAAGCGAAACATTCCGAGCCATTAACACTGCAAGTGCTGCCCTGTACCTCGAGGAAATAGTGCAGCATTCTGTCATATGCGTTATTTTTGAGGTAATAATCTATTTTGCACACTTACATCAGTACTACAAGACTTTCTCGAATTTTTGATTTGAATGTGATTTTGTAAAAAGACCTATGGGATTTTTACTATCTCCCCACTTATTGTCCCGATGCCTCAGCTCGTGGCTTGAGCATCATGTTCACCAAGGAAAAGCAAGACACAAGCATCACCAAACGAATTCTATCTGTTTAGTACTTCACTTAAACTGTCATTTCACTTAAATGCGTGATAATTTCAATCCATTGTTTGTTCTGCCTCTTGATACTCCTCGGTATTTTGATTCTAAAAGTGGATAATCTCGCATTTCTCTGCACTAAATTTCATCCGCCCTGCATTTAGCCATGCACTCCGAACACTTGCACATCGCACTTTCCACAGTTCATTTTCCCTCAGGCAGTAATCTGTCATCAGTGGAGTATTTACGTGTCTGTCAGGTTACCAACATCGAGATTGGTGGTCGCTGAGCTTCTAACCGTACTCAGAGAGGCTTTGGGATGGTTTGGGGAAACTGTGAATTGGTCCTGCATCTGCGCCCGCAACCTCTCAATAATAAAGTGATTGTGGACTTGTAAGAGGAAAACTGTGACTATATACCATGAGACAGGCACAGTAGCCTCATTTAATGTATGTCTCGACTGGGACATGAAAGGGCAGGGAGCAGAGGGATAGAGACTCTGAGAAAGTAGGCGACAGGTTCAGGTGGAGGATCTGGATCGGAGCAGATTTGGAGGGCCAAAGAGACTGTACTGTACTTTTCTTTGTTTTTTGCCTTCGGTCTGTCTTTGTCTTTTCCGCCATTCCATCTCACTTTAACTATCTCTTACTCCATATCGGTCTTCGTCGACTTCAATGGATCTCTCTCTCTCCTCTTTCTCTCTCCTTCTCTCTCTCTCGCATTAGTCTATCTCATGATCTCGCCTGCCTGTTAGTCTCTTCCCTGCCTCTCTCTGTCTCTCTATTTCATCGTCTGTCTGTCTCTGTCTCTCCCTCTCTCTCTTACTCCTTAATTTGCTCTATCTCTGCTATTATCTCACCCCGTCTCTCATTTTCTCTTTTACCAATTTGTCTCTCGCTCATTCATTGCTTCTAACTCTCTCTCTATCCCTGTATGTGTCTTCCTTTTTCTCTTCTGTATGTCTCTTTTAATATGTCTGTCTACTTGTCTCTCTATCTGTCGCTCCACCTCTCTCCCTATCTCTCTTTGCCTCTCTACCTCTCTCGAGTTTCATCATTATGTCTCTCGTTTTGTCTCTCTTTTTGCCTTTGTCGGCGTCTCTCTCTGCCATTGTCTCTTATTTCCCTCCATCTTTCCCTCTCACACATTCTGTTTCCACTTCTTTGGCTTGTTCTGGTTCGCTCTTTCTCTCTCTGCTTCTCTCTGCAACGTTTTCACGTCCCTCTTTCATTTTCTCTCTCTCGCAAGAAGGCTGTGTTCACTCCTCTCACTTCGTCTGTTTCTTTCTCTCTCGCTCGTTATTTCTCTCTCACACTCTGTGTCTGACTCTCTCACTGTATTTCTTTCACTCTTTATTCATTCCTGTCTCTGTCCCTTCCTTTCACTCATTCTTTCTTTGTCCCTTGCCACGCCTTTTCCTTTCCTCTCTCTCGCAGCCTTTGCCTCTTTCTTTCTCTCCATTTGTCGCTCCCTCACTAACATCCTCTTGTCTCTTCTCTCTCTCTCTATCTCTCTCTTTCTCTCTCTTTCACTCTCTTTCTCTCTGCATCTCACTGCCTATCATTCCCTCTCTATCCTTGGCTCTCTCTCGTCCAGTCTCTCACAATTCTTCTGTTCCTCTTTCGCACTCTCTCTCTCTCTCTTTAATTTTCTCTCCCTTCTCCTTCTCCCACTCTCTGTCTATTGCTCTCTATTTCAGTCTTTGTCTCTCTCTTTGTTTATCACTCACGTTTTTCTTTGCTGCTCTGAGTTTCTCTTTGTTTGGCTCTGTTTTAATCTTTGAATCAACATCTCTCTACCTATCTATCTATCTCTATCTCTCTGCATCTCACTGTCTATCGTTACCTCTCTATCTTTGGCTCTCTCTCTTCCAGTCTCTCACAGTTCTTCTGTTACTCTTTTACTCTCTCCCTCTCTTTCATTTTCTCTCTCCCCTCTTCTTCTACATACTTCTGTCTATTTCACTCTATTTCATTCTTTGTATCTCTCTTTGTCTATCACTCACTTTTCTCTTTGTATTGCTCTGTCTCGACCTTTGAATCAATCTGTCTGTCTGTCTCTCTTTCTCTCTCTCTCTCTCTCTCTCAGTCACTCTTTCCATCTCTCGGCTGATATTTCCACTGTATTCTTGAGACACTGAAGATCTTGTGTCCCATGGACAGGGAGTCTTCCGGTATTAAGACGAGAAGGGAAATCAACCTGCTTTTCACGGGATGGAGATGCCCATCATTAGTTGAGGAAGGGGATTGTGGACACCCGCAATTTCCCAACAACAGAAAGTGAGCTACCTGGCTGATTTTAATGCGTTTTTTTTTCTTAAAAGTGCATTGTCTTTTAAAACGAAGCCCACATTTTTGCAGTTTTCAGAACCGTCTGGGGCTTTTG
Organism: Chiloscyllium plagiosum; assembly: GCF_037043375.1. Taxonomy (NCBI): domain Eukaryota; kingdom Metazoa; phylum Chordata; class Chondrichthyes; order Orectolobiformes; family Hemiscylliidae; genus Chiloscyllium; species Chiloscyllium plagiosum. Next base: position 66,215,314 of record NW_028270176.1, on the reverse strand, counting down.
CTCAATCCAAGAATTCTCGGACATTCTCTGGGAGAGTTTACCGGAGGAGAGAGTGACAGAAGAGAGGGAGTGAGAACAAGAGACCATATAAATTGGGGGCTAGCAGTGTAGAAATCAAGAGACAGAAATACCACTCCACTCTGGCAAGGTGTGATCCGCAGTGTATTATGCATCTCCTGTGTCAGAGAGGCAGAAATAAGGAATCTACGGGGAAGAGGTATTCGATGGGCATTCAGCACGTGAAACCAACATGTGTTGTTTGTCAGTTAATATTGTAGCTGATTACATTGCATTGGGCGTATGGAGGTCAGAGTCACAATGAGGACGTTCAAAATCTTCTTCAGAGGAGAAATTCCATCGTTTGGACAACAAATAAATAGGAAATTGTGAAACATTTAGTAAGCAATGTTTTTCACGAATGGCAGAAACATTTGGGTGGAGTATTTGAGATTTATATTGAAGGTGAAAAAGCCTTTGGATCGTAACATCAGAGATCAATTAATTCATCTCGGTTCCAATCGTCTCACTTTCTGATCCATTCGTACTCATTGCAAAAACTGTAATCGTGCCCCAGCTCGTTGCACACCTTGTCCCCAAGATAACAAAGTACCCTGCGTATCGTACACATCGTACCAATCTCAAACGGACTCTGTCCCCAATGGAATGATCCTTACTCTCTCACACATCGAACGCGACCTCAAAAGAATATTACACACCCCATTGCACAGACAGTTTGTCCCAATACATTAATCCAGCGTCATTCACACTCACCTTGTCCCGAATAGAGTAAACGCTCCGATCTCACACACAACGTGTTCTGAATATAAAAACCCATGTCCTATCTCGCATTGACCCTGTTCCCAATGCAATGACTTATATCCCATCTCACACTCATGCAATCCACGGTATAAAGACCCACATCTCATCGCAAATACACCTTATTGCCATGTAATAATGTACAGCCCATTTCACCCACACACCATGCTATAGAAACCGAACCTCCATCTCAGGCATATCGCGTCTCCAACAGAACAGACAGCACTCCAAATCGCACACAATCTTTTCTCAACACAAAAGCAAAACCACATCTCACACACACGATCCCATATACAAAAACTGCACCACATCTCGCACCCATCCTGTCCCCATCCAGGAACCTCGTCCCCATCTCGCACAATCCCTGTCTGCTGCACATGACCATTCAGCACACCTCACACACACACTGTTGCCTCTACAGGAGCCTGCAGCCCATCTCACACCTACCCTGTCCTTAATTCAATAGCCCACACACCATCTTACATACACCGTGTCCTGCATGAAACAACCCCCACACGATAACATGCATACTGTCTATATTGAAATAACCCACACAACAGCTCACATGCACACCGTCTCCAGTACAACTTCCCACAACAGCTCACAAGCTAATATTTCCAAAACTCAATTAAAAATTACACATCGAACATCCATTCCGTTCACAGCACAATAACTGACACTGCCCTGTTCAGCAAACAACTCCATCCTGGAAATTCCAATTTGGGTCTGTCATCTGTAACGATGTTCCTCCATTCAAGAAGTTATGCTGTCCTTTTTTGTCCCAACAAGTCGCAAAATCAAAGATTCCATAAAATGTCACTTGGATGGGTTTTCCGACCAATTTGCCTCAGGCAAATAGCTTTAACGTTAAAAAAAATCATTTTTGTAATGACAGCGTTGTGGCCATTTCTCTGAACAAAGCAGCTATCTGGTTTGATTTGGTTTTGGCAGTCTGGCTGTTCACTGAAAACAGTCAGTCAGTTTAAGAGTGCTGGATCATGAACAGCTACTCGCTAGAGGATGTTCCGTGTTGCAAACTCTATCTGTCCCCGGGACGAGCGTGTGATATTTTTCCCTTTTGTGCCAAAGTGTGAATGTGGGGATTCTTGCAAAATGTTTGGACCAGCATCATTATTCTGGGATGATCTGTTACGTTTTCGGACAGATGAAGTATTTCACTATTCTGTTCTCTGTTTTGTTCGCGTTTAAATCTGTAATCTTGTGAATGAACAACACATTCCACCCTGACCTTCAATTTACCTGCACCATCTCTGACACCTCCCTCCCCATCCTGGACCTGTCCATCTCCATCAGTGACGACCGACTTGACACTGACATTTTCTCCAAACCCACCGACTCCCACAGCTACCTGGATTACACCACTTCCCACCCTATCTCTTGCAAAAATGCCATCCCGTATTCACAATTCCTCTGCCTCCGCCGTATCTGCTCCCAAGAGGACCAGTTCCACCATAGAACACACCAGATGGCCTCCTTCTTTAGAGATCTCAATTTTCCTTCCCACGTGGTTAAAGATGCCCTCCAACGCATCTCGTCCACATCCCGCACCACCGCCCTCAGACCCCACCCCTCCAACCGCAACAAGGACAGAACGCCCCTGGTGCTCACCTTCCACCCTACAAACCTTCGCATAAACCAAATCATCCGCCGACATTTCCTCCACCTCCAAACAGACCCCACCACAAGGGATATATTTCCCTCCCCACCCCTCTCCACCTTCCGCAAAGACCGCTTCCTCCGTGACTACCTGGACAGGTCCACGCCATTCTACGACCCACCTTCCAATCCTGGCACTTTCCCCTGCCACCGCAGGAACTGTAAAACCTGTGCCACACCTCCTCCCTCACCTCCATCCAAGGCCCGAAAGGAGCCTTCCACATCCATCAAGGTTTTACCTGCACATCCACTAATATCATTTATTGTACCTGTTGCTCCTGATGCGGTCTCCTCGACATCGGGGAGACTGGGCGCCTCCTAGCAGAGCGCTTCAGGGAACATCTCCGAGACAACCGCACCAATCAACCAAACCGCCCTGTGGCCCAACATTTCAACTCCCCCTCCCACACTGCCGAGGATATGCAGGTGCTGGGCCTCCTCCACCGCCGCTCCCTCACCAACAGACGCATGGAAGAAGAACGCCTCATCTTCCGCCTCGGAACACTTCAACCCCAGGGCATCAATGTGGACTTCAACAGCTTCCTCATTTCCCCTTCCCCCACCTCATCCTAGTTTCTATCCTCCACATCAACACTGTCTCCTTGACTTGTCCGGACTTGTCAGACCTGCCTCGCTCGTTTTCCACCTATCCACTCCACCCTCTCCTCCTTGACCTATCACCTTCATCTCCTCCCCCACTGACTTATTGTACCCTATGCTACTATCCCCCCACCCCAACCTCCTCTAGCTTATCTCTCCACGCTTCAGGCTCTCTGCCTTTATTCCTGATGAAGGGCTTTTGCCCGAAACGTCGATTTTGCCTGTCCTCGGATTTTGCCTGTCCTCGGATGCTGCCTAAACTGCTGTGCTCTTCCAGCGCCACTAATCCAGAATCTGGTTTCCAGCATCTGCAGTCATTGTTTTTACCTCGTTGATTTTAACCCTTCTGCGAATCCTCTTGCAAGGATGCCTGCCTTGAACAAGTTTTCCTCCTGTCTCGCCAAGAATCTCAGGGAGTCTCTCTCCAACTGCAATTCCCAGGTTATTTCCTCTGCCCTGAAGCTCTTCCACCATGTCCTGAAACAAACCCGCTACTACAGCCACATTTGCTTCCTCAGTACCTGCCTCCGTAACCACCTCATCTCACACGGACTCCGGACCACCTTTAAACCAGCAGAGTTCGGACCCGAACAGGACAAACAGTACAGACTACAGATTCAAAAACACCAGCACCAGTTCTCTTTCAAGATCCTCCGCTCCACACTCGCAGCAATGCGCCGGCACCTAACCTCTCTACAGTCATCCCTGCCTCAGCTGAGAGTCACACTCTCTCAGAATTGCAAAGGACCCACTCTGCACTACATCCTCAAGAGAATCCATACTCTCAACAAACAGTATTTCAACTCCATCTCTAACATCAAAAACTGTAAGTACAACAAACTTTTATCTACCCAACTCCATAACCAGCGCTCCTCAAACATTCCAGAAGATTCCCCTGGCCTCGGAAACACTATCAGCTATGCGGCTGATGCAGCTATCACCCCCACGCTGATTGATGATGTCACTTCGGCCCCCATCATGGTCACTCCCACAGTCACTTCCGCCCCTCACATGATTGCTGATGCCACAAGCTCAGTGACTTCCACCACCCCTACTGCCGTGTCTGCCACCACTTCCACCCCCCCAGTGCCACTCACCTACATTCTGCTGACACGCCCCCAAGACCCCACTGTCACTATCCCCACTCCCCAGAACCCCGAGGGGAACACTACCCCTGCTCATGACTCTACCCCCATTCCCCCCACCATCACACCCACTCCAGTTACTGGCTCCGAGCCCACTCCCAGCTCCACACCCACACCAGCTCCCAGCTCCCAGCTCCCAGCCCTGCCGAGTTTTCACCATCCCTCCAGACCTCCCCCTCACTGAAGACGAACGATCAGTCCTCAGCAAAGGACTCACCTTCGTCCCCCTCCGTCCACGCATCAATGAATTTAATACACGTCGTGACATCGAACACTTCTTCCGTCGCCTCCGCCTCCGAGCTTACTTTCACAATTAGGATTCCCGCCCACCCCCACCTTCCGAGGACCCCTTCACCCACCTCTAACGCACTGCATCCACCTGGACACCTCGCGCTGGCCTAATAGCTGCCCTCGACCACTTCATTTCCAACTGCCGCCGGGACATTATCCGCCTCAACTGTCGACCCCCCTTCCCCACTCCAACCTCACCCTCACAACGCGCAGCCCTCCAATCCCTCTGCTCCAATCCCAACCTCACCATCAAGCCAGCGGATAAAGGCTGCGCAGTGGTAGTCTGGCGCACTGACCTCGACATCGCTGAAGCCAAACGCCAACTCGAGCACACCTCTTCCTACTGCCCCCTTGACCATGACCCCACCCCCAGCACCAAACCATCATCTCCCAGACCATACAGAACCGCATCATCTCAGGAGATCTCCCATCCACAGCTTCCAAACTCATAGTCCGGGAACCCCGAACTGCCCGGTTCTACCTCCTTCCCAAGATCCACAAGCCTGACCACCCTGGCCGACTCATTGTCTCAGCATGCTCCTGCCCCACTGAACTCATCTGTACCTACCTCGACACTGTCCTATCCCCTCTAGTCCAGGAATTCCCCACATACGTTCGAGACACCATCCACTCCCTCCACCTCCTCCAAGACTTCCGTTTCCCCGGCCCCCAACGCCTCATCTTCACCATGGATATCCCATCCCTCTACACCTCCATCCGGCATGACCAGGGCCTCCAAGCCCTCCGTTTTTTCCTCTCCAGACGTTAACAACAGTACCCTTCCACCGACACTCTCATTCGTTTGGCCGAACGGGTCCTCACCCTTAACAATTTCTCCTTTGAATCCTCCCACTTCCTTCATACCAAAGGGGTAGCCATGGGCACACGTATGGGACTCAGCTATGCCTGTCTCTTTGTTGGCGAGATAGAACAGTTGATCTTCCGTAATTACACCGGCACCACTCCCCACCTCTTCCTCCGCTACATTGAGGACTGCGTTGGCGCCACCTCGTGCTCCCGTGAGGAGGTTGAGCAATTCATAAACTTCACCAACACATTCCACACTGACCTTCAATTTACTTGGACCATCTCTGACACCTCCCTCCCCTTTCTGGACCTCTCCATCTCCATCAGAGACGACCGACTTGACACTGACATTTTCACCAAACCCACCGACTCCCACAGCTACCTGGATTACACCACTTCCCACCCTATCTCTTGCAAAAATGCCATCCCGTATTCCCAATTCTTCCGCCTCCGCCGTATATGCTCCCAGGAGGACCAGTTCCACCATAGATCACACCAGATGACCTCCTTCATTAGAGACCGCAATTTCCCTTCTCCCACGGTTAAAGATGCCCTCCAACGCATCTCGTCCACATCCCGCACCTCCGCACTCAGACCCAACCCCTCCAACCGCAACAAGGACAGAACGCCCCTGATGCTCACCTTCCACCCTACCAACCTTCGCATAAACCAAATCATACGTCGACATTTCCTCCACCTCCAAACAGACCCCACCACCAGGGATATATTTCCCTCCCCACCCCTCTCCGCCTTCCGCAAAGACCGCTCCCTCCGTGACTAACTGGTCTCGTCCACGCCCCCCTACGACCCACCCTCCCATCCTGGCACTTTCCCCTGCCACCGCAGGAACTGTAAAACCTGTGCCACACCTCCTCCCTCACCTCCATCCAAGGCCCGAAAGGAGCCTTCCACATCCATCAAAGTTTTACCTGCACATCCACTAATATTTATTGTATCCGTTGCTCCCGATGCTGTCTCCTCTACATCGGGTAGACTGGGCGCCTCCTAGCAGAGCACTTCAGGGAACATCTCCGAGACACCCGCACCAATCAACCAAACCGCCCCGTGGCCCAACATTTCAACTCCCCCTCCCACACTGCCGAGGATATGCAGGTGCTGGGCCTCCTCCACCGCCGCTCCCTCACCATCAGACGCATGGAAGAAGAACGCCTCATCTTCCGCCTCGGAACACTTCAACCCCAGGGCATCAATGTGAACTTCAACAGCTTCCTCATTTCCCCTACCCCCACCTCATCCTAATTTCTAACCTCCAGCGCAACACTTCCTCATTGACTTGTCCGGACTTGTCAGACCTGCCTAGCTCCTTTTCCACCTATCCACTCCATCCTCTCCTCCCTGACCTATCACCTTTATCTCCTCCCCCACTGACCTATTGTACTCTATGCTACTCTCTCCCCACCCCAACATCCGCGAGCTTATCTCTCCACGCTTCAAGCTCTCTGCCTTTATTCCTGATGAAGGGGTTTTGCCGGAAACGTCGATTTTGCCTGTCCTCGGATTTTGCCTGTCCTCGGTTGCTGTCTGAATTGCTGTGCTCTTCCAGCACCACTAATCCAGAATCCGTTTTTCTTAAACTGAGTGGTTTTACAAGTTGTATCCCTATTAAAATATTCACGTTACATCTGCTTAAAACAAGATGAAAAGTTAACTTTTGGTTTACTTTCTCGAAGTGTTTTAAAGGGGTTTAATCAGTTTCATAACGAGTGTATTACTGAAAACGTTAACTTTTGTGATGTGTTCGTGAATATCTTCGCCCGACTCCCAGCCACATACCCCCGGAAGGCCAAACATAGGTGTTTCCTGAAAGATAACTGCACGGTGAAGTAATTTGTACTTATGCATTCATATTTCTTCCCTCCGCTGTCTCCTCTGGAATTGGATCTTGTTTCTTTTTTCATTCCAAGACGATTATTCCGAGTTACATTTCTCATCATAGATATCAAATCATTCCACCAATTTGTTCATGGCCTTTTGACATTTGATTATATTTCACTCACAGTTCAAAAAAATCCTGTTCCCTTATCACGTGCCGAATTCCTGTCACTGGCTGAGATTCAATTCCGCTCATTGACTGATGTTCAATCTCTGTAACTGACTGAGATTTATTTCCACTCACTGACAGATGGTCCACCCCTATAGTTCACTTTGGTTCAATCCCTGACACTTACTGAGATTCAATCCTTGTCACTGACTGAGACTCATCCCATGGCACTGAGTATGATTCAATCCTGCATATCAATGACAAAAGTAATCCTATGCATTCGGGAAAAGCTGCATTGTGGTCACTAAATATTGGGAAAATAACTAAAACTTTGTTCTGTTCTGAAAACATTGTTTAACAACTTTTGATTCCAATAATTGGGTTGGAATTCTTTTCGATTTACTTTTGTGCACTTTATTACGATGGATCCATTCTTCAAGACAAGTCGGACAATCCCTTTCTGAATTTCGTTTTCGCCTCTTCAAAATTATTACTCTGCACAACTAAAAACAAAAATTACAAGAAATAAAATCTTTGACGAGTTACTCAGAAGTAACATACCCAAAATTAATAGGTCCCAATATTCCTTAAATAACAGATATTTTATACATTTCACTTCCAAAAGAATATACACCGCTGAGGTTTAACCAAATGACTGGAATTTTTGCAAACAACTTCGCATGCTTCTCTTTGAACAATCATATCGTTTTGAATCCTCACATCTTCTGATGGGTATCGATTGTGTGTTGCTGGAAAAGCATAGCAGGTAACGCAGCATCTGAGGAGCAGGAGAATCGACGTTTCAGGCAAAATCCCTTTGTCAGAAATTAGGCTTGTGAGCCGGGGCTGAGAGATAAAAGTGAGGAAGGTTGGGTTGGGGGCATTGGAAGATATTTGAGGAACAGACATGTGGATAAAGTTGAGGGAGGTGAAAGGTCAGAGGGCAGAATGATGGACAGGTGCAGACGGCTGTGCCGAGTTGCAGGTTTGGGCCTGGGATAATGTGGAGGCACGGGAAATGAGGAAGGTGTTGAAATCCAGATATATCTCGTGAGTTTGCAGGATCCTATGATGGGTTATGAGGCATTCTTCCTCCAGGCATCCTGTGGTAACTGTTTGGTGGTGGAGGACACTCAGTACTTGTATGTCCTTGATGGAGTGGGAAGGGGAGTTGAATTGTTCAGACACGAGGTGATGGGTCTGGTGAGTGCGGGTGTCCTAGAGATGTTCTCACAAACGATCTGCAAGAAGGCATACTATCTCCCCGATGTATAGGAGCTACCACCGTGAACCGGATGCAGTAATTGACATTGGTATTGCTACAGGTAAACTTGCGATGGATCTGGAAGGATCCCTTGGGGCCTTCGGCGGAGGTGAGTGGAGTAGTGTGGGCGCATGTTTTTCATTCCTGCGGTGGCAGGGAAAAGTGCCAGGAGTGGGGTGTGGACCTCACGAGGAAGCTGCAGGGGAAATGGTCTTTCTGGAACGCAGATAGGAGTAGGGAGGGAAATATATCTTTGGTGATGGGGGCCGTTTCGAGTTGACAGAAGTGACTGAGGATGGTGCGATATATGCAGAGGTTGGTGGGGTGGTAGGTGAGGACCGTGGCGGTCTGTCCTTGTTGAGCTGCGAGGAGTGGCGTTCAAGAGCGGTGCTGCAGCAAGTGGACGTGATGTGCTGTAGGGAATCGTCAGCTATGTGGAAAGGGGAGTTGCAATCACGGAAGAAGGTGGCCATCTGAGACTGTCTTAGTTATCCCAGTCCCAAGCTTCCAATTAGGCACCACCCTCCATACATGTCCATCACTCCCCGCTTTGACCTATCACCTCCCTCATCTTCATCCACCCATCCCTTTCGTTGCTACCTTCCCCTCCACGCCACCCTCTCCCATGTGTCTCTCAACCCTCATTCCTGATGAAGTGCTTATGCCTGAAACGCAGACACAGCTTCTCCTCGGATGTCGCCTGACCCACTGTGCGTTTCCAGGAATACAGTCTCGACTCTGATCTCCAGCATCCGGAGTCCTCACCTTCTCCGCCTGCATCTTCTGATGGGGCCTTTATGTCTTAAAGTAATGAAAAGTCTCCAGATCATTGGACAGTATCCTGCCTTTTCTCATCAAATGCATATCACTTGGCTGCCTGTATTTTTTATTAAAAATGTCAGCACACACATTTTCAACAAATAATTGATTTTCAATGCACAACAATTCCATGCTACTATTATTTCATGTCCTACCAAGGCAGACACAATTGACCACTAATTTTGAAGATATCTTATATTTGAAATATAGTTCGACATAGAGCAGAGAAAAGTACAGAAACCTGCAGGGTTTTCGACCTTAGACATTGTGACTATCCTATATCTTGCCCAAAGATAAAACTTATTGCCATCCATGTGCATATTCTAGAATGTCCCTAATGCATTTGATTTTATTACCACAACTTGCATTCCACGCACCGATCACTCTCTGTGCAAAGATGTTACGTCAGACATCTCCCCTTACCTTTCCTTATTTGATGATACAATTTGGGAGAAGATTGTTAGCTCGGGTGCTCGTTGTTGTGGCTGTTTTCGCCGAGCTGGGAATTTGTGTTGGAGAGGTTTAGTCCCCTGTCTAGGTGACATCCTCAGTGTTTGGGAGCCTCCTGTGAAGCGCTTCGATGATGTTTCTTCCGGCATTTATAGTGATTTATACCTGCCGCTTCCGGTTGTCAGTTCCAGCTGTCCTCTGCAATGGCCAGTATATTGGGTCCAGGTCGATGTGCTTATTGATTGAATCTGTGGATGAGTGCCATGCCTCTAGAAATTCCCTGTTGTTTCTCTGTTTTGCTTGTCCTATAATAGTAGTGTTGTCCCAGTCGAATTCATGTTGCTTGTCATCTGAGTATGTGGCCAGTAAGGATAGCTGGTCATGTCGTTTCGTGGCGAATTGGTGTTCATGGATGCAGACCGTTAGCTGTCTTCCTGTTTGTCCTATGTAGTGTTTTGTGCAGTCCTTGCACGGAAATTCGTGCACTACATTGGTTTCGCTCATGCTAGGTATCGGGTCCTTCGTCCTGGTGAGTTGTTGTGTGAGAGTGGCTGTTGGTTTGTGTGCTGTGATGAGTCCTAGTTGTCGCAGTAGTCAGTTCAGAAATGTTTTTGATGTATGGTAGCGTGGCTCATCCTTTGGGTTGTGGCATGTCCTCATTCCGTTGTCTTTCCCTTAGGCATCTGTTGATGAAATTGCGGGGGCATTCGTTTTTGGCGAATACATTGTATAGGTGTTCTTCTTCCTCTATTTGCAGTTCTGGTGTAGTGCAGTGTGTTGTGGCCCTTTTGAACAGTGTCTTGATGCAACTTCTTCTATGTGTGTTGGGGTGGTTGCTTTCGTAGTTCAGGTCTTGGTCTTTGTGTGTGGTTTTCCTGGATACCTTTGTGGTGAATTCTCCGTTCGGTGTTCTCTGTACCATCACGTCTAGGAATGGGAGTTGGTTGTCCTTTTCTTCCTCTTTCGTGAACCGGATTCCTGTGAGTGTGGCGTTGATGATCCGGTGTGAGTTCTCTATTTCTGTGCTTTTAATGATTACAAAAGTATCATCTCCATATCTGTCCCAGAGTTTGGGTTGAATTTGCGGTCAGACTGTTTGTTCTAACCTTTGCATTACCGCTTCTGCTATGAGTCCAGAGATGGGTGAGCCGATGGGTGTGCCGTTGATTTGTTCATATATTTGGTTGTTGAATGTGAAGTGTGTTGTGAAGCACAGGTCCGGTAGTTTGAGTATGCCGTCTTTGTTGATAGGTTCCCTGTCTTGTTGTCTGTTCTGTATGTCCAGCAGGTTGGCTATTGTTTCTCTGGCTAGGGTTTTGTCGATAGAGGTGAACAGTGCCGTTACATCGAATGAGACCATGGGTTTCGTTGCCTATGTGCATATTTCTGATGATGTACAAGTATTCCTGTGTTGATTGTATAGAGAGTCTGGATCCGCTGATCATGTGTTTCAGTTTCTGCTGTAGTTCTTGAGCCACTTTGTGTGATGGTGTCCCTGGTAGTGATACTATGGGTCTAAGTGGGATGTTCAGTTTGTGGACTTTAGGTAGTCCATAGAATCTGGGGGTGGTGTTGCTTTCAGGCTTCATTCTCTGTCCCCTCATGGTAAACATTTCCTCCCTGAGAAAACGTCTCTGGCTATCTAATTTAGTTATGCCTCTCATCGTCTTTCATACCTCTGTCAAGAAACCTCACATCCTTCTTCGCTCCAATGGGATACACCCTCGCACACCCACACTTTCTTCATAAGAAATGTTCTTCAGTCCAGGCAGAGTCCTAACAAAACCGCCTCTGCATCTTCTCTGTAATTTCAACATCGTTCCTGTAATTAGGCAACCAGAAATGAAACCAGTATTCCAAATGTGGTCTAACCAGGTCTTAAAGAGCTGCAGCATAACCTTACGGTTCTTCAACTCAATTTCACTGCTAATGGAAACCAACACATCCTACGCCTTTTTAACAATACTGCCAACTTGGTGGCAACGTTGAGGGTTCCCTGTACTTTATAGAACTTGTTCAAACAGCTGTAGTTAGTTACAGCTCCTTTTAGTAAATAGATTCACTAAATGGTGCAGCTGTCCTCAATGGTGTAAAGCTTGTTGGAAGTTGTTCAATATGGAGTTGAACCGTAAAGTGGGAGTAGAAAAGTCACATTCCTGATTGGTGTCATTTCGATGATTCTCAGATTTGGGAGAGCCGTGGGTTCCAACAGTGATAGCACTGAGCGTTTCTTAAGGCCACTGTATTGAATGTTTTGGCCAGTTTAGTTTTTCGTAAATGCACAACAACATACATTGACAGTGTAGGAATAATTGCAGGAATTGTTACTGAAGTCAAGAGGACATGAATGGATATTCTCTTCGTGCAAATATTTATATCCTGCTACATCTGTGGCGTGCTTGTTACTTGCCACTTTGAAAGCCTTTCCAGATTTAATAAACCAAAGCGGTTAATTTTCGTTCATGTTTATGCTCTTCAGATGAATGCTTAGATGACTCAACGTCTCAGAGCTTTCTTATTTCTGATGATTTTAATGTATGCTTTCAGTTATTTCTTCCTGGCAGAATCCTCAGTTACATATTTGGTAACAGTAAAAAAAAATCGACACATTTTAAACATTCACGTAAGCAATCTCTGTTTATTGCAATACCCTTGTACCACGCTCATTACCTAGATTTCTGTACATTGACTGAATCTGCCTTTGGGTCAGCCGTTTAGATCGGAGAGAACTTGAATGAAGGATGCGTTTTGAAGCAACATGTGTAGACTTCATCTCGGAAAGGGGCCGTTTTGGACCTTGTAATTGGGAAACGATCCTCAAAAGGTATTTGATGTTTCAGTTGCGCAGAATTTGGCGAACGCTGATGATTGTTTTTGCAAAATGTGGGATATTTATATATCAGGAAAATACGGGTCACCAATTGAAAGCGTAAGTCGTGGGAAGGGTAATAACAAAACTAGCAGACAATAAGTGCACAAATTAGAACACAGCGGTTGTTTGAAGATAAATCCACATATCCACACCCGAGAGATGCAAGCATTTTGAAGTCAGTTCACCAGAGATCATGTCAAAGCGAATTCTGAAGAGAAAAAGATAAAGGTGGCAGGATTTGGGAAAGTTGGAAAATTAGAGATATTGAAAGAACAATTAGGAAGAAAAGGGAAAACGTGTAAGCGTTAGAAAACTGAAGTAAGTCGAGACCCTTGGTTAATGTAAGGATAACAATTAAAATAAACTAAAAGAATAAATTAGGCGGGATAAATGGACGACACAAAACCCTTGGTAAGTAGGCCTAAGGAGAATCGCAATAGGTTTTATTTGCATATTAAGAAGGGAAGGTAGGGAAAATGGACGGCCTCTCAACGATAAATAAATAAATTTATGTTTCCTGCCTGACAAAGTGGATGAGTCCTTTAGTGCATATTTGCAACATCTTTTTAGAATGATAAAAAATTGGACTGTGGTAAAACTTGGGATTGGTGCAAAAACACTGTTTGGCATTTCTATATTAATGAGGAATGACTTGGCATTTTGAATAAAATAATAAAATTTTATTGAGTTCAATATGGAGTTGAACCGTGATGGGATCTATTCCATGAAGATGAGGTCTAAAAATGTGCTGATTGCGTGGCTCTTCCCAGAGGTCATTCTATCTTCTCTAAATGCAGGAAAGGTCTCAGAAGTCTGGACGACAGCCAGTGCAATTTCAATTGTTGAAGAAGAACAAGATTAGATTACTTACAGTGTGGAAACAAGCCCTTCGGCCCAACAAGTCCACACTGACCCTCCGTTGGGCAACGCACCCAGACCTATTCCCCTACATTTAGCCCTCCACCTAACACTACAGGCAATTTAGCAGGTCAATTCACCAATCGTGCACATTTTTGGACTGTGAAAGGAAATCGGAGTACACAGAGGAAACCCACGCAGACACGGGGAGAATGGGCAAACAACACACAGGCAGTTGCCTCATGCAAGAATTGAACCGGGTTTCTAGCGCTGTGAGGGAGCAGTGCTAACCACTGTGCCACCATGCCACCCATGAGGACACATTATTTTTGGTAATTATGGTTGGCCGAGCCTTACGTCATGGTAGCAAAATGATTGCTTAAGATTCTTAAGGACAGCATTTACGTGAATTTGGAAACATATGTTCGCACGAAGGAGAGTGAGCATGGCTTTATGCTGGGGAAGTCTTGTCTCACAAATTTGATTTATTGTTTTGAGAGTGTGATGGCTGTGTGTACGGCAGTGGATGGTGTCTGCGCAGACTTCACTGAAACATTTTCCAAGTTTCCTTCTGGTGGAATTAGTCAGAAAATTACAACAGGTGGAAAACAAAGTAACTTGTTCTGATGGATGCAAAATTGGCTTTCATTTCAAAGACAGAGATAATTGTGAATCTGTTTCACAGATTCGAATTATTTGGCAGCTGGGTTTGCAAATGCATCAGTGTGGTGACCTCGATCGTTTACATTTAATTTGATTTATTTGAGTTATTACCCGAACCTTAATAAGATACGCTAACAAATATCGTAGTATGTGCTCTTCCGGCAAATCTAAATTCAACTCAATCAAGGAAATGCTACAAAATTCAGAATATAAGGTCATGTCTAGAAGATAAAATGCAGAGTAAAGGCAACTCTAATACTGTGTGAGGTTCATTCATAATTTTTATGACAATACATCAGATGCTGATGTGGAATCTGTTGCTGTAGAGTTTCAAAGTTTTGTCTCTTCTGCAATCAATCTTTATTTGAGTCCTTTACCACAAGTGCACGAGAAGACGGAGACCACTCCCGAATATGACTTTCCGTGTGGCCCAGTCGATCTCTGAATATTCAGCTCAGTTTGGAAGAGAGGTCAATGATCCAATGAATTCGACAGTGGTAAATAACACTTATACTCATTTCCAACTAGTCGCAGCCCGCCATTCTGAAAAAAACAAAACATCCTGGGTCCCGAAGATCTACCTTCTTTGAAGTTGTCAGTTCAGTATTCATCTTTTAAACTAATCCCTGAAACATGTGGTTTACCTTTTGTTCCAGCCTGCCATGAGAAATACCTCCAGTGTTCCAAATATGGCCGAACTAAACTCGATGGAGACCAGCAGTATCAGAGTATCATCGATCTAATGTACTTAGACGTGAAAAATTTGGACATGTTGAAGAGTCATGCCGAGAATCTGAACTGTTCACTGTGAACCTCTGTTGCTGTGTTCAAAGAATAGAGAGAATATGTGCATCTCATCATGTCTTTGTGAAAAAGAGGTTTTGAGTTTAGAACTGTGCACGGTGTTTCAAGTATTTAAGACTTAGAGAGCCCATGTCTCTGCACATTGCTCACTCTTCAACCTATGTGACACATGTGAAATGAATAAGTACGGAAACAGCCTCAATTATTACTAAGTACAGTCATCACCCTTCACTATTTTCCAAGAAAATGATATGTTGACCACAGCTGTTCCTTGTTCTTCACTTGCCATTAACTGAATCCTTGCTGGGGCGAAAACCATGAACAACGAGAAAGATGCAAGTTGTACGTAGCTGAGAACACCAGGAAACATCCCATGATGCCTCTCCAGAAATAAACAGTATAAATATTGACTTCAACGCACGAACACTGAAAGGGAAATTTATCAGGAGTTCGGTGAAGCCATTTGTTTTCATCTGGCCCAAGGCACAAATATACATAGACATTATTGTCTCCACTCGTTCAGTTATTAACTCCTGTACCTTCATTATGTTCTAACTTGTTCTCGAATCATTAAACCTCAAAACGTCGCCCGGGTAATCACAGAAAATAAATTTTGTGCCCAGAACCAAAATATAGCTGCAGGCTGTCATCACAAAAATCAGGTTGTCCCATACAAAACCGACTTCTTTCTGTTTGGGTTAAACATATTCTCAATAGGTAACACATACAAACTTGTCCATTTCTCTTTCTTTCTTTCTTTCTTTCTTTCTTTCTTTCTTTCTTTCTTTCTTTCTTTCTTTCTTACTTTCTTTCTTTCTCAATTTCTTTATTTATTTTCTTCGTTTTCACTTTCCTTCCTTCCTTCCTTCCTTCTTTCTTCCTTTCTTTCTTTCTGTCTTTCTTTCTTTCCATCTTTACTTCCTTCGATCTTTCCTTTTTACTTTCCTTGTTTCTTTCTTTTCTTCTTTCTTCCTTTCCTTCCTTCTTTCCTTCTTTCCTTCTTGCTTTTCTTCCTTCTTTCCTTCTTTCCTTCTTCCTTTCCTTCCTTCTTTCCTTCTTTCCTTCTTCCTTTCCTTCCTTCTTTCCTTCTTTCCTTCTTCCTTTCCTTCCTTCGTTCCTTCTTTCCTTCTTCCTTTTCTTCCTTCTTTCCTTCTTTCCTTCTTCCCTTCCTTCCTTCTTTCATTCTTTCCTTCTTCCTTTCCTTCCATCTTTTCTTCTTTCCTTCTTTCCTTCATTCTTTCTCTCCTTCTTTCTTTTTTCTCCCCTTTCACACTGAAGTTGTATCTCTCTCCATTTGTTTGACGTTGCTTCCAGCGTTTGACTTTGTCTTGCCGACATGCTCCCTCTTACCCAGTTTCAATCATGTGTTCTGCATTTCACCTTTCATTATCCTGTTGTGATTATCTCCTCAACATCGCTATTTTAGTCAAATTACTGGTATGCTGTTGTTTGTCTGACCCTGGCAGCATCCAAGGAATAGGAGAATCGACGTTTCGGGCATGAGCCCTTCTTCAGGGCTCATGTCCGAAACGTCGATTCTCATGCTCCTTGAATGCTGCCTGACCTGCTGTGCTTTTCCAACGACACATTTTCAGCTCTGATCTCCAGCATCTGCAGTCCTCACTTTCTCTCATAATTATCCACCTGAATACTGATGCCTTTCCCACACGAATCCAGATATGGTTTGTAAAATATTTCCATCTGTGGGTGATCTTCCTGAACAAATGTTGCAATGCTCATTGAGGTTCTTTTAAACAAGAATGCGGACTAAGCTCACTCTGAATACGGACGAGATGATTATTGACTTTCTGTGAGAAACAGGCAGAAACAAATAATTTCTAAATTTCTAATCATCAGTTTAGATTTCTAAATATTGTTAACAGTTCGATATAGACATATTTCCTGAGTGTAATGTATGTGTTTGTCTCTCTCAAAGTATTTTAAGAATGTAGACTAGACCCTAACTTTTTATTTCTTATTTAAAAGGCAGATGTGAGCGGATGATCCAGGCATGATGCAGTTGGCCAAGCCACTCGGCCTGAAGCAACAGTGAACTCGGCAAAAATGAGGTCTGCAAATGCTGAAGATCAGAGTCTAGATTAGAATGGTGCTGATAAAGCACAGCGTATCAGGCTGCATCCGAGGAGCAGGAACATCGACATTTCAGGCAAAAGCACCTTCCTCAGGAATGAACAGCAAAAGAGAACTTATTTCGGCACTGCAGTCGAAACAGTATAAATGAAGTCAGAATTTACAATAACCTATTGGAAAACTTAACCGACCCGATACAGTAGCTATTGCGAATTAATTATTCTAATAGAGTAACATTCAATAAATAAAAGTCCGGAAAAAAATGGTTAAGAGAAAGACAAAATCTTACATGCAGGAGGGAAAGTCATCCACAGAGGAGATCTCAAAAGAAATTCAGAGAACTATTTACTGAACTCCCAACTCTCCTGGGCTCGCACAACCTATGACTGTTACAGGTAAAACACATTGGAATGCAATTTGCAAGCAGGAGTATTTTTCTACAAAGTGCTCTGCATCAATTAACACTGTATTTTTACAAAACATTCTCGTCTCACAGTGTATCACAGGTCGCGATAAAAGGACATGGCAATGACACATGAGCAGAGGACAATTCACGGCCATTCATCCCATTGAGCCCGTCTGCCATGGATGATCCCTTGCGAAACTCCATATTTCTGCCTTTGTCCCTTTCTCCTAATCAATTTGCTTAATAAACACTCACAAAAATGATTTTTCTCGTTAAATTATCACACAAGCTACAGTGAACAGCCGTTTGGAGAAAAGTACTTCTGAATGTCTCCCATACTTTCTATCCAGATGTGAGTTCAGCATTTCTTCGGAACTATTTTGTCAGAAAAACTACTTTAGTTCGGGAAGTTGCAACATGTGGAAATCGTTCAAGTTCGTATCTTCTTGGTTTACCGTTTATATCTTGAAGACGTTGCTTGCATTGTCACTTAACATTCAAACCCCGACGGATAATATGTATAATTGTTGTTATTGCTGATTTTAAATTAACCTTGTGCATCTATGTGTGCGTGAATACGAGATCACTGAGCCAGGTAGAGAATTCAAAATAACTCTGAGACAATTGAAGTGCCATGGAGATTTGTCGCGCATCACAGAATATCTTTAACGTGGAAGAAAGGTATTCGGCCCATCAAGTCCATACGACAGTCCTGAAGAGTATCCCACTCACTGTCACACACAAGAGGATTATTGCCACACAGCATTCTTATGGCCAATCCTCATATACTCAATATCTTTGGACTGTGGGAGGAAACTAATGTCGACACAAGGTGATTGAACAAGCGTCACACACACAGTCGCCCGACGCTGAAATGGATCATTGTTCTCTGGCTCTGTAACGCTGGGCAACAACGAAGCCACCGATCCACCGAATGGAAGGGAAATATAAAACAGCATATTTGGAACGAGCAACAGTCAGAAAAAGGAACCAGAATGAAAGTATTGAAAAGGCTTTTCCATGTGGTTAGGCTTGAATAGATGAAACCAATTTGATTGAGGCATTTAAGAGCAGCGTAACTGTGAGACAAAACATACACGGGAAACAACATTTGCAGATATTGACGAAATGAAACTGTGCGACATCATTATATGTTGGGTCAGATAAATTACCTCAAACACAATGAAAACAGGTAAGAAAGTTCGATGATGAACTGTACGCAATAATTCTATTTTAATTGAAGCCCATCGAAGTTTTACATAACACCTCTGGTTATTTCATCCGTACAATTCAGACCAGGAATTCCTCGCCATGAATGTAATGTCTCAAGGCTTGATGCGGACTCTGCAGAATCTGGTCCAAAAGTCGATATGATGTTGGCCAGGCAAAGTCAGGCCCATTGAATTCAAACTCAGTACTAGGCAAACTACTCAGAAAAGATGACTTCGAAAGGAGGGAGTGTGGAGACGGATGAATCATAACAGTAATGCTGTTTAAGTTATGTCTTAACTGAAACTGATATTGAAAATAAAGCTGGAAAACAACGTACGTTACAGTTGGGTATGTGGGTTAAAATACCTGAATCAATGCGAATAGGAAGTTAGAAGAGTATGAAGGATCTAAAGATATGCAATGACTGATTACATTAATTATGATGCCGAGCACATTGTTGCAAGGAATTCCGAATGACAGGACTTACGCGTATTTGGAAAGACAAGTACTGATTTGCTGATTGCCAGCATAGCTCTGGGTGTGGAGAATAATGTCTCACGAACATGATTGATTTTTTCGAAGAAGAAACAGAGAGGATTCATGAGGGCAGAGCGATAAACGTGATCTTTCCAGACTTTATAAAGGTGTTCGACAGGATTCCTCCTGGGAGACTGGTTAATAAGATTAGATTTCATCGAATACAGCGAGAACTCGTCATTTTGATACAGAAATGGCTCTACGATAGAAGGCAGAGGCTGGTGGTAGAGGGATACCTTTCAGAAGACATGTGACCAGTGGAGTGCCACAAGAATCCGTCCTACATTTCTTTTTTGTTTACATAATTGACTTGGATGCGAACATAGGAGGTACAGTTAGCAAGATTGCAGATGACACCACCATTGCAGGAATAGTGGGCAGCGATGAAGACTACTTCACAGAATAGCGGGATCGAGTTCAGATGGGCTAATAGACTGAATAGTGGCAAGTTGAGTTTAATTTGGATACATGCGAGTTGCTGGACTTTGGAACATCAAACAGAGTAGAACTTATACACTTAATGGTAAGATCATGGGAAGCACAGCTGAACAAAGCGACCTAGTAGTGCAGATTCTTATTTCCTTGTAAGTACAGTCGCAGGTCGATCGGATAGTGAAGAAGTCATTTGATATGCTTTCCTTTATCGTTCTGTGTACTGAGTATAGAGTTTGGGAGGTCACATGCGACTGTAAAGGACAATGCTTGCGTCTCATTTGGAATGTGGCTTGCACTTCCAGTCTCCTTTCTCGTGGAGGAATGTTGTGTAACATAAAAGGATTCAGAAAGCACATACCACGATGTTGCCATGTTTGGAGGATGTGAGCTATAAGGAGAAGGCTAAATAAACTGGGGCTCTTTTCGCTGGAGTGTAGGAGGGTAAAGGGTGAAACTATAGATATTTGTAAAATCATGGGGGATTTGGATAGGATAAACTGACAAGGTTCTTTTTATTACCCCTGCCGTGGGGACGTCCAGAACGAAAAGACATAGTTTGAGGTCCAGTGAGCAAACATACAAAAAGGGACCTAATGGGCAATTTTTGTTCCACACAGTGTGTGGTGCGTTAATTAAATGAACTGCCAGGGGAAGTGGTACAGTTTGTTACAATTACAGCATTTAAAGCCATCTGGATAGGTATATGTATATGGATTGTTTGGAAGGAGTAGTGTCAAGTGTTGGATAATGGGGCCTGATTAGATTAGGATATCTGGTCAGCATGGCAGTGTTGTAGCAAAGGATCTGTTTAATTTCTGTACACCCCTGTGATGCTATCACTTTCTGACTCTGTGTTGAATTTCCCAAATTCAGTGTTCTGACTTCTGTCCTTTCTGAGATATATTGACGTTTGAATATAATTATCCAGAGACCTATCTGAAAACCTGACAAAATGGAAAAATGGAAATCTGTGTGAAATACCTGCAGGAAGTTTAAGAATACCAGTTGGATATCAGAGCAGATGCAGATTAATCTCGAAAAATGTGTTGTGAGTCTTTTTTGTCAGAAAAGCAAATTTGTGGAGTATTACATTTAACATGTCACTTAGATAAGGAAGAGAGTAAAAAGACAGAAGGGTTTATCTGTACAAGTAACCCTGCTTTTCTAAAGTTCTCTTCACACCACTTTACTTTTCTGGAAGACCTACATTCGTAACAGTTTTCCCTCACTCAAACAAATCAAAAACGCGGAAACTTTCCTGACTTAATTAACGCTTCTGCGGTTTACACCATTTCTGCTCCTGGAAAGTTCATTCGAACGCTATAATTTTGGATAGTGGGTGAAACCTGCATACAAATTAATTAGTTTGGCATGCCAGATTGAGATGACAGCTCATGGAGTGTGAACTGCTTTGGCCATTAACAAAAATAACGTAGAATGCTCAGTTCATCAAGCTATGTTGAATTTAACTGATGATCATTTCGATGCAAGTTTCATGTAGTTTCTGGCTCTGGTGTCAGTGGATGATCACAAAATCACTAATTTTTTAAAAAAAACATTATGTTTCCAGGGAGATTAAATTGAACTATAAATCGCGAAAATTGTCTCCATTGATAGAAGTAGACGAGACTAATTCAAAACAATTGATAACAGAAAGCAGGGAGAAATGATATCGATATCATTCCTCATGGAAGGGCAGAAAATGATCCATTTCTTTTACAGGAAGCGAAATGATTGTAGTTGCAATAAAGTTAACAGAAAGCAAATGTATTTCTTATATAAAATGTGCCGACTTCTACAAAGAAGTGGAAAGAAAACAAACTCGAGGAAGCCTTCAGGACGTATCTCCCCATCCGACACCAGCATCGGGTCAACAGGCTGATAAAGATCGTTTCATCTGAACGCAGTCGGATTCAGAATTAAAACTTAGGTCACCCATACCGATTTTGTTGTCTTGTTTAACAGGACATCGCCATTAGCGAGGGCTCACCACAGCTCATGCAAATTCGGGTGCACTTTATCGGGACCGTGAATTTTATTAATGTTCTCAGACAAGGAAAACAGTATCTCACATCTCTCACTCTGACGTCACTGAACCTTATCATACAGCAATAAAGTCAGATAGCACGGAAATAGATCATTTTGTTCAACTGGTCAATGCCAAACAAAATTCCAAACTAAACTCGTCCCACCCACCAGCTCCACTCCCAATATTTTCAACCTTCCGTGTTCATGCACTTATTCAAAAATAGTTTAAACGTTGTAACTGTATGCTGAAAAACGCATCTAAATAAACATAGTCAGCATGGTTATTAAAGGAATAGTCCTCAGAACAAGACTTGGTCACTTTGGCAATGAAACTCCAAAGTTGCAGTTAATCATCAGGAATATTTTGGCTAACTACGTGGAGATAACACCGGCAACCTTGCATTCAGTACCTCACAGTGCGGAGTGAATTGAAAATTTATTCTAAACTTTTAAAGATTCAGTTATTTTCATCGTCGAATTAATTGAAGAAGGGAAGAAAAGGGATACTTAAGCAAATTCTTCAAATGCTCTCTAAACTTTGTTTGAATAACAGCATAAATACAAGTGTTCGTGCAGCAGCCTGAGATTTGCAGAATGAAGCTCAGTTCAAGGAGAAAATAAGGTAATGATATCATCTTATAACCCAAGCTATAAATCCGTTTCCATAAACAAAACAAGGTCATCAACGCACGTGCCAGAACGAAAGTTCCCGAGATAACAAACAGGAAGATAATAGATTTCCTCCGGCTCTCTCCCTTGGAATGTCCATCACTCTTCCAAATTCTATGATCCCGGAGCCTTTTACGTTTTCGGTTGCTCACTAACACCTGTCTGATTGTGAAAACATTGAGCAGCACAATAAGAACGAATGGAACTACCAGCGATAGGACATGATGCAAGAACTCTACCGCTGTCCAGAACAGAGAGAATTGAACTTCCTTTGCCATGACACAAAACCACGGGGTGTTCCACAATCGGTAGGAACTAGTCAACATAAAATACCAGCTGACGTTTTTTAAACAGCACAGTATTCCAAGTGTCCCAAGAATTACATCTGCCATCTTTACAGTGCAATACTTACGTCTCCATTTCATGGAAGAGATGGTCACAAATCGGTCAAAAGTAAAAGCGACAGTAAACCAGACAGATGTATCTGTGGATGCATTTAACAAAACTGCATGTAGATTGCACACTGGGATGTGCTGCAGGAAATGAAAATGATTGCGATAGACAAGTACAATCTGCCTTAGTATCAGATCGAAGATCATGACAAGTAGGTCCGTCACCACCATGGCCACCATGTATCGTGTGGTACATTTGGAGAGACCACATTGTCGACGACGCAGAATCACAACAGTCAGTATGTTAACTGTTAGTGGAAAGTAAACGCAGAGGGTGAAAGCAACGTTTGCATCAACTTTGAAATATAATTTCTTGGACTCTCTACAATCGCAACTCCTCCATGTGGTGCCGTAAAATTATTCAAATTAAGATTTTTTTTTAAAGAAAGGTGTTGGGATGCAAAATAGATTTGTTTTTTAAAACCGAAGCAAACCGAAATTTTTGAAGTACACATTGAGTCGTTTAGCATTCCTCCGTCCTCCACATGATGGTTTTTAAACGAACCACCTCTCCAGGTTTCAAATTGAATATATCATCATCAATGTTAAATGGATCAGAAAAAAAAATGGGAATGTCGGTGATCCCGAAACAGTGCTCAGCAACTAGCTCCCGTGATGGTGATCTTGGAGGAGATGCAGTTTCAAAATCAGTATACAATGTAAAGGTCTGAAACAATGATATACCTTCCATGAAAAAGCCATTTTTTTCATGAACTAAAGTAGATCAATGCCCACATTGGTGGTAGCCAACTTACGATACTGCATGGGAAGCAAAGATTTTGCCTACATTAACTTATTTGGAATATACAGTTGGAATATACTGGAACATGCGATAGACAGTGTGGTCCAATAGATAATGACTAAACATAATACTTTCCTGCCAGTTCTGAATCACTGTGTCAAAAAGAGTGACAACTTAGAAAAGGGTCTTCGGCCAGCTGTGTCTGTAGTGGGCACCAACCACACACTTCGACATATTGAAACACTCAAGTTTACAACACTCATTGAAGGATACTTTCATATACTTACCTGACCCCATCAGCATGGAATGCGTGATAAATGCTTTGTTTTTGCTTTTTCCCCAGCTCTCTGCAATCTGAAGCCCAGGGTAATTAAAGGCCATTAATCTTCCTGCAAACCTGGCGTACTAGTGGAAATCCAGGGCTGAGTTACATTTAGCCTGGGACCAAGAACTGATCCCACAGTGAATGATACCAAGCTGACCAGACGAGGGAAAGACATCGTAGAGAATCGTGCATGAGACTTGCACACAAGAACACATTGGAAATACCAAACTTGGCGACAGTGGCAGGTCAGATCTCACAGAAACATGGCACCAAAACACAACCATCACGGCAACATGAAATACTGTCACCCGACATCGTGGAATGCCCGACTGAAAGTACCCCAATACAGCCTCGAATTCTCAAGGCCATGAATGGTCCCCGGACCCCATCACTTACCTCCTAGACGAGCAGACTTCACTCAAGCACACCCGGGTTCGATTACGAGCAACTGTCATTCAGGAAACGTAGGTGATGCTTCCTGTAAGATTGAAACTATGAGGGTTCAAATCCTCCTGCCTGAATATACACCAGGGAAGCATACAAGATCGTGAACACAAGTTGAACACAACCTAAAAGCTCAACACATCTCCCAAAGGGAAGTTAGAGACTGCTGTACACTCTGTTTTCCAGATACATGCCTCATTCCTGTTGCACCTGACGAGGCATTAGACCTGAGGGATTCTCAGTTTACTGAATGGAGGGATCGATGTTGTTTGGTAATACATCGGCCAGTTGGTTATGCCTTCTCGTCATTCGAGTGCTCAGGCGTGGCGATGCTGGCGAATTACTGCTCCCTCGAGCTCTAATATATTACGGTAAACTGTCATCACTGCGACACCCTGCATGAGTTGAACTGAAGAATTCACTTGATGAAGCATACAGTGTTACAAACAATCTTGAGACAGAATACTTAGAGGTCTTTGTTTTCTTTGTGGTGACTTCAATCAGGCGCACCTTAAACATGGGTTACCAATATGTCTCGTGACCCACCAGAGGTAGGAACTTCCATGACCGTAGATATACCACCATCAATTCTCGGTAAACAGCCCATTTGCAGTTTGCATTTTTGAGCATTCGATCGCAGGGCTGTGTCGAGCTCAACATAACCCACCCCCACCCCTATCACCAGCTGACAAGAAGGAATTGGTACATGAGGATCTAATATAGAAAATAGTGCAATATTGATCTGGGCAATGGATGGCGATTACGGGACTGCTTAGAATCAGTGGACTTTGCTGTATTCAAGCACTCAGTGCCGAACCTAAGCAAACATGCCATTACCGTTACGGACGCCATTAGTGTAAATAAAACTGTGTGCTTATGATGGTAATCTGCATTTTCACCATGTGGGAAATATGGAAGAAATTGGAGATCCTGTCCTCATTGAATTCCAAGTCAGATGTATTCAGGTCGAGCAACCTTGATTCCACTGAAAATCCAAGTAAGCCCTTCATACGTCCATCGGAGATGGCAAGAGGCAACACGAAACAAAGCTTGACGCGGGCACCGTCATTAATGGCAAGACTTTCACACACAGACTATCAAAGGAAGTTGAACAGAATCGCGGGCAAGAGTACATCACAACACAACGAGTTCAAAGTATTGTAAGTTTGTTATCACAGCAGTCTGGACTTCAATGTAACCATGATTCCTACCGCAAAGGTTAGATCGATCTTCTTAAGAGAGGACTCACAGACATCGACTGGCCTGAATGGAATCAACAGCCAGACACTCAGATCCGTTGCTGACGACCTTGTGGGAATATTCACAGACCTCTTTAACCTCTCCTTTTTACGATCATAAGTCCCCACCTACTTCAAGAAGACGACTACAAACCTGTTGCAAACGGAAAATCATGTAGCTGGGGCCCCCCACTACCTCACGGTGCCGGTCACTTCTGCAATATGAAAGCGCTTCGATGGCTTCATCATGATTCTCACCAACATCAAACCACCAAATTACCTTGAACATTTGACATTCGCTGAAAAAGACATACCTCGAGAGTCAGCACCTTCCACTTTCAACAGCAGCGGGAGCGGTGAGCGCAAGCACCAGAGGACTGCTGGAAGGAAACTGCCCCCAAAAGGACTTATCTCGAGAATCAACGCCGATGATTATCAGCAGAAGCGGGGCCTATGAGGGTGAGAACCGGGGTCTACTAAAAGGTCAATTCTACACTGGAAGGACTTAACTTGAGATTCAGCAGACTCTATTTTCAGTTGCAGGCAGATAGTTGAGAACTAGGATCGGGGGCTGTTGGGAAGGTAACGTTCCCTCTGAAATGTCTGATCTAGAGAGTCATTGCCCTCCATTTCCAGCAGCAGAGGGAGTGGTGAGAAGGATGACCAGGGGGCTGTCAGGAAGGAAGTCTCAGTCTGAAAGGACTTACCTCAAGAGTCGACTCGCTCCATTTTCAACAACTGCGGGACGGGTAAAATCGAGAAACATGGTACGGATAGGAACGAAAGTTTACCTCTAAAAATATTTACCTCGAGATTCAGCGGCCTCCACTTTCAGCAGCAACGGGAGCGGTGTGTTGGAGGACCAGAGCATTGTGCGAAAGCAAGTTTCCTTCCAACAGAACTTTCCTTGAGATTTTGAGGCCTCCATTTTCAGCAGCAGCGGGAGTGTTGAGAGCGAGGGCCGGGCGCTGCTGGGAATGTAAATTTCTCACTAAAAGACTTACTTCAAGAGTCAGCAGCCTTCAGTTACAGCAGCAGCTGTTGGGGTGCGAGCAATGACCGGGGGGCTGCTGGGAATGTAAATTTCCCTCGAAAACGAGTTACCTCTCGATCCAGCGTCCTACAGCTTCACCAAAAGCTGAAGCAGAGAGAGCCACGGCCAGGTGACTGCTGGGAATGGAAGTTTCCCTTTAAAAGGTGTTACCACGAAGGTCAGTGACCTATACTTATAGCAGCAGCGGCAGCTGTGAGATCATATATCAGTGGAATGCCGGTAAGGTAAACTTACTTCGAAAAGGACTTATTAGATTACCTACAGTGTGGAAATAGGCCATTTGGCCCAAAAAGACCCACGTTAACACTCCAAAGAGCAGCCCACACAGGGCCATTCCCCTATACCTAACACTTTGGGTAATTTAGCATGACCATTTCTCCTAAACTGCATATCTTTAGGCTTTGGGAAGAAACCAGAGTACCCAGTGCCCACGAATATGCTAACTCCACACAGACAGTTGCCTGAGGCGGGAATTGATCGCGGACCCATTGCGCTGTGAGGGAGCAGAGCTAACCACTGAGCCATTGTGTCGCCCACAGTTAGCAGTCTCCAATTTTCAGCAGCAACTGGAATGATGAGAACGAGGACCAGGAGGCTGCGGAGCAGATAAGTTTTTGTTTGGAAGGACTCCTCCCGAGAGTTAGCAGTATTCATTTTCAGCAGCAACAAGAGTACGGAGTGAACTGTCTGAAAGGACTTACCATCAGCGTCAACGGCCTCCAATTTCAGCAGCAGTGGGAGCTCAATGGGAGCCGACGAACAGCACTTTGTTAATCGGAGTGACATGACGCACTTCGGCATTGACTGAACCATGGACACGACAGGTGTAGTTTCTCCCACCCACCCTCATCTGGAGACAGAGAAGTGAACTCTGTGATGTGTTCATAAGGTAAGTATTTTCTCTTTCCTATGTTGTCGTATGATTCTAAATTGTTTTTTTTTAACCATTTATCTATTGTTTTATATAATAGTAGCACTAAGTTAAGCTTACGATTAAAAATAGCAGTAAATTTCAGCCCCGTTTATTGCTCTGCGTGGTCAATGTGGAGCTCAAAAACGCAGCTGATATACCTGACTCCTTCAGGTAAAGGACGTGTTTATAACTGTGCTCTTGTCAGACCACAAGACCATTCTGGACCTGTTGATGGATTCACTTCAGAGCATTTGCAATATTGAGGAGGACGTGGATAGCACATTTAGCAGGTTGGTTCCACCGCAGATTAGCATTGCTGAGAGATAAAGGGTATTGGTGCACAAAAGACAGAGAAAGAGCAAGAACGCATAGCGTGTGTCCCCTGCGGCCATCTGCCTCTAAATCTGCGATACCGCTTTGGATACTGTTGGGTGAGATGTCTCAGCAGCTTTGATGAACAGAAGGGCGGGAAAAGAGTGGGGGAGCTATTGTAATCGGGATATCCATTGCAAGGGAAATACAAAGGCTTTCCTGTGTTCTATAAAGAGACTGCAAATAGGGATCTCGCCTTTCAATGAACGGGTCAGGGATGTCTCAGATCAGCTGCAGATCTTTCTGAAAGGGAGGATAAACAGCAGCTGCTATGGTAGATATTGACACCCGTGATGTAGGTAAAGTAAGGGATGAGGTCGTAGAAACATTTCTTACTGAATTTGGAACTAAGTTAAAAAGTTGGACCTCAGAACCAGTCATCTCAGAATGGCTACGTGCTAGTCAGAGCTGAAATGAAACAATAGGCATGATGAATGCGTGGCCAGAGAGATAGTGTAGGAGGAAGAGGGACATTGGGACCGGTTCTGGCTGCGGTGGGATAATTGTAAGTTGTATGGTCTACACTTGGGCAGAACTGTAACCAATGTCCTTGGGGGTGCTTTTGCTAACACTGTTGGGGAGGTGTTAAACTCATGTGATGGGGCATGGCAACCAAATGAGGAGGTGACTGGAGAGGAAGAAGGTAGAAAATAAAGCCTGCAAGGTATTAAATCATGAAGTAAACGTGACGAATTAAACGTGTAAGCATTGAGTAGACGTTAAACGCATTCGGACCCGTGGTCTGAGGTGCTTTTGATTTAAGGCGAGAAGTGCAATAGGTAAGGCAGATGAACTTAGTGTTTGTTTACTACCCAGGAGTATGATCTTTTTACTATTACTGAGAATTAGTTGGTGGAAGGGCATCATTGGCAACTAAATATCCGAGGATACAGATGTTTCAGGTGGGGTAGAGACTGATTTAAACGGGGTGAAGGAGTTGCATTACTGGTCACAGTGGACGCTAGACCTGTGCTGAAGAACGGTACCTTTGAGGAATCCAGAATTGTAGCAATATGTGCAGAGCTCAGAAATAAGACGTGAGTGAAAACAATATTGCAGCAATACTACAGGCTTCCCAACAGCGAGGGTAAGATTGTGGTACAAATATGTAAACAGATTATTCAAAGCTGTAGGAGCAAGCGGGCAACAGTGATTAGAGACAATAATTTTCACAGCATTAGCTGGGATTCACTTAATTTTATAGTTCGAGCTGGAGCAGAATTTTTAAGGATCGTCCAGGAGAACGATGGGCGGCACGGTGGCACAGTGGTTAGCACTGCTGCCTCACAGCGCCAGAGACCCGGGTTCAATTCCCGCCTCAGGCGACTAACTGTGTGGAGTTTGCACGTTCTCCCCGTGTCTGCGTGGGTTTCCTCCGGGTGCTCCGGTTTCCTCCCACAGTCCAAAGATGTGCAGGGCCAGGTGAATTGGCTATACTAAAATTGCCCGTAGTGTTAGGTAAGGGGTAAATCTAGGGGTATGGGTGGGTTTCGCTTCGGCGGGTCGGTGTGGACTTGTTGGGCCGAAGGGCCTGTTTCCACACTGTAAGTAATCTAAACTTTCTAGAACAGTACATGTATAGTCCAGCTCGAGGAGGGGCCATACTGTAGCTGGTGTTGTGGTATTTGTACAGCCAGCTGGTTGAAATGAGGAATAGAAAGGGCAATATGACTGAGCCATAGATCACAAGTCAAATTGTGACAGTAACTCAGAGGAAGAAGAAAGCATACATAAGGTCGAGGCGACTGAATACAGACAGAAATTTGGACGAATACGGCGAAGGTCGGATGAATCTGAAAGGAGAAATTATGAGTGCTAATAGGAATCATGAAATATCTTTGGCAAACAGGTGAACGAAAATCCAAAAGCCTTTTATTCATATATAAGGAACAAGTGAGTAAATAGTGAAAGGGTTAGCCCACTAAAAGACAAAGAAGGGAATTTACACGTGTGGTCAAAAAAATGGATGAGAATCTTAATGAGGATTTTGCATTGGCATTCACCGAGGGAAGGTACATGATGGATGTTGAGGAGAGAGAATGATCGTTGAATGTTCCAGGTCATGTCAACATAAGGAACGAGGAAGTGTTGGGTATTCTCAAAGCATAGAGGTAGACAACCTCCCAAGTCTGAACAGGATCTCAGCTCAGTTACAGAGGGAACTGAGAGGGAAAATAGCGAGAGCCTTATCAGATACATTACTATCATTCTTGAAAAAGTGTGAGGTACCGGAGGACTGGAGAAATGTTAATGTTGTCCTCTTGTTGAAGATGCGTCGAAGGGATAATGCAGGTCACTACAGCCTGATGCCAGTGACAGTGAAGATGCTGGAGAAGATACTGAGAGTAAGAAAGATTTACACTTGGAAGAAAATGGGTTTATCAGTGAAAGGCAACATCGTTTTATGCGGGGAAGATCATGTCTTACCAATTTAAGAGAATTTGTTGAGGAAGTGACAAAGTTGATTGATGAATGAAGTGTTGTAAACATTATCGTCATCAACTTCAGTAAGGCATTTGATAAGTTTCCCCATGGTCAGGTGTGGGAGAAAGAGAGGTCAGATGAGATCCTCGGGTGTATTAGCTAAATGGATAAAGAACTAGTTGGGCAATAGGATACTGAGAGTAATAGTAGAAGGGAGTTTCACAAGGATTCGCGCTGGGCCACTATTGTTTGTGATACATATAAATGATGTGCAGGAAAGTATAGTTGGTCTGAGTAACAAGTTTGCAGGTGAGACTAAGATTGGTGATGGAAATGTGTTGCTGGAAAAGCGCAGCAGGTCAGGCAGCATCTAGGGAACAGGAGAATCGACGTTTCGGGCATTAGCCCTTCTTCAGGAATGAGGAAAGTTGGTCCAGCAGGCTAAGATAAAAGATTGGTGACCTAGCATTTTGTGAATGTGGACTGTCAGAGAATACAGCAGAGTATAAATATATTGAATACTTGGGCGGAGAAATGGCAGATGTTAAAACCCAGCTATTGCGTGATGATCCATTTTGGAAGATTCAGTTCAAAAGCTAACGACACAAAAATTGGAAACATTGATGTACAGAGAAATCTGGGTGTTCGGGTCCATTGTGCCGTAAATGTGGTACCGCAGTTCGATAGAGTCGTGAAGAAGGCACAGAGAAAGATTTTCTTCATCAGATGATAGATTGAGTACAAGACTTGGCATGTCATATAACAGGTTTGGTGAGACGTATTCGACCACATTTGGAATACTATGGAGGTTTATGGACACTACATTACCAAAAGAATATGGATGTTTTGGAGTGTTGGCAGAAGAGTTTCAGCATGTATGTTGCTTGTTTTGGGGAGTGCCAATTATGAAGAGAGTTTGAGAAGATTAGGAGAACTTTCCTTAGGAAGACAGAGGTTGAGGAAGACCTGACTGAGGCCTATAAAATCATGAGAAATATCGGTAGGATGGAGAGCAACAAGCGTCCTACCGAGATTGGGGGACTCAAACACTAGTCGTCACGGCTTCAAGGTGAGAAGGGATTAATTTCAGGAAGATATGCGTGGAAAGATCTTTCTGCAGAGGGTGATGGATGCCTGGAAGGCGTTGCCAGTGGAGAAGTTAAAGCGGGCACGATGACGTCATTTATTTTGTATCGAGACAGATACATGAATGAGCAAGGAGCCGAGGGATATAGATCCTTAGAAAGCAGGCGATAGGTTTAGATAGAAGATCTGCATGGGTGTAGGTTGAACGTTGGAGGGTCTGTTCCTGTGCTGTAATATTCTTTGTTCTTTGTTGACTTCAGGTGCAGAATACACGTCATTTCTCTGGCCCTACGCAAATCCCTGGATTATCTGGATAACAAGCATATCCACATCAAAATAGTATTCTTGAACGACATTTCTGCCTTCAACATTATAATTCGAAACCAACACATCTCTACATTCAGCCAGGAGGTCACAGATCCACCGGCTGTAACTAAAACCTTAACTTTCTAACCGATAGAACAGACAGGAAGAAGAGATGACGGCACGTCCTCCACCATAATCTCACACCGTTGTTCTGCAAAACTGCGAAACTAGCATTTGACTATATTCCTCGGGCATTCAGAGGTGTGTGGACAAATTCCAAAAATCTCCATTTACAGGTTTGCTGACGGCTCCATCGCTGTAGATCTGCTCTCAAACAACGCTGATACAGAAGACAAGAAAGAAATTAAGTGCTTAGTGACGTGATGTAAATACAACGATTGCTCCATAAATGACAGTAAAATGAAAAAATAAAGTGGCCATTGACTTCAGGAAACGGACTAGGGGGCGTGCATTTGTCTACATCAGTGGTGCAAAGTTGAAGATGGTCGAGAATGTCAAGATTCTGGGAGTGATTATACTAAGAAACAGTCCTCGGTCACCCAAGTCTATGCGACGGTCACGAAAGCACAACAACGTCTCTACTTCCTCAGAAGATTCACGAAATACACGGGTTCTTACCCGTGTATTATTATAGACCCACCATTTAAAGAATTCTACCTCGATGCTTCACAGCATGGCTTGGCCACTGGTCTTCCCAGCACCACAAGAATATTCCGAACAATACCAAGGTCATCCAGCAAACCAGCCCTCCCTCCACAAACTCCATTTGTACTTCATGTTCCTTCGGGAAAGTAAGGGACATAATCAAACTCCCATCCCATCCCGCTTTTTCTCACTTCCATACCGTTCTGTCGGGCAGAAGATAGCAAGGTTGAGTACATGTACGAATATTTTTAAGGATAAATTTTCCTCGCTGAATTCGAACTTCTTAATTAATCGCATCCCCCCTCCAAAAAAATAATTCTGATCCCACGCTTTCTGTGCATTTGCTGTCACTGGGATATTCTGCACACAATTCTTGGCCCTTCATGCATTTATTGTTGTATACCAATCAAAATAACACTATTCCCTGTATCTCAGAGTACGTGACAACAATAAATCAATCAAACAATCAATAAAGTTCAGTCTGCAGCCATGCACTATTCCATTGCCAAGTGCGCCAAGACCTGGCAAATCAATGTGCTGAATCTAATACGTTGTAAATAATAACTTATCTGCCACACAAATGACCAGCTCCGATTCTCACCAACAGGAGACAACATAACCAGTGTCCGTTGATATTTGCTGAAGTCACAAACACTGAAACCCTTGCTACCAAAATCCTGGTGGATGCCATTGACCAGATACTGACGGAAATAGTCATTGGCAAGTAGGCGCTTCGGGAGCAAGTCACAAGCTAAGAATCCTACTGTTTGCATTCCCACAACGTCGTTCATCCGTCGGCAAGGGATACGTCAGGAGTATGATGAGACAGTGTGAGTCATTCTGAATAAGGCTCACATCACCAGAAATGTGATCTCTTCCTTTATCTGCTCAGTGAGGTTTCAATTTCTCCAAAATTACCTGTGTTTGTTTCACAGCTCTGACTATCATTTCTTTTTCAAATGACTAGCTACAGCATTCAAGAAGCTTGCCGCTATCCAGGACAAAGCATCCAGCTTGATTGACAACAAATCTACGATCGTACACATCCTAGAATACCATAGTTGAACAGGAGCAGTGTGCATTGTCGACACAATCATCTGCACACATTCTCAAGGGTAACCAGAGATGAACAAAAAATACCGATAAAACCATTAAATTGTCGAATTCCTGTGATTGATCTAAAACGAAATCATGGTTTGCAACAAAAAAGGGTTCAGAGGGGTTTTCTTTGGCTGTTGCATGGTATGGATGAAAGGTCTTGTGATGAAAGGCTGAGAGACTTGAGGCTGTTTTCATGAGAGAGAAGGTTGAGAGGTGACTTGCCTGAGACGTACAAGATAATCAGAGGGTGAGATAGGGTAAAAATGAGAGATTTCCTTGGATGGTTATGGCTAGCACGAGGGGACATAGCATTAAATTGAGAGATGGTAGATGCAGGACGGATGTCAGAGATAGTTTCTTTACTCAAGTAGAGGTTTGGAACCTCTAGCCTGCAACTGTATTAGATTCGATACCTTTAAGGGCATTTAAGTTGTCATTGGATAAACATATGGAGGAAAATTGAACCGTGTAGGATAGGTAGGCTTCAGATTGTTTCCACGGGTCGGCGCAAAATCGATGGTTGGAGGACCTGTATTGCGCTCTCATGTTCTATGTTCTATGTTCCAAGGTTTTAACTTAAATTGGAGTATTCTTCCCAAATCCTCAGTACCCTCGAGTCCAAAACATCATACATAAGCAATTAGAATAATATCATCGAAAATATTCGAATAAAACAAGTAACATTGACAGGGATGAATCGTGCTGTCCACAGCACAACAACATCTGTGGCAGCGACTGCCTGGGCAACCTGGACCAACTCCCAGTTTCTGACCTGGACAGCATTGCATTCAGTAGTTGTTCCATTCACTAAAATTATGGTCAGCGCAAAATATAGAGCACTATT
Organism: Chiloscyllium plagiosum; assembly: GCF_037043375.1. Classification (NCBI taxonomy): domain Eukaryota; kingdom Metazoa; phylum Chordata; class Chondrichthyes; order Orectolobiformes; family Hemiscylliidae; genus Chiloscyllium; species Chiloscyllium plagiosum. Next base: position 66,180,901 of record NW_028270176.1, on the reverse strand, counting down.
ACAAATAGGTTCAGCAAGACAAATTAGGGGCATATGGAAAATTTTGGAGGCTGAACAAATTATTAGAGGATTGACACTACCGAGAGTTAGGCGCCGGGTTGATGGCATGAAATTTCACAATTACATAAGTACAATAATGATTTGTGTGATACATTTGTCATGTACAAGGATCCAATCTTTACACTGCACTATGACTGGGACAGTGTGAAGATTGCATTTTAAAACTGCAACCACTGACTCAATTCATATAAGTCTTCATTCATACGATGTTGCCTATACTTTACAAACATTCTGTCTTAAGATAAATGTTCAAATCAGTTCGGCAATGACATGATCAGCGAAGGGAGGAATAGCAGATTTTTTGAGTCAAATGAAAATTCGCAAAATAAACAAAAACATGATAAAATGTCTGACCTACTGTGAGGTGTTGATTGATTTATTTCGGGATGTTACTTTGGAGAGATGCAATATATACGAGCTGGTTAGATTTTAAATTGAGAACTCGAACGGGGAAAACTATGGTTAAATATTAGTGATGTTCAATTGCTTTGCCAGATGACGTCCGCAGATGTGCATGGAATAATTGAGATTTGAATGTGTGGTATATCATTCGAGAGTGAATGCGCGAAGTTGTTGTTGAAATGGATATCGGATCATGTCTCCTGTGATGTACAGTTAGATTCCAACATCGGAGCCAGAACACACGCATTCAAATCCTAACTACCCAAAAGGAGTCAAGTTAGGTAAAGGTGCAGTGCACAGAGATCTGGTTGTTCTTGTACACCATTCAATGAAGGCAAGCATGCAGGCACAGCAGGTAGTGAAGAAAGCTAATAGCATGCTGGCCTTCATAACAAGAGGGATTGAGTATAGAAGTAAGAGGTTCTTCTGCAGCTGTACAGGACCCTGGTGAGACCGCATCTGGAATATTGTGTGAGTTCTGGTCTCCTAATTTGAGGAAAGACGTTCTGGCTATTGAGGAGTGCAGCGTTGGTTCATGAGGTCAATTCCTGGAATGGCGTGACTATCTTATGTTGAAAAATTGGAGGACTGGGCTTGTACACCCTTGAGTTTCGACGAATGAGATGGGATCTGATTGAGACATATAAGATTATTAAAGGATTGGACACTCTGGAGTCAGGAAACATGTTTCCGTTGATGGGTGAGTCCTGAACCAGAGGACACAGCTTAAAAATAAGGGGTATGCCATTTAGGACAGAGCTGAGGAGAAACCTCTTCACCCAGAGAGTGGTGACTGTGTGGAATGCTCTGCCCCAGAAGGCAATAGAGGCCCAGTCTCTGGATTTGTTTAAGAAAGAATTGGCGAGAGCTCTCAATGATAGTGGAATCAAGGGTTATGGAGATAAGGCAGGAACAAGATACTGATTGAGGATGATCAGCCATGATCATAATGAGTGGTGGTGCAGGCTCGAATGGCAGAATGGCCTACTCCTGCACCTATTGTCTATTGTGTATTGCAACGATCGAAGTTCTATATAACGAATTCTAAAAATAAGCATTTTGTGAAAGGAAACCAGTCAGATCATGAATTTACAACCGATATGAACAAATCGAGGTAATGTGACGTTGAACATCTGTTCCCGCTTCCAAAAATATTATATGTCTCATCTTGTGATCAAATAATGTATGACCCGTCCACAAATGCGTTGAGCCCCGTGAATAGCACAGATTAGACTTACTCAGCTTGAAATGAATTCGACAGTATTGTAGCCTATCAATGTTCTCTATCGATGAATATTCTGAAGAGTAACGAAAAGCTGCAACATCACAATATGATGCCTGGAGAACCATGATTACATCATTCAATCCATCGTGTCCTTTCTTCTGCTCTGGGCAATCACAGTTAAAGGAAGATTTCGATAACTTTTGTGAACTCCAAAGCTTTGTCCTCCTATTCAAGACATTCCACCTCTTAACACATTTATGTGGACTTCCTGAAAAGTTTAACACTGGGTTGATACATCTTGACCACCTGTACAGGTCGAGAGTACATCTGAAATCGATAGCCGATTGACTGGTGCTGGAAACGCACAGTAGATTAGGCAGCATCCGAGGAGCAGGAGAATTGACGTTTCGGGTAAAACCCTTCATCAAGACTGCGGATCATCAGGAAAGGCGTTTGACTGAAATTTGAATTCTGCTGCTTTTTGTCTGCTGTCTGACCTGCTATGCGTTTTCGGCACCAATCTGTCCATTCTGATCTCCCGCATCTGCATTCCTCTACTTTCTCCCAGTTGAAATCAATAGTGCCCCATGTCAATGCTGTTCGATTGACTGAGACGACATTCAAACTTTAAGTTGTGCAAATGATTGCTCGTTTTGTTCATATCACCATATAACATCATCTTAAGGCACCGCAGCTGTGAAATCAATGGAATAAAGGAGTCGACATTTTACTGAATTTAGAATTGCGACTGCTCGCCCGGCCTCCAACGAATTTTGTACAAATATCTAGAGTATAACGAGTTCGGATTTCGACACAGCTTGGTATTTTATAAAATTCATCTGTGGGATGTGGCCATCGTTGACGAGCCAACTTGTTTGTTAGGTTTTTTTAGATTACTTACAGTGTGGAAACAGGCCCTTCGGCCCAACAAGTCCACACCGACCCGCCACCCACCCATACCCCTACATTTACCCCTTACCTAACACTACGGGCAATTGTGGTGGAAAGATAACTTATTGAACCTTTCCAACTGTTTTGGTCTGACCCATACGGAGGAAAGGGAGGGAATTCCAGCATGTCCATTCAGCAACAGTGAAGGAACAGCGAAATATTTCCAAGTCATTATGGCAAGTGGCTTAGAGGGAAACTGGAAGTTGTTGGTGATCCAAAGCAGGTGCTCCCGTGTCATTAATTATTAGATTAGATTAGATTACATTAGATTACTTTTTTTATTACATTACAGTGTGGGAACAGGCCCTTCGGACCAACAAGTCCACACCGACCCGCCAAAGCGTAACTCACCCATACATTTACCCTTTTCCTAACACTACGGGCAAGTTAGCATGGCAAATTCACCTGACCTGTACATCTTTGGACTGTGGAGGAAACCGGAGCACCCGGAGGAAACCCACGCAGACACGGCGAGAACGTGCAAACAGACAGTCGCCTGAGGCAGGAATTGAACCCGGGTCTCTGGCGCTGTGAGGCAGCAGTGCTAACCACTGTGCCACCCACATTCGAATACAAGTAGCTGAGGGTAGGAAAAGCCCTCTCTGAGGATCTCTGGTTCATTGCTGCTGTGCATTTTGCAAACTGTATACAGTCGCTGGTGCAGGGAGTCGAGTGTTGTTAATTGAGTGCAAATCAAATGATTACCCTGTCAAGTATGTGGCCATTCTTCTTGAATGTTGTTTGGAATGCATGAATCCAACGTATTGGGGAGTATTCCATCACATTCATGGCTTGTACGTTTTAGACGTTGGATAGATTTGGGGAGTCAGAAGGTGAGTTCCACGTCGCAATATTCATAGTGTCTGACCTTAGCTTGCAGTCACTAGCTTTCTGTGATTTGTTCACATGAGTTTGTGAACAGTAGTAACCTCCAGGGTGGTTACATGGACACTTTAGTGATGGCAAAACTATGAATGTCTACGATAGTGTTCAGATTGACTCATATGGGTGATGATTATATCCTCAACAATTCCTCCTTCGAATTCTCCCATTTCCTCTCAACGAAAGCGGTCGCGGTGAGCACCCGCTTGGGCCTAATCTATTTCTCCCTCCTCATCGTGTATGTGGAGCAGTCCATCTTCCCCAGCAACACCATCACTATTCACAAACACTTCCTCCACTACATTGATGACTGCATTGGCGCCAGCCTGCGCTATCACGAGGTGGTGGACACTGCATCATCTCACGAACAACTTCCACCCTCATCTCAAGTTTACCTCATTCATTTAGAACACCTCCTAACCATGCCTGGACCTGTCCAGTCCAAGTTAATGGCGACTGACACAACACGGACATCTACTTCAAACCCCCACAGACTCCCAAAGCTACATCGACTACACCTCCTTTCAAAACGTTATCCTTGACTCGCAATTCGGCCACCTCCAAATTATCTGCTCCCAAGAGGACCAATTCGACCATAGTTTCAGATGGACTCCTTCTTCAATGAATGCAATTTCCCTCCTTGAATTGTCAACATTCCCATTCATCACATCTCCTCCACACCGCACAACTCCACCCTTGTACCCCATTCATCCAATCGCATTATGGACAGAATCGCTGCCCCCTCCCTTCCCTCATCACTTTGCAGCCACCAACCTTCAATTACAACGTGTCATCCTCCGCCATTTCTGCCACCTACAATGTGACACAACCACCAGCGATATATTTTACTCCGCCCCCTTTTCTGTGTTCCACACAGACTATTTGCTCACAAGTCCCTTGTTGTGTACATGTCCCCCACCAATTCATCCTTCATTCTCAGCACGTTCTCATGCCACCGCAAGATGTGTAAACCTGTGCCCACACCTTTTACTCGCACACCCGTCGAAGGCCACAAACGATCCTTCCATATGTGACACAGTATTTCCTGAACCGAAATACGCGCTATCTATTGTGTTCGTTGCTCCCAATGTGTTCTCAACATTGTGGAGATAGAACAGCAACTTGTGGAACGTTTCAGAGAAGATTGGTGAGAGGCATGTAAGAAACAACTCCATCTTCCACCATGGCAAGCACATGCAAGTCCCTGGCCACCTCCTGTGCCAAATTCCAGCCATCCGACGACTGGAGGAAAACATACTCACGGTCCACATTTGGACCTTCCAACTACGAGGGATGAACGTCGATTTCACCAGTTTCTTATTCTGTCCTCACCCACCTCATCCCAAATTCAGCCCAATAAATTCGTGCCACCTTTTTGGACTGTCCTGCCTGTACATCTTCCTTCCATTCCACCTAGTCTACCCACCCCTCGAACCTTACACAATCACACCACAAGCTTCTATTACCTATTGCATTCCCAGCTACTTCACATCCAGTGCACCCCCAACCATTGATCTCTCAGCTCCCTTGGGTCTCCTCACATTCCTGATGAAGAAAATATGCTTGGAACTTCGACTCTCCCACTCCTGGATGCTGCCTGATGGCTGTTTTACCAACCCCGAACATTTTGACACTGATCGTCAGAGCCTCGCATTTGCATTGCGCAAATATTGCCTGTCAGTTGTCAGCCCATCCCTCGTTATTGCCCAGGTCCCCTTACATTTCAGCATGGACTGTGTCAGTATATGTGAACTCGTGAATTGTGTTGAACATTGTACCTACAACAGTGAACATCCTCACTTCGGATCTAGTGATAAAGGGAAGGCCACTGATGAAGCAACTGAATGTTGTTTGGCAGAGGACGCTTCTCTGTGGAATTTCGTAAAAAATAACCTGGAGGTGGGATGACAGACCGCCAGCAAGCATGACTATAATCTTCTGTGCCAGATATGGCTTCAAGCACTGGATATTTAATCCCTGATAAACATTGATTCCAGTTATAATACAGCTCCTTGATACCACACCGAGTTCCATGCGGCCTTGATGACAAGGACTGATGTCACATCACCACTAGAATTTCGTTCCTTTGTCCATGTTTGAATGAAAGTTGCAGTGAGGTTAGGAACAGATTTGTCTTGGTGGAACCCAGAGGGGGCGTTACTGATCAGATTATTGCTGAGCACTTGCTGCTTGATTGCACTGTCGGCTATCTTGGATTTGCCTTTGTGCAGAAGGTACACCTTGGCGATTTTCTGCATTTTCGGATAGAGTCTCGAGTTGGAGCTGTGCTGGAATACATAGCTAGCTGTGAGATACTTGAGGGAAGACTCCCCATCATGACCAATCTGTTTGAAATGTTTTAATGTTACTTTGTCAGTGATGCACAGCAGGCCGCGTGAGTCACTGCATAATTTGAAAACCAGTTAAGTCATTTGCTGCATTTGGTGTGGAACAGCACTTTGACTGAGTTGCACAATGGAGTAAACAGTAAAGAAAATAAACGAATGCAAATGAGAGAATAAGGAACCTACAATCTTGTTCACGCACGAACAAGAAATCACAGCGGGATTTATATGATATTTGTGATGAGGAGACGTGGATGACGAAGCTCAGATCAGGGTAAGCAAAGGACATGAGATCATTACATTTTGCATTGATCTCCGAACTTAAAAGTGGAGGTCGGGGGCAGAATAATCCATACAATGAAATTGGTCAACTATAACGAAAGTAAGCGTTTTTGATAACTGCATTTGGATATTTCGCTACTACCAACGTGAATTGTATGCACACCAGTAAGAAACATGTTGTCTTTGAATTTCACACTTTGCAGTACAAGAAGTCAAATCATCTTGAGCAGTTCAACTTACCGATAATCGACCAAAAAGTGACGTAGGTTGTGTTTACAAGGTTAGACTTAAGTTCCCTGTATAATACTGTCAATTTAATTTGATGAGCCAAACATATTTTTCTTATTTATTAAGGAAACATGAGTATAAGTATTTGAACAACGATTATACAGTTGGATGTGGTGAGCAATCTTCATGAACATCTGAACAAATGTCATGTAGATGCAGTTGCTCTGCTCTTTGGAACGATTTGGCAAAAAATTGCGAAGAGACAGCAACGTAACAGGGAAATATTTCCTACATTGTGAAAAGACATATGCTGGAGGAAAATTGTGCAAGTTGTTAGTTCAAAATGAGTTTCAGTGCAGCAGGATTGGATTTGATCTGTTTTTTGGAGTTTCTAGTTTCTACATAAAATATCAAAACTGAATAAATGGACTAAATTGGCCTGGATTGTCACATGCACTGCAATGAGTGCAGTTAACAGCCTGTGATGTCACCAATTAGGTGCCATGTTAGATATCGATCCTTAGGTTTTTGTTCCAAAATTGATAGAGTAAATAGAGAATGTTTTGCATCGGAATACAAAGTTTAACTCAAGGTACAGAATAAAAGTAAGTGTTTAAATAAAGATGTTTTTAAAAACAGTAATCAAATTACAGTCTTAAACTCCATGTGTCAGTGCTGGAGACGCCACTGACTCCTTGCCCTGCCCTCTGTCCTGGGGCTGGGCTCCACGAATTATCTCCATAGGCTGAGATGGACTCTAAATGCCTTCCATGCCGTGCTCCGGACCACCATTTCACCACCAGGACTCGCCTGCACTGTACGAACTTCAAATAGTCCTGGTTTATGTCTTCTCTACAGTTTAATTTAAGATTTGCTTTGCACATCTTGTATCATGTTTTGTTACATATTGTTGCTGTTATGACATGGTTGGTTTTCTTCTTATCCAACAGAATGTTATTTAGTCTTTTAGAACAGATCAGTTAGTTTTTTATTGGGTGGCTGTACACCCTCAATGGGTGCTGGTCATCGACGTTCCTGATTCATTGTGTATCCCGTGCCTCAGTTTTTCCTCGACTTCGTGTTTCAAACTGAAGTTTTCGAATTATGAAGCAAATCTTATGTTTATTAGTATTACAGAATGCAAGGGAGCGGATTGTAGTGCCATTTGTGCAGTAGATAGCCTTCAATGTTCGGTTTTCATGTTAATGTTTGACTTGCTATCATCAAATTTCATGCTGAAATTGATTCATTGAATAGTACAGCACAGGCAAAACACTTCTTTTGGTCTCCCTGGTAAGTATCGTTCATAAACATGTACCCAATGATTCTAATCCCATTTTACAGTACTCGACACATAGTTTTGCCCGCTTTGGCATCAAAGGTGTATATCAAAATATACTTTGGACACAATCCATGCTTCTAACTCAAGGGCATTTGCCAGCAGCGAGTTCGAGATTCCCACCAACTTCTGAATGATATTCTTAGCTCACAACACGACAGACGAAATGCTTCTTTCTTCGACGTCAGTCCCCTGACAATATCTCACTATGAGGGCGAAGATTTTCATCTTCTGTACATGTGTATATTCATCATTATTGTCGAACAACATCTCACCTCTCAATCTCAGGCAGATTCCATTTTCTCCCTCTTTGAGCTGAAACATAAAATAATGTTACTTGAACCCCAAACTGGAATATGTTGAGAGCGGTGGGGGCACAGTATTTCTGCACCGCACTTCAGAATGTTTCAATGATTTCATCCAGTGCTGTGCAATTACATAAAGGGATGAATTATTTCATTCTATTCCTGTGTAACTCCTGAGGGACGGAATAATCGTCTCCTATCTCCTTTTACTGATCCTGACAGGTTGAATGGGACCTTCCTCTCATTATGCAACAGTGCTGTGGGGTTGAGGGAAACATGAACGCATAGCGTAGGTGATTCGGCTCTGCGAGCTTGTTACCCCATTGAGAATGCTCCTTGTTGATACGATTGTGACTGAATACTCTTTTCTCAAATAATTATTGACCGCAATGCCCAAAGGTTAGTTGAGCTCAGCTTTCAGTACGTAGCAAGACCCAGTCTTCACTGTTCCCTGGGGTGAGGACACCATAGACAGCACAGTGCAAAGGAGAAAAAGACATTCTTAGCTCAGTGGGGGACCCGTCATGTTTAAAGTGTGTTAACCAATCACTAAACCATTAACTATTTTGAGACACAAGGACAACAATTAGGAACAGACATACACATTTCAGGGCTTCAAATTTACGTCACATTCCCACTGATACTCCAATCAAATATTCAGCAGCTGTAATTTGCGTTTTAAGACCCCATAATACCATAAGAGCATAAAAAGGATCCGAATTCGGCCATTTATTCCATTAAGTCCGCTCTGCTGTCCGATAATGGCTGCTATGTTTCTTAGCACCATTCACCTGACATCTCCCAATAACCCTTCATCCCCTTAAAATCTATAACTTACGTGTCTCTGTATTTAAAATAATCTTTTTTTTCTGTATGACTCTATGATTATGTCTGTGTCTACGCGCATCTGTATCTGTGTTTGTCTGTGTCTTTGGGAGTGTACCCGAATTGTAATGAAAGACGATATTCCATTTGCCACCTTATTTGCCTGCTGCACCTGCAAGCCACATTATACTGATTAATGCACAAGGACACCAAGGTCCATCTGCATTGCCGCATGCTGCATTTATTTTTACCATTGAAATGATAGTCCAATTTGCTATTCGTTATGAAGGTTGCGTGTGTACTGTACCTTTAAGATAGCAAGGAAAGACTGAAAGCATAGCATGTGTTAACCAATTTAAAAATGTAAAATTTGTTTGTGAAACAAATGGCGGGCGCTGAGTTTCCATGGTACACAGCGAATACGAATTTGCCCATTCAGTTTAAATGATGCCTTAATATGCCAAAATCCAGTCGAATTTGAATTTTAATGTTTTGATGACATCAAAACAATGAGACGGTCCAATGTTTGGGGGTATAAATTCGGGTAATTTAAGCAATTGCGAGAACAGCAAAGAACGCCAAGCAACAAATCACTGCTAGCAGAATAGCTCTTTGACAACTACCTGCCCATAAGAAAGTAGTGCAGCAGAGGGCCGAAGAAGTGATAACAGAGGAAAATCGGTGGAGGAAAATAGACGGAGGAAAATCGACAAACGAGAATCGACACAGAATCACATTTGAAACGTGATTTTTTTTTTGGTTAGTCTTAACTGGTGTTTTTATCGGACCATTATTCTAGAGTGGGAGGTAAATGACAGGTTTAATGGAAAGTAGTTGTAAATAGGTGTTGTCTAATGTTCTATTCTGGACTTAAAGAATAAAATAATTACTTATTTTTGTTTAAGTGGTGGAATTTGGGACAGTTCTTTGCCTCTCCAATTTTAACAGATTATAGCCCGAGGTGAGCTTTTCTGTGTGCATGGCCTAAATTAGCAGAACGATTCACCCCGTGCTGCAGCATATTATTCTGAACAAAATGGATCACATCAAATTTACAAATATTGTCCTGTAGAGTGCATCAAAAATGGTTGGAAGTTAGAGAAACTGCAATAAAATTCATCGACAACTTCCTCAAAAATGCTTCGCTCAGACGATACTGGCTGCAATTGCAGTGGTAATACACTTCAATATACAATTTACGTAAGGAATACAGCCCAAGAACAAAGCATTTTCAAATTGCAGGTTCAGCACAAAACTTACTCTACATAAGAACTTTCCACGCTAAGGGTCTTCCCTAGAACGACAGTCTTCTCTAAAAAAGGCTGTTGTGTAATTGTATGTATGCATGTGAACTGATGGTACTGTCAGTTTCATTGGAGCTTTGAAATGCGGCCCTTCCCCTCTCCCTCTACCTTTGAGTACTTGATGCGATTGTTGGAGTGTCGGAGGGCCAGCAGAGAGGGAATGCATCTTTTTGAACAGTGACAGCCAAACCTGCCATTCACTCTAACACTCAATGAGACTGGCATGTATACAGACGTGGGGAGTCTGTCGAAATTAGTCTTGCTCCGTGATGAGTTTCGCAATGTTTCATTCACTCAGTCTTCTGTATGTCAGAAAGCCTGTTACTTAGTTGGCAGTGTGTAATGATGTGACTGGCTACGAATAATGTGTGCCAGTATTATCATTGCTGATATATTTGAGTGTGCTAGTATTTCAGTTGTTCTGAGTGACGTCCAACTCTGGTACAATTTTCATGCTTGCAGATAACAAACCTTGGAGAATTGTAAAGTTTTTGGTGGATAGTGTGGAATACAAACAGGAGAGTGGCAAGTTTATGCATTGTTCAGGAATATTGCAGATGGCTCTCTGCAGAGCAGTCTGCGCTGATGCACGTTGAAGGTAAAGTCAATAGGTTGCAAAGTTATAAAAGGATTGCAGAAGCAGAGAGCCCTAGGCGTGTATCTTCGCAGATTATTGAAGTTGTCATGACAACTGGGGAGAGCAGTAAATATCAGAGATTAGCTTCATGAACTGCGCTGTTTACAGGAGAAGATGTAGGTGGTAGTCAATGTCCTCCCTTTCTGGCAGGTGCTGGAGATGATGTGTTGTGAGTCCACCATCTAACCCACCATGACCATGGAGATCTGATTTGTACCAACTAGACACAGAAGGAGCTGACATTAGGGCCAGGGCTTTTCAGTTGTGCTGGCGAAACGGAACTGATTCTGGTTTAATGTGATTCGGAGATGCTGGTGTTGGACTGGGGTGTACAAAGTTAAAAATCACACAAAGTTAAAAATCGCACCGAAAGCTAGTGTCCTTCCAATTAATCCTGTTGGACGAGAACCTGGTGTTGTTTGATTTTTAACTTGGTTTAATGTCAGAATTGTCTTTCACTTAATATTGTTCCATATTCGGTTGGTGGGGCGTAGATGTTTCAGAATCTCCACAAGAGTCTTCTCGGTTCTGTCCGGATCGTGCTGGTGTCCTCCACACATGGCGGGTAAGGGGCGTGAAAAGAACGGGTATTTGACACTTCACTACCCGGCTTGGCCCTTTCTGTCCTTTTACAGGCTGTTTCTCCAGGAATTGGAGAACGGGAGGGCGCGAATGTTGGGAGGTGTGGATGGCACTGCCCTTAATGATAGCGTAGATGTGGAGGAAATGGCGAAGTGTCCGGAGGGAATCAGTACACAGTGTTGTATCCATGCAGTTTTAATGGCGTGGGGAGTATAGTGGAAGAGAGAAAGAGAAAGAGAGAGAGAGAGAGTAAGAGGGAGAGAGATAATTTGCTGTACGCTGTACTGAAAGTCATGGAGGATGAGTCTTGTTCTGGAGAATGTGCCATTACAGATATACAGTGAGTATGAGGATGCAGAGCGAATACAGTGACACGTATCTGTGCAGAGCAGGTATGGCTATTGATGCTTGACCTGTAATGCTAGACTTATGCAGATAACGCACTAAGCTGGGTGGTGAGAGCTCAGACCATGCTTGGTGGTACTGGTGGCATAGCCCGTTTTGTGAATGGCAGACTTCTGTACTAGCAAATCCACCAGGTCCTCTGTGCCCCTGTCGATAAATCGTGGTGGTATTGTCCCTTATTTTCCATGAGGAGAAAGTGAGGTCTGCAGATGCTGGAGATCAGAGATGGAAATGTGTTGCTGGAAAAGCGCAGCAGGTCAGGCAGCATCTAGGGAACGGGAGAATCGACGTTTCGGGCATTAGCCCTCATTCCTGAAGAAGGTCTAATGCCCGAAACGTCGATTCTCCTGTTCCCTAGATGCTGCCTGACCTGCTGCGCTTTTCCAGCAACACATTTCCATCCCTTATTTTCCATGCTCAGGGTAAATTGTGCAGGGCAGATCCAAACAGAGAAAGCTCAACTGAGTGCCCATTGTCATTTTAAAGATTACATACTGCCAGGGATCATTGAATATCCAGGGGTATCTGGGCGATGGTGAGTACCTCCAACCCGAAAATTGGCCGTGAATTGAATGAGCGGGACACCATGGAATGGGATGGGTAAGTAATGAAGTGAGTTCGACAAGATAGTGACCCCAAACTCAGTTACAAAGTTACAGATGAAATGCTCATTGAAAACATTCCATCATCTGAATTCACACCAAAATCCCATTCACCCATCATTCATGGGAATACAGGCCCATGAGGAAGGATGCAATCGAAATGTCTTTATGTCAGCATTCCGAAACCTGTGAAAACATTCGTTCATGATGCTATCTCCCAGTCACACTCTTTCTGTCTATTTCCAAAACACCTCCCATTTGCTCGTGTTTGAACTGCTCACCTTCTCTGGCAGATACTTGCACACCAATAGCACCCCTTATCATGGCAGAATGGAGATATGAAGCTTAAAATGAATGGGAGTTGTACATCCTCTCACGTACAACAATGGCTGCAAACGTCGCCACACAGGGCAGTGATTTAACACAGCATGACAGAGCAATGTACTTGGGTGGTGGATACAGCTGTACGTGCCTGGAAGATAGCTACTCCTGTTTTACAGATCTATCCATTGGTGTTCATAAGAACATAAAAAATTGTTGCAGGTATAGCCAATCCGGCCCTTAGAACCTGGTCTATAATTAAATAATATTATTACTGATCATTTCGTGGACTCAGCTACACATCCCGCGCTGTAACTGGCGCCCGTAATTCGTTTATTGTTCAATAAAAAAATCAATCTTAGCATTAAAAACGTTTACTGAGCAAGCGTCAAGTGCTTGACTGGGCAAAGAATTCCACAGATTTACAACCGTCTGGGTGAAGATGCTTCTTCTTAATTCAGTCCTAAATCTGCTCCCTCTGGTCTTGAGGCTGTGCCTCCTTTTCCTAGTTTCACCTGCCAATAGAAGCATCCTCTCAACTTATATCTTATATATTCCTTTCATAATTCTATATGTTTCTGCACGGCTCCCCCACCCCCCCATTCTTCTGGACTCCTATGAATATAATCCCAGGCTACTGAGTCTCTCCTCACCTACCTTCGTCTCACTGTCAATTACTGGCGTGTTGCTAGTGTTCTCAACTGTGAAGATGGAAACAATACACTTGTTCAACGTCTTGACCATTTCATCACATCCCATATCTAAATGCTCCTTCTGATCCTGTAAAGGACTAACATTCATCCATCTTTATGTCGTTTCACATAGATCTAGAAGCCTTTGCTTTCTGTCGTTATATTGTATGCTTTCTTTTTGTCAAGTTCCTTATAACTCTTTTTGTGGCTTTCTGTTAAAAGGTTACCAGATCGTCCAGTTCCTTGCTGTTCTTTTTCAATTTGTATTTCTTCCCTTTCAATTTGATAGTCTCCCTTACTTTCTGAGACACGCATGACATGTTGCCCCTTTTCTCACAGTCCTTCCTTTGCATTGTAACATCCTTTTGCTGAGCACTTCGGAACATTGTTTTGAAAGTCCGCCATTACTCATCAAAAGTTTAATCATAATATTTTTGTTTTCAGTCTATTTTAGCCAAGTCCTCACTCATCTTATTGCTGTCTGCCGTGTTTAAGCATAGGACCCTGGTACTGAATTTTATCTTCTCACTCTGCATCTGTATTGTAAATTCAACCATATTGTAATCACTACGTTCACGGGGATGCCTAACTATAAGGCAATTAGTTATTTATGTATCATTGCACAGGACCAGACCTAGGATAGTTTGCTCCCGCTTCAGTTCCATTACACCCAGCTCAAGAAACCGATCACGGATATACTCAACTCTCTCCTCCTCAAGGTTACCCACCTGAGCTGTTTCAAATAATCGACATGCAGATTAAAATACCCCATAATAATGAATTAGATTATTTACAGTGCGGAAAAATGCTCTTCGGCCCAACAAGTCAACACTGACCCTCCGAAGAGAAACCCACCCAGAGTCATTCCCCTACATTTTCCCCTTAACCTAACACTACGGGCAATTTACCATGGCCAATTTACCTAACCTGCACATCCTTGGACTGTGAGAGGAAACCGGAGCAGCTGGAGAAAACCCACTCAGAAACGGGGAGAGTATGCAAACTTCACACAGCCAGTTGCCTGAGGCGGCAATTGAACCCAGATCTCTGGCACCGTAAGGCAGCATCGCTCACCACTGTGCCACCATGCCGCCCAGCTTCACCATTTTGCATTACTTTTTTTTTTGTTTATTATCCACCAAATGTAATGCGACTATTTGGTGGCCGATAGACAACGCCTATGACTGACTTTTATCTTAGAATTTCGTATTTCCAAAAAAGAGGATGAAACCTTCCTCTCTATAGAACCTAGATCATCTCTCAGCACCGCCCTTGCACATCAGATCTACACCACCTCCCACACTTCTTTCGTTTTAAATCATTTGATCACGTGGATATTGAACACGCAGTCGTGACCATCCTGCAACCATGTCTGTGTAATGGCTATTAAATAATCTTCCCTCATGGTGATTTGTGCTGTTAATTCATCAACCTTGCCAAGAATGCTACGACCATTAATATAAATTGCGTGCGCACTTGCTACTTACCTTATTATTTACCACGCTACTTTCTAACGTTTTTCCTTTCCCTCCCCACCGACTCACTAGTGTAAAGTTCCAGTGAACACCGTATTTATACCTTTCACAAGAACCCTAGTTCAATATCGTTTCATTGGAGAATGTCCCTTCTGCCAATTACGCCCCCGGTTCCAAAACTGATGCCAAGCCCACCTGAAATGGTACCTGGCTTTCCCACCTCGCTCCCTGAGCCACATATTATTTCCCTAATTTTCTTATCCCAAAACCAAGTTGGATGTGTCTCGGAAAGTAATCTAGTGATTATAACCCTGGAGGACGTGTTCCTTAATTTCTTTCCTCGTGTTTAATAATCCCCAAACAGCTCCTGCATCCTGACCTTGCCTCTGTTTTTTTTTGTCCTGACGTAGACCACACCAACTGGATTCTCTCCTTCCAACTCCAGTATCCTCTCAAGCCGGCCAGAGATGCCTTGCACGCTGGTGTCAGGCAGACAGCACGTCATGCGGGACTCCCGGTATGCTTTCAAAGGAAACAATTTATTAACCCAATTGTAGAATCAACTATAATTAGCACTTGCCTTATTACTCACCACTTTTGATGGCCTTCTGCAACATAGTGCAGTGGTCACCTGGGTCATCGCCCCCATAGTACTTTTCCTCATCCACACAGGGAGAATGTATTTCATACCTGGTGGATAAGATCAAAAGATGATTAGGGGTTTAGATAGGGTTGACAGTGAGAATCTTTTTCCACGTATGGAGTCAGCCATTACAAGGGGGCATAGCTTTAAATTAAGGGGGGGTAGGTATAGGACAGATGTAAGGGGTAGGTTCTTTACTCAGCGAGTCGTGAGTTCATGGAATGCCCTGCCAGTAACAGTGGTGGACACTCCCTCATTATGGGCATTTAAGCGGGCATTGGATAGGCATATGGAGGATAGTGGGCTTGTGTAGGTTAGGTGGGCTTGGATCGGCGCAACATCGATGGCCGAAGGGCCTGTACTGCGCTGTATTCTTCTATGTTCTATGTTCTATGTAAAAGCTGAAGTTCCTCCATATTTCAAATCAAGATCACCCACATGCGTCACTTGCAATGACACTCTGTTATCCTTGATCACGAACTGAATTTGAATTACTTAATCTACCATGCGTGACTGCCTCTTGAAGCAAAGCTTCCAGGTAACTTTCTCCCTTTAGGATGTGGCACAGTGTTTGAAGCTCAAATTCCAGATCATCAATTCTGAGCCGGAGTTCCTCCAGCAAACAAAAGTTCCTACATATGTGGTCACTGCGATCAACTAGCTCCCACATCAATCACCTGGCCAGTCATCTCTACTTAAGTACTTTAATTATATAATTTTATGAGTTAAATGATTGTTAATACTTCCTTGCTAAACTCTTCTTCAAATAATCAACTAATTGATAAATGAGAAAAGAAAACAAATGTAAATTTTAAACCGATCACACGGTAAAAAAAAATAGAAAAAACAAGTTACCATATCAGTACACCAGTCTTTTTGATGTGAGGACGAGGGCGGGTGGGAGACACTACACATGTAGTGTCTCGTGTTCAACCATTGCCCAAATTTAGCTGTTACCTTCGCAACATCCCCGGTCCTCGCCCTTTCCACTTCAGCTGCTGCAACAAAATGAGTTCCTGTTCACTGCAGAGCTCCCGTACTGAACTAATACCTCGACCGTGTTTCTAGAGCAAGGCAATAGCTGCACAGCTCCCATGCTGGAAGGACCGTTTCCTCCAGGTTTGTAAGTAAATCCACAGGTAAGATCTGCACAGCTTCTCATGTTGGACAGAGAAGCAGTAGACTGGTGAGCACAGCACAGTATTCCATCCTGGACAGATTGGTGGATTGTGTTAGGCCTGTGCTGCACAGTACTCCAGAGTGAACAGATATCTCATCTGGGATCATAAGTTTCCGAGCTGGATCTGTGCGTCGGATTGAGTGTCCTGCGTTAATCCTGCTATAACTATCACCCCTCCAGCTCGGCCCTTTCCATTCTTAAAACCGGTATTCCTGCAACATGTTGTCTATTAAGTAATTAACCAATTAAAACGTTAATATCCGTCCCTCTTGTTATGGGCCAGGTAGACCCCCTCAAAGTACATGGAGACGGTAGCCTTGACCCGAACGTTTTCTCATCTTAAAGGCGAGGTGGTCTGTTTTAAATACAATTCACTTGGTCAACATATTTGACATGAAGCAAAGCACAATTTATTAAAACACTGCAGATAAACACAACGACAGCAACATGAACTTGGAATATCTTAATTCTACTGAAAAACTTAACAGAATAACAGGTTATTTAACGACTAAACAGTAACTGCTCCATTATGGCAACATCGCATAAACACACACTTGGCAAAAATCAAAATCAAAAAACAGATTTTCTCACATACAATTCTACAACCCAGGAGGGAAGAACATCAAAATACAATTCTGAGGGAAATCTCAGAGAGAGAGAGAGAGCGTAGCAGCCGACAGAGATTTAATTCCTTCCAACCGTGTTGAGACTCCATCACAAAATGGCAAAAGTTGAAACTATGAATCTTTATTCTGTTACAGATTGACCATCACACACGCCTAAACAGACCATCATCCCACAGGACCTGGATACAGCCGCAATTACCATAAGGAGCAGACCTTACCACACCGCCTACACCACTGCAATAGCTTCTCAGAAAAAAAATCTATGCCTACTCAATACATTAAATGATGGTAAGGTAAAGAATAAAGTTTAACGTAAATGAATAAACCAAAAGGATGCAACAGGTTTAATGATCCCAATGAGACGTTTTGAGGAACCTAACGCTTTCTACCTTGCTAAGATGAAGTAGAATCACCAGCTCGTGTAGAAAAAGCATAATGTCTCTCTCTCGACTCTAAATTGCCGATTGGAGATGTGCTAAAAGCTCCACAGTCAAGGATATCAACATTTCACCCTGACCAAATATTTTTATGAGATGTAAGTGTTGTAGTGAAAAGGGTTAACTGGATGTTTTGTGTTAAGTAACTGTGATTGAGGTCAGTCTCCATGGACCATAACTATATCACAGGATGGTTACGTTTTCTATTAAAAGGACTTTCTATTTACCTGTTATCACACAGTATCAGTGGCAGCATTATTCTCGACAGGATTGGCCTCAGCAGCTACAGACAGAGGGAGATCGAAGTGATTCTTAGAACAATAGACTGGAATGATCCAAAAATGGTTGAGAATTTGATTACATTAGACTGGAATGTTCCAACAATGACCTCAATCCGAGAACATTCGACTGGAATGTTCCAACCATGGATCATAATTTGAGAACAATCGACTGGAATGTTCCAACATTGGACCAGAATCTGAGAATATTAGAATGGAATCTTTCAACAAAGGATCAGTATCATAGAATAACAGAGTGGAATGGTCCAGTATTGGACAGGAGCTTATCCTTGCGTCTTTTCTATCTTTCTCAGGAGTGGCCATCGTTACAGTTGCGGATATGAGCCGGACTAAGGATTATTTAGGCGGATTACTATCCCATCCTTGCTAGTGGTGGTGTTCCTCGTAAGCCTACCTCTGAAAACTTTATAAACGAATGTGAAGGTTATTGCTAGTTCTGTTATTTATATTAAGCAAACACACACAATTTTCTCTGTATTTATAGTCACAAACTAAACTGGACTAAGTGTAACTTCAGACCCACAACAATGTGATTGGTTCCTTATTTTCTTGGCAACTGGACTCACAGTAAAGGGCATTGAGTGACGTATAACAAATGTCACACTTGCCAGTGATGGTGACATCCCGTGAAATAACAATTTTAAAGGTAAAATAAACCAAGGAACAGTGTATGTTGGGAGATCTGAAACAAAGATCCATGGTCTGAAAGTCTTGGAGAATCTCAGCAGGTATTTTCGAATTCAGTGACTCTGTCTGGAAACTGAAAGCAACTCGGAATTCATTTTATTTATAATATTATATAGCATTGGAAGGATGAGGGGAAGTTTGAGTTGAATAGATGGAGAAATGTCCAGCAAGAGAGAGACAGACAGAGGGAGAGAGAGAGAGAGAGAAGAGAGAGAGAGAGAAAGCTAAGATAGAGAGTGATAGGAAAAGCATGCAAAAGCTGACAAAGAACTGAAGGAAAATCGATTGGGAAGTTATTGTAACATTTCAGACTTTCCCATGAATCTGAATTTCACGCCCATTTCGTTATGTAAATGTTTAATTTTACTTATGTTCCCTCTGACTCTCCTCTGAGTGTCGTGATATACTCATCAGTACTGGTGCTGCTGTTACAGTTGCTGTGCTACAGAGAAAAGTAATGATGCCTTGTCAACTGCCACTTCGGAGAGAGGAACTTTTATTGTGGGACTGTTGCACAGATGCAACGGCTTTCTCAGCCAGGAAAAGAAACTGAGGAGAGGAAGGCATTTTCAATACTGAATGTGTGCACCATGTGTGTGGGGAATTGACTTGCTATTGTCATGGCAAAGTCAGTGGAGGCTCTGCGAATGGTTTTCTCGGGTTTGTGTTGTCAGCTGCAACGGTCATTCAGGGAGACTGAGATTGGTGTCCCCAGACTGGACCCATCACTTACAATGCATCTCGTGCCATTGTAAACAAATGGAGCTGAAACTACAAAGAATGGAATCTCTGTAAACAGGGAGGATCAGGGCACAACACTTTTCTCTCTGACATTTTTCTCAGCTGGACCAATTGAAAGTGGAAAGTGTGAGACCAGGTTTTACAAAATGAGGTCGGCACTGAGCTGTGATCCCTCCTTTATTATAAACTGTGGCCTTACACCATGTACAGAACGATGTTGAGACTCAGAATAAAGTGAACTGTTTCAGTGCTTGGGCTTTCTAGACAGGAATGGATAATATATCCATCGTCTGTGGAGTGCAATCCTTGGATGCATTCCCTATTTGAAATATGCCATCTGCCTGTAGAGCGTAATACATTGATTCCATCTCCACAGGGTCAGGGAGAAGAAAGAAAACATCTGGAAATGCTGGAGAGCAGAGTGACTTGTGAAAATAGTGATCTGCAGGATATTAGAATTAATGAAGAGTTTGTTTTTTTAAAATCTAATTGTATTAAAGCTTGGTAAGGAGCTGAAATTTGATAAGCTAGATCCCAGAGTATTGATGAGGTGGCAATAGAGCGAGTGAAACAATTACTGATTATTCTTCAAAACTGGTTAGATTATGGAAAGGATGCTGCAGACTGGAAAGCAGCTCTTGTGAACCCGAATATTTAAAATAGAATGGAGAGGGAAACAGAACACTCAACAGTGGATAGCTTGATGTTGGCTGTGAGAAAAACTTTGGAACTTGTTTTTGGAATGTGACAACTGGACACTTGGAGAATAATGACGTGTTAGAGACGGCCTAATTTGAGTAAAGGGAGATGATCTTTGATAAACCTGCTGCAGTTTATGGAGATTGTACGTTATGACATCGGTAATGGAGAACCAGTGGGAGTGGGGTATTTGAATTTTCAGAAGACATTTGACATGATTGAATACAGATGAGTGGAGAATATTCGACTCCATGAGTATGTAGCGGTGGAATATGACGAATGGATAAAAAAATGGGTAATGGACAGCATTAAGAGAGTTGTGTTTTTCTCTGGATGGAAGGCTTGTGTGGTAGCGGAAGCATCTGTGCTTTGGCAATAGTTGATTGCAAGATTTAAAATTATTCAGATGTGGACAACAAATAGCATCATTGAGATTTATGTGTATTAAATGGTGAGTGTTTGAGAAACGCTGTTGCCAGTTAGGACCAGTATGCCCGTCTCATAAGTCATTGACAGAATTCATTCGTGGCAGCAAATAATTAGGGCTCCGAATAATATGTGGTCCTTCATGCAAAGTGATTGAAGTACCAGAGTAAACATATCTTTCTTAATTGTATTGTTTTGTTGAGAGAGTATTTGGGGTATTATGAACCGATTTGGTCTGTTTTATAAATAATGGTCTTCTTGTCAACAAGAAGTGCAAAGAGGTTTCACCAGACTATATTCTACCATGATGACACCATGAGGTGAAAGTAAAGAAACTATCTGTTTCATCTGTAGCTCAGTGAGAGAATGAGAAATTGAAAATTAATGATTAAAAATGCACACGCATAATGTCCCAAGCAGCCACAATAAAGTGATAAATTCCATACTTTCCGTAGGATCCTCGATAAACTCTTATTTGGGTGCCTACGCAGAGCCCTCATATCTTTTTGAGAGAATTACAGGCTCTGCATGAACTCTGAACACTTTAATGCACAGTGACTGTGTGACCTTGCATTGGATGACACGTTGTTCAGGAACCAGTCAGCAGCCACGATACCTTCACGTTGAAACAGTTTGACATTCCACAGCAGTTTCTACCCTCTAAAGGGAACATGAGTCTGTTCTCTCAGAGAAGACAGAAGTCTTTGAGACTCGTTTAAAAAAAGTGGCTTCGTGAAAATAAAACATGTTAAGGTAACACGACTCTACAGTGAACAATAAAGCCACGTGGAAGAACATCGAGCAGAGTATCTGTGCAGGTCCTGCTTAATATTTTTGCGATATGGAACATTTTCCTGTTCTTGTGTTCGTGAATTGAGACCTGATTGCTCGCTTCCTGTTCCTTTGTAAGTGACTCCAGAGAAATATAAAATTGTTTGTTTCTGATCCCGTATAAATGGTGCTTGGGAGCGAGCAGTCTCTCTGTTTTCCTGTGTAACAGACAGGAGGGACTGAACGTGTTATCCGTCTTCTTGACCAGTAGGTTTGCTGGGCTGAATGACTTTCCCACATTCGTATGAAACCAGGTTGAGGTGCCGAATGATTTGAACATTTTAGTTTGGAATTGATCAGTGTCTAACAACGCTGAAACATGAATGTTACTAAGACACTAACAGCACAAGCTGAATGTTGCCGAGGTCTTGATCGACATGGACACGGATGCTTCTGTAACTGAGGGATGACAAATTATTCTGAACATTGTGTGACCTGCATGAACATCCCTACTTCTAATCGGTGTGGACTCAATGGTCTGAATGGCCTGAAACCAGACTGTAAGGATTCCGTATTGACAAACTGGAGATTCCTGGACTGAGGAAGCTACCCAAGGATCACCTGCAGTGATGTCCCACGGCTGAGGTCATTGATGCCCGCCCATGATAACCTTCTGCCATGGTGCTATGAAAGACTCCACGCAGTGGGAAGTTTGCAATCGATTCTCATGAGGTGCAAATGTGTTCAGGCTGCTTGATGTCGTACTTCGTCAAAGTCTGCCTTCATATCACGCCAGCCAATTTTCCCTGACCCCTTGTATTCACCTGTGTTGCTCTTATTAGTAGATCATGATGTAGGAGCAGGGAGTGTTTTCTTCAAACAGTGGGTAGTGAATGTCAGGAATTCTATTTTGCAGATAGGTATGCGAGCTAGATTACTGAAATATCACTGAGTGGTCTTCCCCATTTCAGGTGATAGCAGTAAGTGGTTCCTAAATGTTCCTGTCCAATAGATTTGAGAGGCTGAATGGTACACAGAAAGATAGGACACAACATGTAGGAGTGATCATCAGACGCTTTGTGCCTTCTGCATCAGGCACTGAGTTTGGAGGTGACACAGGTTGCGGTCTCAGACCCACTTTCCAGTCTGTAACGCATTATCCTTGACTCACTTCTCTGTCAAAAGTTTAACAAACTCTGTATGAATAAGCGTATTCGGAGAGGCACCACAAACGTTTGGTATTGAGAATTCCACTCGAAAGGTCCTTTTAGAATTTTGACAGCAGAGAGCGGCGGGAGAGGGGTGGAAGTGAAGTTGGAGCACAGAGCTAGTCGGGAAGGTAAGTGATTGATATTAAAGAACTTACCTCGACGTCAATGGTCTTTCAACAGCAGAGAGCGGCGCGAGCTGGGCGGAAGTGAAGTTGGAGCGCAGAGCTAGTCGGGAAGGTAAGTGATTGATATTTGACTGAGTGTGCTCGAGACCCCAGGCCCTACATAGTAGGGCCTCCCTCCCATCCTCCTCCTCCTCGAACCGAACTTTAAAGCCAACAGGTAAACTACTCAGTGTTCTTGTTTTGGAGACGAAGTGTAGAGTAATGTCAGTGCAGGCAGTGGAATGTTCCCCTGCAGGATGTTTGAGGTAGGGGTGACCACCGATACTCCTGCCGACTTCATCTGCAGGAAATGCAGTCAGATCATGATCCTCACAGAACGAGTTAGGGAACTGGAACTGGAGTTGGATGAACTGAGGATAATTCGAGAGGCTGAGAGGGTGATAGATAAAAGCTACAGGGACACAGTTACGCCAGAGAACAGAGGTAGCTGGGTAACAGTTAGAGGTGGGAAGGGGAGGAATCAGGCAGTGCAGGGATCCCCTGTGGTCGTTCCCGTCAACAACAAGTATACCACTTTGGATAATGTTGGGGGGGACGGCCTAGCAGGGGTAAGCTGCAGTGATGGGGTCTCTGGCACGAGGTCCGGCTCTGAGGCTCAGAAGGGAAAGGGGGAGAGGAGGAGAGAGCTAGTTATAGGATACTCTTTAGTTAGAGGGACGGACAGGCTGTTCTGTGGACATGGGCGAGACTCTCAGATCGTTTGTTGCCTCTGGGGTGCGAGGGTCCAAGACCGTGTCTTCAGAATCCTTAAGGGGGAGGGTGTGCAGTCAGAAGTCGTGGTGCACGTTGGCACCAACGACATATGTAGGAAGAGGGGTGGGGAGGTCATTCAGGAGCTCAGGGAGTTAGGCTGGAAGCTAAAAGCTCGGACGGACAGAGTGGCCATCTCTGGGTTGTTGCCGGTGCCACGTGACAGTGAGGCAAGAAATAGGGAGAGAGTGCAGTTGAACACGTGGCTGCAAGGATGGTGTAGGAGTGTGGGCTTCAGGTATTTGGACAATTGGACTACATTCTGTGGAAGGTGGGACCTGTACAAGCAGGACGGGTTGCACCTCAACCAGAAGGGAACCAATATCCTGGGAGGTAGGTTTGCTAGCACTCTTCTGGGGGGCTTAAACTAATTTGGCAGGGGGATGGGATCCAGACTTGTAGTCCAGCAAGTAAGCTAACTGTTTGTCAGGATGTCCAAGAATGTAGGGAGGCTGTGGAGAAGGTAGCACTGACAGGGAGTACTTGCGGACAGAGAGATGGGCTCAAGTGTGTATACTTCAATGCAAGGAGTATCAGAAATAAGGTGGGTGAACTTAAGGCGTGGATCGGTACCTGGGACTACGATGTTGTGGCCATCACGGAAACGTGGATGGAAGAGGGACAGCAATGGTTGTTGGAGGTTCCTGGTTACCGATGTTTCAGTAACATTAGGGAGGGTAGTAAACAAGGAGGGGTGGCGTTGCTAATTAGAAATGGTATAACGGCTGCAGAAAGGCAGTTCGAGGGGGATCTGCCTTTGGAGGTAGTATGGGCTGAAGTCAGAAATAGGAAAGGTGCAGTCACCTTGTTGGGTATTTACTATAGGCCCCCCAATAGCAGCAGAGATGTGGAGAAACAGATTGGAAAACAGATTTTGGAAAGGTGAAGAAGCCTCAGGGTAGTATTCATGGATGATTTCAACTTCCCAAATATTGATTGGAAGCTCTTTAGATCAAGTAGATTGGATGGGGCGGTGTTTGTGCAGTGTGTACAGGAAGCTTTTTTAACTCAGTATGTAGATTGCCCGACCCGAGGGGAGGCCATATTGAATTTGGTACTTGGTAACGAACCGGGACAAGTGATGGGTTTGTTAGTGGGTGAACATTTTGGTGATGGTGACCACAATTCTGTGACTTTCACCTTGGTTATGGAGAGAGATAGGTGCGTGCAACAGGGTAGGTTTTACATTTGGGGAAAGGGTAAATACGATGCAGTAAGACAGGATCTGAGGAGCATAAGTTGGGAGCATAGGCTGTCAGGGAAGAATGTCGGTGAAATGTGGAACTTTTTCAAGGAACAGATACCACGTGTCCTTGATATGTATGTACCTGTCAGGCAGGGAAGAGATGGTCGTGTGAGGGAACCTTGGTTGACGAGGGAGGTTGAATGTCTTGTAAAAAGGAAGAAGGGGGCTTATATAAGGTTGAGGAAACAAGGTTCAGACAGAGCATTGGAGGGATACTGGATTGCCAGAAGGGAGCTGAAGAAAGGGATAAGGAGAGCGAAGAGAGGGCATGAAAAATCTTTGGCGGGTAGGATCAAGGATAACGCTTGATGAGTATGTGAGAAACTTGAGAATGACGAGAACGAGGGTACGTCCGATCAAGGACGGTAGTGGGAGACTATGTATTGAGTCGGAAGAGATAGGAGAGGTCTTGAATGAGTACTTTTCTTCAGTATGTACAAACGAGAGGGACCGTATTGTTGAAGAGGAGAGTGTGAAACGGACTGGTAAGCTAGAGGAGATACTTTTCAGGAAGGAAGACGTGTTGGGCATTTTGAACAATTGAGATTAGACAAGGCCCCCGGACCTGACGGGATATATCCTAGGATTATGTGGGAAGCAAGAGAGGAAATTGCAGAGCCGTTGGCAATGATCTTTTCGTCTTAACTGTCACCAGGGGTGGTACCAGGGGACTGGAGAGTGGCGAATGATGTGCCCCTGTTCAAAAAAAGGGAATAGGGATAACCCCGGGAATTACAGGCCAGTTAGTCTTACTTCGGTGGTCGGCAAAGTAATGGAAAGGGTACTGAGGGATAAGATTCATGATTATCTGGAAAGACACTGCTTGATTAGGGACAGCCAGAATGGATTTGTGAAGGGTAGGGTTCTTAGTAAGGTGGAGGAGCAGCGGGATCTTGGGGTCTATGTTCATAGATCTTTGAAAGTTGCCACTCAGGTGGATAGAGCTTGGAAGATGGCTCATGGTGTATTGGCGTTCATTAGCAGAGGGATTGAATTCAAGAGTCGTGAAGTGATGTTACAGCTGTGCAGGACTTTGGTTAGGCTACATTTGGAGTACTCTGTGCAGTTCTGGTCGCCTCACTTTAGGAAAGATGTGGAAGCTTTGGAGAGGGTGCAGAGGGGATTTACCAGGATTTTTACCAGGGCCGAAGGGCCTGTTCTGTGCTGTATTGTTGTATGTTCTATGTTCTATGTTCATCCTCATATTTTTAAAGTGTCATACAGCACGGAAACTTGCCCAAATAGAACAGCCATTCCAATCTGATCTCGTCCCATGTGTCAACATTAGACCGATATACCACTACTTCTTTCTTATAGATAAGAACATCCAGATGCCTTTTAAATGTAGTAACTGTGCCAGCCCCCTACACTTTCTTTGACAGCTCATTCCACACTCTGTATGAAAGCTTTGTCCCTCAGGTCCCTTGTATATATTTTTCCCGCTCACATAAACCTTTGCCTTTCAGTTTTGAACTCCCCTATCCAACGGAAAAAGTACCTTGGTTATTTAAACTATTCATACCCCTCATGATTCGGGAATCTTCCATAATGTCATGGCGATGTTCCAAGGGAAAAAAAAGCCGCAGTCTGTCCGGCCTCTCCCTGGAGCTCAAAACCTCCAGTCCCAGCAATATCCTGTGAATCGTTTCTACAAGACGCTCCGTTTCCACTTGAACATCTTATTGAATGGCGAACCTGACGTAATAGAAAATTGATCTCCAGTCCATTCAGCCCCTTCTTCCAAATCATTAATCTAGATTGCAAATTGTTGGCCACCTTACACTGATCCACGAGGAAACCTATTAGTTGCAGCCTTCCACCCTGAAAATAAGTATGCCTCCTCTCTGTTTTCTGTTAGCTTACCTGGGCTCCCCTGGATCTGTGTAGCAGCATAGGAAGCTTGTATGGCCTCCTCCTGTGTGGTGTACCTCGTTGTCAATGTATTTCTGAGCTCAGCAATACTCCATCTGGGCCAATTGTTGCCCGAGGACGAGGGGGAGATTTCCTAATTACCTAATTAACATGTGTCCCTTTAACAGCAACAACCAACACTACCAATAATTAATTTCATTTTTGGCTGTTGGTTCTGAGTTGACAAATTCCTG
Source organism: Chiloscyllium plagiosum (assembly GCF_037043375.1). Classification (NCBI taxonomy): domain Eukaryota; kingdom Metazoa; phylum Chordata; class Chondrichthyes; order Orectolobiformes; family Hemiscylliidae; genus Chiloscyllium; species Chiloscyllium plagiosum. The sequence goes on along the minus strand of NW_028270176.1, from coordinate 66,154,033 downwards.
CAACCACTACACATTAAAAAAAATGAGGGGTGGTCTCATCGGGGCATGGACAGGGTTAATAGGTAACGTCTTCTGCCCAGCTTCACGTTGTCCAAAACTAGAGGGCATAAGTTTAAGTTGAGAGGGGAAATTTTTAAAATGGACCCACCGGGCAATGTTGTATCACAGGGGATGGTGCGTATATTGAATGAGCTGCCAGAAGAAGTGGTGGAGGTTGGTACAATTGCAACTTTTAAGTTATCTGGATGGGTAGAAGGAAAGGAATGTTTTCGACGGAAATTAGTCGATTTCTGGCAAATGAAACTAAATTAATTTAGGACGTATGGTTGAAAGGGATGAGTTGACCAGAGGGTTGTTATGCATAATATATATCGCTATGACACTGACTGTTTACTTCATTATGTTCCTTCGCTGGGCAGAATGGGTCCTCCTGTCTCATTGTAGTGATACTGACTGGCTGAATGACGTCTTCCTCTCCCTCTACAATAGCGCAGGGGGGTGCACTGAAGCAACAACACATGAGGCAGGAACTGTTGTAGGCCACTTTACTCCTCCAACCTGTTGTTCAATTTAGAAAAATCAGGGCTGGTCTGCTTGTGGATGAATAGCCATTTGCTGTCGATTCGCCATAAATATTGACTCTCCCGTACACCAAAGTTCAATCAAGACCAGTCTTGAATATCTTCAATGATCCGATCTTAACTCATTCCTCGAGATAGGGCACCACAGACAGTCCAACACAAAGGAGAAACGAACATCACTATCTCAATCTGGAATGGGGGACCTCTTAATTTTGAAGTGTATTATCCTCACATCAGTTCACCTCCTCTTTTGAGAAATAATAACATAACCAATAGGAAAATACATACACCATTCAGCCGCTCAAACCTATCACATATTGCCTTTGATTCTATTCTCTAAGTATTCACACATCTCAGCCTCTACTGCTCTCTTGGCAAGACATTTCCGTTACCATAAGCCATAGAACTTATGAATCTGCTGCAGAATTTAACCATTTGGCCAATCAAGTCTGATCTGCTATTCGATCATGTCTGACAAGTTTATCAACACAATTCTCCCGTCTTCTCACTTTCAACCTTGAACCCTATATTAATCAATCCGTATCTATCTCTGTGTTAAGGACAGAACTGTGCCTATGTCTCTGTATGTCTGCGTTTGCGTGTTTTGATTGTGCATATTGGCAAGAGACAGAGCGTAGTCGAGGAGGGCTGTCTTTTGGACTGGAGGTCTGTGACCACCAGCGTTCCACAGTGATTAGTGCTGGGTCCAGTTTTTTTATATTATTATCATTTATGTCACTTATCTAGATAAGAATTACAGAAGGCAGAGTTAGAACGTTGATGGATGGCACCAAGATTAGGTGTATAATTGACAGTGAAGGAGGTTATATAAGATTAGAAAGAGATCTTTATCAATTCGTTCAATACATCATAGAGCTGTACTGCATGGAAACAGACCCTTTGTTCCAACTTATCCATGGCAACCAGGTGTCCTAAATTCATTTAGTTTCATTTTCCCGTAATTGTCCCATGTCCCTCTCAACACTTCATATTCCTATAGTCATCCACACGCCTTTCAAATTTTGTAATTGTACCAGCCTTCACCACCTCCAATGACATGTCATTGCAAGCACGCACCAAAATATGCGTTACACGTTCACTGAGGCCCCTTTTAAATCTTGTCCATCTCACCTTAAATATATGCCCCATAGTTTTGGATGCCCTTTCTGGAAAAGACCTTGACTATTAATCCTATCCGTGGTCTTTATGACTGTATAAACCTCCAGAACGTGAAATCAAGAGGAACGGATTGGCCTTCAGTCATACTGGGCATAAATTCTGAACTTCAACACTGACACCTCTTCCTTCTTCAACAAACCATAATTCTAATATCATTTTAATCAACGTGCTCAGAGGTAGGGACACTACGAACACTTATGCTCCTGCGTGTTTGTTCATCAGCCTCTTCTGTCATACTGTGACACATATTCACGACAGGCTAGAATTGAATCTGGACCTTCTTGTCTGGAGTGAGTTTCAATAACACACCATTTCAGGAATTGAAATCGAATACAGAGATCTGGCACAGCGGCAGGGGCGCGACCCACGACACAAGACCGAAACCATACCCAGAGTTTGGGTCACATTTTAGATGTTAGTATCCAGCTCGGTGTGAATTCATTAAAATCTGTTTCACTTTACTGAAATACACAGTTTAAAGCATGACATTGTTGAGAAGATAAAAGGCACTTATCCCAACTATAGGATGCTGTGTTCATGTAATCTGCCACCGGGATTAAAGTCTTCCCTCTAAGGTGTGACTGCCCTCTTCTTAGGGCATTAAATTATTAACTTCCAGCCTTTCTTCCCTCGTACGATCACTCACTGGGCTGAAGAATGGCAGATAAAGTTTAATTTCGATTAATTCAAAGTATTGCATTTGGATAAAGCAAACAAGAAGAGGACATAACGATTAAATGTCGGGACATTGATAGTGTTGTAGACCAGAAGGACACGGGAGCTCACGTACAATTGTTTGAAATTTGCGTCACGTGTGGACAGGTTGGTTAAAGAGGCTTTGGCTTGCTGTCTTCATTGGTCACACCTTTGAGTACAGGAAATAGGACGTTAGTTTTAGGTTGTATAGGACATTCGTGAGTTTTCTCTGGGAGTACAGTGTGGAAGTCTTGTCGGTCTGTTGAATTGTGGGTATTACTAATCCATTGCGAAGTGTTTAGAAGAGATTTACCTAGATGCTGCCGGGAATGGAATGATTGCGTTGTGAGGACTGGCTCGATTGACTGGGTCTTTTCCACTGTAGCGTAGGAAGTTGACAGTTTACAATATAGAGAGTATAAACAATGAGGGGTGTGGATAGCATTGAATGGCAGGCGTTTTTCGTTAGTTTGTGAGATTTCAAAACTGGGATGACAGTTTTAAGGTGTGGGCTTCCAATTAAACCTGTTGGACTATAATCTGGTGTTGTGTGATTTTTAAAGTTTTAAGATGAGAGGAGAAAGTTTTACAGAAGACATAAAGTGATAGAGATGTACAGCATAGAAACAAACCCTTTGGTCGAACTCGCACATGTGAACGAGATATCCTAAATGTATGTAGTTATATTTGCCAGCATTTGGCACATATCTCTCTAAACCGGTCGTATTCATGTTCCCAACCAGATACCTTTTAAATGTAATGATATCAGCCTTCCCAAATTCCTCGGCAGCTCCTTAAATACGCACTACTCTCTTGGTGAAAAAGTTGCCCCTAAGATCACTTTTGTGTCTTCACTCTCACACGTTAAAACTATGCCATATAGTTTTGGAATGTGCTATCCTGGGGAAAAGATCTTGGCTATTCACTGTATCCATCACATTCATGATTTTATAAACCTTTGAAGTCACCTCCCTACGGCTGATGCTACAGTGAAAATATCTCCAGCTTTTCAGACTATCCATAAATTCAAACTCTCCAACTCTGACAACATCTTAGGAAATCTTTTCTGAACCCTTTCACGTTTCACAACATCCTTCCTCTATAAGTGAGTCATAAATTGTAGAAAGTATTCAAAACTGACCTAACTAATGTCCTGTACAGCTGTAATATTCTATATTCAAAGCACTGAACAATTAAGGCAAGCATATTAAACACTTTCGTCACTACCATATATAACTGCGACTCCACCTTTAAGAGACTATGAACCTGAACTCCAATGTCTCTTTCTTCATCAATATTCCCCAGCGACTTAGTATTAAGTGCATAGGTCCTGCTCTAACATTCCTTACCAAAATGCAGCACTTCATATTTATGTAAATTAATCTCTATCTGTCACTCTTCACTCATTAGCCCATCTTTTCAGAATCCCGTTGTATTCTGAGATAACCAATCACTCTTTCCATGCACCTCCAATTTTGATGTCATGTGGCATCATACGAACTATGACTCCTACGTTCAAATCCAAATTGTGTTTACATATGACAAACAGCAGTCGATCCAGCTTTGATCTTTGTGGCACACCACTGGTCACAGGACTCCGGTCTGAAAAGCAAACCTCCACCAACACAATCTGTCTTTTACCTTCGACCCAATTCTCTTTCCAAATGGCTCGTTCTCCCTGTATTTCATGAAACGTAACCTTGTTAAGCAGTCTGCCATGAGGGACTTTTCTGAACATATTACAGAAGTCATATCCAATGCTGTGCCCTCATGAATCCTTTTCGCTACTTCTTCAAAAAATTAATCAAGTTAGTTGATTAATTTCCCACCCACAAAGACATGTCGATTATCCCAATTCATTCCTTGCCTTTCCAAAAACATGTAAACACCGTGTTTCAGTATTCTGTCCAACAGCTTGCCCACCCCCGATGTCAGATTTTGCGATCCTTTTTCCCTACATTTCTCTTCGCAGTTTTTATTTTTAAAATAGTGGCACCATGGGAGCTAACCTCATGTCTTTCTGCATCTCATCTGTAGCTATTGATGAGAAAAAAGCATTTTAGCAAGGAGCCCAGCAATCCTTTCCCCAGCTCCCCACCTCAAGACTAATGAGATGCATTTTTTTAACAAACGTTTTGTTCATTTATGAGGAAGCGATGAATTTGGGTAAAATTGCAACGCTTAAAATACATTTGATTATGTTCAAGAATAAGGGAATGTTTGGTAAACTATGGACCAAGTGCAGATAGGTGGGACAGTTTAATTTGGTATTGTGGTCAGCATGGACGATATGGGCTGATAGCTCTGTTTCCAAACACACTCTATAACTCGATGGACTCCACGTGTATTTATATGTCCTCCTGTCTGTGTGTGCCTATTTCTGTCTGTATATGACTTTCGGTGCCACTCTGTTTGTATCTATGCCTCTGTGCATGTTATGTGTTTTCCTACTTTAGAGTAGGTATGTATGTTTATATCTCGGTCTCTGCATTGCTGTGCAATTGGAACACTTTTGTTTTGCTGGTGAATCATTTAAATGGGGTAAAAGCCTCCTTACCTCTCGTTCCCTCTGCCTACCCGTCTTTTGTTTAAACTGAGACAATGCCACACTCCGCCGATGTGTTTGAAAAGCTTTCAATCCTTTCTCGGATGAAAGATTGTTTTTTAGCTTAAATGACGAAACATTTTAAGGCACAGAAATGCATTAAAATTCATCTCATCTCCTTACAAAATAGTTCAATCAGAGTTGCTTAGATATAATTGCTTTGGAAATACTCCTTAACGTATACACTATGTGTCATAATGGGGCCCATAGGCAAACCATTTCCACATTGCAGGGAGAGCATAGACTAATCTCGACATGAGCATGCTCCACTGTGAGGGCCTCAGTGCAATGACAATCCTTCCCACGCCAACCGGGTGTCTGTGTGTGTGTATGCGTGTGTGTGCCTGTGCGTGTCTGTGTGTGTGTGTTTATGTCTGTGTGTATCTGTGTGTGTTGGTCCGTGTGCGTGTGTCTCTGTGTGCGTGTGTCTGTGTGTAGTGTGTGCATGTGCAAGTGTTTGCTTGTGTATGTTTCTGTATCGGAGCGTGTCTATAGGCATGTATGTGCGTGTATATTCGTAAGTTTCTTTGAGTGTGCGTGTTTGAGGGTGTATGCATGTCTTTTCCTGTATATATGCATGTGTCTCTGTGTTTCCGTGTCCATGTGTCTGATGTGTGGTTGTCTGTGTGGAGGGAGTTTGTGTGTGTATCTGTCTATGTCGAAGAGAGTGGTGCTGGAAAAGCACAGCCAGTTAGGCAGCATTCAAGGACCAGTATCAACATTTCAAGCACGAACCCTTCGTCAGGAATGAGACTTGTGGGGTAAGTATTCTAAGAGATAAATGCGAGGGTGTGGAGCTACGGGAAGCCAGCTAGGAATGCGATAAGTAGATGACGGTGGGAGTGAAGATAGATCGGAGAGGAATGTAGAGCATATTGGTGGGAAGGAAGAAGGACAGGTATGAAAGATCAAGGTGGCGGTACCGAGTTTTGGGAGTTGGATCTCGGATACGGTGGGGGAGGGGAAAAGAGGAATAAAGTGAATACTGTGTCTGTGTGTGTGGGTGGCTGTATATGTATATGTGTGTCTGTACGTCTGCGGGTGTGTATGCGTGTGTGAGGTGTGTTGATGTATTTGTGCATTTGTCACCCGGTGTATATGTGTCTGTGTGTGGTGTGTGGGTGTCTGTGTGTGCTTTTTGATGTGTTTGCGTGGGTCGGTTTGCCTGTATATCTCTCTGTGTGTCTGTGTGTCTCTCTGTGTATCTGTATATCTCTCTGCCTCTGTGTGTGTGTGTGTGTGTGTGCCTCCGTGACTCTGAGTGTCTCTGTGCATCCGTGTGTGTCTGTCTCTGCATGCGTCTGTGTGTGTGTTGGTACGTGAAAGTCTGTGTTTGTGTCTGTGCATTTGTAGGTGAGTGTCTGTATTTCTGGGTGTGTTGTTATGTGCGCTTCTGTGTGTGTGGGTGTTTGCATTTGTGTCTGTGTGTTAGTGTGCACGTGAGTGTGTGTGCATGCGTGTGTGTCTATGTCTGTGTGTGTCTCTGCGGGTGTGTATGTGCCTGTGTGTGTAGTGCGTCGGTGTATGTGTGCGTTTGTCGCCGTTTGTGCCTGTGTTGGTGTGCCTGTGCATGTCTCCGTGGTTCCATGTTTGTATCTCTGTGTGTACCTCTGTATTTCTCTGCCTCTGTGTGTGCGTGTGTGTGTGTGGTTTTTGTGAGTCTCTCTCTCTCTCTCTCTCTCTCTCTCTCTCTCTCTCTGTCTTTGAGTGTCTCTGTGTGTCTCTGTGTGTCAGCCTCTGCCTGTGTCTGTGTGTGTAGTGGTACGCGATATTCTGTAAGTGTGTTTGTGCATGCGTAGGTATGTGTCTGTGTGTTTCTGGGAGTGTCTTTGTGTATGCGTCTATGTGTGGGTGTGTTTCGTGTGTGTCTGTGAGTTAGTATGCATGTGAATGCGTGTGTGCATATGTGTCTGTCTGTGTGTGTTTGTGTGTGTGTGTGCATGTATGTGTCTGTGGTGTGTGGATGTCTGTGTGTGTTTGTCGCCGGGTGTGTATGTATATGTATGTGGAGTGTGAGTGAATGCGTGTGTTTTTCGCCGTGTGTGCGTGTGTCGATGTACCTGTGTATGAATCTGTGGGTCTGTGTGTGTCTTTCTGTGTGTATCTGTGCATTTCTCTGCCTATGTATGTGTGTCTGTGTGGATTTTATGTGTCTGTGTGTCTCTCTCTGTCTCTATTAGTGTCTCTGTGTGTCTGTCGCTGCATGTGTCTGCGTATGTGTAGGTGTATGTCTGTGTCTTTGTGTCTGTGTCTCTGTGGCAATGTTTGTTTGTGTGTGTCTGTGAGTTAGTGTATATGTGAGTGTGCATGTATGCGTGTGTGTGGCGATGTCTTTGTGTGTGTGTTTGTGTGCGCCTGTTGACGCTGCTGTCAGTTTGGATGGTGCAGTGAAATGCCGACCTTCCTCTTTCCCTTCCTGCCTGTATCCCTGATGGTTTTCACCCTCCGCTCACATCTGCACAGTGACATGCGTTGACCAGCAGAGACTGACAACAACAGAAAGCTCAGCAGGTCTGGCAGCATCTGTGAACAGAAACGAAAGTTAACGCTTTGGGTCGAGTGATCCTTCCTGAGAATTCACGTCAGGGGGTATTGCATTACCACAGAGACTGGCCCCACCACATCCAAACAGATACACACTTATAAATGCAGAAACATAGGTACACTCATAAACACACTGACACTAATATAGACATGCAGAATCTATCAGTACTTCTCTTGATTCATGGTGACCTTGTCAATCTTTCAACGGGCTGTCACTATTTACGTCTGTGCTCAGGGAGTTTAGCAGCATTTCACTTGCTCACATCAGTGACTGTGTCAGTGTTTCTGTCAGAAGTTTGACCTTAGTACAATTTCAGTTTGCAGATGCCAAATTGGTGGAATTGCAAAGTGTGTGGAATACAGTGATGAACTCTAACAGGTCAACGACAAGTTGGTGTAGTGTTCAGGTATATAGCAGGTGGGGATCAATGCAAACCAGTGTGATGCAGTTTGTTAGGAAGTACATTGAAAGAAAATATAGAACAGGCTGTGCCGTTCTAAAGGGGGTACAGGAACAGAGAGTGTTGGCTGCATATGATATGAGCACAGATTATCGAAGATGTCAATACATGTGAGAACTGCAGTAAATATCACAAATTTGTTTCAGTATCTGAGCTGTTTACAGCAAGAGGTGTAGGATGGACACTCCGTTCTCCCTTCCTGGGAAGTGGTGGAGACGGTGTGTTATGAGCCCACCCTCCTACCGTGGAGACTCCATTCGTACCATATGGAGATGGTACCAGAGCCAGGACTTCTAAGTTGTGTGAGTGGGAAACGGATCTGACAGTTTTTTGAAAGTGAAAATTGCCTTACAGTGCTCAATGCTCACTGCTCCGTTGGTGGAACGTAGATGTTTCAGAATATCTACATGAATCATCCCGGCCCTCTGAGCCACACGTCAGGATCCTCTCCACATTACGTGGGGAGTGGTATTTGATAGAACGGATTTCGGGCTGGCATTGACTGATTTGTACACCATGGGTGGCTTTAGGTATTTAATGAGGTGAGTTCAATAACATAGCACCAGGAAACTAGCTCAGCCTGAGCCACACTCAATGAAAATAGCACTAAGACAAACTATTGTTTAACTCAGCCCAACGAATCGAAGGCTCTACTGACCCGACCCTCAGCTACAGAACTAAGCTACTTGTTCAATATCTTCCATCACAGAGAAGGGGCTAAACATCACCTACTCCTCGGAAAAAAAGCCAGCGGGAAGGATGTGATTGTGGTGTTGCGGCGGAGCACTTTGGGATAGTAATAATAATCCTGTTAGTGTTATTATATCGATGGAGAAGGATGAACCAGGTCTAACGTTGAAAGTTCTAATTTGGTGGAAAACAAATTTTGATGATATTCGTCAAGAACATTCCAAAGTCGACTGGGACAGATATTCAGAGATAAGTGGCCTACTAAGAACTGGGAAGCCTTCAAAAACGAGATGCCAAGAGTCCAGAGACAGTATGCTTCTGATGGGGTCAAGGGTTATGCTGATATGTGTGAGGAATGTTTGATAATTAGAGGAAATTGAGGGTTTGGTCAGGGATAACACAAACAGAAATGTCGAGTATGAACAGAAGAAATCTGTTTATTTTTCTCTTTATCTTTTACCTGGATTAGGGCATCGCTGGCGAGGTAAGCATTTGTTACTCATCCTTAATTGCCCGTATAGATTCATAGTTCCTTGAAAGTGCAGTCACACGTAGACAGGATAGTGAAGAAGGTCGTTGGTGTGCTTGTTTTTTTATGGACAGTCCTTTGATGATAGGAGTTGGGAGGTCATGTTGCTGCAGCACAGGACGTTATTCGGCCACGCTTGGAATACTGTGTTGAATTCTCGTCTTCGTCCAGTGGGAGAGATGTTGTGAAATTTAAAAGAAGTTAGAAAAGGTGTACAAAGACTTGCTCGGATTTGAGTGAGAGGGAGAGGTTGAATGACTTGGTGTGTTTTTTTTTTCCTGGAGCATGAGGGGCATGGAGACGTTGAATAACCTTCACAAACCTTCACAAATCTTGCAAAAAGGTTGAATAGCCAAGGTCTTTTCCCCAACACTGGAGGAATCAGATTTAAGGTGAGAGGAGAAAGATTTAAAAGGGACTGAAGAAGCAACTTTTTTTCACACAGCGAATTTTGCATGTGTGGAATGAGCTGCCAGAGGATGCTGCACAGGCGGTTACAATTACAGCGTTTAAACGGCACCTCGATGGGTACGTAAATGTTCTGTGCGACATGGGCCAGATTATGAGAAATGGAATTAGATTAATTTACGATACCTGTTTAGCATGGACGATTTGGACTGAAGGGTCTGCTTTTATGTTGTACATCTCTATGATGTTTTCACTTTGTCTGAGCTCACACCAATGTTCCATCACGACTGGAAATGCTGCAATGTGATGTTGAAGTATATTTATTTCAGCCTTCTGAAACCTGGAGAAATATACTTCCTTTCACAATAATGTCTCCCAGTCTCTCTCCCTCTGTCAATTTTGCAAACTCTCTCACTGTTGGTAATTAAACAGATATTCAGTTTAATTGTACAGAGTTAACGTGAATAAATATCCTGTATCTTTCCCTGGCCTTTAGTGTTGCTCATATTAGACCATCAGTTTCCACCATTAAGAAGCTTAGGAACAATTTAATAAAAGCATAGCTTGTTTTTTTCTTTGACTTCCTGGTGTCTGTCCTGTGCTCCATGTTGGACAGTAGGGTTTCAGCAGTTTTGAGGTATACCTTTGTAGCCTGTTCTCTGTCACTCTCTGCTGATCATGTGCTCAGTAAAATGAGGGATCCCCTCGACTGACTCGAATTCTAACTTGGGGTTGAGTGGCATCTAAGTTAATTCTATTATTGAAAAGTTAATAGAAATGCTGGAGATTTTCTCCTGGATGTTGTGGACATTCAGGAGGTTCAGAGAATTTGATGAAATGGTCTGTGAAAGTTATGGTGTTATGAAGTTGAAGGCGTGTAGTGTACCTTTAAGAGAGAGTGCAAGTTGAAAAGCTGGCATGTGACTGACTACAGGCACAATGTGTTCTGAACAATTTGACGATACAACATTCGGGCTGTAGCAGAAGATACCTCGTTGTTTTCACAAAAGTTAGAATTCAACCAATCAGTTTAAATTATTTCCAAAGATAATGACAATCAATCGATTTTTTTTTCTGTTATGACAACAATGAACCAATGAGATGATCGATGTTTTGGGATATAAAAAGCAGGCATCATGGACTGTTAGCCAGAAAAAGAACACTTCCTGCCATGGAACAATTGCAATTCAAGGCAGTCTCTCTAAAATGTATCTTTATTTCTCTATTGAAAAATCTGTGTAGCAGAAGACAACCCAGGGAAATCCGCAGAGAAGGATCAATAACGTTGGCTGATTTTTAAAATTGATTTACTGTGAATTTAATAGGGGCTTTATCAGATCAGTGAATTGTTATAAATTGGGAGTTAGATAAGTCTTTCAGACAAACGTGATTTGGAGTTGTAAATGGTTGTTGTTTCAGGAGTTTACTAATAAAATTGTTATTTTCTTCTTTAAGTAGTGAATTTTGGGATGGTTCTCTGTAACTCATACTTTAATAGACTGAAAGACGAGGTGAATTCTATTGTGTACTTGGTTTAATTAGCAGGAGGGTTTATTCCATGTTGTAACAATGTTGACTGCCAGCACAGCATCCGGGTCAGCAACAAGGCCAACAAATACAGAAGAGGCCGGAGAAAGTGGCAGCTCTGTTAAATAGAATGAGGGAGTCACAAGCAGATCAGCCATGGTCTTCTTGAATGGTGGGGGAGAATTGAATGGCCACTCATGTGCCTTATTCATATATTTCTGTTTGTAAGAAGTGAATTCCCCTCTCTCACAGTGTCATAGTGGTGGTGAGGGTGTCACCTCCCCCTGTTCCAGCGCATCAGGATGCTGGGGGATCACTAGCCTCCAGACTTTCTTGTGTCCCTGTCTGGATACTTTCAATGACTGCCTCGAGTTCCTGTGTACAAAGTTTGTGAAAATAGACGGCCTCCTTCTGCTCCTGAATTTCAGGTTTCAATTGCTATGTGCTTTCCTGCTATTCCTGTGGAATGGAATTGAGGAACTGAACACCCTGTTAACATTCATTACTGCTTCTACTGACTGAAAACGTTTCTACTATTTCTGTAAAACAACATCACAAACTGAATAATATATTATCATTTATTTTTCACAGTACTTGAGAAACCAAGCTGGCTGTTTGTGTTTTCCTCAAACACATTTGAAAAGCTGAGTGTGTAAGAGGAATGTCAGGTTAATGTCCTCCTTCTTTCCCTCTGGAAAAGACTCGAAAGGTTGAACGGCCGCCTCCTGTCCAAGTGTAACAGACCTGAGACATGGAATGACGTAGCAATCCGTGAATGATTAGCAGCCCTAAACTGTAACTGATGGACTTCCCTCCCTTCTCACTTACATAAACACAAACAACACAATGTAATCCGTATGTCCTCTCAGTTACACCTCTTGCATCTGCAGTAACACTGCTCTACGTTTTGAATGATTCCCTTTGCAAAATATGTCAACATTCCATCTATCCACCGCGGCAAGTACCAATAGGCGAACGTGGTCTTAATACCCTCCTCTTATCCATCTGCAACAAGCATATGGGGACATGGGGACTGTTCCTGGACAGCAGTATGAATTCTCTGAATGATGTCTCAATGTTATGAAAGGATTTGATAACAGGGCTTTTAAAACTAGGAGCAGGATTGCACAGTATCAGTGAGTTTGTGCAATCCTGAAATTTCCAGATGTTTCACCATCAGATATTTTATGACGCTGGTCGGTTATTTTATCTTTGTCTCATTTTCTAAACAGGGTGGAACATATACAAACCTGCAGTGTTCTGGCAATAATCCCACATACAAGGAAAATAAATATTTAAAAGACTAAAAGATTTATGGTCCAATCTTAAGCATGTCTCATCCATTCCATCCAGATCTATTACATGTTCCCTGTTATTGTGTTATGTGAAGCGACGTAAGGCAGTTGTTAACTGAACCTATTTGTTCGGTGAATTTGATTGTTGTCATTCTCAATGGATTCTCATTATCTAAGTACAGGGCTCCTACTTTTTAATGATAAATGATCTCCGTTCAAAATGTCATCCCATAGTATGAGCAGGAGCGTCACCAACAGCACTAACACGGATCGATAGGGAGGGAGATTGAGCAGAGATTACAAAATGAAAAAATTGGCCTGGAATGATTCAGAAATGGATAAGAATTTGAGAAAAAGTAGACTGAAATTTTCCAACGGTGAACGAGAGTTTATCAGAGTATGTTTCTTTTCATTCAATATATTATTGGTTATCTTAACGATCGCGGTCCAATTTACATTTTACATTATTCAATATTCTTATTATCCTACCTGGCTGTAATTGGATTACCTGGTAAATTTCACTGCGCATTTATAATTTGGATTAACCACGTGTGGCTGTATTTCTGTTCTTTCCACTTATTCTACTCTCAGGATATTCACTCGCCAAACGACGACGAGCAACAACCGTGAACGTGTTCATTGTTTCTCTCCCTCTTGAGTTCTCTAGCAATGTGCCTTGTGAGTTGACCTACTCAGTTTCAGCTCTGAAACGACGATTCATTGTATCTCTGCCATTGCTATTTAAGTATTGAAAGCATAAAGGTCACTATCTTCTGCTCTGGTTACAAACTCCAGGTCTTCCTCTGACTCCAACCCATCCCTGACCAGTATCTGATGCTGAAACAGACGAGTCACAACCTTGGTGATCCACTTGGCCGTGAGCTGATTCTTGGCATTATTCCCTGACCATTCTTAATTGTAACTATTAACCCCTCCAGAATATTTTTCACTGGCTCATCCGATCTGCAATTTCAACCTTGAGCAATGAAATATAGCATTAATTATGACAATAGCCTGCTGGTGGCACTCCCCGCTTCAAACTTGCAGAAACAAATCTGACTCGATATTCCATGGCTCGCATCTGAACTCACAACACAATCCTGTCATTCCTGTGCGGACCGATTTATATTGTTGTTAGGTCTGGCAGTACCATTACTTTAATATTCATAAGCACATCGTCACCTCTGTCTATGACACGGTCTTCAGTCTCTCTATGTTGATGACTGAAACCCGTACCACTTGGTCACATCGAAACTGATTTCTTCCATGTGTGTTCTCAGTAAAACAGCAATTTTCATACCTACTACCGCCAACACATACACGAACAAACACACGTTATATATTGCCTTCTGCTGGTTCATTGGAGAGAGTCAGACATATATTTGTGGGATCACATTTACTGTCACTCAGCATGGGTTGCAAATCTTCCCTTGCAAGGCATTTCTCTATTGCAAGTATAGTCGGAATATACTGTCGAAACGTTGCAATGGTCTCCATGTTCGGCAGAGAGACCAGTTTATGGAGTATTCTACGTGTACGGTCTGCACAGCTCTCCATTCTGGCTTTTACCTTGTCTCAGTTAACAGTGTCTGGGCAGGTTCTGTGAGGCAGATTACGAATTTGATGTAACAAAATATTTTAACTGATCTGGCAATCTCTTTATTCATTTTCTCACTCTTACGATTGGACCCACCATTATCTCACTTCTCCAGTTGCTCCCACTCCCCTGTCTATGTATTCATAATATCACAACATCTGTTAATGAATTATTTGTTTTTCTGTATCTTTCACTGGCATTGCTTCTGGTCTCCCTCGTGTATCGAGTGCTGTCATTGTGAAGCTCCGAAGCAATGAACTGGTGTGTATCGGGTTGTTTGTCACGTTCTGGCCTGTCCATGTCATGTTGTATGTTGGAGGAGGAGTGTTTTCCAGAACCTTTGACTCATGTTTTTGAACCTTGGTCAATGCCTGTCCACTGAACGCTTGTGTTTGTCCGTCCCAGCTGATCTTGCGGTCAGTAACATGAGACAGCCCCTCGAGTGTTGTTGTAAAGGGCCAGTCATCTAACTGTTAGCTGAGGGACGTCTGGCTGACTCGTGATATTGAAAATGTAGTGGAGGTGCTGGGAATGTTTGCTGGAGGTTACGGTCTGAGCTCCCTCCGACCTTCATGGAGAAATGAGGATTTGGTGATACAATTCTGGCAGTAGCGTGGGGACTGTGAAAATAACATCTGGATCTGCAACTTGAATGACAAATGCAGCAGAGGCTGCAGAGAGGAAAAGCTCTGTAAACATGGAGTGATCGAATGTGCGGAAAGGAACTGACTGTATCTATCTATTTCTTAGCTTGGACCTGCACGCTCTCTCACTCTTCCCTTTACAAACATTGACGCACATTCTCCCTCTCCACACACACATTCCCCTCTCTCACATGCGCACACATACACTACCCTCTCTCACATTCATACACACACACTCACAATCTCTCTCTCCCTCCCAAACTCACACACAATCTCCTCCCTCACTCTCTCACACACAAACTCTCTCTCTCCCCACCACACAGACACTCCATCTCGCCCTCACATACACAAACACACACACACATGCAGGTGCACATACAAATCTGTGGGGTTAGTTTGCATTTGCTAATTTATATTTGCAGATGCATGCTATTTTGTTCAAAAAACATGCTACAGGTGGACAGTCAGTCAATATGGTATTTATACACTTCTACTTTGGAAAAAAACAAACAATCTGACTCCAGGTTAAGACACAGACTCTAAACATGACCTCACGCCAAAAGTAAATTGTCTGACCGGTGGTGTCTTCACATCGATATTGCCTGAAGACGTTTCCAGTAAATGACCTGACATACGTTCTGCTATGTGCAAATTTGTCAATCCATTCTAACTGATTAAACATTAAAAAGCCAGCTGAGACGGGTTGGATTCATACACATGAGTTGCATTATCCTTTGATCTTTTCTTTATAAATTTGGTGTCTACGGTCTTTGTCTCTCACTACCAAACCATGAACGTGCAGCGCTCCAAAAGCTTGCACTATAACCTGATGTTGTGTGATTTTTGACCTCGTCCAACCCAGTTCATATGATGGCCTTCATTGATTAGCGAATCCCCTCTCCACGCAATTATGCTTTCCCAAACCTGTTTGCTCATCTCTTGCACATTAACCTTTTGTGTGGCACATTATGCAATGCTGCATGGAAGTCCAGATATTATACATCTGTATGATCCACATTACCCTTCATGGTTGACACAATTTTTCAACGAATATTTAGGCAAGTCATCCTTGATAAATCATGTTGGCTGTGATGGATTCTGGCTTGACATTGAAAATCTCCTCTTATTAATTCCTTCATAACAGACTCTAACAACTTGTCTTCAATCCCAATAGTGTGTTCACTACTTTTCACTCCATAGAGAAGTTGGTTATTCTCAAGTGTTTCTCTTTCTGTAACCTCTAAGTTCCCTTTTAATTATTGTGTACCAGAAACAAGGCTGTAAAAGGTCTGCTCCAAATGCTGTGTAAGAGGCAGGAGTGGCTTAATGGACTTATTCTGCTGCTGATTTGCACACTCGATTGTCTTAATGTCCTCCTGGTATTCCGATATTATATTCTTGATGGCTTGAATGTCCTGCTCCTGTTCATGACGAAGCCACTCATGATCTCAATGTTCTCTTTCTGTTGCTCAATGACAGGTTTGGGGGTTTATGGAGTCCCCCTGCTGTTATGCCGCATTTCCAGGGCTGAATTGTGCAGGCAAGTTGGGTGGTACACACTGGGTAGCTCAGTGGTGAGCACCACTGCATCAGAGGACTAGAGATCCGGTTTTGATTTCAGTGTCGGATCTCTGGCTGTGTGGAGTTTGCACATTCTCCTGATGTCTGCAAGGTTTTCCATCGGGTACTCCAGTTTCCTCCGAAATTTCCAAGATGTACAGATTAGGTGGATAGGCCAAGCTAAATTCCGCATAATATCCGGAAGTGTGGAGGCGAGGTGCATCAGCGAATGGAAAATGGCGGTTTGCAGAGATTGGGTTGTGGGGCGGGGTTTCAATGGGATTGGCATCGGAGGTTCAGTGTAGAGTCGATGTGTCAAATGGCCTGCTCCCACACTGTAAAACTTCTATGATTAACACCTTCATTGCAGAACTCAGCTCAAGGAATAATCCCTGAGTAAATTGCAATATCATTTCCTCAGTGAAGAGATTAATCTGTCCAAACTACTCCAGATGTGACCACATTATTCTCCTGCAGAGAAGCAGCAGCAGCAGCACTTTTCAAGCCTGCTGTAAGGTTCCCACCCAGGTAAGAGCAGTGTCAGCTGTCTGACGGAATGCACAGTATTGTTGAAAGATCATTGTCCTTCTCTACTCCACCAGCATAACATGAGACCTGAGTAAAATGTAACAACGACACTTGAGAAGAGCACGTAAGTCGTGATGAAATAGTATCTTGTAGAGGTATGATCACCAAACAGCACTCCTGAGTTTACAATTAATTTCCCCAGAGCCCACGACACCCAGATTCCACAGAATCTGGCAAGGTGGAAAGGAAAAACAGCAAGGACAACATTGTTGGGAGTCATATATCAAACTTAAAGCTGCACTGCAAATATTTGGCATGTTAATAAAACAGGAAATTAGGTGTGCAGGCTTGTTAGTACTGCAGTAATAATGGACAGCTTCAAATTGCACCTAAATAGTGTTAAACCAATTGAATCTTAATGCTGGGAAACTTGGATTTCAGAAATGTGTATGACTACGTTGAACACCGAGTGAGCTATCAGGTGATTTTGGAATTACTGTTGTGAGCTCAGAAGTGCGAAATGAAAACTTTGCTTTTAGTGAACTTCATATATTGAATTTTACAAAGCGTCTGAATGCAAAGCAGTTTTGTTTTCTTAAATTACTAGTATATACTTGATTCATGCATGTCATTAATTACGAGGAACCAGCTGACTTCAGTAAATTTGAAAATTACATGAAGTAGTTGTAATGAAAGACAGGCACTGTCTGTTATTTATAGAACCGCTGTAAGGTGTACAATATACATAAAATCCTCCAAGGTGCAAAAACCAAAAGGGATAGATGACTCAACGATGTTTAACAGAATAAGTTAAACATTGCATTGGATGAAATAAAGAGGCTCAGAAGAATACCATATAATGTGGCTTCTTTGAAATTTAGGACACAACAGAAGACGACTAATAAACTGATAAAGTAATTAAAAAAAGGAAACTAACAAGAAACATAAAGACTGACGAATAAATCTGTCTATATTTGAAAGGAAAAAAAAAACGCAAGGTCAAATGTGGTATAGTGAATGTTTGAACAGGTTAATTTAGTGTGGAGAAGAGTGAAGTACTCTAATACCGTGCCAGTAAATGTCAAAGAGACGAAGGCATGTGAGTACAAAGAAGCCTTCACGATTATAGAAGTTATGATTTGGAGATGCCGGAGTTGGACTGTGGTGTACAAAGTTAAAAATCGCACAACACCAGTTAATAGTCCAACAGGTTTAATTAGAAGCACACTAGCTTTCAGAGCGACGCTCCTTCATCAGTTGAGAGTGGAGGGCTCAATCCTAACACACAGAAGTTATAGCAATAAGTTACAGTATGATGTAACTGAAACTATACATTGAAATATTAATTGTCTGTTAAGCCTTTCATCTGTTAGAATACAGTGATAGTTTTACTTCTTTCATGTGTAAATTACAAAACCTTTTTTAAAAACGTTGCATTCTCGGGTTGGCTGTTCACAATGGTGATAGCTAGACAATATGTTGAAGGTGTTGCCCCCTGTGTTCCCTGTCTATGCCATGATGTTTCGATTGGTTCTAATCTAAAAAGTGAGATAACGAAGTTTTACATAAATTCAAAACGTTTTTGAGCTCAGAGTTCTACATGAATGCATGCAATTTTTGAGCAAAGTACAATGTAACGCTGCAAGTACAAATTCACCCCACAAAATATACATGTGCACATGGGTCTTTGTCTGTCAGTCTGGGTTAGGGGTTGTGAGTGTGAGAAAGTGTATGTGTGCGTGTGTGTGTGTAGTGAGTGTAGAGTGTCTGAAGTCTGTGAGGGCGTGCATGTGTGAGTGTGGGAGTGTGTGTGTCTGTTAGGGTGTGTGTGTCTGTTAGTGTGTGTGGGGGTGTCTGAGCGCGCGTCTGTGTGCATATGTGTCCGTGTCAATGTCTGCAGAGGAGTGCCGGTGTGTGAGAGAGTGTGTGTGAGTGTGTAAGAGTATCTGTGTGTGTGTATAGTGCAATGTCGGTCTACTGAAATGTGACATGAACCCAAGGTTCCGGTTGAGGCACTCCCTATGGGTCCCGAACTTAGCTATCAGCCTCTGCTCGGCCACTTTTCGCTGCTGCCTATCCCAAAGTCCACCTTGGAAAATGGTCACCCGAAGGTCCGAGGCTGAATGTCCTGAACCACTGATGTGTTCCCCAACTGGGAGGGAACCCTCCCGTCTGTTGATTGTTGTGCGGTGACCATTCATCCGTTAGCATAGCCTTTGTTTAGTTTCCCCAATGTACCATGCCTCCGGGCATCCTTGCCTGCAACGTATAAGATAGACAACGTTGGCTAAGTCAGATGAGTACCTGCCATGTACAAGGTGGGAGGTATCCCCATGCATAATGGTGGTATCTATGTACATACTCTGTCACGACTTGCAGCACCGTGTGGGCGCCACGGTGGCACAGTGGTTAGCACTGCTGCCTCACAGCGACAGAGACCTGGGTTCAATTTCCGACTCAGGCGACTGACTGTGTGGAGTTTGCACGTTCTCCCCGTGTCTGCGTGGGTTTCCTCCGGGTGCTCCGGTTTCCTCCCACAGTCCAAAGATGTGCAGGTCAGGTGAATTGGCCATGCGAAATTGCCCGTAGTGTTAGGTTAAAAGGGTAAATGTAGGGGTATGTGTGTGTTGCGCTTCGGCGGGTCGGTGTGGACTTGTTGGGCCGAAGGGCCTGTTTCCACACTGTAAGTAATCTAATCTAATCTAAAAAAAAACTACCGTGACAGGGTTGTATGGAGTTGTCCTGAGAGCCGCGCAGTTTGCTACGAACAACAATGTGTTTGACGTTTGGCGGTTGTTTGAAGGTAAGTAGTAGAGGTGTGGAGAAGGTCTTGGTATGGTGTTCATCCTCATTGATAATGTGCTGCAGGTCACAAAGCACATGGCGTAATTTTTGTAGCTTCTGGGAAATACTGAACCTGTCGGTTGCAGCAGCACGTGTCTGTCTCCTGAAGAGGTCATTATGGTTCCTTGCTGTGGCACGTCGGAAATGGCGGTCGATGAGTTGAGTATTGTACCCCGTTCTTGTGAGGGCATCCTTGAGTACTTCCAGGTGTCCGTCACGTTCCTCCTCATCTGAGCAGATACAGTGTATGCGTAGGGCTTATCCATAGCGTTTTATTATGTTTTGGGTGGAAGCTGGAGAAGTGTAGCATTGTGAAGTTGCCTGTGGTTTTGCGGTGGAGTTCAGTGCTGAGGTGTCCATCCTTGATGGAGACGCATGTGTCCAAGAATGAGACAGGTAGTCGAGAGTAGTCCATGGTGAGTTTGATGGTCGGATGAAACTTGTTGATGTCACTGTGTAGTTTTATCATTGATTCCTCCCATGCGTCCAAAGGAGGAAAATGTCGTCAATGTACCTGGTGTACAATGTTGGTTGGGGATCCTGCATAGAGAAGAAGTCTTGCCCGTACCTGTGCATCAAAATGTTGGCATATTGGGGTGCAAATTTGGTCCCCATGGCTGTTCCTTGTATCTGGATGAAGAACTTGTTGTCAAAGGTGAAGACGTTGTGATCAAGGATAATGCGGATGAGTTGTAGGATGGTATTTGGAAATTGGCAGTTGTTGGTATTGAGTACTGAGGCTGTTGCCACATTGCCATCATTGTGTGGGATGCTGGTGTAGAGTGCGGAAACGTCCATTGTGACGAGGAATGTTCCCGCTTCGACTGGATCGAGGGTGCTGAGCTTCTGTAAGAAATCCGTAGTGTCACGACAGAAGCTTGAGATCCCCTGTACAATCGGTTTCAAGATGCCTTCCACATAGCCGGAGAGATTCTCACATAGGGTCCTATTGCCCGACACGGTCCAGTCCTTCAGAGTTCCCTACGCGCCCTCATCCCACGTACATTTCGTGTAGGCGACTTCTACTGCCTTCCAAAGGTACACAAAGCCAACACACCGGGACATCCCATTGTGTTGGCAATGGGACCCTATGTGAGAATCTCTCGTTGTCTCTCTGATACGTTGCAGGCAAGGATGCCAGGAGGCATAGTACATTGTGGAAACCGATCAAAGGCTACGACAATGGATGAATGGGCACCGCACAACAATCAACAGAGAGGAGGGTTCCCTCCCAGTTGGATAACGCTTCAGTTTTCCAGGACAGTCAGCCTCGGACCTTCGGGTGACCATCCTCCAAGGTGGACTACGGGACAGGCAGCGGAGAAAAGTGGCCGAGCAAAGGCTGACAGCTAAGTTCGGTACCCATAGGGAGGGCCTCAACCGGGACCTTCGGTTCATGTCACATTACAGGTGACCACCATTGCACTATACACACACATAGCTACTCCTACACAGACACTCTCCCACACACACCGGCACTCCTATACACATATACACACAGACGCACACACAGACGCGCGCTGACACACCCTTACAGACACACACGCTCCCACACTCACACATGCACCTTCTCACAGACTTTAGGAACTCTGCACTCACGACACACACACATACACTTTCTCACACTAACAACCCCCAACCCAGACAGACACACAAACATAGACAGACAAAGACCCACATGCACACATATATTTTGTGAGGTGAATTTGTACTTGCAGCGTTACATTGTACTTTGCTCAAAACCTGCATGCATTCATGTCGAACTCTGAGCTCAAAAGCTGCATGAACTTATGCAAAACCTCGTTGTCTCACATTTTAGATTAGAATCAATCTAAACATCATGGCATAGTGAGAACACAGGTGACCAACACCTTCAACATATTGTCTAGCTATCACCATTGTTAACAGCCAACCCGAGAATGCAACTTTTCTAGAAAAACGTTTTATGATTTACACATGAAGGTAGTGAAACTATCACTGTATTCTAACAGATGAAAGGCTTAAAAGACAATTAATATTTCAATGTATAATTTCAGTTATATCACACTGTAAATTTTTGGTATAAATTCTGTGTGTTAGGATTGAGCCCTCCACTATCACCTGATGAAAGTGCTTCGCTCCGAAAACTAGTGTGCTTCCTGTTGCACAAGAAGCTGGTGTTGTGTGATTTTAAAATATGATTATAGAAGGTATAGTATTGGACAAGCTAATTGAGCTAAATTTAGATACGTCTCCTGGGCCTGATGAAACGCATCCTTCGGTACAAACACATGTGGTGGGAGTAAAAACAAATGCAATTGTGGAAATTCTTTTCTTTAACTTCACTGGACTCTGGTGCAGTTCCAGAAGATTTGATAACATCGAAACACCCCACTATTTAAAAAGGGAGGTAGACAAAATTTGGGGAATTCTTGACTGGTTAGCTTAACCTCTGTCGTGGGGAAAATAATTCAATCTATTATCAAGGAAGAAATAGCAAGTTATCGAGATAGAAATGGTCCTATTGCAAAGACACAACATCGGTTTTGAAAGGCAAAATTAATCTACTGGAATTCTATGAAGACATTACGACCATGGGGACCCGGGAGATGAGGTGTATCTGGATTTCCAAAAGGCATCTGAGACAGTGCGACTCACAAGGCTGCTGCAAAAGGTAAAGATGCATGGCGTTACCGATAATGTATTAACATGGATAGAGGATTGGTTAACTAACAGGAAGCAGAGATTGGGAAAAAAATGAGTATTTTTCTGTGCGATGATCAGTGACTAGTGATGTGCTTCAGGGATGCGTGTTGATTAGATTAGATTCCATACATTGTGTAAATAGGCCCTTCGACCCTACCCAAGTCCACACCTACCCTCCAAAGAGCAACTCACACGGAACCATTCTCCTACATTTACCCCTGACTGATGCACCTAACATTATGGGCAATTTAGCATTGCCAATTCACCTAACCTGCACATCTTTAGACTTTGGGAGGAAACCGGAGCACGCGGAGGTAACCCACGCAGACACGGGGAGAATGTGCAAACTCCACACCGGCATTTGCCAGAGGCAGGAATTGAACCTGGGTCTCTGGCTCTATGAGGCAACAATGCAAACCACCAAGCCACCTTGCCACCGTTGACGCTGCAATTCTTGATATTTACACAGATGATTTGGATTTGTGGAGCACGTGCAGTGTGTCAAAGTTTGGGTATGACAATAAGTTGACTGGAAGGGCAAAGTGTGATGGGACTGTGAAACATTGCAAAGGCACACAGATAGTTTAAGTGCGTGGTTAAAAGTCTGGCAAACGGAGGATAATACTAACATATGTGAAATCATCCATTTTGGTGGTAATAGTAGTAAAAAGGGCTATTATTTTAAAGGAAAAAAATGCAGCATTCCTCAATGAAGAGGGAATTGCGTGCCCTTTTGTATGAATTGCGGCAGTTTGGTCTGCAGGTGCAAGAGGTAATTATTAAGGCAAAAGGAATTCTGTCCTACATTGCGAAACAAATTGAGTTTAAAACAGCGAATTCATGTTGCAGCTGTATACGGTGCTGGTGAGGCCACATCTGGAGGACTGCATGAAGTTTTTGTCGCCTTACTTGAGAAAAGAAATACTGGCACTCGAGTGAACGCAGAAGAGGTTAACTTGGTTGATTCCCTAGCTGAGGATGTTCGTTTATGAGGAGAGACTGAGTAGACAGGAATGATATATTTATTGGAATTTAGAAGAATGAGGGGAGGATTCTATTGAAACAAGTACAGTTATGAAGGGAACAGAAACGATACAAATAGAGAGGACGTTTCTGCTGGCAGGTGAAACTAGGACAAGACAGCATATGTTCAAAATTATTGGTGGGGGCAGATTTCGGACTGAATCGAGAAGGAACATCATGACTAAGAAGGCTGTGAATCTGGAATTTCTTGCCCAGTGAAGCAGTTGAGGCTTTGTCTTTGAATATATTTGAAGCTAAGACAGTTAATTTTCTGGACAGTAGGGGTTATGGCGAGAGAGCGGGTATGTGGAACTGAGGCCATGAAAAGATCAACTGTGATCTTATTGAATGACACAGCGGGCTCGAAGGGCCAGATGGGCTAATCGTGCTCTTAGCTCTTACGTTCTTATGTTCGTATCTAAACGGTCAACATGTAGATAAGTCAACATGAAATGATAAACATATTTGAGAAACTGACTGCTTGATGCTTACGGAAAAGCACTGGATGCAATGCATTTAGATCTTCAGAAAGATCTGCAATCAACACTCGATGTGTGCAAAATCTAGCGTCGTATGACTATTGCTACAACATGACATGGTTTTAAAATAGGTGAGCTGACACCAAACAATGAACAGGGACATAAAAACCAGTTTTGAAGTGTACAGACGAATGGAGTGTCGCAGGGATCGGTGCTTGAGTCCAAGCTATTCCCAAAGCATCTCAAGTGTTTGGTTATGATAATCAAATAGAATATACCCCAGTCTGCTGATGCCACCCAAAGATACTGAACAGTCAGTGGGTGAGGAGAGCGCAGAAATGCTACGAGATGATTGGGGAAAGCGCAGTGAATGAGAAAATACGTGGTAGATGAAGAACACTCGGGGTTGATGTGGCATTGTACACTTTGGTTGGAAAAATGGAACATCAGTGTATCATTTCAAGAGGGATTACTAAAACGTTGTTGACCTTTAAAGGAACATACGTTCTCTTTTTTTGGCGTCTTCTGTGCTGACCGCCGAGGTCCTTTTAGGGCAGTCAGTTCAGAAAGTAGAAGTCAATATTGGGCAAGAAATTTGCACGCTGACCACTGCGCATAAAACTACTAAGGGGGTAGCTGTAACATTGAAAAGGATCTGGATCTCCTGTTACAAGAGTCACTGAAAGCAATATTGAAGGAACAGAAAGCAGCTAGGAAGATAAATGAAGTGTTGACGTTCATTGCAGGGTGATTTGAGTACAGGAGTAAGGGTATCTCACTGCAGCTGTTACGCATTTTTGTGAAATCTCATCCCAAATATCGTGCCGTTTTATGTACAGTTTTGGTCGCCTTACTTAATAAAGGATAAACCTGACATTGAGAGAGTGCAGTACAGGACGGCTGGACTGATTTCTGGGATGACAGAGGAATTGTGGAAGGAGAGATTGGGTCGAGTGGCCTGTTTTCCATGGAGTTCATGAAAATGAGAAGCGATTGCGTATAGGCAGCGTTCAGGAAAACTGTGACAGGGAGAGACAGATTGGTATCAGCGATGATACTTCGCTAGCTCTGACATTTAAAACACGGGGCCACAGCATTAGGTACAACAGGTTACTCTGCATAGAGATGAGAATAAATGTCTGCACTCAGGGACTGGTGAGTCTGGGGAAATCAGTCCCATGTAAGACTGTGGAAGCAAATATGCTGAATATTAGTACGGATTTCCAGATACTGAATGGGTAGGGAGAGAGTTGGATTAGAGTGTGGGGATCGCGGATCAGCCATCATTATATGTTGGGAAGAAACTCAAAGAACCAAAGGAGCTACTGTCGTTCCTATTTTATATTTTCCCATGGTCAATCACATTAAGGGATGTAACATTGTGGGGAAAAGTGCACTGAATATATGTTCGGCCATTAACTACAATGGGAAGGTCAGTGTTTTGAATGACTTACTCATTTCCCGAAGTTCCTTGCAGTCTGTGTGAAAGCTCTCTTAATGTGGTCACAAGCTCTCAGATGGTCGGAAGGGGGCCTCTGCAGGGTCGTATGTGTTTCACTTTCCCTTCTCCGATTTCGAGGACGGTGTCGGGTATTCTCCCATTTTTTATTCTTTTAGGCCTTGGAGCAGTTTGAGAAAATTGATTATCTTTCTCTGTCGTTTCAGAGACCAGTGGGTCTAGAGTCACTTTTAGGCCAAACCAGGAAATCCAGTGAGATTCACTTTCTGACAGTGCATTGGTGAAGCAAATTACTGTTCACAATCGACGCAGGCATCAGGGTCACTACTTGTGAAAGCAGATCTCGATATTTTATTGATTCTTTTTAACTTCACCTGCTGCCAGAGTGTTAGCCTGGTCTGGATTAGTAATCCAGTTATATTTCCACAACATCACCATCTTCACATGGGGATCTCTCAGAAACCACATTCAACAGCTAATTTTTGCGTAGATTGGCAACTCTGTCATAGGGTACCGACTAATTTAACTATTTAAATGGACTGAGGTAGTGGTAATTGGTCAGATTTAATTATTCTCTTCTTAAGGGCCTGGACATAGTTCAGTAATTTCCTACCTTAAAAGGGGGATGTCAGAATTGGAGCTGAATGGAAGAGCTTCCAGAGGGACATGGTTTGTTGTGGAGCACAAGTTTTCAGTCCAATTACAGGAATGGTGTTAGGGCCTATTGCCTTTGTCATATCTATTATTTGCAACCGTTTCTTCATGCCACGTGCAATGAATCAAATTGGTTGAACACTGACATCTGTGATTCTGTGGGCATCATGACGAGTGTTATTGGGTTCATCGAATCAACAGTTTTGTTTGATGATGGTGAAGAGACCACTGCCTTGTCTTTTACATTGATGTACAAGGCTGTTCCTTTCTGTACGTTGGGGATATTTGTCGCCTCCAGTGTGCTGTTGTGCCGTTCATCACTACTTATGACTGAATATGGCAGGACTGTTGGTCTTGGGATAATTTATCCCGCTCAACCAGATGTCAGCCCTGCTGTTTGGAATGTTAGCAGTCAAATGCGGTAGCTTTAATGTATTGTCATCGGGTTTAGTTACACATGGTTCTGACACTCTCCTGTTCACGTACACTCGTCACTGAACCACAGATCGGCTTAATTCTGATGAAAGACTGATGGATTATTTCGAGCAAAAAGTTGCAGATTGAGCTTGAATATAATTCTACTTCTTTTACTGCTGCGGTCTGCAGGACTACACTAATATCAAAAAATCTCTATTTAAGAAAGTGCGGAGAGCTAGGTCATGGAAAGTTTTTACAGAGGAATTTTAACTTGGAATTGAATTGAATGCAATGAAGAATTAGTGACGAAAGAGCAGATATAGAAGTGTAGATTTTTAGAGTCATGCAATATGCAAACAGACCGTTCAGATGAACTCTTCCATACTCACCAGGTTTCCTAAACTGAACGAGTTATATGTTTCATCTTTTGGTACATGGCCCGCCAAACATTTCCTATTTATGTACACATCCAATTGTCCTTTAAATGTTGTAAGTGTGCTCGCCTCTACCACTTCCTCCGATAGCTTGTCACAGAAACACACCACCATTCGTGAGATAAAGCAGACCCTGAGATACCTTTTAAAACTCTTCCCTCACATATTAAACCTACACTCTGTTGGTACAGGCACCCCAACCTGGGGAAATAATCTTGTCTATTAATCCTGTACATCCCCCTCAAAACGTCGCTTCTCAGCGTATTACACAACGGGAACAATATCCGAGCCGACCCATATATCTCAAAACCTCCGGTCTCAGTCACGTCATTTTAAATACTTCTGTCCTCTTTCGAGTTAATAACATCCTTCGTAAAGCAGGGCAACAAGATTTGCACTCAGTACGACAAATGCGGCCTTATCTTTACCTTGTATAGCCATAAGATGAAGTATCAACTCCAATACTCAATGCTCTGACCCAGAAAGGCAAGCGAGCCGAACACCTTCTTCAATGCACTGTCTCCCAGCATCTCCACTTTCACTGAACTATGTCTCTGCACTTCTGGCTCCCTCTGTTTAATGACACTCCCCAGTGTGCTACCTTTAACTGCTTAAAACCTGACATGATTTGTCGAACAAAATGCAACAACAGGCGTGTATGAGCATGAAGCTCCATCTACAAATGGTCGGTCCACTAGCCTTGTTGATCATGGTTACATTGCTTTTTTTTAAGATTAGATCACCTACAGTATGGAAGTAGGCCCTTCAGCCTAACAAGTTCACACCAACCCTCGGAAAATGAACTCATCCCCCTTCCCCACAGTTACCCCCACCTCACACTATGGACAATTTAGCACGACCAATTCACCTGACTTGCACAGGAAACCAACACAAACACTTGGATAATGTGTAAACTCCACACAGGCAATCGCCCAAGGTAGGAATCGAACCTGAGTCCCTGTCGCTGTGAGTCAGCAGTGTGAACCACTGAGACACAGTGATGCCTGGTTCTATTAAATAATCTTCTTCATTGTTCACAATAACACAAATTTTGATTTCTGTCCAGACTTATGATCCATAATTCCTTTATTCTCATCCAAACAACTTACAAAGACAATGAACAGCAGCAGCCTCACCCTTTTGGTTTACTTCTGGGCGCAGGCCTCCAGTTAGAAAAACGAATCTCTGCCAGCGCCATCAATCTCCTACTATTAAACTGAGTAGCTGTCCCTGAACCCGAGTAGCTGATTTAACCTTATTAACCAGTCTATCAGGAACAATTTTCTACAGCCTCACTAATGTCCAGAAAGACATATTATGCTGCTTTACCTTCATCTATCTTCTTGGTCAGCTCTTCAGAAACTGCAATCTGATTTCTGAGACATGATTTCCCACACACAAAACCGTGCTGACTATCACTAATCAGCCCTTGACTTTTCAAATGCTTGCAAATCCTATCTCTGAATCTTCTCCAAACACTTCTACATTCCTGATATGACTCACCAGTCTGTAATTTCCTGGCTTTTTCTTGCAAGCTTTTTAACAGTAATGTCACGACATTCGCTGTCTTTCAGTCCTCCAGAACATTACCCGTGGCAACCAATGACAAAATTAGAAACTTGAAAGAACTCGAGGTTTTGTAAATCAGAAACTAAGCCGGGGAAGCTCAGCAAGTCTGGCAGCATCTATGCAGACAATGAAGAGTTAATGGGTTGGATGCAGTGACCCGTCCTCCGAACTCTGGGGAATAATACAAACATCCCTGCTCGGGGCCCTGCATTTTTTTCCCCAGCTTCCCACAATTAGCTGCGATAAATTGAACAGGTACAGCATGTTTATCTATGGTTTTATAATTTAAGATCTCCAGCATCGCCTCTTGTTTAATGTGGCCCCGTTTCAAAACGTCATGTTTTTTTTATTTCCCTGAGTGTTGCTGCTTCCATTTCTTCCGCGACATAAAAGACGCTGACAAAATATATTCATGTGAGATCTCACACATCGAGCAGGAGTATGCTGGAAGGCAGCGGAGTGGGAGAGATCGAACCCTTGTGAGGAGTGTGAACCAAGCATGGTCAGGGGCTTAAGGACTGTGTTGCTGAACTTTTAACTGTGTTTCTGTGTATTTCTTTCACTTTTATAACAAGGGCTGCAGTGTTTTAATTTAACTTTATAATCTTCATGTTTCCACTTTGCATTAAGATTCTGGGCCGGGTGCAGGGTGGGGTGGGGTGCTTGGTAGGGGGATGCGTTTGTCCATAAGATTGTGTCACATTTAGGGGCTTGGAAACATTTCACTGTACTCATGTGAGTACATTGAATAATAGACCCCATAAATCAATTCTTCTCCTGTGGTTCCACACATTGATGGCTCTTTGATTTTAAGTGGCCGTATGCTCTCCCTCGTTTCTCTTTTGCCATTATTATACTCGTAAAATCTCTTTACATTATCCTTAATCTTAACAGCCAAAACAATTACATGTCCTTTCTTACTCTCCTGATTTTCATCGTAAGCATCTGCTGAAAGTCCGTACTTTATGCATCCATTTGGGCCTTGCCCCAATGTATGTCGTTAACCTTTGGACCAGACTCAACCATTTTCAGAACTGTTTTCAAGTTAAGAGAATTACAGTCACACGTTCAAAAGTCTCCCACTCGAATAGCTCATCCAAATGCGATTCCTTCTCTCCCAAAACGAAATGAAGTTGAGGCCGAAATCATTTCAGCCAGTCCAGTCACAATCCCGCACCAGGGTGAGTCTGACACCAGACTCTGTCGCCACACTGCACCTTGCTTACTGTCCAAGCTGCACGGGTCCGAGTCCTCAGAACGTTCCAGGATTAGTATCCAGAGCACACTGGGACCAGTCGACAGACCAGTGCGGGCCAAGTCACTAAACGCACCAGAAGTAGCCTACAAACTCCACACAGGCCGAGACCTAAGACTGCATCGGGCCCAGTCTCCAAGCAACACTGGACACAAACTTCCAATCATACAAGGCCCAGTCTCTTGACCGTGCTGGACACAGTTTCGAGACTGCACTGACTCCCGTTTCCAGGCCACACTGGGCCCAGTTTTCCCACGAAACTGTGCTTGTGCCCAGTTTCCAGGCCGCTTGGTCCCAGTCCCCAGACTGCACCAGACTTCAGACTGCACCGATCCCAGTGTCCAGGCCGCACTGAATAGAATCTCCAGGCCACGCCAGGCCGAGTCTCCAGACTTCACCATACCCAGTCTCCAGACCGCACTGAGTCCAGTCTTCAGACCACGCTAGGCCAAGTCTCTAGACCGTGACGAGAACAGTCACCACAGCACGCCTGTCACAGTTTCACGAACACGGCGGGCCTCTTCTCCAGGTCGCACCTGACCCAGTCTCCAGGCCACACTGGGCCCAGTCTCCAAACAGCACTGTGCCCAGTCTCCACACTGTGGTGGCCCAGTCTCCATGCCATTACGGGCACAGTCTCCTGTCTCGATGCCTCACCTGCCCGCGCCAGCCTCCAATCTGGGGCTCACCTCATCCATTCCCCTCCGAATCACTTTAAAATGTTACATGTTCTGGGATTATAAACCCCTGCAGAAATCAGGATAAAAAAGAGAGAGACAAAGAGCAGACAGAGCCGAGGAGTTTCCGTTGAAATAATCCGCCTCTGAAGTCATCTTTAGGATATATCACGGCTGTTTCATTGCTCAAAGAATGAATTTGAAGACTCAGAGCAGTTTAGTCCGATTCTTTGCAATGCTCTCCCTGAGGTATTAACGGAAGGAGATGAACATGCCCATTGCTGACCCGTATGTTGTTAATATGTTTGTTAAAAACTTTACAATCCGTTCTCAATTTTATTTGGAAGAGTAAAGTAATATAAAATGGAAGATTGAGGAAGTCCTATAAGGATTATCACAACCTCTTCCAAACTTCACTCAGAGTGGCCTGGATGCTATTGTACTGTTGTGGTCTGCATAGTTGCCTCTGGTGGGCAGATAGCTAGTCCAGGTTTATAGATCAAAGCAGTAGAGGGTCTGCATAGCTCCTGGTTCTGGACAGATGTCGAGGCTGAATACATAGATCAAAGGACGTCTTTGATCTGCACATTCCCCGCGCTGCACAGACATCTAATTCGGGTGTATTGATCAATGCACTGCTGTGATCTACGTAGCTCTGGATTCTGGACAAATATCGTGTCCACATTTTTAGATCAATGGATTTCTTTGTTCTGCATAGCTCCCTGTACTGGACGGATATCTAGGCCCGGTTTACAGATCAATGCACTGCTATCGACTACGTAGCCCCGGGGTTTGGACTGAAATATAGTCCAGGTTTATCGATTAATGCATTCCTGTAGTCTGCATAGCTGCCCATGTTGGACGGATATCTAGTACGAGTTTATTGATCAATGGACTGCTGTGGTCTGGATATCTCCCGGTCCTGCGCAGACATCGAGTCCAGGTTTGTCGATTAATGGATTTGTGTATTCCACAAACCTCCATTTGCTGGTCAAATACCGAGTCCACGTTTATAGAACAATGCCCTGTTGTGCTCCGCACAGTTTTCAACACACAGCTAGATTGGACCGAACAGAAATTGGTCTACATAGGGCTCGTGCTGAACAGAAATCCCCTCAGGGGTAATGGTTGATTGGGAATGTAACATACTTGACCTTTTCAGCTGAACTGGCAATGTCTTCCGCTCTCATGCTTGTGATTGGACCGTTCGTCACTCACTGCGATAATTTTGCAGTATGCTCATGTGCATCATGTTGGTGAATACTCACTGTCCTCGCAGCAGACACAGTCTTTTCAGTCAGCAGCAGTCAGGCATTTCCATGGATTTCGGGTCTCCACGGAGAAAGAAATGGTGGCTTCTCATATAAACGCCATCACCTTAGTACACCGCTCAAAATACACTTCCCTTTATCACTCCCAACGGCCAACCAACCACATCAGAATATCCGGTGAATACTGAGAACCATGGAGCCACTGGGAACATGAGAGAGCAGACGAGGAGGAAAAGGGAGCAAGGCTTCCAATATTTCTCGGGTCAGTTGTATCCTCCAGCACACACTGTATTACTAAGTCCTATAATCTTTCTCGTTTATGTAATATGAATCTTGTATTCTTCACAAAAATGCACAGGTCCAAGGTTATTCATGTTATTGTCCAGCTGCCAAATTGTTGTCCATTGCTTCATCAATTACAGATTATCGACGTCCTCTTGAAAACTTCCTGCCTATCTTAGTTAGAATACATAAATTCTTTTCATCTAAATCGTTGATATTGATTGCAAATGCTTGAAGACCCAGGACTGGTCACGGTGTCACTGTGACACTGCAATCTCAATTTGCATTAACCTCATAAAGACTACTTTATCCCTTATTTATCCCTGCTTCCAGGTGAATAGCCGGTCCTCCCCATATGGCGATGCAGCAGCTTCAAAAGGCTGAGTGCTCTCTTCTGTTCCCTCTGTAACAGACATGAGAGGTCTGCCTCATTTTCTGTGTAAAAGCCTCGAACGGCTGAATGGCTTCATTCTGTATCCGTTTGCACACTTGATGGACTAAATAGGCTGCTTCAGTGTAGGTTTACTTGAGACTGGTGCTGAACATTTTGGACCCATTAGCGAACATCCCACTTCTGACTATATGATGGAGGGAGGGCCATTGATGTTGGAAATGTTGTTAGCTCACAGTGCCTCATTGATGCCCAGTTTCTATTTCCTCGATCCTTCAGAAGTATGTCGTACTTCGCAGCAGGTAGTGTCACTTAACACTGTGTCTGAAGCTGAGATGAGTATGTGACTTTTCCTCCGCCTGTACTGTGCTGCGGGTGCTCCCACAGACATTGCTAGAAACAGTTATATCTGTGACAGGTAGTTTGGTGAGAATATTCCCTCTTGTTGGTTCCCCCGGTCACTTCGCAGAGTTTGGTTGCTTTTTATTTGAGGCCTCTCCATGCCTAGTCAGTGGCGGGCCTGTGTTGACACTCTTGTTGATCGACATTGAATTCTCACCCCCAGAATACGTTCTGTAGTCTTGTCAGCGTCCGTGCTGCCTCTTATTTGCTTTTAACATCGAAACATCGAGGGAAACTGATTTTTCACCGCGGGGTGGTGTGCGGAGCAGTAAATATGCATCACCGTGAGATTTCCTGAACCATAACTGATCTGTTACCATGAGATTTCCAAGGTTCTGAAATCAAAGTTCTGGAAGTCCAAGGTAACCACTTTCCTTTATGTATCACACAGTGTCCCCACCACTGGTGAGTCTGTCCTGCTGTGGGATCGGATATACATACGGATGGTGATGGAGCTTCATGAAACATTATCCATCAAGCCTGATTCTGTGTGTACGATGATGTTAGACTCCATCCTGATCGATCAATATGAGGAATAAATGTGACAATGGAGCAGGGTATAATGGTTAAAAAATCTGAAAGAAGCTGAATGTCTGAATGTGCATTGTATTATCAAAATAGACTGAAGAAATCAATACATACAGTGAGTGATATGGATATTATTTTATGGTATCAGAGAGAAATGACAAAAACGTGACAGATATTGGGAACTGAATATCCAAAATATTTTACAGCTGGAAGTGTTAGACAGAATTGGAAAGGAACTGGGGGAGATTGCTGAATAAGGGATGACATCTGCATTTTCATAAAAAGAGGAACTTAATTCAATTTTTTAAGCGGTTAATTTTATGTTATTCATTTTGTGCACAAACTGCCAATTGAGTTGAGTTTGGGAAAGATTCCCAACATGAGGCTGAGTGGGTCTCACGAATGTTAATGGGCAGAAGAGCCTTTCTAATGTGGGCCTTTATGACGCTATCACATTCTACACCCGACTGTTTTCGGAAGGTTCTCTACCCGAAATTCCCCGGAACTTTATCTAACTGACATTCCCTGGAACATTCTCCACCTGAAATTCCCGGGAACTTTCTGCAACTGACATTCCCTGGAGCATTCTATACCTGAGTTTCACTGAACCATTTTGTAAATGACATTCTCCGGAACATTCTGTACCTGACATTCACCGGAATATTCAAAACTGATATACTGTGGAACATTCCGAAACCGATAGAGCACAGAATATTCTATCTCTGACATTATTTGTGAAAGGCCAGACGTCAGTGAATTGATCAAAAGATAAGAACCCGAAGGAAGCGATCCCCTTCCAGGGAGATGGAGACATTGTTGCAAAATCCCCCCAGGCTGTGTTTATTTCTTCACGACAGAGAATCTACCACAATTTCAACCAAAAGACAGAAATTTCCAAACTGCGTTTGTCTTCAAATATTTGTGAAACAGCAATGTATTTCATCCACCGAATTAAGAACTGGAAAAAAGGGTCGTGTGTCTGCTCCCCAGTTATTGATTGTGTGTGAATGTCCTAGAAATCATCTGTTCCTATGGATGTCTCTGTGTCTGGGCAGGGAGGATTTCTTGAGTTTTATGACACATTTTTGTTATTAAATCACACCTTTCCATTCGTTATTTCAGCTCCAATTATTTTAATAAATGTCTGAATACAGTGTCACGTTTGAAAATCTCAGAATTCTCGATAAAACTGGTCACTTTGCCTCCAGCCTGATATATAATGTTTGTTTTGCTCCCCGACAATTAAGGTGTGACGATCTACGCCCTACTTTATAAAGGTTGTGGATTGTCTCCATGCATCAGATGCTATTTGGGGGCCATGGCAGCGGTGGATCTACTGTTCTTTATCCTTGATCTGGTATTAAGAAACATTCCCTTGTTTATCGGTGTCAGTTTGATTTCCTGTACACCTGTGTGTAATATACATGCCATCCTGATTTACGCACCCACTGATTGTTCTGTTTGATTTACCATCACTTTCACGTTTGATCTATTTGTGGCCATTTGTTGCCAGAAGCAGAAAAGTAATTATTGCAGTGAGAAAACGGCGGTTGTGAATCTGGGAGCATTGACTGTGCTGATCTGTTTAAAAAACATTTTCTGGTATTTTATGCTCACAGCTTGGTATCGGCTGAGGATTGGTCCCTGTTATTGTGAGGGAACAATCACTGTTGTCTTCTCTCGTGGCTGGGCCACAAACGAATTCCTGCACTATATTTTAAACACGGTTCTCCTATTTCTCCTGCTTCTGCTGCTCAATGTTTTCACTGTCAGACACATTTTAGTGACATGCAGAGCCCGCAGAAGAGTATGGGCTCACACTAACGAGGACGCTCACTATGACACAGAATGGAGAAATCGAAAATAAAGTCCGTCATTTTAGTGTTTGTGATCTCGACCAATTTCATCCTGTTATGGTAAATGGTAAGGGCACTTTATATATAGTACCGGATGTTGCAGACTGTGGATACCCCTGCACGTCGAGATTGGTTTGTGCAGGAATTGGCCTTCATGTTACAGATTCTCAATTGCTGAACAAACACCACAATTTATGCCATGATCCAGACGACGTTCAGATAGCACTTGAAGAGTGTGGTGAAATATCCCTTCACCCAAATTCTTCAATCAAACAAATACACTCATTAATCAATCCACCCGGATTTTTTTCATTTCAGTTCAGTATTTCTACAATGTAGCAACCTGTAACTATATTAACAGACTGAAGGTAGCGCTGGTTTGTCCAATGTAGTCCCACCAGGGTTACAGGCACACATTTCAATTATTTTCTCAACTCAGGGGCCAGTGAGAAAAGGCAGCATCCCACTGACATCAATTTGAAAACAATAAAGATGTTACTTAAAAAGGGCCAAGAACAGAATGAACTGAATTGTTGTTGGTCTTCGTGTTGAAGAGATGATCTGGATCAAGACAGATTTAGCCCCAAGCCCTAGTCCTCAGTGAAGGGGAGGGGACTGGGAACGAGCTCAGGAGTTGTGTTTAAGTCACTTTTCCCTTGTTCTCCCATTGGGTCACCAACGTCGACCTGGCTTTCGTTAGAATTCATCCCTCTATCATGTTGCACACATCTCCACCTGATTGCATTCGTCTCTCACTCTCTCTGACTCTCTATCCCTCAATATACCTCTTCCCCCCTCGCCCATATTTTTGCACTTTCTACCCATTTCCTCTCCTGCTCTCTTCCTTCTCATTTCTCTCGCCCTCTCTCTTTTCGCACACGCTTTTTCTCCACTCTCCATTTCACACTCTCTGTTCCTCACTTTCCTTTCGCCCTCTCACCCCTAGTTGCTTCACACGCCTCTACTCTCTCTCTCTCTCCCTCATCATCTCTTAACTCTCCTGCTGTTTGTGCCTTTCTGCCACCTTTCCATCTCTCCGCCAGTTTCTCCCTTCTCTCACCCCGTACATCTCTCTGCTATCATTCTGCCCCAAGCTGCTCCACCAACCTCCATTCACTGGATCAAATGTGTATGGCAGGAAATCTATGACCCATGGAGGGAGACAGATTCTGTCAGAGGGCAAGGGACAAAGCGATGGGGGATTGGAGAATGGTGCTAGTGGGGAGAGAAAAAGAGAGGAGAGAGAGACGGGGAGTGGAGGAGAGAATGGGGAAAGAGAGAGTGGAAAAGAGGAAGAGAGAAGGAGTAGGGGAGAGAGAGTGTGGTAGATGGAGAGAGACTGCTTGTGGGAAGGGAGAGAGAGTGGAGGTCGAGAGCGAGAGAGGAGGAGGAAACAGAGAGGCAGAATGGTTGAGACAGAGATAATAGGACCAGTGAATGGGTGTCGAGAGAGATAGTGGAAGATGTTAGAGAAGCAAAGAGTCTAGAGAAGAGTGATTGGGGGAGTTAGAAAGAGTGAGTGAGAGAGGAAAGAGAAAGAGTTGGAGAGCTTTTGTGGTAGGGAGGTAGACAGAGAGTGTCGGTGCGGGGAGAAAGTGATTGTGCAGTGTGTGCGTGAGATAGGGGTGTAGAGGTAGAAATTGGACGTGAGAGACAGGGAGTAGGTAGGGGAGAGGGATCGAGATAGTGGGGAATAGAGAGAGATAGGAGGGGAGAGAGAGTGGCAGTGAGATACAGAGAGAGGGAGTGGACGGGGTAGAAAAAAAGTGAGATGTGTATAGAGAGAATGAGGGAAGGGGTTGAAAAAGTCAGAGAATGGGGGCATAGAAAGAGAAAATGGGACGGGATAGAGATTGGGAAATAGAGTGTGGTAGGATACTGAGATTGAGAGGGATAGAAGAGAGATAGAGAGCGCGGTAGAGATAGCGTGGTGGTGTGGCGAGAGTGACAAAGAGAGTGGAAGGTGCGTAGAGAGAGGGACTGGGTCCGCTGGGTGGAAAGATACTGAGAAGGGGTAGAGAGAGTGTTGGAGCGGCCACAGAGAAATTTGGAAGGTTGTAGAGAGAGAGCGTGAATGGGAGTGGTAGGAGGAAACAGAGAGAAAGTGAGAGGACTTAGAGAGTGAGTGAGAGGTTTGTCCAGGGAGAGAAAGTGGATTGTGTGAAGAAATAGAGACACAGTGGCGGGGTTGGGAGAGAGAGTTGGATGGGTTCGAGAGAAGGTAGAAGGGTGTTGAGACAGAGAGTGGGAGAGAGACTGAGGGATGAGAGCAGAGATACAGAGACCGTGTGGGTGAGGTGTAGAGAGACAGCGATTGGGGTAAATAGAGAGGGAGAGAGATGAAAGAGTTGGGGAGTATAAGACAGAGAGGGAGCGGTGAGAGAGGTAGAGAAAAATAGCGGGGGAGAGAGAGACAGTGGAGTCGAGAGGAGGAGAGAGAGAGTGACAGTGGGAGTGGGGAAGAGAGGGAGTTGGAGTCGGGTGAAGAGGCAGAGAGTGGGATCGCGTAGCGAGGGAGTTGGACGGCTGTCCACAGAGAGAGACGGAGAGACGGTAGAGAGTGAGAGAGAGAGAGTGGGAGTGGGCACAAATACAGTAGCAGGCTGGTAGAGCGAGAGACTAAGTGTGGCAGACAGAGCCAGATTGGGGGAGATAGTGAGAGAGTCGAAAAGTGTTAGACAGAGTGAGAAGTGGATAGATATAGAGAGTGTGAAAATTCAAAGCGATGCATAGAGAATAGAATAGAGGTTGGATAGAGAGAATAGGTGGGGGGTGTGCGAGAAGTAGTTGGAGAGAGAATGTGGGAGGAGGTAAGAGGAAGAAGTCGGACATGGGCAATGAAAGAGAGTGTGTTCGGATCGAGAAAGAGCGAGAGTTTTTACCGAGGCGTTCGAGAGAGGGCAGAGAGGGAGGTTGGTAAATAGGCAAACACAGAGAGAGGAAGTTGATTGGAGAGAGAAAGAGAGAGAGAGAGCAGTGGGTGCAGAGAGATTGGGAAAGGTTCGGCGAGGGGGTTGGAGCGGGAGACAAAGAGAGTGGGGGGAAGCTTTAGAGAGTGGGAGCGCTTTGAATGGGAGAGTGGGAGGAGGGAGAGAGTGTGTGAAGGAGAGGGAGAGAGAGTGTGAGAAGGAAACCTCGGAGTAAGAGAGGCAAAGGGGTAAAGAGTGAGAGTGAGAGTGCATAGACAGAGGGCGTGGGAGGGTGCTAGAGAGTCAGAGTGGGAAGGTGGTAGAGTGAGAGAGTGGGGACGTAGAGATCGTTGGGTGCTAGAGAGAGAATGGGACGTGTTCGAGACAGGGCGAGATAGTGGGATGGGGAAGGGAGAGGGAGAGGGAGAGAGGCACTGTGAATGTTGTCGCGAGAGAGAAAGAGTGGCAGAGGTGTGGAGAGAGAGTGGGAGGGCGCTAGGGGCAGAGGGAGATAAACGGAGTAGGAGGGTATCAGAGAGAGAGGGGTAGGGAGAGAGTGGGGGCAGGAGAGGAAAGAGAGAGTGGGAGTAGGGTAGATCGACACAGAGCATGTGGGAGGGTGGAATGGGGTTAGAGAGAGTTTGGGAGGGAAGTAGAGAGTGCGAGAGAAGGAAGGAGTGTTAGAGAGTGAGACAAGCAGTAGGAGTAGGGGCTAGAGCGAGTGGGGAGCTATAGGGTGAGTGGGAGAGAGTGAAAGGGTATCAGAGAGAGAGGGAAGGTGTAGTTAGATAGCTAGTGGGAGAGGAGTTAAGAGAGAGTGGCAGAGTAGACGAGGTTAGAAAGACAGAGTGGGAGGAGGTCGAGAGAGTGAGAGTGGGAAGGGATCCAGAGAGAAAGAATAGCAGGAGCTCCACAGAGAGAGTGGGAGAGGTTTAGAGAGTGGAAGAGACTAAGGAGAGAGAGTGGGAGTGCAGTCGGGAGAACGAGAGAGATTGTTTTAGACGAAGAGAGAGGGAGGGTGAGTGGCGGTGGTAGATAGAGAGAGAAAATGGGAGGGGATGAGAGAGAGACAGACAGGGAGCGTGTTTGAGACAGAGAGATGGGAGAGGGTTGAAAGAGGGAGTGGGAAGTGAGCGAGAGAGAGAAGGAGACGGTTCAAGTGAATGAGAAAGATATTGACAGGCAAGTAGAAAGAGGGTGACAGGCTTGGTAGAGAGCGAGGTATTTGGAGCGACAGAATGAGATTTATGAGAGAGAAAGGGAGGGCGTAGATAGAGACATAGAGGGTGGCATGCAGAAAGAGGTAGAGAGAGTGGGAGAACGGTAGAGAGAGAGAGGGGGAAGAGAGTAGAAAAAGAAGGAGGGAGAGAGAAGGAGCGAGGTAGTGAGAGAGTGGGAGGAGAGTAGAGAGAAAGTGGGAGAGACAGATGGAGGGGGCAGACGGTCAGATAGATCAAGAGACAATGAAAGGGATGTCGAAGAGAGAGAGTGGAACTGGGTGCAGAAAGAGAGAGAGAGACTGGGGTAGCTGTTAGATAGATTGAGAAACAGAGTGGGAGGCGAGTAGACTGAGATGGGGAGAGGGTAGAGAGTGAGAGAGAGACAGATAATAGGAAACCATTGAGCGACAG
Source organism: Chiloscyllium plagiosum (assembly GCF_037043375.1). Classification (NCBI taxonomy): domain Eukaryota; kingdom Metazoa; phylum Chordata; class Chondrichthyes; order Orectolobiformes; family Hemiscylliidae; genus Chiloscyllium; species Chiloscyllium plagiosum. The sequence goes on along the minus strand of NW_028270176.1, from coordinate 66,114,423 downwards.
ACAGGAAGGGCATATAGAGAGAGAGAGAGAGAGAAACAGATGGGGAGGGGAAGGAGAGAGTGTGTGGGGGAGGTGTTTAGAGAAAGGGACAGCGAAAAATTGGGAGGACATTACAGAGAGAGAATGGGAGGGAGATATAAAGAGAAAGGGAGTCGGTGAGGGTTCGAGAGTGAGAGAGCGTTGGTCAATAGAGAGAGAGAGACAGAGGTGTTGAGACAGAGTGTGGGATGGGTGTAGAGTAAGAGAGAGCAAGCTGTACGGGGATAGATTGTGAGAGATTGTTTGAGATGTGGAGAGAGAGAGTGCAGGAGCGTGGTATGGAGAACAAGTGAGAGGCGAGTAGAAAAAGAGAGGTAGAGAATTGGGAGGTTGGGATGCAGAAAGAGAGAGTGGGAGGCGAATGTATTGCGACTCACAGTGAGTGGTGGTGGGGTAGAGAGAGAATGAGAGGGTTTTAGAGAGAGAGAGAGTTGGATGGTGGTAGAGTGAGAGAGTGCGAGGGATTAATCAGAGGGAGATTGTTGGCGGATTGGAGAGAGGTGTGGGAGGGAATGCAGGAACAGAGAGTGATAGGGCGGTAGAGAGAGAGAGAGAAGGACTGGTAGTGAGGTAGAGAAGGGAAGAGAGAGAGCGGGAGAATGGTAGAGAGGCGAGAGAAAGAGAGTGGGAGGAGGTTAGAGAGTGTGTGTTGGAGGGATGCAGTCCAGGTACCACTCCGATGTCATCTACATCGATGGCAACTTAAAAAGGTTGAGAAAAGTTTGGTGCAGCTAAAACTGTTACGATGGTTAATATTGCTTTCAAGTGGTCGAATGCTCCCTGGCATTTTTCTATACAATGAAACTTTGTGCTGTTCGTCAACAAATTGGTTAACTGTGCCACGACACTGCTGAAGTTTGGAACAAAGTTCCAAAAGAATCGCTGAGTCCTAAGAATCAATCCACCTCTTTATTCCACGTTGTTCATGGAAATTCTTTGATAACCTTCGATTTGCGTTCCATGGGCTCAACCTTCCAAGAACGTCATCTCTGCTTTCGCAAATTCCGTTTTGTTTAAGTTTATACCCAGTTTTGCTTCTTGTAATCATGCAAAGTGTTCTGCCAACTGTCCCATGTGATTTTTTCCAGAACTGATTAACTATCACTACATCGCCCAAATGGACTGCACAGTTTCTTAACCCAGCAGGTGATTGGGAATGAAAGAGTTGGAGTGATTGTGAGAGTGTCAGGGTGACGGTGATAGAGTGAGTGTGAGAGATCAGTTTGACAGTGGCAGAGTGAGTTCGAGTGTGTTACGGTGATGTTGATGGAGTGAGTGTAAGGGGGTAGGGTGACATAGATGGAGAACGTGTGAATGCATCAGGGTACGCGTGTCGGGGTGTGTTTGAGGGTGCCTGGTTGACGGTGAAAGAATAAGTGTGAGGGCATCACGGTGATCGTGAGGCAGTGCGTGTGAGCGGGTCAGGGTGATAGTAAGGCAGTGTGAGGTTGTCAGGGTGTAAATGAGGGAGTGAGTGTGAAGACGTCAGGATAATATTGATGAAGATAGACTGAGTGAGAGGCGGTGAGGCTGACAGTGACAGAATGATTGTGAGGAGTTTCAGGATGATGGTAACGGAGTGAGAGTAATTGGAGTCAGTGTGACGCTAAAGGGGTAACTGCGAAGGGGACAGACTGATGGTATCGGAGTGATTCTGGGGTGATGAGACTGACACTGAGGGAGTGAGTGCATGGTGATCAGTATGACAGTGACGGATAGCATGCCACGTGGTCAGGGTGACAACGAGATAATGATTGTGAAGGGCCTGGGTGACGGCGACGGACTGAGTATGAGGGGTAAGAGTGATACTGGCGGAGTAAGTGTGTAGGTGTAAGGGTGACGGCATGATGTGCAGGTGAAGAGGTCAGAGCAACGGAGAGGAAGCGAGTGTGTTGGATGTCAGGGTGACAGTGATGGAAAAAGTGTAAGGGGTTAAACCTAATGGTCATGGAGTGACTGTAAGGGATTCTTGGTTCCAGATGGGGAGAGAGAGTGAGGGGGTCAGTGTGATGAAGAGGGAATACGTGGGAGTGAGTCAGGGTGACGGTCATGGATTGAATGTGAGGTGGACAGTTTGACATTGGGAAGTGATTGTGAGGGATTCAGTCTGATGGCGATGGAACATTTGTGAAGTGGTCAATGTAAACAGTGGGGAAGTGAGTTTGAAGGATCAGTGTGATGGTGCCAGAGTGAATGTGAAGGAGTCAACGTAACGGTCATGGAATGAGTTTGAAGCGTCATTGTGACGTTGACGGTTTGAGATGGAAGGGGCAGGGTGAGTGTGAAGGAGTGAGTGTGAGTGTTCAGACCGATGGTCATGGAGTGAGTGTGAAGGTTTTAGAGTTACAGTGAGGCAGTGAGGGTGTGATGGCAGTGGGACTGTGACAAAATAAGTGTGAGAGTATAGGCTCATGGTGACTGACGAAGTGCGTGGCGGTGAGAAAGTGAATGTGACGGGTCAGGGTGATGGTGATGACAAGGGCTCAAGGGGTTTAGGGTGACGTTGAATGACTGAGTGTGAGGGGGTAAGTTTAACCGTAACGGAGTGAGTGTGACCAGGTTAGGCTGACAGTGATGCGGTATATCTGATAGGGGTGAGTGTTACAGTGAGTGTGATGGTGATGGAGTGAGTTCACCAGGGACAGGGTGATGGTGATGGACTGAGTGCAAGTGGATCAGTGTGACAGTGATGGAGGCAGTGTGAGTGGAGCAGGATAATGTTGATTGACAGAGCCTGTGGTGGTTGCGGTGACGGTGACGGCGAGAGTTTTGGGTGTCAGGGCAATGGTGCTGGAGTGAGTGCGAGTGGGTCATGGTGATGGTAGTGGAGGAAGTGGGTTTGTCAAGGTGACAGTGACAGAGTTAGTGTGGGAGTGTCAAGTTGATAGTAATGGGGTGAGTGCGAGGGGGTCACCATGGCAGTAACACTGAGAGATTGACGGGGTCAGGATAAAAGTGATGCAGTGAGTGTGACGGTGTCAAGGTGACGGTGATGAAGTGAGTGAGAGGGAGTGAGCCTGACAGTGACAGACTGAGTGTTAGGGGATTCACAGTGACGGAGACAGAATGAGTGCGTGTTGATGAGGGATTGAGTGTGACGGGGTCAGGGTTACAGTGACAGAGTGAGTGCCAGAGCATCGGAGTGACAGTGATGGAGTAAGTGTGATTGGAGTCAGGGTGAAGGTCGTGGAGTGACTGTGAAGTCGTCAGGGAGTCAGGGTTGGAGTGAATGCGAGGGGTCATGGTGATGGTGATGGAGTGAGTGTGAAGTGGTCATGACGATGGTGACAGAGTGAAGGTGAAGGGGTCCGGGAGATAGTGCGGGAATGAGTGTCAGGAGGTCAGGATGAATGTGATGAAGTGAGAGTCAGGATTTCAGGCTAAAAAAAAGATGGAATGAGTGTGAAAATATCAGGTTGACGGTGAGGGAGTGAGCATGAGGGTATCAGTGTGACGGTGATGGTGTGAGTGCGATCGGGACAGCGTGGCAGTGATGGAGTGAGTGTGAGTGGGTCAGGGTGACAGTGACAGAGTGAATACGATGACCATCGGGATGACAGTGAGGGAATGCATCTGACGAGGTTAGCGTGGTAATGGTGACAGAGTAAGTGCAATGACGTCATTTTAAAAATGACAGCGTGAATGTGAGGGGGTCAGGCTCACAGCGACAGAATGAGCATGACGGGGAGTGTGCTGATGATGAAATGAGTGCGAGGGGATCTGGGTTGAAGCGAGGTAATTAGTTCATGGAGGTGAATGTGTAGTTGATGGAGTGTGAGTGTGAGTCAGTTTCACAGTCACGGAGTGAATGTAAGGGGGGAGGCTGACAGAGGGGAATTGAGTGTAGGGTGGTCCGGGTGATGGTGCCAGAGTGAGTAGGATTGGGTCACTGTGACATTGACGGAGTGAGTGTGAGGGGGTCAGGGTGACAGCAATAAACTGAGTGTGATCGGGTCATTGTGAAGGTGATGGTGTGATTGTGGTGGAGCTATTGTGACAGTCATGGAGTGAATGTGAGAGGTCGGGTGAAATAGGTGGTGTCAGTCTGAGGGAGTCAGAGTGATGGTGATGGCGTGAGTGTGAGGGAGTCAGGGAGGCAATCACGGAGTGAGTGTTCGGGGATCAGGAGACAGATGCGAGTGAGTGTGAATGGGTCAAGATAACCGTGACAGAGTGAGTGCGAGGAGCTCAGGGTAATATTGAGGAAGGTAATGCAATCGGGTCACCGTGACAGAGTGTGACGGGATTGCGACAGTTTGATGGAGTCAGTGTGTGAAGTCAGTGTGACAGTTATGGAGTGAGTGTGAGTGTGAAAGTTTGAGTTTGAGTGGTCAGTGTGATGGTGATACAGTGTGTATGAGGGGTTCAGGGTGACTGATGGAGTGATTCTGAGGGTGACAGGTTACCAGTAAATGCAAGGGTGTTTCAGGGTGACACTGATGGAGTGATTGCAAGGGGAGCAGGGGGACAGTGACTGACTTCATGGGCCATTGTTCATGGTGATGCTGACGGAGTGAGTGTGGGTTTGTCGTGGTAACTGGGATTAAGTTAAGGCGGTGGGATCATGCTGATGGTAACGGAGAAAGATTGAGTGAGGGACGGTGACAGTGACGTAGTGAATGCCCGACTATACTGTTGATAGTGACTGAATGACGGTAAGGGATTCAGTGTGACAGTGACATGGTGAGTATGAGGTGGTCAGCGTAACGGTCAAGGAGTGAGTGTGAGGTGAAAAGGGTAATGATAATAGAGTGAGTGCCACTGTGTTAGGGTGACGGTGATGGAGAAAATGCGTGGAGGGTCAGAGTGACAGTGACAAAGATATTGTGAGGGGGTCAGGGTGACATTGAGTGAGTGAGAGCAAAGAGATCAGTATGAATGTGACGGAATGAGTGTGACGGAGTCAGTATGACAGTCATGGAGTGAGTATGAGATGGTCTTGTTGAAAATGTGAGTGCAGGGGAACAACATGCCAGTGATGGAGTGAGTGTGAGGGGTTAAGGGTGACAGCAAGGGATTGAGAGTAAATGGGGTCAGTGTGAATGTGATGGAGTCCGTCTGTGGAATCAGTGTGACAGTTATGGAGTGAGTGTGAGCAGGTACGTTGAAGGGGAAGTGAGAGGGTGTCATGATGACGGTGACAGAGTGAGTATGAGAGGTCATGATGATGGAAATAGAGTTAGTGGGAGTGGCTCAGCGTAACGGTGACAGAACTATTGTGAGGGGGTAAGGCTGATGGTGACGGGATGAGTATGATGGAGTCAGGACAATGAAGAAGGAGTGAGTGTGAGTGACTCAGGGTGACAGAGGAGGAATGAGTGTGAGAGGGTGACGGTGACAAAGATAGAGTGAGTGTGAGTAAGTCAGGATGACAGTGGAGAGTGAGTGTGAGCAGGACAGGGTGATATTGATGGAACTAGTGCGGGGGGGCGAATGGCAGTGAGGGAGATAGAGCGAGGGCGTCAAAGTGACAGTGACAGAGTGAGTGCGAGAGGTCCAGCTTACAATAAAAGACTGTGTGTGAGAATTCAGTCGGACGGTAATTAAGTGAGTATAAGGGAGTCAAGTAGACGGTGATGGAGGGAGTGTGAGGGAGTCTGGCTTACAATAAAAGACTGACTGTGGGGTTCACTGTGACTGTAATGAAGTGAGTATGAGGGGTGTCAGGGTGAAGGTGATGAAGTGTATGTGAGGGGATCAGGGTGACTGTGGAAGTGTCAGTGTGGGGGTTTATGGTTATGGGGATAAAGTGAGGGCGAGTTTACCACGGTGACAGTTATGCAAAAAGATTGAAGGGATCACCGTGACAGTGATGTTATAACTGCGAGAGGGTACGGGTGACGGGGACCGGAGTGCAAGGGTTCAGGCTGACGATGACGGAATGAACTCACGGGGTAATGGTGATAGCAAGTGTTAATGTGAGGTGACAGGGTGGATGGTGTCGTGGAATGTATGAGTTAGTCAGCGTACGGTCATGGAGTGAGTGTGAGGGGAAAAGGGTAATGTTGATGGAGACAGTGAGAGGGGACAGTGACAGTGACAGAGTGAGGGTAATGTGTTAAGGGTGACAGTTACGGAGTGAGTGTGAGGGGAGTAGGGTGACAGTTTTGGCGTCAGTGTGAGGGGCTTTGTGTGACGGTGAAGGAGCAGTGTGATAGGATCATGGTGATGTTGTCTGAGAGAGTATGAGGGATTCAGTCTAGCGATGATGCCGTGCGTGTGAGGAGCTTAGCGTGATGTTGACGGACTGAGTGAGAGCGAGGGGGCTGAGTAGCGGTGACTGAGTTACTGTGAGATGGACAGGATAAGGGTGATGCAGTGAGGGTGAGAGTGTCAGAGCGATTGTGATGGAGTAATGGGGAATAGTCAGCATTACAGTGACAGCGTGAGTGCGACGGGGTCAGGGTAAAGTAATGGATTGAATCTGAGGGGTGTCAGATTGATGGTAATGGAGTCATTGTGAAGGGGTCAGTGTGACATTGATGGAGTGAATGTGAGTTAGTTAGCGTGATGGATACGGTGTGAGTCCCATGGTGTTAGGCTGAGTCGTGAGTATGAAGCGGTTAGAGTCATGGTAACGGTTTGAGTTTGTGGAGGTCAAGGTAGCGGTGATGAAGTGAGCGTGAGGTAATCAGGGTGACGAGAACAGAGTGAGTTTGAGGTGTGTTGGAGTTACGGTGAATGAATGAGTGTAATGGGGCAATTGTGCCAGACACAGAGTGAATGTGAGGGTGTCAGAAAGACGGTGACTGAGTAAGAGCAAAGGGTTAATTTTGATTGTGAATGAGTGAGTGAAAGGGGTTTTGAGAAGATTTACAGCTCAGGTTGAAGTTCTGGATGTAGGTTTGCTCGCTGAGCTGGATGGCTCATTTCCAGACGTTTCGTCACCCGACTAGTTAACATCTTCAATGGCCTCCGGCAAAACGCTATTGATAATTCCTGGTTTCTATATGGTTCTTTTTTCAGTTGGAGATGTCATTTCCTGAGGTGAAGTTACTTCATGTTCTTTTTCGAAAGAGGTAGTAGATGGGGTCTAACTCGATGTATCCAGCAAGGGATCAGTTTGATGATGATGAAGTGAGCGGGAATCAGGTGACTGTAACGGAGAAAGTGGGAGCGGGTAAGAGTGACAATGATTGAGTAAACGTTAGGAAACCAGGGTGATCGTGACGGTGTTAGTTTGAGGATGTCAGTGTGATGTTGTTGAAGTGAATGCGAGGTTGTCAGATTGACGGTGTTGGTGTGAGTGAGAAGGAGAAGGGGTGAAATTCCTGCAGTGAATGCGCGTGTGTCCACGTGACAGTGGGGGAGTGAGTGCGAGTGGGTCATGCCGACCGTGTCAGAGTGAGTGAGGTGGGACAATCTGCCAGTGACAGAGTGACTGTGTTGTGACCTAGGAACAGTGGGAGAGACAGCGGTGGTTACGTGGAGAACAAGAGGGTGCCGGGAAGGTAACGAAACTGCGAAAATACTTACCTTCGAGGCCCACAGCCTTTTCCTGGCCCAGAAGGAGCAGGAGACACAGCAGAGATGGCGTCGAGACCAGAAGGGTGTCGGGATGGTAAGGAAACAGCTGAAATACTTACCGTTGAAGCCCACACTTTCTTTCCTGTCCGGAAGAAGTGGGAAACAGCGGAGATGATGTGGAGACCAAGAGGTTGCTGGGAAGGTGAGGAAACTGCTGAAATAATTACCTTTGAAGCCCACAGCCTTCTTCCTGTTTGGAACAAGCGGAAAATACAGTGGAGTTGACGTGGATGCCAGGAAGATGCCAGGAAGGTAAGGAAACTGCTGAAACATTGACCATCGAAGTCCAAAGCATTTTCCTGTACGGCAGCAGCGGGAGACACAGCGAAGGTAATGTGGAGACCAGGAGGATGCCACGAAGGTATGGACTTAGTATATATTTTGGGCAGCAGCCAAACCCGAGATAAGGCACGTGTAGTATCTCCCTCTCTTATGCCCTCCACTGACCAGAAGAAAAAGACTCTGTGAGGTAAGGATTTTTTTGTTATTCTCATACAGTTAAGTGCGTTGTTGGGATACAGTTAGTTTATAAAGAGGTAAGCTTACAATGGCAGGGGACCTCAGACTCGTGGCATGACCTCTCACTTGATGCAGAAGCTCAAGAAGGTGGCTGACGTTCCTGACTGTTACACCTTTAAGAAGTGTGTCCAACTTCAAACCTTGTTTGAACGCTTGACGGCTCTGGAGCTGCGAATGGACTCATTGTGGGAGCATACGTGATGCTGAGGAGGCCATGGATAGCACGTTTATTGAACTGGTCACACCGCAGATGAGGATTGCTGAGGGAGACAGTGAGTGGGTGACGAAAAGGCAGAAAAAAGAAGAGGAATGCACTGCAGGTGTCCCCTCCAAAACAGGTATGCCGTTTTGGATACTGGTAGAGGAGATGGCTCACCAACGAATGGCAACAGTTGCCAAGATCATGGCACCATGGCGGACACTGCTGTTCCGAAGAGGCGGAAAAGACTCGCAGAGCCATAGTCATGGGGATTCTATTGTTATGGGAGTGGATATGCGGTTCTGCGTCCGAAAACGGGACTCCTGGATAGTATGTTGCCTCCCAGGTGCGTAGTTAAGGGATGTCACCGATCAGCTGCAGAGCATTCTATCAGTGGAGAGTGAATAGTCAGTTGTCTTGCTGCATATAGGCACCAACGATGTAAATAATTAAAAAAAAAAAGAAGTCCTGAAAGCAGAATTCAGTGTGCTTGGAGAGGTGTCAAATGGAGGACCTCGAAGTTAGTCATCTCAGGATTACGACGAGTGCCACGTGCAGAAATGAAAGAATAGGCACGATAAGCCCATGGCTCGTGGGATGGTTAGGAGGCAGGGGTTCAGATTAGTTGGACTTTGGGACCGGTTCTGCAGCAGGTTGGAATATTACAAAATGGACGTTTTACATCTGAACCAGACCGGAAGTAATGCCCTTGGGAAAGCTTTTGCTACTCTAAACAGAAGAGAAGACAAGTAGACAGCGAGGTAGAAACTCGACACTGTAAGAATCATGAAGATAGCATTAATAAGGGGAAGAGTTAGCAGAAAGCAGATGAATGCAAACAAACTTATAGCGTTACATGCCTCGTCTTTAATGCAATGAGTAGATTTGGTAAGGCAGAGGAACTTAGGGCTTGGATTGGGGCCTGGAAGTATGACATTATTGAAATCACAGAGACTTGGTTGAAGGAGGAGTATGATTGGCAACTAAATGTTCCAGGATATAGACGTTTCAGACTGGACAGGAGGGAAGGAAAAGGTGGGGTGGAATTGCATTACTGGTCACGGATGATATCATACTGTGCTGAAGCAGAACACTTCGGGGTACTTGATAAGTGAGGCGTTATGGATAGAGTTGAGAAATAAGAAGGGTGCAGTTACATTTTTGGAGCTGTCTTACAGGCCTTCCAAAAGTGAGTGAGGGGTGGAATTACAAATAAGTAAACAGATTGTGAAAAGATGTCGAGGCAATAAGGTAGTGGTGATGGGACATGTTAACTTTCCAAATATTGACTGGGATACACTGAGTGGCAGACGTCTGGATAGAGTACAATTTGTAAGAAGCGTCCAGGAGAGTTTTGTAGAGCAATATGTCAATTGTCCGACCAGGGAAGGGGCCATATTGGAACTGGTGTTAGAGAATGAGCCAGGCCAGTCAGTAGAATTTACAGTGGGGGATATCTTTGGGAACAGTGACAGCAATTCTGTCGGTTTTACCCGTAGATACCCGTAGATAAAGATGAGAGTAGTCCTAAGGGAAGAGTACTAAACTGGGTCAAGGCCAATTATATCAGAATTTGGCAGGATTTGGGAAATGTGGATTGGACACAGCTATTTGAAGGGAAGTCCACATTTGATAGGTGGGAGGCTTTCAACGATAGTTTAAAAATAGTGCAGTATAGGCATGTCCCGTTGAAGGCAAAGGGCAGGAAAGACAAGATTCGTGAACCGTGGATGACAGGCGAAGTCGCATGCCTAGCCAAGTGGAAAAGGGAAGCGTACATATCGTCCAGGCAGCTAAGAACAGAAGGGGACCTGCAGGAATATCGAAAGTATAGGACCAGTCTTTAGCGAGGAATCAAGCGGGCCAAAATGGGTCATGAAATAGCGTTAGACAGTAGAATTTAAGAGAATCACAAAGCCTTTTTTATACAGGAAGTAAGGGGGTAACTAGAGAAAGGATTGTTCCAATAAAGGATAATGAAGGAAGATTGTGTGTCGAAACAGAGAGAATCGGTGAGATTCTGACTTATTACTTTCTTTTAGAGTGCGCTGAGGAGATGGACATGAGGAATGTTTAGATTAGAGATATAAGTATGAATAATTTGGAACACATTGATACAAGTTGGGAATCTGTCTTGGGTAGGCTAGATGTTATAAAGGTGGACAAATCCCCAGTATCGGATGGGATCTATCCCTGGTTGCTGAGGGAGGTGATAGAGGGAATAACTGGGCACTGACAGATACGTTTGTGGCATCCCTAAACACAGGTAAGGTACAGGAGGACTGGAGGGTTGCTCATGTTGTTCCCCTGTACAAGAAGTTTAGCAGGGATATTCCGGGTAAATACCGACAAGTGAGCCTGACGTCAGTGGTGGGAAAGATGCTAGAGAATGTCCTGATGAATAGGATATATTTGTATTGAGAAAAGAATGGGCATATCAGTGATCGGTAACATTATTTTACACGGGGAGATCATGCCTTAATAATTTAATAAAGTTCTTTGAGGAAGTGACCAAGTTGATAAATGAAGGAAGGGCTGTTGATGCCATATACATGAACTTTAGGAAGGCGTTTGATAAGGTTCCCTGTTGTAAACGAACATAATAAGTTAAGTCACATCGTGTGCAGGGTGTCGGAGGTAGGTGGACAAAGGCCTGGTTAAGCAACAGGAGACAGACAGTAGTAGTTGAAGGGAGTTTCTTGAAATGGAGAAAGGTGTCCAGTGGTGTTCTACGGGGATCAGTGCTGGGGTCAAAATTGTTTGTGATATACATTAACTTATCTGGAAGAGGGCACTGTTGGTATGATCAGCAAGTTTGCAGATGACACGAAAATTAGTGGTGTAGCAGAAAGCAGAGGGTACTGTCAAAGAATGCAGGAGAATATAGATGGACTGGAGAGAAGTGGTAGCTTAAATGCAGGCAAATGTGAGGTGATACATTTTGGGAAGTTTCATTCTGGAGCGAATTACACAGTGAAAGGAAGAGCCTCTGGAAATGTTGATCAGCAGAGAGATATAGGAGTACATGTCTATTGTACTCTGAATTTTGCTGCACAGGTGGATACAGTGGTCAAGAAGGCATATAGTATGGTTGCTTTCATCGGACGGTGTATTGAGTATAAGAAGTGGCAGGTCATGTTAAAATTGTACACGACATTGGTTTGGCCACATTGGTACAGTTCTGATCGTCGCCTTGCGAAAAGGATGTGGTCACTTTGGAGAGGACGCTGAAAAGATTTTCGAGGATGTTGCCTGGTATGAAATGTGCTCGCTATGAAGAGAGGTTGAGCATGTGAAGTTGGTTTTCTTTGGAAGAAAAGAAGATTGAGGGGGGACGAGATGGAGGTCTACGAAATCAGGAAAGGTATAGACGGGCGAGATAGAAGTAAGCTTTTTCTCAGGTTAAGGGATTCAATAACGAGAGGTCACTCATTCATGGTGAGTGGTTGAAATTTTAAGGGGCATACAAGCAGCAAGTACTTCACACAGTGGTTGTTTGGTGTCTGCAACGCGTTGCCACAGACGTAGTAGAGGTAGGCACGATAGATTCATTTCAGGTGCGTCTGGACAGATGCATGAGTAGGTGGGGAGCAGAGGGATGCAGATGCTTAAGAATTGGACGACAGGTTGAGACAGCAGATTTCGATTGGCTCAGGCTCGGAGGGTCGAAGGGCAGTTCCTGGGCTGTAATTTCCTTTGATCGTAGTGTGATGGTAATGGAGTGAGTATGAGGGGATCACGGTGAACGTTGCAGAGTGACTAAGAGTGTGGCAGGGTGACATTGACAGAGTGAGTGTGATGTGATCAGGGTGACGGTGACAGAGTGAATTTGAGGGGATCGGGGACAGTGACGAAGTGAATGTGAGAGGATCGGGGGATTGGGAAGCGTACTGTGAGTGGACTAGGTTAATGGTAGCTCAGTGAGTGCGAGGGATTCAATCTAATGATAATTGAGTGAGTGTGAGGAGATAAGCATGATGTTGACCGACTGAGTGCCTTGGGCTGATGTTTAAAAGACGTAGTCAGAGTGAGGGAAACTGAGTGACGGTGACTCATTAAGTATGAGATGCACTTTGTAACGGTGATGGAGGGAGTGTGAGGAGGTTAGAGCGACGGTAATGGAGTTAATATCAGGTGGTCAACGTTCTAGTGATTGAGGGACATAGTGTGGTGGCAATTGCGTGAGTTCCATGCTGGCAGACTGAGCACAAAGTGTGATGGGGTCACAGTGATGGTGACGGACTGACTGTGAGTAGTTCAGGGTGATGGTACTGTAGTGTGTGCGAGGCGGTCAGTGTGACTGTAATGGAATGAGTGTGAGGGATTTCAGAGAGCCGGTGACTGAATGAGTATGGGGGAAATTGTGCCGCCACAGAGTGAATATAAGGGGGTCAGAAAAGCAGTGATGGAGTGAGAGCCAGGGGGTCAGGTTGGCGTAGATGATACTGACTGTTCGGGCGTCAGATTGAAGCTGGCAGCGTGAAATGATTGGTCATGGTGATGGTGACAGAGTGAATGCGGGGGGTCAGGGTGATAGTGAAAATCTGAGTGAATGGGGTCAGTTTGACGGTGATGAAATAAGTATGAGCATTTCAAATAACGGGGATGGAGGAAGTGTGAGCGGGTAAGAGTGACAGTGATGGGTAAATGTGTGGAAGTCAGGGTGGACTGTGATGTAACGGTGTGAAGAATTCAGTGTGACATTCACAGAGTGGGGGCATGCGTTTCACGGCGACAGTGACAGACTCAGGGCAGGGGGTCAGTTTGCCGGTGCTGAAGTGCGTGTGAGTTTGTCAGGGTGATGGTGATGGAATGAGTGTAAAGGGGGTGGGGGTGAAAGTGCTTGAATGATTGCAAGCGTATCAGGGTGAAAGTGACAGAGTGAGTGTGAGAGGGTTAGGCTGATGGGGACTGAGTGTGAGGTGGTTGGGTGACAGCTACGGAGTGAGTGTGATGGGGTCAGCGTGACAGCGACGCATTGAGTGTGAGGGGATAAGGGAGACGGTGAAGTAGTAAGTGTGAGGGTGTCAAGGTGCTGGCGATAGAGTGAGAGTGAGCGGAGCAGGGTGCGAGGGGGTCAGGGTGACGGTGGTGGTACATCCTTCGGTTATGATTTGTGGTTGTCCTGTTCGGAAGCAGAGTGGTGGCATGCATGGCCACAGCTGATGCTAACCCAGTGGGCACATTCTCAATCTATTGGTCCACCATGTTTTGGTAATGTTGAAAGAGAATCAGCACTCTTCGATAATTACTGTGCTGTGTAATCAATGTCACTACAGTGGATGAACGGCAATCAAGATTACTTTCATCATGGAAGTAGGACTCCAATTATAATATGATCGCCATTGGAATGGTCAAGCAAAAAGTCTCCCTCTTCCAATGAAGAGGGTCCTCTCAAGTATGCTTTGCCATTTGAAGAATACGACAGCAGCTTCCTATTCATTGTGACAGGCTATGAAATGAAACAGCATTCTTTCCTCTCAGTGCTTCAATAATTTGCATCGTTCAGTGTATTGAAGAATTGAAGTGAAAGGATATTTCAGGATATTCTTCAATTCTTCCCTGAAATTTGACTGAACAACAGCATAAACGCAAGTGTTTGTACAGCAGCCTGAGGTTTGCAACATGAAACTCAGTTCAAGTACAAAGTTATGAATTTGTACACTCGTATAACCTAAGTTATATATTCTCCTCCAGAAACAAAATATCGTGAGCAATGCACGTAAGATGATGAAATTTCCTGAAATGAGAAATAGGAAAATAATGGATTGTCTTTGGTTCTCTGCCTCTGAATCCCTTTGAGACTTCCAAGCTAAATGAGCCTGGAGCCTTTTGCGGGCGCGGCTGCTGATTAAAACCTGTTTGACGGTGAATACATTGAGCAGCAGAATTAGAACAAATGGAAGCGCCAGTGATAGAATGTGTTGCAAAACCTCAATTGCTACCCAGACCAGGAACAATTGAACTTCTTGTGCCATGATGCAAAACCAGGGGTTGTTCCACATTTTATAGAAACCTGTTAACATAAAATACCAACTGACGTTTTTGAAGCAACATAGGACTACAGTTGTTCCAAGAACCACATGTGCTGTCTCCACTGTACAATATTTTGTTTTCCACTTCCTCGAGTAGATGGCCACAAACCGGTCAAATGTGAAAGCGACAGTAAACCAGATAGATGCATCTGTGGCTGCATGGAGAAGTACAGCATGTATATTGCACACGGGAATGTTCTTTATGAAACGAAAATGTTCTTTAAAGATGAACAGAATGTGTCTTAGTACCAAGTCAAACAGGATGACAAGTAGGTCGGTCACTGCCATGGCAACCATGTATCGTATGACGCATTTGGAGAGACAACATTTTTTCTGATTCAGTATCACAATCGTCAATATGTTAACTGTGAGGGAGGGAATGAACAGAGAAATTGTAAGCCAGAATTGTATTAATTTTGTCTGAGCACTTCCTGAGATGTTGATACATGTCACTGCCTCCTTGAACCATTGAACAATCTGAATATAAGAGATCAATTTTTGAATTGCGTGTTCATATAGAATGCAGCATGCATTTGATTTTTTAAAAATTAAGGTGAATACTGAAACTGAATTTTCGAGATACTTCTTTTTCCTTCCATTGCGTTGTCCATAAACGTTTCACTCCTAAAGAATGCCCGGTTATTGGACAGTGGAGAGGATAGTAATAATAATTCACATATACAGATCAGTAGCAAGTGGAATTTGCACTCATATGTATGCTGTGGCAAAGCTGTCGGTTTGAATATATTAATTAATCTTTCATTTTTTGAACATATGTCGCAAAGTCAGACGTGTACAAATGTTTAAATAACAATGGAATGGAGCGGCCAATTCTCCCAGTTCAGGTTTTATCCAGTCTGTTTTAACTATAGCAGTCACAAGATGCTTCAGTTCCAAGGGACTTGCAAGCTTCACTAAAGTGTTAATTTGACTTCCTTCACAGATCTCTTTCTAAATGCTGCTCCCTCCTACTGTAAAAATCTGTGTTCGAATTTACCTTCTTGCCGAAGGGTCTGTTTATGGGATGTTACTGCGTTGGACGATTTAATGAGTCGTATTTACTTTATCGGGTCGGTTAATTTTTTCCAGTAGTTAAGTTATTCGAATGTCTTGTTCCTTTTACTCGTGGTTCAACTGTGTTATTTCAATAAATACTATTTTGCTTCAAGCTGAATGTTTTATCAGCTGCATAACACCTGGAACTCCCACTTTACACCACTCCGTAAAACAAGGAAATATGGGTTCCAGGCTTTTACCTGAAACATTTTGAGGGGTATGACACGTTAACGGTAAAGTTAAGAAGCCATACGGGACAATTCCTTTTATCAGACATGCTGCAGTTTGTAAGAGTCGGGAAATCATAATATAGCTGTGCACAATTTTGGTTCGGCTATACCTGGAGACCTGTGCACTGTTCTGGACAAAATACTCGACGAAGGATGTGATTGTCCTGCAGGGTGTACATAGTAGACTCACCAGGATGTAGATTGGAATGGAACATGTCGGCTATGAAGAAGGACTGGGTAAAATCTGGTACTTGAAAATGCAGCAGAGGAAGGTAAGTGGTCAATCTGATGAAGACATAGCTGATTTTAAATAGAACGACATGGTGAAATCGAAGCTCTTCCCATTCATCGAATTTTTCAATAACATGTGCACGTCATTTTAAAGTGAAAGACGTTTTTCTATGAGCAAGGTTTTCATTAAGAATGAATCAAAAAAGGCACGAACATATATGGGTGTGCGTGTTCTGTATCATTAAGTAAGATATTACAGGGGAAGCGAAACCTTTTGGTTAATTTATTTTATAGCAGATGAAATATGTGGATTAGAAATGGACATTGCTGAAGAAACCCATGAAATCGAGCAGATCCAGCGGAGTGAATGCAGAATCCTCATTTCGAATCTGAAGGCACAACTTTGGAATATATGAGACAGATTTGTTTGCATCAGTCTCGTGCCACACTAAATGAGTGAACTGTGAAATATGCTGACGGTGTCTCCTACTCCCACGGCCCCAGAAATAAATGAATTGTTGCTAAAAATCCGCTTTTGACTGGCATTTATTCGAATGGAAACTGAGTGGGCAAAGCAACTTGTAATAGCACAATATCTTCCCAAATGTAATATGGTGTTCAAGAGTTAATTAACAAACCAGAGGTGAGAGCAGTAGAAACCTTCTCATTGAAGTATGGATATTAAAATTAAAAAATGACCAGGAAAAAAATGCCATTCATGTGATGGAACACACGGCCGATACTTTTTCTGAATTTCGTGACATTTCGAAAGAGGAAGTCCAGATTCTTTTATAAAATACAGTTTCCCAAGTCTCAGTAAGAATATGTTCGTGACGTCATTGGAGTAAACTTCATTGTGTTGATAAAAAGCGTCCCTGAAATTTTACACACAATAGACTGACATAGAACATGGCGATACAGAAATGGGAGAAGGCAGCAGAGCGTCTGAAGAGGATATCACATGGATGTCAGCTCACCATCGAAGCCATCATCCAGGTTCTGAAATGTATCTTCTGGTGCTAATATTCACCGTAGTGTGCGTAGATTTCACGTGGTCTGTGACAGGGAAAGATCAGAATGATTTCTGTCGTGACAAAGCACTTTAACAGGAAGTATTAATATTGTGTGCTGTTTACACAGTTACTTGATGATCATAAAGCATGTTAGGAATCACATCAGTAAAGGGTAGAGGAGAAACAAGTGATATTTAGGTGGGACACAAAATGTAATACGGTTGGGATAATTAACGTATTGAATCCCGAAAAGTGTGGACGTCGAACCATATTCTGTTGTAATTGAATATAAACGAAACAAAACGAGAACGAAACCCAGAATCAAATTATGTTCAGGCTTATATCCTGCTAATCTGCGACTTTATTTTTGGTCAAATTATGACCCATTGCAATCAAATACGAATCTTCCATTCTCAACGTAAAATAGAAAGCTCAAACCACTGAGCTGATTGTCCTCATATCTGATTTCTTCAACTTTGACTCTGCAACAGTTACTTGTTTCTTTCTGTTGATGGTCATGTTGCCTCTTCCCCATGGAGTAAACCATTAACCATTAGCCCTGAATAATCGTGCACGGGAAACACTAAAACATAATAATTGGATCAACAGATGTGACATTTATTAAAAGTTGAGTTCTGAGTAAACGATTGAGGGTATCCCATGTCATTGTCTTTTAAATAGATTAAAGTAATCACAGCCCAGTCCAGACCTTCATGGTGTGATGATTGACAAAGCCACGAAATTGTTGGATGCTGAAACGGCAGAGACTGGATCGCGGCTTCGTTGATAAGATTAAATCATGAGTGAGAAAATCGAATATCTAATGAACCAATTGATAAGACACAATTCTCATCCCTGCAGAAATCCAAAAATTCATAATAAGACTCACAGCGCCAGGGATTTAACTTCTCGATTCCAGCCTCAGGCGACTTCCTGAATGTAGTTGCTCATTCTGTCCGTGTATTCTTGGGTTTTCTCTGGGTGCTTCGGTTCCCTTCCACATTCCAACGTGTTGCAGGTTAGGTGAATTGGTTATGCAAAGTTTCCCTTAATATTCAGGGAAGTGTAGGTTCAGTACATTAGTTCGGGGAAATGCAAAATAATAGGTTAGGGGAATGGGTTTATGTGGATTGAGCTTCGGTGTGTTTGTGTGGACTCGTTGGGCCAAATGACCTTTTTTCTACACTGTTAGGGTTCTTTGATTCCATGATTCTATGATAGCGCAGTATTCGGATTCAGGAGCCTGTAGACGAGTTACTGAAAAATCAGACAATGGGGAAGGAAATTTGCTGCATCATTGTATGGAGGATGCATTTGGAAAGAGATTAAGGAGAAGTACAGCACGATGTAGGTGACAATTTTTCACTTGTACATGTAGAAAATTCGATATGCATAGAAAAGTCTTTTATTTAATGAGGTAGGCATTTGAATAAGACTACCTACAAAGAAGGATACTTGTTTCATGACCAGCAGAGATACCTCAGAAACAAGCAAATTTACATAAAGTAAATAAAGTGCACGTATTTTTATTTATTTAGCTTGGATTGCCTAGTTATGTTTTCTACTATATCCCTGGGCTAACTATGGCCAATCAAATCTGCATACACTTCTTATGATGAATGAATCAAATTGGCCTGTCGCATTCATTAGTCTGTAGTCATACTTTGGTTTCAGCCATCTGTGAAGTGATTAGTGGAAAATGATATGTTTTAACTTTTCCCCTTTCTTTCCATATGCAAATGTTAAAGTCCATAGTAGTGTATCTAGACAACGCTATTGAATGTAAGCATACATTACCATATACAAACAATTTATAATCGTTGGGGCATCTTTTGTTCAATTCATATTTATTACAAACAACAAAGAAGGTTTAATATTTTCGCCGAAATTAGACGTTATCGATGTCAAAGACCTAGCAAGCAAATTTATAAGACTTTGTTAGATGCTTGGTATTACTGTAGTAATATATATATATATGCGTGTGTGCGTGTGTGCGCATTTTACAGTATTACAGTTTATATATATATATATATATATATATATATATATATATATATATATATATATATATGTGTGTGTGTGTGTGTGTGTGTGTGTGTGTGTGTGTGTGTGTGTGTATGTATATATATATATATATATATATATATCTTGGTTCAGATCATACACCCATTCACTGAATGCATTCTTGAAGAATCCTTCTTAAAGAATATCCAGCACATTTCCAGATAAGCAAGCCCTACCAACCTCAAAGTCTCTGTTTCGTGTCCCTTTTCCTGATGTCATGAATATCAATCCTAATTGGTTAGTTCCCATCTTCTGTACGTCGGAAAATAACAAAATGACTGCTTCAAATGATCTCAAGTGTGCCCAGCACTGAAAGAAACGGGCAGTGGTTGATGAGAAAACAAAAAACGAAAAATTACAATTGCCAGGCAAATATGCTCCGACGTCAAAACTGAAAAATTTAAAAACACGGCACAGCCTTTTTGTCGTACTTGATATATGATATTTCAGGTTAAATGTTAACTACATTTTTAAATATCTGCTTATGCCTATGGGCTGTTAAAATTCCACTTTTATTTCCAAAACAGTTGGCTAAAATGAACGATTGTGTTGAATTTGGCCTTCATAATTTTCAATGTCAACTTTATTGACATATGAACAGAGGACGTTAGAGCAACAGAATGCTATTCCGCTTCTATGTCCTGCACCACCATTCAATACGAACAAGCTTACCTTCTAATTCAGTGCCCTGTTCCTGTCTCTAATCATGCCATTCAATTCCTTCAGCATAAGGAATATTAAATTCAATGGTCTCATGTCCATAATTTTGTAATGATGCTTTTACTTTGAGAATAATAGTATAACTTGGTGCACCAAAAGACAGAAGTTACGAAGTTTGCTTTCACTCGATTTGTTAAATGTAAACACTTCAGGAAACAACCGCTTGATTCTATCCAAAAGGATCCTTTGAAATGCATCGACCGTTTCAGGAGAATATTCGGATTGAAGCCTTTCTTTTTCCAAAATAATTCGATGTCCTTATTACATGTTTCAATTTGTATATAAAACCATAAATATAAATATCTGAACAATGCAATAAATTTAATGAGAGTATTAGAGATTGTGAGAGACGATTTCGGTACAAATAGTTAAGATGTGCATGACCTCAGAGTCTAAGGGGAATAGAGCCGTGGGGGTAGGGTAAAACATGCTTCTCTATAATAAAGGACGAGACAGAGTAGAAAAACAAGTCCTTGATTGATAAGACCACTAACTCTGACAGAGAAGAATAAGTCCTTGACTGATAAGACTGCAGGCTAGAAAAACAACTAGGGAGACATATACTGCAGACTTTGTGATAAGGGTCCAGAATGGAAAAATAATGAATGTTCAGAATGTGAACCTCGTGACTCTTTAGAACTATAGAAGGGAGGAGCTTGAACTGTATTTAATCAGAAACATTGTTAGCCTGGGGCGCCTTTTTTTTTCAAGGGTGCCCAATTTCTGCAGACTTGTTAATAAAACTTTGTTTTCCTGAATTTGTCTAGAACAATTATTGAGAAGCGATTTTCGTTTCTAACAAACTTGGGGGCTCGTCCGATCAACACTCCGGCCGCGAGGGGGGCTGAGGAAGGACATCGGAGAAGGTGCACCCTGCCGAGTTCGGCAGTCCCTGATTCCTTGATTGTTGCCCCGCGCGGCTTGAGCGAGTGATATCCGGAAGGCTCAGGAGAACAAAGGAGGGGTGTGGCCGAGGCAGTGGGGACGGTTAACGATCGAGTAATTTCGGTGCACCGAACCCAGGTAAGAACAGACTTGTGGGAACCGTCTTTCCGGAGGACTGGGGACCTGCGGATTGCCTGTAGATTTTTCTACAGAGACGTGGGACTCAGGAATCTAGAGACCGGGGCTCGTCTGTGCGGGATTTTGCAGAGACCGTGTTTGCGGAGGAACGTGGACCTACGGGGTGCCTGTGATCTGTTTCACAGAGACGTAGGACACAGGAATCCAAAGACCGGGGGTGCCTGCAAAGAGACCTGGGCGATCACGGGACTGAAGGTCCGGGAATTGGCTAAGTAGTGATAGATTATCACGGGATAATACAGGAATCTCCGATTTTACAAAGTCCTCGGCAATGGGAAATAAGGGATCCAAGGCGAATAAGGGAAAGGTAGGCTTGAGCGTAGACAATGAAAAATACCCCAGGGTACCTGACGATAGTCCGTTAGGAATAATGTTAAATAATTGGGATCAGGGTAGGAGAAAAGGAAAATCTAGAAAGAAGATGGTGAGATACTGTCAAACGTGGTCCCAAACACCTATTCAGGGAGACTCAGTGTGGTGGCCTAAATTCGGCACTGATGAAGACTGGGTCCGGCAAGCTCTAATTTTATATGTCAATTCGAAACCTAATGTTACTCGGGGGGAAAGTGATTACGCCCTTTGTTGGCTGCCAGTCACACTATCTTGCAAAATGAAGGTAACCAATGAAGACTCGAAAGGGCAGAAAGAATGGGAACCTTTAGATCACTTACCGCCGCCCTACGTGACCCCGTCGGCCCCGCAGAATGGTCCTTCGGGTGGCGACGATTCAGGGGAAGTGGAAGAAAGCGGGGAGGAACCACCAGGTGCCTCACGAGTACAGACTAGATCTCAAGCTGAAAAGAGTCACAGACGGAACTCTGTCCCGATTGCAAGAATGAATCCACTCCGGGAAGTGCCCATGGGAGGCGCGGAAGGAGGGACGGGATATGTGAACGTCCCCTTAACGAGTACTGAAGTACAGAATTACAAGAGGGAGATGAAGGGCCTACTGGAGGACCCCATGGGCCTGACTGAACAATTAGATCAGTTCCTGGGACCAAATACTTTCACGTGGGATGAGATGTATTCCATCATGGGAACATTGTTCTCTAGCCAGGAGCGACAGATGATACGACAAGCTGCGCTGTTGGTCTGGGAGAGAGAGGGAGGAGCAGGAGGGGAGCAGAAATTTCCCCTCACCGACCCCGAGTGGGATAAGCAAACGGAAGAAGGAAGACGCAACATGAGGGATATGCGGGAATATTGGATAAAAGGAATAAGGCAGGCAGCCCAGAAGGGGCACAATTTTACCAAGGCCTTTGGGAATCATCAAAACCCGGAAGAAACCCCTACAGACTTCCTAGACAGGATTAGGAAGAACTTGCAGCAGTTCGCTGGGGTGGACCCTGAGACGGAAGTGGGACAGCAACTCATACGGGTAGAGTTTGTGTCAAAAGCCTGGCCGGACATGCGAAAGAAGTTAGAGAAAATGGATGATTGGGATAGTAAACCTCTGAGTGAACTACTACGGGAGGCGCAAAAGGTGTTTGTGAGAAGGGACGATGAGAAGCAAAAGAAGGCGACAAAGATAATGATGCAGACGGTGCAACAAGTGACAGCTGGAAGGAGGGAAAAGGGGGAGCCGTGGCAGGAACCGGAAAGGGGAGAGTCGTGGCAAGAGCAGAGGAAAAGAGGACCGAGGCCGGAACAAAGGAAGGGTGGAGGATCTCGAGGCCGCGACAGGGAAACGAAGAGGATACTCAGATGTTACTACTGTAGGAAGATTAGGGAGGCCGGGGGTTCCTACCCTTGGGGCAAAAGGACTATCGACAGGAACCCCTGGTAAACTTGAAAGTAGGGCCCCAAGGGTCGGAGTTCACATTTATGGTGGACTCGGGAGCCGAAAGATCAAGTATAATCCAAATACCCCCCGGCGCCCGAGCAGGAAGAACAGTTATGGGGGTATCTGGCATTGGAGGAAAGACATTGCAAGTCCCAGTAGTGGAGGACGTGGAAATTGGGTATGAAAACAGAACTACTAAACGAGACCTCCTTCTACTGCCATCGGCGGGGTTTAATTTGTTAGGAAGAGACTTGCAGGTCAAACTAGGGATCGGAACGGTACCAAGTAACGGGGAAATGGTGGTACGGTTGTTCGCCCTCACCGAAGAAGATGATCAACAAATAGACCCGGGAGATTGGTACCGGGAGGGGAACAGAGGGGGTCTAAACATCAAACCTCTCCAAATCACCATGTTACCAGGAAAAGGCCCGGTAAGAAGGAAACAGTATCCGATTGCTCTGGAAGGACAGGAAGGGTTACAACCTGTGATAGAAAGATTAATCACAGATGGACTACTGGAGGAATTTATGTCCCATTTCAATACTCCAATACTCCCTGTGAGAAAGCCGGATGGGACGTATAGGCTGGTGCAAGACTTGCGGGGGTTGAATGAAGTAGTCCAGGCTAGGTACCCGGTGGTACCCAATCCCTACACGTTAATGAGTAAAATTCCCCCCGAACATGAATGGTTCAGCGTAATAGATCTGAAGGATGCCTTCTGGAGTTGCCCCCTTGACGAAGAAAGTCGGAACCTTTCTGCATTTGAATGGGAGAATCCCTTCACAGGACGAAAGCGAAAGTTAAGATGGACAGTCTTGCCGCAGGATTCACGGAGTCACCCAACTTGTTTGGACAAATACTAGACCAGATCTTAGGAGGATTTCCGTGTAACGTGGAGAATCAATTGCTCCAATATGTCGATGATCTCTTACTCTCAGGACCGAGAGAAGAGGAGGTACGAGCAGACACTGTTGCCCTGCTGAACTTCCTGGGGAAACAGGGCCTTCGCGTCTCCAGGACAAAACTCCAGTTTGTGGAGCAAGAAGTAAGATATCTGGGCCATCAGGTTAGTAAGGGGCATCGCCGTATCACGCCAGAACGAATATCGGGGATTACGGGTATGCCAATACCCAGGACGAAGAAGGAAATCAGACAATTCCTGGGGCTAGTAGGGTATTGCCGGATGTGGATTGAAAGTTACACCACTCTAGTAAAGTTTTTGTACGACAAACTGGGACAAGAAGAACAAAAACCGGCTGGCAGATGAGGAAGCCAACCGGCAGCGGTCGAAAAAGCCACCCAATTATTAACATTAATACCGTTGAGGGAAGGGCTCGCTAAACAACCCGTCTTCACCCAGGGGGAGATTGATAAAATGGATCAATTGGGTGCCCGGCTAGAAACTAACGGGAAGTGGATGGTTCCTGATGGGAGACAAGTACTAAACAAACAGATCACCCGGAGTATTCTGCACCGATTACACCATCAGACCTACTGGGGGGTGCAAGCCATGTGTGACACGATCCTGAGAGACTATGTATGTAGGGGGATATACACGTTAGCCCAACAAGAAATAGTCGGATGCCCCACTTGCCAGCGAATTAACAAGAAAGCCATGCTGGTGGTCAGCCCCTCGCAATTAGGCCATTCCAGAGGATCCAAATTGACTTTACAGACTTACCCCCAGTACAGAGATGGAAGTATCTGCTAGTAATAGTAGATCATTTCACTCACTGGGTAGAGGCTCTCCCAACCGCCAAAGCCGATGCACCAACCGTGGCCTGTCTATTGTTAGAGAACATAATCCCGAGATATGGCATGATGGAATCTATAGACTCAGACTGCGGGACACATTTTGTTTCTAGGCTACACCATTTGATCTGTACTGCCCTGGGTATCCAATGGAAATTCCATGCACCCTGGCATCCTCAGAGCTCGGGTCGAGTTGAGAGAATGAATGGCACGCTCAAGACCCAATTGACTAAGCTGATGTTAGAAACTAAGTTACCATGGCCAAAGTGCCTTCCCATTGCCCTATTGAGGATACGTACAGCACCTCGCCGGGATATCGGGGTCTCCCCCTATGAGATGCTGTTCGGATTACCATATTGGAGTAAGGTTGATGGGTGTCCCACTCTACAAGGGGGAGATGTATTTGTCAGAGACTATTTACTGGCCTTATCCCGTTCTTTTGCAGAACTCCGGAGGAAGGGTCTCCTGGCTCAGACTCCGCCGCTCGACTTCCTCTTACATAAGGTGGAGCCCGGAGATTGGGTACTTGTAAAGACCTGGAGGGCCGAAAAGCTCCAGCCGCAGTGGGAAGGACCGTTCCTGGTCCTGTTAACAACTGAAGCCGCTGTTCAGACGAAAGAAAAAGGGTGGGCCCACGCATCGAGGATAAAGGGGCCTGTTCCGCCAGAAGGAGAGAGCACTTGGACATGCGGGCCAGGGGACAAGCCATTGGTGGTAAAGCTGAAAAGACAGCGACAATGAACTCTACCTGGACTGTATTGGTGGGGATATTGATCGGTTTACTCCTGTATGTGGGAGGGGTGGGGGGCGAGATGTGACAAATGTCGGACTACGGTGAGACTTGGGAGTCAGATCTACTCGGGATCATTTGTGTCTCACTCCCATGTAAACGATCGGTGTTACGATGTGAATGCACGGCAAGAATGTTGGGGGGATGGAAAACCCTATTATCAAGTGTATAATAAAGGGTACGGTGGCAAAGTCCGTGGGTGCCCTAAAAATGACCGCTGGGTGTGTGTTAACAAAGATGGGCAGTGGGGCCTACCCTCCGTGTTGCTCAGAGAGCAGATTGACAGAGTCAAGGAGACCAGAGTTCAGAACACTGAACGGGAGTTAGAGAAAGAGCACGACCGTCAGAGAACGGTCGTTGTCTCTAAAGTGCCATCTATATACAAAGAGGTAGAAGAGGAGATTGAGCTCCCTGATGTAACACAAAACCTGTTTATAGATCTCACCTCTAAGATTGCCACTGTTTTAAATGTTAGCAATTGCTGGGTTTGTGGGGGGCCACATATGTCAGAACAATGGCCGTGGACTGGGCAAAGCTTAGACATATGGGAATTGCTTCAATACAATTGGACACATGTCAACGAAAGGAAAAGCCAGGGGTGGAGACTGACAAATAGCCCTGAGGGCCAGTTATGTGTTGAAGGCAAGGGGACCGTGGAGGTAGGAATTAGTCCCTGTCAGAGTGTATTGAATGCCACCACACAAGTATGGTGGCCTGAGAATATTGCTTGGTACATTGCAAACCGAGATCATCAAAATTGCATTCGGTTACGTTCTGATTCCTCCTCTTACGAGCTAAGTGCTGACCCTTCCGATGGCATGAAAAGAGTGTGGAGCGGTGGTTGTCAGGGGAATCAATGCTGGGATAATCCTGTCCAGACTCTGCCACGGGGCCAACAATCCGAATACTGGAATTGCAGTGGTCCTGGTCCTTATGAGGGCATCCCTGGGGTAAAGGAGTTGTGGGATGACGTTGTGAGGCAGGGAGGGCCTGCTCCAGATGGCCTATTTTGGATATGCGGTAATCAGGCATATTCCAAACTGCCCATGGGATGGGCTGGAGTATGCTTCCTGGGTCTAATAAGACCTGAATTCTTCCTATTACCCCGGGAGGAAGGCGATTATTTGGGAGTTAAACTCTTTGACTCCCTGCGTAGGTCGCCAAGGGATATCCAAGTCGGTGATTGGGGGGATGAGTGGCCACCGGCCCGTATTATTGAATACTACGGGCCTGCTACGTGGCCACAGGACGGATCATGGGGATACCGTACTCCTATCTATATGTTAAACCGAATTATCAGGCTCCAAGCAGTCGTAGAGGTCATTACTAATCAGACCGCACTGGCCCTGGAGTTGCTGGCTAAGCAGCAGGATCAGATAAGGGCTGCTATATACCAAAACCGGCTTGCCTTGGATTATCTGTTGGCCTCAGAAGGGGGCGTGTGCGGGAAGTTTAACCTGACTAACTGCTGTCTGAAAATTGACGATAATGGTAAAGCGGTTTTGAAGATTTCCGATAAAATTCGGAAACTGGCCCATGTGCCGGTTCAATCCTGGCGCCCTCTTGGTGGCATCGGATGGTGGGATGGTCTCCTAGGTGGTAGTTGGTGGCGCACGGCGTTACTGGTGGCTGGGGGGGGGGGCGTAATGCTTCTACTCATCTTACCCTGCCTGATGCCCTGTGTTCAATCTTTAATCCAGAAAAATATTTCCCAACTCCAGGCAGTGGCGGTACCCCAACATGGAACGCAGGAACTTAAGGTGCTGTTGCTGCGAAAGACCAAGGGTTTCCCGGGCCCCTGATGGGAGGACGCTTATCTTTGTCATGCACATCTTAAAAACAGAAAGGGTGGAATTGTGAGAGACGATTTCGGTACAAATAGTTAAGATGTGCATGACCTCAGAGTCTAAGGGAATAGAGCCGTGGGGGTAGGGTAAAACATGCTTCTCTATAATAAAGGACGAGACAGAGTAGAAAAACAAGTCCTTGATTGATAAGACCACGAACTCTGACAGAGAAGAATAAGTCCTTGACTGATAAGACTGCAGGCTAGAAAAACAACTAGGGAGACATATACTGCAGACTTTGTGATAAGGGTCCAGAATGG
Source organism: Chiloscyllium plagiosum (assembly GCF_037043375.1). Classification (NCBI taxonomy): domain Eukaryota; kingdom Metazoa; phylum Chordata; class Chondrichthyes; order Orectolobiformes; family Hemiscylliidae; genus Chiloscyllium; species Chiloscyllium plagiosum. The sequence continues at coordinate 66,087,275 of NW_028270176.1, read as the reverse complement.
AAAAATAATGAATGTTCAGAATGTGAACCTCGTGACTCTTTAGAGCTATAGAAGGGAGGAGCTTGAACTGTATTTAATCAGAAACATTGTTAGCCTGGGGCGCCTTTTTTTTTCAAGGGTGCCCAACTCTGCAGACTTGTTAATAAAACTTTGTTTTCCTGAATTTGTCTAGAGCAATTATTGAGAAGCGATTTTCGTTTCTAACAGTATTGTAAAATAGGAAGTCACAGTTTGGAAATGTGTGCAGTAATTCTAGTGTTGGCTATAACATGAAGAGATTTTTTTTAAGTATTTTTTTAAAGGGGTGATGCGATATTTCACGACACCTTCAACCAAACAAAAAAGCAGAAATTTCTCTGGTGATGGGGGTTAAAATCTCGCCGTGCAAAATCGAATCGTCTCGTTCTTCATAAATAAAACAATAGAAAACTGGGAGTGTCGAGAATACAGAGAGAGAGAGAGAGAGAGAAGGGTCTGGGAGAGGGATGACTTGGAGACACCAGCCAATGTAGAAACATCTCCGAGATGTTTATGACGCAGAAATACTGATTTATTCTGTAGATATCTCCCTCAGAGAGAGGCGATGGACAAACACAACGCCAATGCTGATGTTTCCCTGAGAGACAAAGAAAGACAGGGAGGAGAGAGCTGATGGACCCCAGTCTGTGTCCAGATAGTCCCTAACAAAGGGATGGGCACTGTGACACAAAAGTCTGTATGCTGCTATATTTAGGAGAGTAAACGAGAAAGGTCAAGGTCTGACGAAACAGAGAGAGAGAGAGAGATAGAAGACTGAGAGATGCCAAGTCATTTTTCAGATTCCTCTGTGAGAGAGAGAGAGCGGACTCAGAGACCCTGATCAGTGTACAGATCCTTCATTGGTCTGGGTGAGTTGCTCATCGGAGCCGAATGGCTTGGCTGTATGCAGTCGGCATTCCATTGAAAGGCGCTGTAAAATATTGAGCATGTGTGACAGCAGTTGGACACACAGCACAGACCGTCTCATTATGTCTGAACTTAAAAGTGCAGCACTCAGGATTGCAACATAGAAGCAAAAAAAAGTCAGCAATAAAAAAGGATAGTCTAAATAGCTTAAGCAGATGAAATGACTGGGATATGAAAAATCAGCACGACATGACTTACTGGAGGATGAAGAATATTGAGTGAGTTAGCCGGCGGATTCACAATAATGTAATTTTTGGGATGTTGGCAGTTTCGAAAGCCATTTTAAGTGCTTTTCACAATAATGGTAATTAAGAAGAATCTGTCATGCGCGAGGTATGATCAAGACTTTCAAATCCGTAAAGATCGTCAGATTTTTAAGTTAATCAGGCAGGTGTGTGTGTGTTTGTGTGTGTGTGTATTTGTCTTTGTCCGAATGCACATGTGCTTGTGATTCTTTTTTGTTTTTCTTCCAGTCCCAATTCTAAGTAGCTCACTAAACGCTTATAAAAGCCAAACAACCGACTCTCAAGTCGATGGTCACTGAGACAAAACCTGCAAACATTAAGCAATTATGGACTGCTGCATAGCCTCATTCCATACTTTGCCTCCAACATTTTCAGGAGTTTCTCTCTCTAAAATAAATATTTTAGGCTGATTTCAAAATCTAGTAAACAGAAAAAACAATTTTATATTTTACCATGCAATTGGCAATCTTGTAAAAGAACTAAACCATCGTCCGATATTTGAAATACCGTGCGCTGAGAAGTGATGCCTTTTCGATATTAGACAAAAGAGACACAAATATCAGATTTTAAACTGAGACCTAGAATGGTGAATTGGTTGAACACTGTTCATTTAACATTGCCTTGCCAATATGTTTTCCACTGAAGCCCCTTGCCTGAAGAAGAGTTGAATAAGATGGATATTATGGGTAAATTCATCAACGGGCTTGTTAAAAGGATGGGAATGGAGCACTGCCAATAACCCGGTAACTAAGTCAGAAAACAGCGTACAAGATCCAGTTCTCCAGAGGAATGTATCAATGCCACTGAGTGGGCGACATAAGAATATCTGGATATGTTCAGAAACTATCTCATGGTTTGAGGGTTCACTCTTGGCCATTGATTCGTGACTTACGTTGAGGCTGCAATTAATGAACAACATTTGAAAGCAGCACAGACACCAGGGATTGCAGATGCATTTTTTTTCTTGTGTCAGGAAACACATTTCAGCGTTTACTTTAAGTAAGTAGTTAGTTAGCGTGACTCACCAGGCACACCAATAAGAGCCAGCAGAGGATAATACCCTGCTTCGATAATCCGAAGTCTATAATCGATCCGCCAATGATGCGCTAGTTTGTCATTCCTTGTGGAAAGTACGAAAAGCGCATTCTGTGAGCTCCTGTTGATTTCTGTCACGTTCTGACTTCTTGTTATCGCAGTCATATCCATTCTTGTCAGATTGTTATTTACTGTTCTTGGAATATTCTGCACTGTTTTCACATTCCACTGTATTTTCCGATCCTTTGATTGAAAATTCAGACACTGTCATTCGGAATTATTGAATGATGTAACGTTCCAATTTATTGCAGTCAGACTCTGAAGCGTCCCTCTCTGTACATTCAAATTTCAATTTTTGCTCCATAAGATCATACAGCGAAAAGGATCTTTTATTTATAGAAGTTGCAAAGACTCCAGTATGACAATTAAGCTTCTTCTGATTGGGGCTAAAGTCTCCAGTGAGACAGCTCGTCTCCTTGGAGGCTGACAAATCTTACCGTCACATAAAAAACAAGTTCAGTTAGCCACTTATACAACAATACCAATCATACCACGATAATACTGCACAATGTATAAGCGGAGAAACCGCTTCGTTGATATATGTGAAGTTTCTGTTATAAAGGGTTTCTTTTGTAACTTTACACGGTGATGCAGTTGCTCAGGATTGAGCACTACTGCCTGAAAGTGCCATGAAACTATGTTAGACAACAGCCTTCGGTGACCGTGCGCAGTTTGTGCATTCTCCCTATGCCTGTATAGACTTCTGCCAGGTGCTCTGCTTTCCTGCTACTTCCTAAACATCTGCAGGTTTGCTGCGTTTGCCAAGGTAACTGTGGGATCAGAGCAGTAGAGTCTTGGACTGGGTCTGGATGCATGCTCTTCGGAGAGTCGGGGAGTTGCGATATTCCAAATGACCTCCGTTATAATGGCACATGATTAAGTTGAACAGATGGTCACTTGGGGATTTGTCGCTCACACAATGCCCAAATGCGTTTGATACTTAACGTGCAGAGGATGTTCGCAGCTAGTTTGGTAGTCGCCATATACATATAATATATAAGAATAGATTTTCCCTCGGAAGAAACATGAGAATATAAACAGATTTCTGTAAATAGGTAGTTCCAGACATGTATGTATTCGAATAGTGAAAACTTTTGTAACGCCGAGATTAGAAACAATCTGAAGGTTGTTGTTTCATAAAATGTAGAAGGAAAAGTCTGATCCTAGACTGGCATAGAACAAATTGCTGCCAAAACCTTATCTGCATTCTTTGTGAAAATATGTATAGGGCACGTCAAAGGGTAATGGTTTACACATAACTTAATAGAGAGTAAGAAAGTAGACTTATGAGGGCAGAGCAGTGGATATGATCTATATGGACTGCACTAATGTGATCAACAAACTTCCCCAAGGTAACTGATTAGCAAGATCCCATCACATTGAAAACAGGGAGAATTACCCATTTGTGTGCTATCTCCCGATGAAGAAGCGACACTCCGAAATCTAGTATGCTTCCAATTAAACCTTTTGGACTATAACCTGGTGTTGTGTGATTTTTAACTTTGTACACACGAGTCCAACATCGGCATCTCCAAATCATAATATGAGTATGTTTTGGCTGCCAAACGTGACCTGCTTTCAACAATAGTGTGTTTTGCTTGAGAGTAGCTAAACAGCTTGTAGATGGAATTGTTGAATCTTTGGGAAAACTGTGAGCTCTCCAGACTCTCTGAACTACGAACTACTCGGCCATAAAATAGAACCATCAAGATTCAATATAGTCAGTTTATTGCCCCACATTTGTCGGCTGTAGGCTGGCTTTTACTTATAAAAATGCCTTTCACTGATGTAAACTAGGCACACTGCACCTTCTGAAAACAAATGAAAGAACTTGAGAAGTAAGGTTTCGAAGCAGAATCTGATCAACAGAAGATTGAGCTGAGTAAATCCTGTGGGCAGGGACGAAAGTATTGCTTTGTAATTGCTTTTGCCTCTGCCAAAAACACACTGCCAGAGTCTTTGTGTGGACAGCAGTTTATCAGGGATTTACTGTTGTCATCGCTAGAGTTTCATGTCGACGGCTCATGACTGCTTACTTGTTGTTAAATGCAGCTTTGTAAAGTTCAGTGACACCCAGCAAGAACAACAATCTGCTCCCTGCTTTTTCCAGCATTAGCTCCAACTGACTTATCAATGCGAAAATCCTTTGTTCTTTCTGAAATGTTCAGTAGATTAGTCGGGTATTGATATGAAAAATAACGCCCTTGTGATGGTTAACACATCAGTACGTTCCCAAGAATTCTCTCTGACAGGAGGGAATATCCTCCATGCTATTCGAGACAGAACGCTTGGCAAAAGAATGAAGTCGTTAGCAAAAACATAGTTATTCACATGAGAAACATGAGAAATCTTTCATTCACTGTAAAACTATGTTACTCAGGTCTATGACAAGGAAAAACAAAACAGTGTGCGAGTTAATGCCTGAGCAATAGGTACAAATGAGACAGCCCAGGCAAACCAACGTTGAACCTGAAGTGATTCAGCAAGATAATTTTAACAGCTGAGCATTTGAACCTTGAATGATGTCTGAAGCTTGTGGAAAAATTCTGCACATCTGTCAGAATCTGTGAAGGGAAAACACAGAGTTCAAATTTCGGTTGCAGTGATCGTTCTTCAGAAGTATATTCAGCTAAGAGAAGTGGTATTAATGGTGAAAATTGGCCAATTTTGGGTTGGGAGAAAATGTGGAAAGGAGTGATATGATCTTTGGAGCAGGACACGAGATAAAGAGGCAGAAAGACAAACATAGACAAAGAAAGAGAGAGTGGAGAGAGATAAATGAAAGGGTAGGCAGACCAGAACAAATGTTGACAATAAACACTGGAGGACAAAATCTTGAAAGGTGTGAATAGGGAGCGCTGAGTTGATGAAAACCGTTTGTCAGTGCAAAATACAACACGTTTCATGATTGGTCTGGAATGTGGACGCAAAAAAGCTCAAGAAAAGTAATATATTCATAGAGTCATAGAGTAATACAACATAAAAACAGGTTTTTGGCCTAAACTTGTCCATGATGATAATACGACCCAAACACATTATTCCAATTGCCCCCAGTTGGTCCATATCCATTTTGCAGACCCGTTATACAATGAAAGCGGGTAGTCAGTTAGTCCAGCTCACTATGTATGTGGTTTGATTGGTTTGTGCAGTCTGGATATTCACTGAAAGGAGGCAGTCAGTTTGAGACGGTAGGTCCAAGAAACAGCTTCGTGGAGCACACGGGTCCATGGTACTCTCTGTCTAACATCTGTTCTGTAAGACCCTTTTTTCCCCCTTTTGCGTTGCAAAGAATAGTTCATGGGGCATGCCCAACGCATTGGGAACATCATAATCGAGCTGGTGTGACCTTTTGCATTTCCGGTAGGTTAGGTTATTCCCCGTTCAGTACCCTTTTGTTTGTCTTCATTCTGTGTTCTTTTAATTTATTTATTTTGTGTTTAAAGCAACGTGGAGTGACCAGCTGCACCACTCCTAGAATTTTCGCGTTACCCATGCCTAAAACAACTTGCAAAATTAGTGTCTGGGCTACTTTCTTGAAATGGATTGAAGGGGTCCGATCTTTTCAATAAACTTGGGAGCTTTTTGCTGAATTCGTACTTTAGTTCCGATTTGGGATTATGGTTGGCAGGACCCGAAGGCAGCGCGAGGACTTTGTTCATCCCTTTTGTTCTAAGTGTTGAATTCTGCTGGTTTCAACTGTGGTTGTGATCGCAATGGCTTTCTTGGTCACCATTAGTTTTCTGGGGATAGATGATGTGTCCTTGTGTGTTTGCAAAAGGTGGTTGAAGCCAAGCTGCTGAAATTCACATATAAACTGGGGTTGGAGCTGCCTCTTTTGAATAGGAAAGGAGAAATATTTCCAGCAAAATATTGGCATTTCAGTTTGCTGGAAATGCAATCAGAATCTTCAGAGATGGTCAGAATTCAAATGAAAATGAAACGGCTTTAGGTAGATTGAAAAGACAAGGAAAGGACAACAGAAATGGAAGTTTCAATTCCGATTAAAAGCACAGGAAAGTGAAACAAATAACAAATCATTTTCGCAGAAGAAATAGAAAACAGTGAGAAAGAGGCAGTGAAGAGAGAGAGAGAGAGACAAAGAGAAGAAAGAATAGGAGAGATGAAAGGACAAAGAGAGGGAGCTTGAAATTCAGAAAATGTCAGTTTGACAGGAGTTTCAAAAATATACTTTCTGAAGTAATCAAAACTCATGTGGAAGAGCAGAGGGTTAAAAAAGCAAGTTTAACAGCTCAAATGACTGTCGATTATGAGTTGATCTAAAAATCAAATTTCGGCTTTCAAAATCAGTTTCAATCTTGGAAGCATAGACATTGGGGAAAAGAGAAATCCTCACGCGGAAAAGGTTATGTAGATCTTGGTGAAGGTAATAATTATAAATTATCGCAGTATAGTAAGGAAACCCTTGAAGAGTACAGAGAAGTTAAGAACCTCCGGTGTTTTCACAGCATAAACTACATCATATGAAATCACACTGTTGGTGGTAAGGGAAAACATTGGGAAGCCAGACCTAGAAAACAGTAAAAGCCAGGAAATTCTGTGATAGCGGTAGTGGAAAACACAGTGGAGGCTCGAAAGCTGTACCAGAATGTACAAGGTGGTCAGGGTTTGGTTTACGAAGAAGTGCCAAATCAAAAGAAATCGTGCATCTGCCATTGCACAGTTTGCTCACACAGAGCTGGAGAACAGCTGAAGAGTTAAAACATTAGTAGACACAGGGTCTTTGCCGCCTCATTCTGTGACCTTGAAAGATGTGATATAAATTCCCAAATAAAGATCTCCAAAAAGGGTGCGAGTAACGGAAATTCACAGTCATACAAGAAGCTCTCACATCCGTAAAGTGAGCTCAGAGTGTTCAGAAAAGATTGGGGAAGACGTGGTAGGAATACTGGTGAAAATTCTCAATTCCGGGAATACAATTTGTGTTTACTAATGACACAGCTGATTCAGAGGAAGGAGTGCTGCGTATTGTGATTGAATGTTAGTGGAGCATCAGGCTACTGAACTATTGGAGGATCCACGTGCTGAGTTTTTTCTTGACTGTGCGGTAACAAGTTAACAAAGTCACCATTTTAAACATGAGAGAAGGTTGAAGTGGAATTAGCAGAGACCTCTTTGATCAAATGTTTGAGACAAGCCAGGAGGCGATAGCTGACGCAGAAGACATCTTCAGATCACATAACTTAACGGGGTTACAGGAGAAAAATGAAAATTTGAAGTAATTGTATCACGCACATACACAGAAAAAGAATCCGAAAGTATCCCTGAACAGTACCATCTTAAAAACAATGTTGTGACCACCACATATTCAGGCACACGGGGAATGGGCAGAGGTCCATCAAGTCGTAATGCCAGTGACTTTTAGAAAGTAGCTGTTGTTGGTGGCGCATGAGCTAATATGAAGGGCCATGTCGGATTGAAAACAAGTCAAGTAAAAATGCAAAACACTTTTACTGGCCTGGACTGCAGAAAGATACACTTAAAGTTTGCCAGACATGATTTGTACATGTCAGGTAATGGCAGAACAGAATGCGTGACTGGAAAAGCACAGCAGGTCACACAGCAACTAAGGGGAAGGAGAATCGACATACCAGGAAAAAGCCCTTCATCAAGAATCAAGCTGTTGGACTGGGAGTGCTGAGAGATAAATGGGAGAGTGGTGGGGCTGGGGTAAGATTGCTAACAATATAATCTGTCGATGAAGAAGGGGGAATTTGGCAGATCAGAGAGGAAGGTGGAGATGATATATTCGACAGACGATGTACAGGTCAAGAGGGCGATGTCCACTTGGAGGCTGAGGTCTGGGATAAGTTTGGGGGGCAGGAGAAGAAACTTGTGAAATGTACATTAATCCCCTCTGTTGCAGAGTTCCAAGGCGGAAGATGAGGTGTTCCACCTCAAGGTGTTAGGTGGTTAGGGTTAGGCAATGGAGGAGTTCCGGGACCGCCATGCACTTTTTGGTGTGGGAAGGGGTGTAAATATGTTCAGCCATGGGCAGTGGTGTTTGTTGGTGCGGGTCTCCCAGAGAAATTCTCTGAAATCGTCCACAATTTGGTGTCGTGTCTCTCCGATGTAGAGGAGACCACGTCTGGTGCAACAGACACAGTAGACGACACTTGCGAAAGTACAGGCAAATTTCTGTCGGATGTGGAAGTATCCTTGGACGGAAGTGAGTAGGGAGGTCTGTGAACAGCTTTTGTATTTTTTGCTCTGGCAGAAAAATGTGCTGGGATGGGGTGTAAGCCGGTGGGGAGCGTGGATCTGACAAGGGAATCGCAGATGGACTGGTCTCTCCGTTTGTTGTATTAGGTAGGTATAGTTTGTCAAGGAGGAAATGTACAGAATTACCAGGAGATGCGGAGAGTTCTTCAAGAAATAAGCATTTTATTTGCAAAGAAAAAACTGTGACAACAAGAAGGAGAATTCTTGATTGCCCCCGAATCCCAGAGTCCGTGGATCTGTGCACGTTTTTGTTATCATATTTTTGTTAGCTTATCAGCACGCCCAACTGGGTCAATCATAGTTATCTCTCTCCAGATCCATCATGACCAATAATGTTAGTACTTGTTTTCTCTCGTATTCTGCCGTTATGTTTTTCACCAACATTCCAGTTAATATTATTCTAATATCACGATTAGATATTTTACTCACACCTCTGCCATAATGGTCTTCCATCCTCGGCCTTACTTTTTATTATAATAATGTCATGTTTAGATATTTATTGTCTGCAACTTGTCACGAGCTGCCATGTTGTTATTTAGCAGACGAAGCTGACTTTACTAATTGTTGTTCGCTCAGCCTGTCAAAAGAACCTTTCAGCCCCAGTCTGATTCTGGTCATTGGTGTAGCAGCATTCGACTATTCTTAGCTCATCCTGCCACACTGGCACCATCCTGCCACGATAATCTTTTGACTAGTGTAACATTCCACAGATCTCGAGAAACAGCTTGCCAGTAGCCTTCATGCTTTGACCCTTCCCATGCTTTCATGCTCTTTATTTTCCATGTTCCCCAATTTGAGAAGTACTGGTAGCACCTAGAGACAGAACACTAAAAGCTCAGACTCGCTGATGCCCAATACAAGCTGTGTAGGTCCCAATACGGACTGAATAATTTTCAGAGACTTAGTCTTAATGGGTTCTCCCCCATACCTGGCGTCCCATTGGCCTAAGGCCTGTCATCCAATAACTGGAAAAGTTAAAAAAAAGACCCAAGACACCTTACAATCTTGGACGCGCATGTTCTTCAGAAGTAGCATTGGAGGTCGCATGTGGATTTATCTCTTGCACTGTCGCTGGTGTCAGATCGAAATTGTAGGAGGAGGAGGTGTTACCCCGGTTAGCTGAAATGACCACAAGTGGCCATGTAGTGATACGAACTGAAGAAACTTTTTAAATGTTAGGCACAAAAAAAGATGAAGGTGACAATAAGTAAACCCGCATCGATAATAAGACCAATCTTGACAAACCATGTTCCCCACATCTGTATCATGCTGTGACCACAAAGTGGTTGGTAATGTATTCCATTGCCCATTATCATATTGATCATCTTTCTCCACTGTCCCTCCCATAGTCTGCTGGGCTCTTACCTTGAGTTCCTTCGCAGTCCTTGACAGACTGCCTCGTTTGATTTTATCATATCTGCATCCCCTTATTCCCAAACCGCTGTTGTTTTCATGTGCCATTCTCCAAATGTTTTTACATGCCTGGCCGTATGTCCTAAGTCTTTAGATTAATAACACTCATTTCCCTGCATGTTTACGTATGGTGCGCTGCCAGGAACATACACCACTTTTCCAGGAACGCATTTCTCTTTAATTGAAAATCATCCCCTGATCCCCTATTACTTCTCAAGTATTGTGGTGCCACGACATTCTGATATCGCCGCCTCTCTAATGCCCCATCCTGATCCTCACTGTATCATATTGTAGCTCAGACGTAGGCGGTTTTGCTCCAGGTAACAGCATCAACCCTTCTGCTTCCCACTTCCCCAAATGTCTTGAAAATCAGTTGCTGTGTCACCTTTCCAATTAACATTAACATCTGTATACTCTTGCATCATTAATTGTATTTTACCATTTTCTATGAGTGAGCCCTGCTGTGTGTAATCCAATCTTACTTCAAACTGTACTAAAACATCCCTACCTAACAATTAATTGTCCTCTCCTTCGACGTGAGTATCGGGAAAACTATCGCTTTGCCTTCCAGTTCGAAGCTTAATGGAGCTGTATATCGAGTTAACTGTGATTTCCCCGAGAACTCCACAGTTTTATCATTTTTTTTACCATGGTAAGGCGAAAGGCATACTGCGGTTGCACAGAGGTTTATCTAGCTCCAGTATCTATCATCACTGGTGTCTGCCGCCCTTCGATATTAACTTGAACTACTTATTATTGATCAGATTCACATGTTACTACAGGGCAGCGCCCCTTCTGAAAAGGTTTCTCGGAGCATTCTTGCCATGTCTCATACAGGTTAACAGTTCCCCCTGGACCTGTAGGTGTCTGGGAATTGGCTGCCCCACTGTCTAGGCCTACTGTGTGGCAAAGAGCGTCTGGTCCACAAATGGCCTCCGAAAGGCTCGGTTGATAGCATCGTTTCTGGTTTACGTTGAGCCTGATTATTTTACATATTTCTTATTTCCATGTTACTACTTCCCTGTCCTTGGGAACCCCAGTTCTGGTGGCGTTGTTGTTTCTATCTGCCCTGACCTGGATACGCCATATGCGTGAAAGCTTCTCCAAAAACCTCCATTCCTAGCATGGGATTTCGGACCCTTTCCAGCCACTAATAACCTCCCCCTGCCCCCTTGTCTGGCAAGTGGTTAATGCCAGTGTAGATTACTGCGTCGGTTCTTACTAGCAACATATTTGTAGTCTTTCTTTTTCTTTATTGTTAAGTTCTTTGGGCTGCATTTGCTCCAGCTTCCTTTGCATCTCCTCCAGCTGTCCAGGCCGTTTATTTTTGTCATTTCGAAATATTTCAATTACATGAGCTATGCGGTCTCTAAATTCCTGGTGGCTCACTGATAATGTCAATCCCACCACCTCCTCCAGTCTTGTCCTGACTTGGGAGGGTGTTACCTTAATGATGGAATTTCGGAACACTGTAATCAGCAGCTGATTGCTCTCCATGTCTTTCTCTGTTTCCAGACTCCACTTTTTAAAACTTTTTTGCCCATTAAGGCGGCCGGGTTTTCATTGCCTCCCATTGGATCCCTTCTCAGAGCCTGGGTGCCCAATTTGGACGGATGGCAGTCTATTATGCCCCATCATGCATTCTGTCTCACTCGATCAAACACATTAAAACATCAATCTTTGGATTGTCTGCAGCATTTATGAAACGGGCTCGAACCACTATTTCCTTTAACTTCGGCAGCCCTACTAACCTGAACAGCACTGCCTTCAAATTTCTTATAGGCAGTCATCGCCCTGTAGTTTCATCTTCAAAAGCCCCGGTCCTCTTTCCCGCTCCTTCATATGAACTGCACAGTGCATTCGTCAGCTCTTCCAGGTCCTGAGTTCCTCAAGGTATGTATTGTGGGTTTCTTTCAGCTTTTATAAGCGGTGGCAGCATCCTTAGTGCTTTTTTCCATGTACCAGAGCAACAACTCAATGATGCCCCATCAGAATCTGAGTCCGATGACATTTCCAGTTCCTCCCATTCCTTGGCTACGGGGGCCTTTCTCTTTTCGTGTCTATCGTCACTGATTTCCACTTTATTTGCGTCACCTCAACTTCTTCTCTGTTCAGCCTGCCTTCTATGTTGCCATTATTCCTCAACTGCTCTTTCTTCCCTCAGACCACGCAGTACGTTAAACCCACATTTCTGCTTGCTTTGCTCTTGTTGTGTTGCTTCCATTTGCCCCTGCCGGTCTCTTTTCTCTCTTTCTCTTTATACCCTCAGTGCATTTTTGACTTCTTCACTTCTGTCACATTCTAACGGTCCCACTCTTTCTAATGTTCTCTTTATTACCGGACAATGCTTCAATGCCTCGTCAGTTGAGTAGGGAAGGGATCTACTCGACACATCTACACCTGCGTACAGTGGAAGGTTTGATTCATTCATTTCTGTTTCCATTAACCGCACAGCTTGTTCTCTTGCAGCTCGCCGAGTCACTATGTGTATCTGATATGCTTCCCTCAGTTTCATGTCCTCTTTCCTGAAAAGTTTTGTATTTCCATCTCCTGATCATACTTTTGGTTCCTATTTTAAGGTTTACCTTTAGTCACAGAGTCATAGGGATGTACAGCATGGAACCAGACCCTTCGGTCCAACCCGCCCATGCCGACCAGATATCCCAACCCAATCTAGTCCCACCTGCCAGCACTCGGCCCATATTGCTCCAGACCCTTCCTATTCATATCCGCATCCAAATGCCTCTTAAATGTTGCAATTGAACAAGCCTCCACCACTTCGTCTGGCAGCTCATTCCATACACGTACCACCCTCTGCGTGAAAAAGTCGCCCCTTAGGTCTCTTTTATATCTTTCCCCTCTCACCCTAAACCTATGCACTCTAGTTTTTGCCTCCCCGACCCCAGGGAAAAGACTTTGCCAATTTATCCTATCCATGCCTCTCAGAATTTTGTAAACATCTATAAGGTCACCCCTCAGCCTGCGACGCTCCAGGGAAAACAGCCCCAACCCGTTCAGCCTCTCCCTGTAGATCAGATCCTCCAACCCTGGCAACATCCTTGTAAATCTTTTCTGAACCCTTTCAAGTTTCACAACATCTTTCCGACAGGAAGGGGACCAGAATTGCACGCAATATTCCAACAGTGGCCTAACCAATGGCATGCACAGCCGCAACATGACCTCCCAACTTCTGTACTCAATACTCTGACCAATAAAGGAAAGCATACCAAACGCCTTCTTCGCTATCCAATCTACCTGCGACTCCACTTTCAAGGAGGTATGAACCTGTACTCCAAGGTCTCTTTGTTCAGCAACACTCCCTAGGACCTTACCATTAAATGTATAAGTCCTGCAAAGATTTGCTTTACCAAAATGCAGCAACTCGCATTTATTTGAATTAAACTCCATCTGCCAATTCGCAGCCCGTTGGCCCATCTGGTCAAGATCCTGTTTTTGTCTGAGGTAACCCTCTTCGCTGTCCACTACACCACCAATTTTGGTGTCATCTGCAAACTTACTAACTGTACCTCTTATGCTCGCATTCAAATCATTTCTGTAAATGACAAAAAGTAGAGGGCCCAGCACTGATCTTTGTGGCACTCCACTGGTCACAGGCCTCCAGTCTGAAAAACAACGCTCCACCACCACCCTCTGTCTTCAACCTTTGAGCCAGTTCTGTATCCAAATGGCTCGTTCTCCCTGTATTCCATGAGATCTAACTTTGGTAATCAGTCTCCCATGGGGAAGCGTGTCGAACGCCTTATAGTTCTTATAGTTCGAAGTTAGTTCTTCCATCTTATTACACATGTTTATATCTAAGATATCTCCTTTTGGCCATTTAGTCAACAGCATCTCAGCTCTATTTCAGCATTTTTCAGAAACTTTGCAATATCATCCTCTGTTACATGTTATTTTCCGCCCAGTATCACACATGCATTCCATTTATTCTTTATTAGACTCTCGTCCATTCAACTGTCAGGTAGTCCTTACTTTGGACAAAAAAACAATATTTTACCTAACCCGTTTCCTTCGAAGCAGGTGGCTTTAAAAAATGGTCTATTCGTGCTTTTAGTAAAAAAAATTCTCCTTACATATTTTGCCCAACTGTTCAGCCACTCATTTCCGTCCGGCGGTATCTCAAGGATCTTATATTCAACACATCGAACTTTTATTAACACCACGCAGAATTTTACTCAGCCAATTACTGCGTTCTATTCTTATTGTCCCCTTCCCGCACTGCACAGTGTTCTTGATTAATTGGCCACGTCTACTTCAGCCGCAATGTACCCCTCGCTTTTTGGATCTTGCACCAACCAGCAGGTGTCCGCACCTCCGAGTCAGCGAAGACAAACGCAAGCCAAAAGAATATAGTCCGAATTAATAGAAAAAATGCTTCCTACTTTCTGTTGAGTGCACTTTTTCTGTCAGTCTCTGGAATGCCCCCGGCAGTCCGAGAAACGCCCGCTTGTTGCCGCCATTTGTCCAGATCGGTCTTTGCACGTCTCTGCTTGCAGCGCCAAATAGGTCGTGGAGAAAACGTAGAGAATCAGCTGGAGAGATGAACAGTTGTTCAAGACGTAGGTCCTTTATATGCAAACAAAAACAGTGACAACAAGCGAATTATTGATTGCCTCCGACCTTCAGAGTCCGTTTCTCTTCATACCTTTTTCTTATCATTTTTTGTTAGCTTATCAGCATGCCCAAATGGGTTAGTCAGATCTATCACTCTCTCGATATATCATAACCAATATTTAGCTCCTGTTTTCTGTCTCCTTCTGCCGCTATGTTTTTTCCCGTCATTCTACATAATATTATTCTAATATCACGATTAGATATTTAACTACCACTTCTGCAACAATGGTCTTCCACCATAGTTCGTCCTTAGTATTATTATAATAACATGGTTAGATATTTATTATCCCCAACCTGTTTCAAACTGTCACGATGGTATTTAGCGTATGAGACTGACTTGACCAATTGCAGTTATCTCAGCCGGCTGCAGTAAACTTTCAGCCCCAGTCTGAGTCTACTCCCTGGTGTAGCAGCATTCCACTAATAGTATATCACCCTGCCACAGAGGTGCCATTCTGCCACGGTGACATTTTGACTTGTGTCACATTCCACAGACCACTTTTAAGAGATCAGTAGTGATCTTCATGCTTCTACCCTTCCCATGCATTCATGCTCTTGGTTCCAGTGCAGAGGTGCGGACAATTTTGGAGATGCGTTTGATGGCATTGTCGAACACTTGGGATAGCAAATTGCGGAATTTGAACAATAAAGTCATCTGCGATTTTTTGTGGTGTAATTAGCCATCCTGTGAATATCTGTGGTTGAGGAGGAGGAGCTGGGAAAAAGGGATGGAGGTTCTACATTTGGCAGGTACTGAAGAGATGTAGTACAGGTAGCTGTGTGAGTCGGTGCGTTTGTAGGTGTCCGTAGGTCGCCAGAGATGGGAGTGGAGAGGTGGAGGAAGGGCAGAGAGCTGTCGGAGAGAGTCCAGGTCAATTTGACATCTGGATGAAATATATTACTGAAGTACATAAAGTGGGTGGCGCTGATACAGTGATTGACGTCGCGGAGAAAAAGGTGGAATGCAGCTGCAGAAGGTGGAATGTTCCACGTACCCAAGAAAGAGGCCGGTATAGCAGGGGCCCAGGCGGGTGCCCATTGCTACCCCTTTGGTTTGGAGAAAGTGGCAGAATTAGAAGGATACGTTTTCAGAGTGAGTACCCGTTTGCCTATATGAATGAGAATGTCAACAGAAAGGCCCTAGTTGGGACGACATGAGAGGAAGAAATGGAGGGCTTGGAGGCCTTCGTCGGGATGGTTAGATGTGCACAGGGAAGATGAGGTGTAGCGGGCCGGGTAAATGAACATTTTGTAGGAAGTGAAGGCTGTGGGCAGTGTCGCAAACATACGCGCAGAGTTGCAGGGAAACGAGTGGTGTCACGTTATGCAGAAATGATTTCACTGGGACAGGAGCAATTTGAGACAATGGGTCGAAGGGGAAGTAAATGTGTGAATCTTAAGTAGGATGTGGAATCGGGAGGTGTGGTGTTCTCGGACTTTGAATTTGAATGCTTTGGGTGGGATATGCCCAGAGGTGATGAAATGTGGATGGTCCTGATCCTCACAAAACACCACACCAAACTCTGTAAAAATCACATCATCCTTCGTCACGTCCACCACCTACAAGCAGATCCGACTAATTGGTATACAGTTCCCTCTCCACGACACTCAGCGCTTCTGAGAGACCAAACCCTCTGCGTATCTTTTGTGAGATCCACGCTCCCCACGCTTCCACCAGCCCACACTCTGCCTCCCGGTATTTTACCCTGCCACCATGAGAAGTGGAAAATGTGAACCCACTGCAGCCCGTCACCTATGTCTAAGGCCCCAAAGGATCCTTCCACATCAAACAGAAATATTCCTGTACTTCCACACATGTCATCTACTGTATCTTTTGCAACCAATGTAGCCTCCTCGACATCAAGGAGATGGCACAACCAAATTGTGGATCATTTCAGAGAACATCTCTGGAAAGTCAGCTCCAAACAACTCCACCGCCCTGTGGCTGAACACTTCAACTCACCCTCCCACTCCAACAAGGACATGCAGGTCACGTGCCTCTTCCATTGCCAAACCCTAACAACTGAAGCCTGGGGGAAGAATGCCTTATCGTCCGCCTTGGGACCTTACACCACATAAGATTAATGTGGATTTCACTGGTTTTCTAAATTCCCCTCCCCTCCCACCTTCTCCCAGTCCCAAACCTCTATCTCGGCACCGCCCTCTTGAACTGTTCATCATCTTTCACATTGATCCACTCAACTTGCCTCTCTTACTTATCCTGTTCTCCCTCACCTTATGTACATATTATATTCTCAGCTACCTTCCCCACAGCCTCACCCCCTCCCGTTTAATTCCCAGTCCCTCGGCTCAGAATCATCTTACCTCGTGAGGGACTTATGCCCGAAAAGTCGATTCACCTGTTCCTCAGATGCAGCTTGACCTGATATGGTTTTCCAGCGCGGCACTCTCGACTCTGATATCCATCATGTGCAGTCCTCACTTTCTCCGAGGTAATTAGAAAACCACAGACAGTAATGAAACCCACATCTTTAATGTGTATTCCTGCATTTGAGAACGGTTTAGAAGATTATTAAATGGTTATGCAGAGTCCCGGAAGACAACCAGAAACAAAAAAAAAAGAATCAGTCTTTGTTATTTATAATGGATGGATCCAGTTCATTTCCAGACTCATTTGGGGGCCATGTATCCCATTCTATTCTGTTTTGATAATAAATGCTGAAACAACAATACTCTAAACGTGATAAGATCCAGTCACGATGTACTGAAACTCGTCTTGCACGAAACACTTGTGCAATTTTCTTCCAGCAATCTTTTCACAACATAAGATATATTTCACTGTTCATTTGCTGTCTCTTCCCATACTGCCTGTCAAATAGTTCCAAACAACAACTGCATCTGAATGACATCGAGTTCAGGTGTTCGCGAAGACTGCTCACCACATCCGAGTACATAATCGTTGTTAAAATGGATATCCCCATATTTCCTTAATAATTAAGTAAAGACGTCTGCATCATCAAATCTAATTGACAATATTACGCAGGGAATGTAAGTCTGACCTTGAAAACGCAATCTATATCCCTGATTGGACGATTTTCGGGAACTTGGGCTACTCAAGTTGATTCGACATCCTGAACTTGACGTTAGCCCAGGTAAATGAAACGTCTGAGTGATAACTCCTTTCCTGCAATGGGTAAAATTCAAGGGGAACATGTTTTTTGTTGCTATGCATACAAGTCACGATGAGAGTTGCGAAATGTTAAAATTTTGTCATCAAAAATGCGTATTTTAATTAGACTTTACTGATTCCATTCTGTTAGATTATTGTTGCCCCGACCTCCGCTTTCAAAATCAGAGATCAGTGCAAAATGTAATGATCTCATGTCATTTGCCTTCCTTGATTTGAGCGTCGTCATCCATGACGCCGCATCACAAATATTAAATAAATCTCGCTCTGATTTCAAGTTCGTGCATGAATAAGAATGCAGTTTGCTTCGCCCTCGCATATGCATTCATTTATTTTCTTAACTGTTTACTCCACTGTCCAACTCTGTCCAAGTCCGGTTATGTGCATCAAATGCAGCAAAAGAAGTAACTGGTTCTTTCTTCTCCAGTGACTCACACAGCTTGCTATGCATCACAGAAACATGTAAATACATTTCAACCAGATTGGACGTGATGGGGTGTCGTCCCTCAAATATCTCATCATGACCCAAGGTGTTCTGTCACAGTTGGAACACGAGCATCTAACCCACAATGCAATAAATTGCCAAGGTCTCTCTTGTACACAAAAGCAGAACAAATCCAAGATGGCCAATTACAACAACTCAGCCTACTCTTGATCATCAGTAAAATGATAGAAACTATCATCAACAGTGCAATCAAGCAGGAGAAAATAAATAACAGTCTGGACTAGATATAACCCAGGTCAATTTGAATTTCACACAGTGCAGCCGATTCCGAATGATGAAATTGTGTTCCAGAACACGGCGCGGGACGAAGTTGAGTCCAGCCCAGCCTGTGGAGATAACTCATGGAGCCAGGCTCCAGGGCAGAGGCCAGCGAGGCCCGCTGTTATGATACCCACGAGAATAATCTGATCAACAATGCCGGCTTTGGGTTCCACCATGACCTCACTACAACTTTCTTTCAAACATGGACAAAGGAGCTCAATTCCAGTGGTGAGTTAACATCAGCCCTTGTCATCAAGGCCGCATTCGACCACATACGTCATCAAGGAGCTCTATTATTACTGGAATCAATGTTTATCAGGAGGCAAAATCTCCAGGGCTTGAAGTCACACCACGTACAGAAGATTATAGTCATGTGTGCTGGCGCTCAGTCATCGCACCTCCAGGTTATCTCTGCACAAATTCTCCCAGGTAACGTCGCAGGCTAAACAAGCTTTACTTGCTTCATCAGTGGCCTTAGCTTCATCACAGAGTCAGAAGTGGGGATGTTCGCTGGAGCCTGCACAATGGTTTCCACAATTCATGAGTCAAAACATACTGAAACAGTCCATGCGCAAATGAAGTGAGACCTGGACAATATCGAGGGATGGGCTGACAAATGATAGGCAACATTTGCACAACAGAAATGCCAGACTCTGGCGATCAGTATCAAAAAGTGCAGTGTTGGAAAAGCACAGTCAGTCAGGCAGCATCCGAAGAGTAGGAAAGTCGACGTTACAAGAATAAGATCTTCATCATGAATGTGAAGGAGGGCCAAGGGAGCTGACAGATCGATGGTTCGGCTGTACTGGGATAAATTAGCTGATAATGCAATAGCTGGTAGAAGGTGGTGGGGTTGATTGTGTAAGGTTGGTGTGAACAGTGGAGCATATGCGTGGGAAAGGATATGCACATGTAGGACATGTCACGATGGCAGTACCGACTCCGAGGGGTGATGTTGGGATAAGGTAGGGGGAGGAGAGATGAGTAAAAATATTAAATCGACATTCGACCCATGTCGAGGGTCCCAAGGTGGACGATGAAGCATTCTTCCTCCAGTCGTCAGGTGGCTGGAATGTGGTGGAGGAGGAAGCCAGGGACGTGCATGCCCTTGCCACGGAGGAAGGTGGCATTAAGGTTTTCGGCCACAGGGCAGTGAGGTTGTTTAGTGCATGTGTCCCAGTGATTTCCTCTGAAACATTCCACAATTTGGCGGCACGTCTGAAAAATGTTGTGGAGACCACATTGAGAACAGCGAACGTTTGTTTTGGTGCAGGACAAACTGTGTCGATTGTGGAAGGATTTTTAGCTACTTGGATTGAGGTGACAGTTAGAATTGTGGGCACAGGTTTTACAAATTTTGCGGTGGCAAGGGAAGGTGCGGAGAGAGGAGCATGGGGTGGTGATGGGTGTGGATGCAACAAAGGATTCGTGGAGCGAATGATCTGTGTGGAACGCAGTTAGGGGTAGGGAGGGAAATATATCCCTCGTAGCGGTGTCAGTTTGTCAATGGCAGAAATGGTGGAGGATGATTTGGTCTATTTGGAGGTTGGTGGTTAGAAAGCGAAAACGGAGGTTTTTCTAATTATTGTGATTTTGCGAGAGTGGTTCAAGGGCCAATTGTGTGGTGTGGAGGAGATGCGCTAAATGGTAATGTTGACAACGTGAGTAGGGAAATCGCTTTCTTTGAAGAAGGAGACAACCTGGGATTTTCTATGGTGGCATTGGTCCACTTGGTAGCAGGAAATGTGGAGTTGGAGGAAATACGAGTCTGAGATTGAGTTTTTACAGGAAGTGAGCAGATGTAGTCCAGGTGTCGGTGTATTTGAAGTAGATGTCTGTGTTGATTCAGTCGCCATTAAATGAGTTTGGGCAGGTTCATGAAGATGTGGGAGGTGTCCAAGATGGGCCAGGTGAACGAGAGGTGAGTGTGGAAGGTGTTTGTGAATTGATGGCGTGATCAACCTCCTCGTGGGAGTGCAAGCAGCCGCCCATACAGTCATGAATATAGTGGAGGAAAATGTTGGGAATGGTGCCGAAGTTGCTGCAGTAGATGGAATGTTCCACGTAACCGACGAGGAGACTGAGATATCTTAGGCCCAAGCGGTACCCATCGCTACCGCTTTGGGAGGGAGAAAGTGCGATAATTCAAAGGAGACATTTTTGAGGCTATGACCATTACGCACACCAGTCTATCTAACCACTGTCCCTTAACATTCAAGGTTTTGCCATCACTGAATGCCCCACTGTCACCACCCTAGAAGTTATCACTGCCTAGAAACCCCTGTGAACACATCATAGAAATGCAGTGGCTGCAAACACAGGTCAGACACGAATAATATTTCGACATAAAACTTACCTTATGACTCCCCAAATCTTATCCGCCATCTAAAAACACACATCATGAATCTGGTGGAATACTCCCTAATTATTTTTATTAGTGCCTCTCGAACAACACTCAAGAGGCTTGGCCTCATACAGAACAATGCAAGCCATTTGATATCCATAAGAATCTACTCCTACCACCCGCGATGCTCAATAGTAGCACTGTGTAGAATTTGCAAGATACATAGAAGTAATGATCCAGAGATCTTCAGAGAGGGCCTTTCCAACCCACAGCTTCTTGTATTTGAAGGACACGGGCTGAAGATGCTTGGGAATGCCAACAGCTTCATGTTTCCCACCAAGCCACTTACCGAAGCCTCTTATCGTTTTGACTTGGAAATATATTGCTATTCCTTCACTGTTCCTGAGTCAACATGCTGAAACTTCTAAGCTTACATCATGATGGGTCAACCCAAAATAGGTGGAAGTTCGTAGTTCAAGAAGTTTTCTTACCACTACTTTTGCAACAAAGCCTAGCGATGGACAATTAAAAAAAAAATTGGCTCGTCAACGATGTCCGCATCCTACAGATGATTTTTTTCCAAATACCAGGCAGTGTCGAAAACCAATCTCGACACACTGTAGATATTTGTAAACATTCGTTGGAGACCAGGCGAGCAGACTGCAGTTATGAATTCATTTCCTTTATCTCACTAATTTCACAGATTTGCTGTGGCTTAAGATAATGTTAGATGGTGTTATGAAAAAAAATGAACAATCATTTGCACAACCTAGAATTTGAAATTAATCTCAGTGAATCAAAGAATATTGAAATGGCGTGCTATCGATTTCAAATATGAGAAAGTAGAGGACTGCAAATGTTGAAGATTAGAATCGACTGTTTGGTGCTGAAACAGTACAGGATGTCAGGCAGCAGACCATGAGCAGGAGAATCGAGTTTTCGGTTAAAAGCCCTTCCTGATTATCCTCCTTCCTGATGAAGGGTTTTCTGCCTGAAACATCAATTCTCCTGTCCCTCAGATGCTGCTTAACGTGCTGTGCAATCCAGCACCACACTCTCGACTATCGATTTCATGTTCTACTGTCGACCGAGGCAGGTGATCAAGATGAAACAACACAGTCTCGAAAATTTCTGAAAGTCCACAAAAATATGTGAAGAGGTGGATTGCCTTGAATAAGAGGTCAAATCTAAGGAATTCCCGAATAATATCGAAATCTATCTTTAACTGTGATCGCCTAGAACAGTAGAAAGGACACGATGGATGGAAGTATTTAATTATGTTTCTCCGGGTGTCATACTGTGATATTTCAGCAATTTGTTACTGTTCACAATATTCATCCATAAAGTGCAGTGCATGCTATGTTATCGAGTTCATTTAAGGCTGAGTGGTTCTAGTCCGTGCTATTCAGGGGACTGAATGAATTTGTGGAGGGGCAACACATCAATAACATGATGGTACAATCAGATCAGACATAATAATTTTTGACAAGGGGACAGATGTTCAATGCCAAATTACTTCGATTTATTCACATCAGAGAGAACGTCATGATCTGACTGGTTTTCTTTCACGATTTTATTTTTGGGAGTTCATTGTTTCCAACATCGATCGTTGCAAGTTCAGCAACCCTTTTCAGTGAGTCACAATCTCATATTCATATATTCCTGTTGACATATTCAGTTTAATGTCTTAAATTCTTCAATAATATTTCAAACATTGAATGTTTTTACCCAAGAAATTACCTCTAGACATGTTCCACAAAGTACATTTGAGTGACAATTATTCAGTGCTATATTTTATCCCGTGACCACTTTAGGTTGCGAATATCATTGCGGAACATTTACAAATCTATCATGCTTAAATGCTTCAGAAGGTTCGACGTCTATGCCCAGTGCCTCAATATTTTAATTCCTTTACTTATTGCAGAAATTTCACGACTGTTACCCAAGCCGGTTGTACCTCTTCTAAAATGCACAACTCATCCTGGTGCAATCCGCATTGGAATACAAGTGGTTAACTGAATCTGTTTATTCCAAGACTAATTAATGCCTGCTTATAAGAATGCTAATTATCTCATTTAAGGCTTTACCGTCAGGCACCACGCATGTTGAAACCACACGGGAGGGTTTGGACCTTCTATTAATTCGGGATTTCTCTCAATCTACTACCTTTCCAAGCGAACTGGGAACTGTGAATCCAGAAAGAAGAAGAAGTGATTCAGAACGTAAGAGTGAAATTTGAATCCTACACCAACTGAACAACACCTAATGCAACAGATATAAATCTATCCACAGAAGATGATAAACAGCACTTAAATGCGATAGAAGTGGACCATACTCGAAGAACAGTGATTTGTAAGATGATCACAACGGATATCAATACGACAATGTTCCGTCAGAATGTGACAATCATTAACAGGAGCGTGCACTATGCGTTTCACGAACTTTCCACACGTTATGACAAACTAACAATACATTGGCGAGTTTATCACCTTCTTCGAATTATCCAAGCAGGATATTATCCAATGCTGGCACTTGTTGGTGTCCCTGGTAAGGCAAGATTTCTGTTTTCTTTTATTTCTTAAGTCTGTGATCGGTTATACCTGCAAAACATTTGAAATCTGCGCCGGCCAAATCCAATGGTTTCAATCCAGTCTTGAAATGTTCTTTGCTGTTGACAATCTGAACTGCCCCTGAATCAATACTTAGGGAAAAACCCTTAATACATTAGATATGTTCAGACAGATATTCTAACCAACCTGCTTAATATGTAATTTTCTACCTCTCGGGGAGTTGGAACTTCTGGCTCCGCATATGGGACTAATGCTATATCACAGGAAGACTGAACCCATATGAATTCCTGAAGAAGGGCCTGTGCCCGAAACGTCGAATCTCCTGTTCCCTGGATGCTGCCTGACCTGCTGTGCTGTTCCAGCAATAAGGTTTCAACATATGAATTCCAACAACAATCTCGCCCATTTACTCCCTAATAATAATACACTTCATACTAGGTATCATTTATTCCATGTGTGCCTGCGGAATAGGTCTGGGCAAAGCAATTTAAAATAACGGATGTTTAATCATAGCTTTCCTCATCTGAGTTCTCAGTTAAACGTCTGACCACTTAGTGCATACTTCATCTTTCCAATGTAACATCTAAAACCAAAATCAATCAACATCTCACAGGATTTCAGATATTGTATCATGTTTTTGTTTATTTTCCGAAGAGTTCCAGTAGACTCCAACAATCTACCACTCATCCCTTCCCTGATCTTGACAAAACCAAAATGATCTGATATATTAAAAGACAGAATATCAGTAAAGTATTGGAAACATTGTATGAATGAAGACTTATATTAATTGACTCAGTGGCTGCAGTTTTAACATGCAATCTTCACACTGTTACGATAATAATACAATGGAATTTGGGTACACAAAATTGTGTAAATATTCAGTGGCCAATTCAGTGCTCTAACTTAAAAAAAGAAAAGAAAATGTTATGAACAACTCACGTTCAATCTTACATCCACGAAGATGTACACACATGTAGTCACACATGTACAATTTTTAGCTCATCTGAACGTTTTGATGGTAACTGGTACATGACAAATGTACCTCACAAATCTTTATTGTGCTCAATGAATAGCAGCGTTGCTCGCCTGAAGCATGTGAAATCTCGTACCGTCAATCAGATGTCCAAATTTGTCAGTAGTCTCAATCCTCTGACGTGCCCGTGCCCTATTTTTTCCATATGCCCCCTAATTTATTTTGCTTATACTATTATTAACAGTGCTCTGTATTTCGCGCTGTCCACGGTTTTAGTCAATGCAAGAACTACTGAATACAATGCTATCAAGGCCAGAAACTGGTTGACATTCCAGGTTGCGCAGGTAGCCACTGCCACAGATGTTGTTCTGGTGTGAAAAGAATGATTCATTTCTTTCAACTTTGATTGTTTTATTGAAACATTTCCGATGGTATTATATTATTTGCTCACGTATGATGGTCTCGAGTGTCCATGTACTTAGGAGTATGGAAGACTGCTCCAATTTATGTATAAATCTTTGAACATGGAACATCGAACATTATAATGCTGTACTAGCCCTTTGGTCCTCGATTTTACGCCGAACTGTGGAACCAATCTGAAGGATATCTGTCCTACACGGTTCCATTTCCCTCCATATGTTTATCTAATGACAACTTAAATGCCCTTAAATTTGACGAATATAATACAGTTGCAGGCAAAGCATTCCGCGCCTCTTCCACTCTCTGAATTCAGACATCTGTTCTGCATTTATGACCCCTCAATTAATATCTATGTACCTTCGTGCGAGCTATCAATAACAGAGAAAAAGCACTCACTGTTCATCCTATCTCACCATCTGATTATCTTGTATGTCTCAGCTAAGTTACCTTCGTCTCTCTCATGACATCACCCTCACGTGCCTTAACCTTTCCTCATAAGAAATCCCTCCAAACAACACAACAGCCGGATAAATCGCATCTGATCCCTGTGCTTGTTTTGAAACATGGTTTCATTTTAGTTCAATCACAGGATGTTAGCGTTTAATAGTTTTGCCAGTATTTCCTGCTCATATTTCGTTACCATTGGGAATGATTGCAGTTCATTGTGTCGACGATATGCACTGCTTTTGTTCAACAATGGTCGTCCAGGAAGTGTACGTTCGTAGATTTGTTGAGAATCCATTTGGATGCGTTGGCCCGGATGGTGTCCAGCTTCTTGAATGTTGTTGCAGTTGCAGTCATTTGACCAGTTTGGTACTATTTCATAATGTCGTGGCAGAAAACGAAAAGTTCATCAGAAATCTGAAGCAAAGGCAGGTAAGTCTGGAGAAATGGCAGCAGTAGTGAGCGGATAAAAGAAGAGGCTACATTTCTGATTACGTGACCCTAAATCTAAATGAACCAAACTATTTAAGCAGACAACTTATTTATGTCTTGTCGACGGCCAAACGACGCTATGGGAATACAAATAGTAAGGGGCTAGCTGCAAGATTCCTGTGTCCTGCTACTGAAGCTATTGTATGCACATGAGTTTTGCTGTCAGATTCGGGTCAATGGTAACCACTTGGCAGATTTTGGCAGACTGTAATTCAGTGCTTGCAACACCATGGACTATCAATGACGCTGGTTAGATTGCCTCCTGTTGGTGGTAATCAGAGCTGGAATTTTCTGTGATACACAGTCATTTACAACTTATTAGAACTATCACTTTTGCTTGCCAGGTCTTGTGCATTTGAACATGGATTAGTGCACGCCTGCAGACTCAACTTTATTGATTGTTTGATTGATTTATTGTTGTCACATGTACTGAGATACATGGAATACTGTTATTTTGATTGGCATACGGACAGATTCCAGCATAAAAAGTGCATCAATTACCCAGACTTGTGTGCAGAATATCCCAGTGACTGAGTTTACATGCAGAGAGTGAGATCAGAATTATTTTTTTTAAGTGGGTGTGTGTGTGATCAGTTTAGAAGTCTGAATTCAGCGAGGAAGAATTTATTCTTAAATGTATTCGCACATACATTCAACTTTTCTATATTCTGCCCGACAGAAATTTACGCAATATTCCAAATGTGGCCTGGTAAATATGTCAATAATCTGTTATATGACGTGCCAAGTCTTGTACTCGATGCACCGTTTGATGAAGGAAAGCATGCTGTGTGCCTTCCTGACGACTCTATCGAGCTGCGTTGTCACATTCAGGGCACGATGGACCTGAACACCGAGATTTCTGTGTACATCAATGTTCCCTCGGGCTTTTCCATTTGCTGGATAGTTCGCTCTTTTATTGGACCTTCCACAATCCATCAGCTCGCAATTTCTGGGTTCTAACATATGCTATTTCCAATATATCTATATTCTGTTGTATTTTCTGACAGTCTCCATTCACATTCTACTACTCTACCAATTTTATTGTCATCTACAAACTTGCTCCTCAGACGACCTGTGTCTTCCAATAGAACATGAATGTATATATCACACACAACAGTGGTCCCAGCACTGATTCCTATGGAACACCAGTTGTCACAGTTCTCCATTTTGAGAAACTCCCTTCCGCTATTACACTCTGTATCCTGTTGCCCAGCCAGTTTTTTTATCCATCTCGCTAGTACACCCAGGATCCCATGCGACCTCACTTTCTCTAACAGCCTACCATGTGTAATCTTGTCAAATGTCTTATTGAAGTCGATGACTACAACATTTACACAGCACTTCGCCCAATCAACCTTGTCACTTCCTCAAAGAACTTCTTAAATTGGTAAGAAATGCTCTTTCGCGCACAAAACAATGTGGCCTTTAACTGATAAGCCCATTGCATTTCAAATGTAAATCCATTTTATGTTACAATCACACAAAAAGAAAATGTTACAATAACGCGAAAAAAAGGAAATAGAGAAGACTTACCTTATGAACACGTCACAGAGTACGCTTCTTTGGTTGGAGTTTGGAGTGGGTAAGAGAAACTACTCCTCTCGTGAGCAGGGTTCAGCCGCTGCCCAATTGCATCAGGTCACTCCCTTTAAAAAGTGCAATTCAATTGCTCCGATTGAGATCCTTGTTCTCAGCGCTCCCGCTGATGCTGAAAATGGTGGCAGATGACGTTCGAGGTAACTCCGTTCAGAGGGAAATTTACCTTCTAGGCAGCCTCGTGGTTTACTCTTGCTACTCCTGCTGCTGCGCAAAATGAACACCAATGATTCTCGAGATAAGTCCTTTAAAAGAGAAACTTACCTGCTCGACAGTCTCCTAGTCATCATTCATAGCGTTCCCGTTGCTGCTGAAAATGGAGGCAGCTGACACTGGAGGTAACTGACACTGGAGGTAAGTCCTTTTAGAAGGAAATTTCCATTCCTGGCCGTCCCCTGATATTCGCTCTCACAGCTGCTGCTGATGACAAAAATGTAGGACCCTGACTCTCGACACAAGTCCTTTCTGATGGAAACTACGTTCCCAGCATCAACCTGGATGTGGATCTCTCAACTTCAGCTGCTGCTGAAAACGAAAGGCGCTGATGCTCGAGCTAACTCCTTTCAGAGGGAAACATACATTCCCAGCAGCTCCCGGTCATCGCTCTCACCAAACTGGTAGAGGAATTGAGTTCCGGAGTCCTGAGGTCATGATGCAGTTGTATAAGACTCTGGTACGGCCGCATCTGGAATATTGTGTGCAGTTTTGGTCGCCATACTATAGGAAGGATGTGGAGGCATTGGAACGGGTGCAGAGGAGGTTTACCAGGATGTTGCCTGGTATGAAAGGAAAATCGTATGAGGAAAGACTGAGGCACTTGGGGCTGTTTTCACTAGAGAAAAGAAGGTTTAGGGGTGACTTGATTGAGGTGTACAAGATGATTAGGGGGTTAGATAGGGTCGACAGTATGAACCTTTTCCCGCGTATTGAGTCGGGTATTACAAGGGGGCATAGCTTTAAATTAAGGGGGGGTAGATATAGGACTGATGTTAGGGGTAGGTTCTTCACTCAGCGAGTTGTTAGTTCATGGAATGCCCTGCCAGTAACAGTGGTGGACTCTCCCTCTTTATGGGCATTTAAGAGGGCATTGGATAGGTATATGGAGGATAGTGGGTTAGTGTAGTTTAGGTGGGCTTGGATCGGCGCAACATCGAGGGCCCAAGGGCCTGTACTGCGCTGTATTCTTCTATGTTCTATGTTCTATGTTCTAACTAACGATTGTTGTAAACGAAGGCTGCTGACTCATGACGTAAGTCTGTCAGAGGGAAAGTTACCTTCCCAGCAGCCCTCTGCCCTCGATATCACGGCCCCGCTGCTGAGTAAACTAAGGCCACAAAATCTGGAGGCAAGTTCTTTTGGCGGAAATCTTACTTTGGCACAACACTCTGGTTCTTCATCACACCACTCCCGTTGCTGATGAAAATGCAGAACGCTGAATCTCGAGTTCAGAACCTTTAGAGGCAAATTTGCCTTCCTGGCCTTCGCTGGTCCTCTTTGCCCGCAACTGTAAATAGAGGCTGTTGAATCTCAAGTTAAGTCCTTTTGGAGGGAAATTTAAATTCCTGGCAGTTTCCTGGTTCTCACTCTCACTTCTTCTGGTGTAAATCGAGGGCATTGACTCTCGAGGTTAGTCCTTTTAGAATAAAGTTTACTTCCCGGTGCCCCCTTGATTCTCGCCCTCACTGCTCCCGCTGCTCGTGATAATGGAGGCTAATCACTCTTGAGACACGTCCATTTTGGCGAATGTCAAAGGATCAAGGGAATTTTGTGGGCTGAAGTTGATGAAAATCATGATGAACCTATCGAAGTGCTTTCAAATTACGAAAGTTAGCGGCACCAGGAGACAGGGAGAGACGCAAGCTGTGCGATTTGTCGTTGGTAAGCAGGTTTGCAATAGTCTTCTGGAAGAAGGTGGGCAGTTATGATTGTAGTGAGGAGCAGTTAAATACGCCTGTGAAGTTTCCCACCAGCTAGTCCGCACAGGATCTAAGTGCAGTGCTGTGGATTCTGTCGAGGCCAGTGGCTGTCCGGGAGTAATCTCTTAAGAAGTTCAATCTGTTGTGGTAATCGTGGTTACGTTGCATCCCAGGCTGCTGTGATAACAAGCTTACAATGCTTTGAACTCATCGTGTTGTGATGTACCATTGTCCTCAATTCTGTTCAAATTCTCTTTGTAGTTTGATGTGTGTGAAAGTCTTTCCGTAATTGACGGTGCACACATCAAGATTTGTTTCGTGTTGCGCCTTGTCATCTCCGATGGACGTATAAACGGCTTACTTGGATTTTTTTGTATCGAGCAAGTTTGTTTTTCCTTTGACTTTGAATTCATTTGGGACAGGAACTCTCATTTCGTCCGTGTTATCCACATTGCGAACATTCAGATTACACTCTTCAGCGCACTGTCTTCTGCACACTAATGACCTTCGTGATGGTACTGGCATATTTGCTTAGACTGGGCACTGAGTACTTGAATGCAGCACCGTCCACTTATTCTAGGAAGTCCTGTAATAGCCATCCATTGCCCAGAGCAATACTGCACTACTTTCTATATTAGATGCTCACGCACCAATTCCTTCTTGTCATCCAGGTGGAGCGGGAAACAGACCTACAATCTGATGTTCAAAAATGTGAATGGTGAATGGACTGATAGAAATCTTTGAGGGTGGTGTATCTGCGGTCAAGGAAGTTCAGACGACTGGTGGAACAGGAGACATATTTGTAGCCCGTGCTTAAGGTTTGCCTGGTTAAAGTCACCAAGAAGAAAGTTTAAGGATGTCCAGCACATCTCCCAACATGGCAGTTGCTACGAATCGGCCGCGGATGTGTTTGAGCGAAGTCTGCTATTCTGGGAGGTGCGCTATGGCGTCGTGGGCACGATTCGTGACTATGAGAATGGGAGGGCATGATGCAGCCTGTTCAGTCGGGCTTCCACGATGTGGGATCACCGTATTTCTTGGTCACACGGTGTCTGGGCTTTGGTTCCAACCTTCTGTGAATTCGGACCTGCTAGTTTCGGCAAGTCAATGCTTCATGAGAACTTGCCGTCGTCTGGTTGGCTTGGTATACGTCACCGTGTGGCCAGTTCTTGCTTGCAGGATAAATGGAACTGAGTTCTGGGTTTTCACGAGTAGGCCGAGTTTGTGGGAAGATGGTAGGCCATTATTACCTTGGGCCTGAAATTGCAGAAAAGGTTTCCGAACCCTGTCAACCATAGAATCTTTACAACTGAAAGAAGTTTCAAGCAAACTTTGTGAGCATTTCTGATAGAATTGATATTAAGGTTAAAACAGCAAACTGATTTAAAACATGGAAATGGAGATCTGCTATCGACCACTTACGAAATGTTACCAAGCTTCAGTGCAATCTTGAATATGATTTATCATTGTTTAACACAGTGTGCAATTTACTCGTGGTCGTGAAAGTGGAGGCGATATAGAATTTCTTTCTAGCTGCTGCCTTTTGAAGATTGCCAGACAATTCCAGTGTGTGTGTTGAGAGTTGTAACGAAATTCTGTTCCTGTCTGAAGCAAAATCAAGAAATGGAACAATAGCATCAGAAATGAACAAGACATAAAAAAGGGAATAGTGAAGCAGCGATTGCTTCCTACCCTATGCACCTATTTCATTGTTAAGACCTGTCAATAATTAGATGAAGAAAACTCCCTTACACTTGATTATTCTTGGCAATTATGCATCCAGTTTTCCCAATCACTTCAGTTGTGACCTGAGCGATGTGACTGCTGAGTTTGGGCTTGAAAATTAAAATTTAAACGCAGGATTAATCAGGCAATAAAATCGTTTTCGTTTGCATCAGTTGAAAATTTGGTCAGTAAGAACGTTATCAGTCAAAGTCTATACCAATTTACGTTGAGAACGAAACTTTAGTTCAGCTGGAAAGGAAAGAACAACAATGTATGTTGCCCAAAGCATTTGTCGCACATTCTATGCTCATGGGGTTAGGTAAGTTAATGAAATTATCCTTCAATGAGTATTGTAAACCTTAGGGTGTCAACATGTCGAAGTGCATTGCTTTTGCCCAGTACAGTCACAGTTGGCCCAAGAGCCATTTCTGTGTTATCATTATTTTTGAGATGATCACTTGAAACTATCAGGAAACTATTGCATTCCGTCATTATCTGGAGGACCTCACTGTCTATCGAATGTCCCAGATATTCCAACTGAAATGGGTTAATGTTGTTCGAATTATTTGCTTTCCGTGAAATATCATTAGTTGGCTAACGCCAACGTGGTCACTGATCTACATTAGTACATTAAAAAAAAGCAACGGCTTTTTAATGAAAGACATATCATTGTTTGAGAAGTTTACGTTGTCAACCAATTTTAGGACTCCATCTCCTCCAAGTACACAGACACGGGAGCTATCTGCTGACCACTGTTTCGGGTTCTTCGGCACTCCCAATGTTTTAATGCATTTAACATTGATGATGACACATTCAATTCGAATTCTGGAGAGGTGGCTGATTTCAAAACCACGATCTGGAAGAGGGAAGAATGCGAAATGACTCAATCCATACTTCAAAAATTTCAGCTTGCCTCAGTTTTATTAAGCAAATATGTTTTGTACCCCAACACACCTATTTTTTTTAAAAAAATAGGTTGAATCAGTTTATTGCACCACATGAAACAGTAGCATTTGTAGAGAGACAA
Organism: Chiloscyllium plagiosum; assembly: GCF_037043375.1. NCBI lineage: Eukaryota > Metazoa > Chordata > Chondrichthyes > Orectolobiformes > Hemiscylliidae > Chiloscyllium > Chiloscyllium plagiosum. The sequence continues at coordinate 66,055,284 of NW_028270176.1, read as the reverse complement.
AGAATTGACAATTCAAAATTGATACAGAACTGGTTTACAAACTTTGCATTTACTTTCCACTAACAGTTAACATATTGACGGTTGTGATACTGCGTCGACAACAGTGCGGTCTCTCCAAATGTACGACACGATACATGGTGGCCATGGTGGTGACGGACCTACATGTCATGATCTTCGACCTAATACTACGACACATTGTACTTGTCTATCGCAATCATTTCCGTTTCCTGCGGGATATGCCCATATGCAATCTGCATGCAGCAGTGTTAAATGCAGCATCAGATGCATCTGTCTGGTTTACTGTCGCTTTTACATTTGACCGATTTTTGACCATCTCTTCTAAAAAGTGGAGAAGAAAATATTGCACAGTAAAGACAGCAGATGGGGTTCTTGGAACACTTGGAATACTGTGCTGTTTAAAAAACATCAGCTGGTATTTCACGCTAACTGGTTCCTACCGATTGTGGAACAACCCCTGGTTTTGTGTCATGGCAAAGGAAGTTCAATTCTCTAGATTCTGGACAGCAGTAGAGTTTTTGCATCACCTTCTATCACTGGCAGTTCCATTCGTATTTATTGTGCTGCTCAATGTTTTCACTATCAGACAGGTTATAATGAGTCGCAGAAAACGGCAAATGCTCCAAGCTCATAGAATTTGGAAGTGTGATGGAGATTCCAAGAGAGAGAGCCGAAGGAATTCTATTATCTTCCTGTTTGTTATCTCAGGAACTTTCGTCCTATTACGTGCATTGATGAACCTGTTTTGTTTGTCAAAACGGATTTATAATTTGGGTTACAAGACGATACGATTACCTTATTTTGTCCTTGAACTGAGCTTCATTCTGCAACTCTCAGGCTGCTGTTATCCAATCAAGGTTCAGAATACATTTGAAGAATATACTTAAGTATCCATTTACCTCATTTTTTCAACTAATTCGACAATGGAAATAACTGAAGCCTTAGAAGTTTAGAATTGATCTTCATTTCACTTAGCACTATAATACTATAATGCAAGTTTGCCGGCATATTCCCCACGTGGTTAAGCAAACGTACTCTGACGATTATCAGCAAATCGGGGTAGCTTTTGAACCTCATTGCCAAAGTGACCAAGTCTTTATCTGAGGACAGTTTATTTGATAACCATGTTGCCTGTGTTTGTTTCAGTATTCAATTACAACGTTAAAAATATATTTGAACAAGTAGCTGAAGAGGGAAGGTTTGAAGCGTTTGCGAGTGGAGCTGGTGGGTGGGACTAATTTAGTTTGGAATTCGGTTCCACATGTACTAGTTGAACAAAATAGTTCGTTTCGATGCTGTCTCACCTTATGACTCTATGATGATTATGCAGTGACTTCAGAGTGAGAGATGCAAGATACTGATCCTCTTATCTGAAAACATGAAAACAAACACATGCAGCCGATGGAGTTAACGCATCAAATTCGTATGAGTTGTTGTCGACCTTCAGTAACGCCATTGTCCTGTTGAACACGACAACAAAAATGATACCAGATGACCTAAATATAAATACAGAATCCGACAGTGCTCAGATGAAAGGATCTTATTCAGCATGTTGGACCGATGCTGGCATTGGATTTGGAAATTCGCCGTGCAGGATCCCTCAGGTTTGCTTTCTTACCACTTCTTAGCAGAAGTCTTCATATATCACATAAAAATTAAATTCGTTTTCCCTTACCTTTATTGCAACTGCAACGGATACACTTCCTGGAAAGGCATGTGGGATCATTTCCTGTACTTCAATGATGTGTGATTTTGACATCACTTCTACGGGCTTTCTGTTATTAATTGTTCTGATTTATTGTCCTCTACTTCTGTCAATGGAGACGATTTTCACGATGCGTATTTCAATTTAAACTCCATGGAAAAGCAATTTTGGATTGCTTTAAAGTTAAATGATTTTGTGATTATCCAGTGACACCAAAATCAACATTGCAGCGAAATGATCATCAGTTACGCTTGATTAACTGAGCATTCTAAGTTCATTTTGTTAAAGACCAATGCGCTGCATACTCCATCAGCTGTGATCTCAATCTGGCATGCCAGACCAAATAAATTCAATGCAGTTATCACCTGGTAAGCGAAAGTGTAGGGTTCCAATAAACTTTTCATAAGCCAAAATTGTGGGAAGTGAAAACGCGTTAATTGAAGAGGGGGAAAAAATCCTTTTTGAATTGGTTTTTATGAGCGAAAACAGGCATGAATATCGGACTTCGGGAAAAGTGAAGTGGTATAAAGTGAACTTTTGGAAATCAGGGGATACCTGTATGTATAAACATTTCTGTCTCTTTGCCTTCTTCTTTGCCTAAGTAATATGTTAAATGTAATACTTTAAAAATGTCTTTGCCCAACAAAAACGACTCAAAGCAAACTTGTTGAAATTAATCTGCATTTGTTCTGATATCCATGTGGTATTCTTAAAGGCCTTGCAGGCTATTCATACAGATTTCGACTTTACCAACATGCCGAGTCTTCAGATAGGGCTCTAGATAGCTATGTTCAAACGTCAATGTATCTCAGAAAATCAGAACACGACTTTGGGAACTTCAAATCTGAGAGTTAGGCAGTGACAAAGTCACAGAGGCATGCAACACTTAAACATACACTTTCTTCCAATTCAACCATGCCGACCAGATATCCTAACCTATTCTGGCCCCAATTGCCATCACTTGGAACATATCCCTTCAAATACTCCATATACATTCACATCCAAATGGCTTTAAAGGCTGTAATTGTAGCAGCGTCCATCACTTCCCCCGGGAGTTTTTCAAGAAACGCACCACCCTTTGACTGTAAAACGTTGCCTGTTAGGTCCCTTTTATATGTTTCTTCTCTCACGCTGAATCTATGTCCTCTAGTTCTGGGCTTCTCCACGGCAGTGAAAATAAAAACTTGTCTATGTATCCGATCCAAACCCCTCATGATTTTATAAACATCAACAATGACAACCCTTAGCCTCCTACATTCCAGGGAAAACAACTACAGCTTATTCAGTCTTCTCCTTAGTGCTCAAATCCTCCATTCATGGCAACATTCTGGTAAGTGTTTTCTGAATGCTCTTATTTTTAACAGCGTCATACCGCTAGGAAAGAGACCGGAATTGAACGCAATTTTCCAAAAAGGACCCAGGAAGTGTGGGAGATGTTCAGGAGTAGGTCTCCGCCAATGGCTGTTGACTCTAGATGGTGTGATAATTTAAATCGAAAGAAAACTTTTGTTGTGAGTGTTTGTTGGGCAAATTGATTACGAGAATGGGACAAAGGCAGAAATATTGAGATTAGCAAGGGATCAGCCACGGCAGACATGGCTCAATGGGATGAATAGCCAAAACCTGTCTGCGACTCTTGTATCATTCTCATGTCCTTTTCTCACGACCTGTGGTACATGCGAGACGAGAATTTCTTTTTGTCAAATTAACAGTGTTCGTTGATGCAGTACACTTTGTAGAAAATACTACTACTCGCAAATTGCATGGGTAATAAATAAATTGAATACCGTAAATCATTGAATCATCAAATGGACTGGCTTTGACTAGCGTTAGATTCAAGCTTCTGAAGACTTGTTCGAGCTCAACAACTTTGAGCAATTGGAGAACATTGTGTCGTAATCCTGCCTGTGCTTGTCGGCAGTGGGCAAACTTGGAGCAGAAATATTCCGAGTTACTCATGGCAGTTATCCAACCATCTATCAAGCTTTGGTCGAGGTAGAATTAATCATACATTTCAATTCAATGTCGTTTGAAGGTTGACCCGACAAAAAAAAAAATGTTATTTGTTTTCCACGTGGGGGATTCAGCAATAAGCATGCAATTAAACGTTATCACTAATATATTGCATGACTGTTTCTTGCAACTTCCGAGATAAAGCTTGGTCATTTTGCTCATCTTGCTGCCGAAGTGCATTGTATTTTCACTGCTTGAGACGAATTGTTGTTTAGTGTAGTCATTGCCAAGCTCCCCACTTCAGAAATTTGAAGACTGAGTTAAAGTACCACCTACGCCTGTGGTGTGTCAACATATGTCAGAACAAGATAAATACAAAATCTCTGGAAGTTCGTCACATGGATTGATGTCAATTTCATCTTACAGTTTGAAGGATTGAACTCCAAAAAAAACAACCATATTATCTGGTAGTCTCAATGGAATCTTTGCTCTGATGTGACTCAATTAACTGTGGCATTGCTTTCAAAACCATCTCTGTTGAGGCTAAACCTAAAGTTAGTTAACTCACTCTACATTATTCTGATTTCGTACTGAACTGTAATAAGGTCAAGGCTAATTATTGCAACTGCTATCTAGAAGTGTGCAGCAAATATTAACCTTTTCTTGATATGCATATGATCATCACAAACTTTAGATATGCAATAATTCTGATGTTGCATGCATAACGAAACTGTCATTTTATTTTCAAAAATTATGTTGTCCTTTGTTTTAATGATAGGAGGTCATAATGTCAGAGGTGCCGAAGCATCTGCATTCATAATGGATGGGAATTGATCAATTCCACAGAACAGATTTTGTTTGCTCGTCTGTTTTATCTGTAACAGTCATGAGATGTGCAAGCCCAGTAGAGTTGGGAGCTCCAGTAAGTAATTCTTTGAATTTCTTTTGCGATCTTCTCTATGGATGTAGTTCCGTCCTGATTGTGAGAATCTATCTTTGTCTTAACATTTTTTTTGCCAGAGGCGTGTTTATAAAATGTTACTCCATTAGAATAATTAATAAGCAATAGTTTCTATATCAGGTTGGTTAAGTTTTCTAATAGATTATTCTAAACTCTGCTTTCATGTGCTCGTGCTTCAATTGCTGAGCTTAAATAACTTATCTTCAGCTTCAGGCCGAATGACTTGACCAGCAGCATCATACCTGGAACGTTTACTCACATATGTCTTTAAGATAAGAAAAAAGTTAGGGTCTCAGCTACATTCTTTAAATATTTTGAGGGAGGCTTGCCTTGTTCATAACACATGCTTTACACGGAGGAACGATGACTATATCTAACGTTTAACAATATATGAAAATCTAATCTGATGATTATTGGAAGTTCAACAATTACACGGCTGCGCTTCTTTCCCACAGAAAGACGATAATCATCTCGTTCATATTCAGGGCGAGCTTACTCCGCATTGTTTTGTAAAAGAACCTCAGAGAGCGTCTCAACACTTGTTACGGAAGATCAGCCACAGATGCAAATATTTTACAAACGATGTCCGGATTCATATGGGAAATGTGTTATTATACTGGCGGACAGTCATGCAAATGACAGCTTAACAGAATTGTGATTAAAACTGTGATGTTGAGGAGATGATCACAACAGGGTAATAAAGGCAAATATTCTTGAAATAGATTGAGAGGGGGAATGATGGCAAAACAAAGTCAAACGCTCATTGTAGCGGCAAACAGATAGATAAAAATTAAATCTGAAAGGGGAGAAAGAAGGAAAGAAAGAAAGAAAGAAAGAAAGAAAGAAAGAAAGAAAGAAAGAAAGAAAGAAAGAAAGAAAGAAAGAAAGAAAGAAAGAAAGAAAGAAAGAAAGAAAGAAAGAAAGAAAGAAGGAATGAAAGAAAGAAAGAAAGAAAGAAAGAAAGAAAGAAAGAAAGAAAGAAAGAAAGAAAGAAAGAAAGAAAAATGTACAAGCAAAAAGTGCAGGAAGCATGATCATGTGGAGAATGACGTTAAAAAAGCAATTTCATGCATCAGTTTGTATGTATTACGTATTTCTAATACTTTAAACCCCAACAGGAGGAAGCCGGTTTTGGTATATATTGATTTTCTGATGACAGTCCGCTACAATATTTTGTCATCAGAGCTCAAAATGTTTCTTCCATGATTACCCCAGCGACGTTTTTGGATATCAATGATTCGAGAACAAGTTAAAACAAAATGAAGGTACAGTCGTTAATTGCTGTAGGAATGGCGACATTAATGCCCATGTATTTCTGTGCTTTGGGCCAGATTAAAACGAAATGTGTGCATTAAACCCCTAATGATGCTCCCTTTCACTGTTCGTGCGTTCCAGTCAATATTTCCTCTGCTGATTTCTGGGCAGTCATCATGAGACGTTTCCTGATGTTTTAAAGTACACACAAGATGCATCGTTCACATTGTTCACCATTCTGGCCCAGCAGGGATTCAGTTGACTGCAAGTGAAGCACAGTGCACAGCTCTGGTCACCATACCACTTTCTTATAAAATATTGTAGATTGATGAGCAACTCGGATCTCATAAAACAACTGTAGTTGACAATAATTCAGGCTTTTTGCCTATTTATTCATTCCACATGTGTCACATTGAATGAAAAGAGTGCAGAGACAGGGACTCACCAAGTGGTCAGCACTTGAAGCACCATGCACAGGTCTGAACTCCAAACCTCAGTTTCACAATGACATGAGGAACTTCACACATTCCCTGTATTTTTCGGGCACAGCACAAGAGGTTCACAGTGCACAGTTCAGATACTCAGCATGACTCTTCGCATTGCACGCATTTTGCAACGCTAAATACGTTAGATACTCGAGACTCTGATAGCGCTGGTTTCATAGATTTTGCTTAGACCATGTTTAGAACACTTGATACATTCCTCATGGAAGAACGGAACAAAGGATGAAGTCAAATGGTGCAGGGATGAGCTCTCAAGATGAATACTGACTGGTTACTTCATAGAAGGTTGATGGTAGCGGTCAAGGGCACTTTTTCAGAATGGAGAGCTGTGACGAGTGGTGGTCAACAGGAATCAATTCTGGAACATCTGCTGTTCGTGATCTCAGCAAATGATTTGAAAGGAAATGTAGCTCGTGTAATTCAGAAGTTTGTGGACGAAGCAAAGGTCGCTGGATTTGCGGGTACTGAGGAGGATTGTCAACAGATTCAGGAGGATATAATTCACTTGAAGACATGGGCACAAAAATGGCAGATGGAATTTAACCTGGTCAAGTGATGTATTTTGGAAAGTCACCTGCAGGTGGAAAATTTAAAGTGAACAGCAGAACCTTTCGGAGCATTGAAATGCCGTCTGTTCGTGAGTCGCAGGTCCACAGATCATTAAACATATCAGCGCAGAAAGATTACGTAGTACAAAGAGACAATTACTAACCTCCCCTCCTTGGAATGGGCATTGAGTACAAGGATAGTAGCTTTACTGATATTTAATTTGGCCATACTCGGAACATTGAAAACAGTTCTGGTCAGCATCCAAGCAGACGCATGTGGATGCTCTGCAGAGTGTACATAATTTTAAAGACAATCTCTACTTTGGGGAAACAGGCCTTTCGGCCCAACAAATCCGCACTACCCCTCTGCAGACTATACCATGAAGACGTATCCACTTTCCTTATTACTGTACATTTTACTGACTAGTGAGCATCCCTGAACCTTGGATTGAACTCAAATTATTTTGGTCAATCTACCGAACCTGCACATCCTTGGACTCAGGGAGAAAACCAGAGCTCTTGGAGGAAGCCCACATAGACACGACCAGAATGTGCACACTCCACACACACAGTTGCCCGAGACTAGAATCGAAGTTGGGTCCCTGGCGTTGTGAGGCAGCAGTACTAACCACTGAGCCACCGTTCCACCTCACCACTGCATCACCGTGCTGCCCTGTTTACTGGGACATTGCGTGTTTAGGGGACTTGAGCTGTGAAGCATGGTTGGATGCAGTGGACTTGCATTCATGAGAGCGCAGGAAGTTGAGCGGTGACCTACTGGATGTTGAAACATTTGTGAGTGCTTTGATAGAGTGGAAAACATGAGGATTTTTCCCAACATAAGGGGTCAGTATGAAAAATCATTGGTTCAAGGTGCAACAGCACACATATAAGGGAGATGTGCGTGTTGTTTTGAGTTCTAAGGGTGGTGAGTGTCTGGAACGTTTTTTCAGAGGAGGTACTGGTGTAAGCAGATAACATATCAGTATTCTAGAAGCACCGGGACGAATACATTTTTTGGAAGGAAAGAGTGCTTTACGTATACTGTCAGTGCGGACAATTTTAGTCTGAAAGGGCAAAATGTGGCAGCACAGGCCTATATGTCCAAGGTGTCTGTTTTCGTGGTGTATTGTTCGTTGTTCTTTGTTATAGCGTTGTAGAGTACTACAGAATAGAAGGAACAACGGAGAGACATCCACTCATTACGAACTTTCCAGGTTCTGCTTCTGATCCCTTGACCAATGTCTTGGCATTGCAAGTACCATTCTAAGTTGTTCTGCAATGTTAAAAGTGTTTTGTCCTCTTTCACAATCACAGGCATCGAGTTAGACATTTTCACCAATATTTGAGTAAAAAAACAATTTTTCCTTAGAATCTCCTGAAACTTGTCTCCCCTTGCTTTATGTCTACACCGATAATTCGTACATCCATCTCGGGGAAAAGTGTCTTCCTATCCATGCTGTCCATGACTCTCTCATACATTTATATCCGGCAATCACGTTCCCTCTGTCTCAGGGAAACAACCCTGTCTGCATTTCTTCATGTAATTTAGATTGATTGCAGTTTGCACAATCAACATTTCTGCTGTCAATCTGCTTGGTTTTCTGACACATGGAACAATGTGTGGTTTTTCATACACCTTTAAAAGATCATACAGAGATTACCATGCACCAAACGTCCCCAGTAAATGCATTGTCAACCAGATTTGCAAAATAGTTTGTAATACAGTTCTCAGCATTCTTCATGAATGCATGACCTTGACAGTAATATTTCCCGGTTGGTGATGCCAGTGAACTCTACATTTCTGTTTCTCATGTTTTGTTCCTCCATCTTGACGTGCTTGAGTCATTTACAAGTCAGATAATTGTGATCAAAGGGATCGGAACACAAAAAGATGTACGCGATGAAACACCTGTCATGTGCCTCAGTACACACATTCAAAAAGGAGCATGAATTTCACTTGAACAACGTCAGAATCCTTGCATAGTCTAAACAAAGACAAGCAACAGAATTCTTAGAGGCTCGGTTTTCAACCCACAACCCACCTACAAGCATTTTGGCGCAGATCCCACATTTGAACCACTGCAAAACAGAAGTGATGCCACCCAGCTGAACAGAACGGGGCATATAAATATCAAGCAGGAGGAAAAACAGTGCTTCGCAGAAGTTGCACTGCTGACATTATGTGTCATGGTGATGAAACCATGACAATCCAACGTCTTGGCAGTTAATGTATAACAAAGTTAACATATTGCTTTCAATGTGGTTGAACACGTGGTAAAGTCGCTATTGCATCAATGGTTCCATGACGAAGTCTCATACTTTTAAAAATTCACAAATGCGGAGTATTAGCAAGTTTGCATCAAACTAACGTGGATGAAATTATAAGGAGACAGATACAATGATGCCAGATTAAGGAGAAATTGCAGCTTCTTGGAAGGAGAATATCATAAATGAAAATAGCAGAACTGAACGAGATAATTTAAAAACTAAACATACAAAATGAGATTCAGGGCCGAGTGGAAAGGAAATAAAAGTGATAAACATTAAGGAAATTACTAATTACAGTCTTTTAGTGTGATGCAGTTATCAATTGAAAGAGTAAGACATAGATAGAAGCGTGAAGTGTTAGACAAAGAGGAATGCGAATTAAAATGGATAATATGAGACAAAGATTGCATCGTGTCTTTCAAAACCACTTGACATTCCAGATGAATACACCGATAATGAACTACGGGTGAAGATTTATTATAGACAGATGCTCGGAATCAGAGCTATCAAGATGCACAGATAAACCGCAGATCTTCAGTTACATACTGTTGCGGCAGCTCCTGGTATGATGTGGCATATTATGGTTGCCCTTTGGCCTAAATATGTCTGCAGAAAAAGAACTAAATAGCCTGATGCACAGCCGGCTCATGCGATTTGTTCGCACAATTGTTGATGTGAGAGAGAGTTACGTAAAGGTAGCAGTATCTACTTTGAACAAAGTATCATACAAACTCATAGACAGGGATTTCTGGAAACAACATGCAGATGCGTGCAGGACACAGCTCTGTAAGAGATCTGTGAGAACAGGCAGCCTTAATTTTGCAGCAGGTATTAAAAATAATAGGATCAAACAACAACAGAAACAAATGACAATCTTGTGGTTATGTCTTGTTAGATTCTAGAAGATCAGACAAGTTCATTGAGCTGTGGAAGCAAATAAATTTAAGTATTAATAACGAAAACAATGTTGTCGAATTGGGCAGAAAAGTTAATGAGAATGAGTTCAGTAGCTTTCATGTCAAAAGTCAAAATGTGACGAGAATGTATTATAATGCAGCTGAATGACAGAAGGACACTAACTGACCCTCCAACGTCAGGTGAAACAGAAACTGCCCACAACTCGTTCGGTAATGAATGACAACAGTAGCAGTACGCATAAAACCTTTCACATCTAACTAATAATATTATACTGCTGATGTCAGGAACCAGACAGCAATTTGGAAGTAATTACCTCCTCTTGTACATCCTAGTACTAGGACAGTGGGAAATATAAATTGAACAGAATTTGATATCAAAAGCACTGAACATAGAACATAGAACATAGAACATAGAACATAGAAGAATACAGCGCAGTACAGGCCCTTGGGCCCTCGATGTTGCGCCGATCCAAGCCCACCTAAAGAACACAATGAGGAACAAAATTCAAGCAATCCTTACAGATAAGGAAGCCTGACAAATGTCTAGAAAAGATTATAATCGTGAAGTTTGGAATAGGTATAATGAGATATATTGTAAGAGCCCAATGGTTGATGATTACGGCTTCTCATAAACTTGGGGAAGGAGGGCTGTCGATTGGGGTGTCCATCGTTGATCAGTTTGTTCGTCGGATTAGATGCACAGATTAAGAGGAAGGAACAATGGCATTGTTGCATGTAATCATTGTGATGCGAAACAAATAAAGTGTTGTTTCCCCTGCGTAACTCTTTGGATCATTGGCCTCTCATCCGATCCAAGCTGACTCGTCAGAGGGCGACTGGACCCCACGTGAAAGTCGGATTCGGCGTGGTCTCGATCTTCTCGTGCACCTGTAGTAAAGGATCCAAATAAAGAATTTTTTTCAGAAGAGACAAAACTTTGAAACTCTGTACCAATAGTTTCAAGAGCAGTGTCTGCTGCACTGTTATAAACATTATGAATGAACCTCACAAAGTACTAGAGTTGATCTTTCTCTCCATTTTTTTTCTCGACGTGAAATTATATTGTGCATGGTGTTCTATTACATTGAATAGGTTGAATGATAGCACATAAAACAATATTCTTCAACGTAACTTGTTAAGATCCGAAAAACTCAAATAAATCAAATTAAATGTAAACAATCGAAGTCACCTCACTGATGCATTTGAAACACATGCGGTCACTGAATTCAAGTCTTTAAAACACCCTTCACAAATATTTCTGTCTTTGATAAGAAAGCCAATTATTAATCCAACAGACCGACTTACTTTGTACTCCACCTGGCATAATTTATTGACCAATTCTACCAGGAGAAAAATTGGAAAATACTTGAGTGAAGTCCATGTAGACACCATCCACTGTCATACTCCCAGCCATCACATCCTCAAAAAATGAATCAAATTTTTGAGACAACATGTCCCCAGCACAAAGTCATGCGTGTCCAAACACAGATAAATGCTGTCCATAAGAATCTGAAGCAGTCATTTCGCTGCCATTACGTGAGTCTCGGAGAACCATGATTTCCCCCGCAATTTTTTTTTCTTCCTCAACCATAGAAATGGCACTGGCTATCCTCCAGTCTTCTGAGACATTAACTCCATTTAGGGAGCAGAGAATGATCTCTGCGCAGGGCACAGCAATCTGCACATTTTTTCTACCACATATTCATGGAATTCCGTCCCAACAAGAGTGAGAGATTGATCTACATTAATATCTTTTTCAAATGCCAAATGACTCCTCATTAATATTTGCAGCTCTATAAAACTTTGGTTAGACCGCACTTGGAATACTGCGTCCAGTTCTGGTCGCCCTGTTATAGGAAAATGTGCATGCTTTGGAGAGGATTCAGAGGAGGTTTACCAGGATGCTGCCTGGACTGAAGGGCTTATCTTATGCAGAGAGTTTGACTGATTTCGTACTTTTTTTCATTGGAGAAAAGGAGGAGGAGAGGGCACCTAACTGAGGTATACAAGATAATGAGAGGCATAGATAGAGTCGATAGCCAGAGATTATTTCCCAGGGCAGAAATGGCGAACACGAGGGGTCATAGTTTTAAGCTGGTTGGAGGAAAGTATAAAGGGGATGTCAGAGGCGGGTTGTTTACACAGAGAGTTGTGAGACCATGGAATGCGTTGCCAGCAACAATTGTGGAAGCAAGGTCATTGGGGGTGTTTAAGAGACTGCTAGACATGCATATGGTCACAGAAATTTGAGTGTGCATACATGAGGATCTATGGTGGGCACAACATCGTGGGCTAAAGGGGCCTGTTCTGTGCTGTACTATGTTCTATGTTCTAATACTGAATTGTCAAAACATATCTGCACACCCATTTCAAATAGTACCGTTGTCCATTATAAAATGCTGATGCAAATACGCATAAAATGACTCATTCAAATTATCCGGCCCGAAACATAAATTTCCTTAGTCCTCCTTGAGACGACGTCCTGTTTTCCTACCTACCTGGTGGTCCTAACATGCACATAAAACTTTTCGCGGTTCTCTTAGTCCTACTTGCCAAGAGCACTTTATAGGCCCTTTCCGCCTTCTAATTCCTCATTGAAATTTATCATCGTTGCTTTCTTTACCTTAAGCAAGGTTCTAGACTTTCTTCAGTTTTCTAACGCTTCCTGATTTTTCTTTTCTTCTCGACTGCTCTTTCCATATCTCCTATTTTCCAACTTCCCCAAATTCTGCCATCATTAGCTTTCATCCCGACAGAAACTCGGTTTGACATAATATCTGATGAACTGGCTTTAAAAAGCTTGCATCTGTCTGATGTGAATATGTGGATTTGTTTTCAGCAATTGCTCCATTCTAATTTGTCCACATACAGCTTGTTACTTTCGTTATTACCCTTCCCACAATTTAAGCTTTCAATTGGCGACCTGTTTTATACTGATATATAAATATCCCGAATTTTATAGGACTATGATCACTGTTCGCCAACTTCTGCCCAACGGAAACTTCAAACATCTCTCGAGGCTCGATCCCAAATTAGAAGGTCGAATGACACCCCTTTCCGGCTTGAAACATACAAATATTTCTTCAAGAAACGCTCCATCATAGAAATCCTGTCCCATCTCAACAGCTGGCAATGAGGAGGTCTCAGTCAATGTACAGAAAACTAAGTAATGAGCAATTGCAATAAACATAGATCGAATACTTGAATATTTAAAATATGTCGAATTTCTTTTCATGTGAGCAAATATGTAATTGCGGAATCTACGAGGAAGAAATAAAGGAAAGCATGCATCAAAATCATCAGAACAAACGAAACTCTGGTATCTTGAGTCGTTTAAGCATCCACATGAGTTGCACCAAATAAATATGAACGAAAATTAAACGTTTTGGATTACTACATCTGGAAAGGCTTTCCAAGTGGCAAGAAACAATTACCCACAGATGTATCAGGAAATAACTATTTGCAAGAAGAGAGAATCGATTCATCACTCTTTGACGTTCACTCGCAATTCATGCAAATACTCCGGAACTGTCAATATCTTTTCTGTTTCCATTAACGAAAAACCGAACTGACCAAGAAATGCTTTATAGTGGCCTCAAGAGACCACTAATGCTTTCACAGTTGGAACCCATGACTCCCCTAAGTGTGTGAATCATCGACATGGTTCCAATCAGGTGTGCGACAATAACATTCCCACTTTATATTATAAGTACATATTGAACAACTTCCAACAAGCTTTACACCATGAGGTCAGCTGCACCATTTAGTGAAGCAAGTTACTCAAAGGAGCTGTTACTACTAGCATAAATTTGAACAGGTTCTGTAAAATACATAGATCCCTCAAAGTCGCAAACACAGTAGGTTGGATTATTAAGAAGGCATATGATGTGTTGGCTTTCATTAGCTGTGGGATTGAGTTGAAGAGCCGCAATGTTATGCTGTAGCTCTTTAAGTGCTGGTTAGACAACAGTTGGAATATTGTGGCCTGTTACGGTCGCCTCATTATAGGAAAGATGATGAAATTATGGAGAGGATGCAGGGGGATCTTAAAGGATTCTGCCTGGAATGAAGGACATCTTTTATGAAAAATAGGATGAGGGTGCTCGGGTTTATTTCTCTGGAGCGAAGAAAGATATGACGCCTTTTTGATAGTAGTGTAAGTATGACCAGAGGCTCAAATAGAGTGGATAGACAGAGGCGATTTCTCAGGGTGGAAATGTTCATTACGAGGGAGCATAATTTTAGAATCAAAGAAGAAAGGATTAGAGGAGATGTCAGAGGTCATTGCACAGAGAGCGGTCGGTGCGTGGAATGCAGTGCAAGCAGTGTTAGTAGAGTCAAATGTATTTGGAACATTTAATGTTTCTTGGATGTGCACATGGATGATATTAAAATAAAGGATGTGTAGTTTAATTTGATCTTTGAGTCATATGTAAGATGGGTACAATGCTGAAGGGCGTAGGCCCTGTAGTGTTCTGTACTTTCGATGCTCTGTGTAAAATAATTTTTCAATCATTACAAATCTGCAAAAGTAGTGATCAACTGTGTCTGCCTTCATCGGACATGAAATAATAGTAGCACGGAATGGTTGTTCATTGAAACGTAATTTTTTTTTTAATTGTGCATGCTGACATTTCTTTAATAAAATATAGATCGTCCAATGAGATGCATTTGATGAGAAAAGGCATGAGACTTTCAAAAGAGCAAAACATTTTTCATTACTTTCCGACTTAATCTTTAGACATTAGTTTCCCATTCGAAGACATAGTAGGAGAAAGTGTGGACTGCAAATGCTGGAGATCAGAGTTGAGAGTGTATTGCTGGGAAAGCAGAGCAGGTCAGGCGGCATCCGAGGAGTAGGAGAATCTGCGTTTCAGGCATAAGCAATGCAACAGGAATGATACTCGTGGGCTAGGCTTGAGAGATACATAGGAGGGTATTGGGTTTGACGCAGAAGGTAGGTGAGAAAGGGCGAGCTGGATGAATGTGACTGAGGGGATAGGTCAGACCGGGGAGTGCTGTTCAGATCCAGAGGGTGATACCTAGTTGGAGGCTTGGGACTGGGATGACTGACAAATTTCCAGATGGTCTCCTTCCTCCATGATCGCAAACTCCCATCCCATGTGGTTGACGATGCCCTACAGCATATGTCGTCCTCTTGTTGCAGCACCGCCCTTGAACCCCACCATTCGCAACGCAACAAAGACAGAACCGCGGGTGCTCACCTTCTACCCCAACAACCTTCACATACATCGCATCATCCTCCACTCCTTCTGCCAAATCCAAAAGAACCGGACCACCCAAGATATATATACCTCCCCACTCCTATCAGCATTCCAGAAAGACCATTGCCTCTGCAGCTCCCTCGTCAGGTCCACACAACGCTCCTGGCACCTTTCCCTGCCACTGCAGGAGATGAAAAACCAGCTCCCACACTTCTCCACCGTACTCCGTTCAAGCCCCCGAGGGGTCCTTCCACAGCTGTCAGAAATGCACATGTACCTCTAACAATATCATCTACTGCATCCGATACATTATTGTTGGATCCTCTATTTCGGGACGGCAGGACGCCTTCTTGCAGATCGTTTGTGACATCATCTCTGGGACAGCCGCACACAACAACAGCACCTTCTCAAGGCTGAACACTTCAACTACCCCAACCACTCCGTCAAAGAAAAGCAGGACCTGGGTCTCCTCCACCGCCAAACCTTGACCAGCTGACGCCTGAAGGATGAACGTCACATATACTGTCTTGTTATCCTACAACTTACGGGACAAATGTGGAATTCAACAGCTTCCTAATTTCCCCTTCCCCACATTGTCCCAGTCCAAATCCTTCGACTCGGCATCCTCCTCTGCACTTGTCCATGACTCCGCCCTTTGACCTATCACCTCCTTCACGTTTATCCACTCGTTGCTTTCTTAGCTACTTTCACAACCCACCCCACCTCCCTCCCATATATCACTAACCCTCGGCAAACACGCCTCATTTCTGATGAAGGGCTTATACTCGGAACGTCGATTCTCATGCTCTTCGGATGCTGCCTGACCTGCTATGCTTTTCAGCAACCCGCTCAACTTCCATCACAAGGTGGGAGAATTCAAACCTGTCTGAGTGTTCAAAAAGAAGGGTGCGAAGTTGATTGAATAACTTACAGATCGTTTGTTTAAACCTCAGCGGTGTAGAAGCTTTTGAAGTGAAATTGTTAAAATGTGTTTTATTTAAGGAAAATTGTGACCTATTAAGTTAGAGTGTGCTACTTCTGAGTAACTTGTCTAAGAATTTCTGTCATGTACTTTTTGTTTTTAGCTTTGCAGAATGTTGAAGTGGGGAAAACGAAATTCAGAACGGGATTGTCAGACTTCTCTTGAAGAATGGATCCAATGTAATGACGTGCACAACAGCAGCATGGATCGAAATTCGACCCTATGACACGAACTACAAAGATGTTAAACACTATTTTCAGAACACGGCAAAGATTTAATTATTTTCTCAATAGTTAGTGATCAGAATGCAGCTTTTCCCGAAAGCATAGGAATAGTAATTTCCTTGATATGCAGGATTAAATCTCAGTCAGTGCCACAGAATGTGTTTAAGTCAGTGACAGGGACTGAACCTCAGTCAGTGACAGAGATTGAATCACAGTTAGTGACAGGGATTGAACGTCAAACATTGACAGTGATTGAACCTCAATCAGTGTCAGGGATTCAACAGAAGTGATTGATAGTGATATACCGTCTCTCAGTGAGCAGAATTGGACCTCAGTCAGTGACAGGAATTCGGCGGGCAAGAAGAGAATAGGATTTATTGTGAAGTGTGGGCGAAGCAGAGTCAAATGTCAAAAGGGCATGAAGAAATTGGTGGAATACACAGACAAGAGCCAATGATATTTCAATCAGAAACGTGTGAATTGATATCTGTGCTGACAAATGTAACTCGGAATAATAATCTTGGAAATAAAAAGCACTGAGTGCGTAACCATTTGAATGGAGGAGCATCATTAAAGATGATGGACACAAATTGGAAGCAAATGGACAATATCCAGGATGGAGTTCTTTGTTGAAAACGGGCGTGTCAGTTATTCTGTTGTGAACAAGGTGAATGTGTAAGTTGTGTAATGTTTTATTCTGTTGGGGCAAGGTCAGATTGTGACGAATTGAGGGATTTTGTATATCTAAGCTGATGTGTGTGTTATTTTAGTATAGCCAATATATGTTATCGTGAGGGAGGTGTCTTCATACAGAACACGGTGTATGAAATATCGGGTGTGGCTGATTGAATTGAGTACGGGCTAGGTGTGAGACAGGGTGCATGTTCCTGTGGAGGGAAGAGAGTATGTGAGAGTTGTGCTGTATGTTTCTGTGTAGCGGACTGGGATTGTGCGAGATAGGGAAAAGATTACTCTATGGGGACAGGCTCAGTGCGAGATATTTTGCAGTTTTCTATATCGTGGAATGGTGTCTGTGAGATGGGGTTTAGCCGTTTGTGTTAAGGACAGATTGTGTGCGAGGTGGAGCGCTGTCTGTTCTATTGGAGACATGATATGCTTGGAACGGAGTTTCAGTGTTTGTGGCATGGCGTGCACGTGAAATGGGCGGTGCGTTATTACAATGGGAATATGATGTATTTGCGATGAAGTGCAGATCATTACATTATGGATAGCATGTGTGTGAGATGGAATGCAAGTCATTGTGTTATGAACAGGGTGAGTGTGAGAAAGGGTGTTGGTTTGTATATTGGGGACACGTTATGTGTGTTGTGGAAATTAAATCGACTTGACACAACTGTTAGCAAGAGCAAGGATCGGAGCTTTATTTAAATTCTACAAAATTTGACCCAATGCATTCAGCCGGATGCCTCAAAGCAGGGGGTACCTGATCATAATTCAGATACCTGTCTTGTATTGTTTCTTATCATGCTCTCAAGGGCAAAGGCTGGTAAAATACTGAGAACATACAGCACAACTCACACACACCCTCGTCCCTCCATTGGAACCTGCACCCCATCTCACACTGACCCTGTTGTCAATTCAATAACCCACACCCGATCTTTCTCTCATCCCCGGATCTTGGACATAACAGCTCTTCAGCTTTCACCTAATTCGACTTTCGCAAGGTCAAGTTGAATGTTTCCAAAGTTCGCACAGAGATAAGCTGGCTGCAAGTCTCAGCTAAATATTGTTTACAAATTTCAGCACAGCATTGAATTTTAGAAAAGCATTTCCTTTCAAATTTCACCGTAAATGCCAAATTTCTTCATTTTCCATTACATTTTCCTCCTTTTTGTCATTTTTGGGACAACTACGGCAACAAAACAAAAAAAGAAAACAGCCAGGAAAGCTATACATCAGAAAATGCTGACGGAACACCAGGCATTTCCTCAGACACGACTTACCCGTAACACAGCTTTATGGTGGTATTATCACTTGCTTTGGTGTGCACTGTACACAACCCATGTTCACACGTCGCTCTCGTCAACGTCATGGTAGGGTGGGGTCCAAACAATCGGATCTTCCTGCCGTAGGGCCAACTGATAATTTTACCATTTGGTATCATACTGCCCTCAGAAGCAAGCGGCGTAGGCAGACACACAAGCAGGGTCCTATACACAACCCTATGAGTAAGACTAATCTTACAACTCGTAGGACATGTAGGATCTAATACTCCCATCTTCCCAAAAGAGAGATGACCCATCGGAACTAAGAGTCATTTGCGGGGGCAGGCGATTGTATTGTTGCCTACATATAATGTATTACACTAGTGATATTTTGGGACACATCATGAATATTAAAACAGCATGAGGTACTTAACATTTATTTCTCACGACCAGGCTCCCTCATTGTTCTTCTTGGATATTACCACCCGTGCCCTGGCACCCCCTACCTTGATCATAGAATTTCTATTTCCCGTGTCAGGTGTCCCTTGGGCCGTAGTGGCAACTACTAATTGCCAGTCACCGGCGCTGCAAGAATCCATGAATAAATATTTATTATCCCATTTACAGCCGTCTTGATTAGTCGTCCCCATAGTACATTCAGTTAAGATTACCATCTGCGTCTGTATCCCAAATGCCACTGTCCTTACGAATAGTCCTAACAGGGCGCTTACTAAAAGTGTGAGCTGAGGCAGCCCCAGATTGGCATGAGGCTTCTAATCACTTTTTGCACTTAGTTGGTTCCTGTGCTGTCCGACGTCTCCTCAGGCTCAGCAACACGCTTGCAATGGCTGGCGTGTATCCATGTGGCTCTTTCTGCAATCTTAACTGCTGCATGTGTTGCAAGGAGCACTTGAAATGGTCCCAGACAACCCTTCGCCTCCCAGTTTTTCCTCCTGACGTCTTACACTAGTATCCAGTCTCCAGGTTCTGGATCATGCAGCTTCCCTCCTGCTGTTAGGGGAAGTGCTGCTTTCACTTGGTTCTATATTTGAGACATACGTACAGTGAGTGTTATACAGTAACACAACATCTAATCCTCACAATGGCTTGTTATCTATCTTACCTTATGTCTTGGGCCAATTCCTATGTTGGATGAAATACCAAACAAAATCTCAAACGGGCTACGGTTAGCTCTTCCTCTCCTCCTGGATCTCATATAAATTACCACAATCAGTAGAGCCTTTGACCAATCCATCCCTGGCTCCTTCCAACATTTTGTCAATTTATTTTTAGGAGAGCATTTTTTCTTTCCACTGCCCCACTGCTTGCTGGGTGGTAGTCACAGTGTTGTCTCATGTTTATTCCCAAATAATCACTGATCTACTGTAAGGCATCATTGACAAATTGTGTTCCCATTGTGACAACTAAGCCTTTCAGGGATGCCCCATCTCGGAATTATCTCAGTTAGCAAAGTTTTGGCTACTGCACTGGCATCCTGTTTAGACATGGGGAACGCTTCCATCCATTTGGAAAACATATCAACTATTACCAGACAATACATTTTCCATTCGCTTGGCATTAGTTCAACAAATTCCATCTGCAAATGTTCAAAGAGTTTTTGGGGGTGGGGATTAGCTGCCTGACTCATCTGTATTCTGCTCCCCACATTATTAGTGGCACAGATAACACAGTCCTGCCACCTGTCACCAGACGCCTTCGCCAGTGACACGTGAGGAGCGGAGCATTCCACATCTGCTTGCTGTTACAGATACCTTAGAGAAGTTTACACTGACTGCACATCTGTGATCACTACAATAAAATTCGCAAAATGACAAGTGAGCTGGTTTAACCAACCTTCTGAAGCAATCCTTCTCATATGTTTTGTCAGGCCATTGCGGTCTATGTGTGCTTTGCAGTGCAGCAAATCTCCAGCAAGAAAATCGGCTAAAATAGCATTTACATGTTTGCTTGCTTCCACGGTGAGTGAATCCTCACTGAACTTATTGCTCTCTGGCTTAATCGCCACTCATAGACATACATCTGGGGTCGTGGGTCACATTTTACAGCGTGCACTGGTAACTCTTTCCTTTGAATTACCTGCAAGTCCGTAAAATTCAGTTTTGCGGAGTCCCAGATAATACATGTGTCTTTTAAATTTTTGCTATTTCGTCCTTTATTCCATTGATGAAGCTGTTCCTCAGGTGTGCCTCAGATGATGGGATTTCTGCTGTCGTTATGTCGTCGGATGGTCTGAGTCCACTATGGGCATTACGGACGTCAGTGAGGATCGTAAGGTACTGGGACACGGCCTCACCTTCCCTTTGTTTGCACATTGCTATTTTGGTCATGTCCACTTTGCCACTTCTTCAGCAAACGTATTGTTTACAACCTCACGTGGGCCAGGCAACTGCCCATAGACAGTTTCCAGATCCTTCATGGTCCATGGACGGTGTACCAACACTGGATACCCTTTGGGACCTGCAGCTTCAACCATTGGGGCTTGCAGAACTACTTGATTAGATGATCGTGCGCCAGTACCCTCACCCTCACTGTCTGACTCATCATCCGATGGAGATTGATCTCGAACAGGCCTTGGATGCCTTTCCATCTGAGAGTGGTCGTCCATATTTTGGGCTTCTTGCTTCAGTTAGTTGCGGGTATGGTGTGCTATCGGTGATCCAGCAGACGCTGAGGCGGCGGTCGCTGACGTGGAACTTGCGCCAGGCGGATCTCGAAGTGGGGGGCTGTAGATCTCGGAGGGTATTCATCAATGTCAGGATCTCAAACAGACTTACGACACTGTACAGCTTCGTTAGGTTGTTTTCCGCTCGCGTCTGCATGTGCGCTGGTGTTTGTGCATGCATTTGATCTATCCTTTACTTGAAATATCCTGATATCAGGCTCAGCCTTCCACATGTTATGAGCACTCCAATTCACAGGTTTTCCCCTTCCTTTTCTCATTCTCTCTCTCCTCCAAGCTCGACCTCAATATTTCTAGCTGTCTTCCCTCCCCCCAGAAAACCACATTCCTTCACCACAAATCTAGCTGCTTTACAGACTCTGGACGATAATTATTTCACATGTATTGCATTTTTGGATGGTCATTCCAAGTCCTGTGTGGACTGTCCATTTTTTTGCTCTTGACGGAGCTCATTTTTAGTACAATTGGAAAAGTGTTCAGCTCTGTCTCTCTCGCGGTACCGATATCTTTTCCCTTTTACTTGCTTTTTCCGTCTGGATGTCCCCTCTCGCATTGGCCGCGTCCGCCTCAATGCCTTGGTTTTCGTAAGCTAAGAAACCACATACCCGGTACGTCTTTGGCGAGTCCAACTCAGCCAGTGGTGGTTCAAAGTCTAAAATTACACTTAAACTTCCTCTTTCCTAAATACCCCAGGGACGGCAATCCCCTTCCCTGGGGTTTTGCTCTAACACCACGCGAGATTTAACTGAACCCTCTTCCAGCTGTATTTATTCTCTTAGAATATGTCTCTATGTAGGATTACTTAAGCCATGACTCTTACCCTAAGCCTATTTGATTTGAACCCCGGGCGCCGGGAGATACACAGATTCCCAGTCCTCTCACGGAAAAGGGCCAATTCAGCGACGAGAAGAAATGAAAGACCTTTCAGGCGCTGGCGCCTGTGCCTCCTGGTAATCTTCAGAATCTCACCCTGTCACGGGGTCCCGGGACGAGTCCCCAAGTTTACTGCCGTAAAAATTTAAATCAACTTGACTCAATTCTTAGCAAGAGCAAAGAAAGGATCTTTATTTTAAATCCTGCAGGATTGTCTCATTACCCTAAGCCAGACGCCTCAATGTTAGAAGTACGAACATTGTACAGCTGCTTTACTTCTCGCGTTCCTTATCACACTCGCAAGGGCAAAGACTGGAGGAAACTCAAGTTGATATCCTCTCATCCCCTGTTCCTCGACATAACAATTCTTCAGCTTTCGCTGAGTTCAACTTTTTTTTGCAGCAGAGAGCAGAGGGAACTGGGCAGAAGTGAAGTCGGAGCGCAGAGCCGGTTGGCAAGGTAAGTGAGTGTTATTTAAGAACTTCACTCGATGGCAATGGTCTTTTTGCAGCAGAGAGCGGCGGGAGCTGGGCAGAAGTGAAGTCGGAGCGCAGAGCCGGTTGGCAAGGTAAGTGATTGTTATTTAAGAACTTACCTCGACGGCAATGGTCTTTTTCTAGCAGAGAGCAGCAGGCGCTGGGCGGAAGTGAAGTCGGAGCGCAGAGCCGGTTGGGAAGGTGAGTGATTATTATTTGAGAGGGTGTGTTCTGGACCCCCGGTTCTACAAAGTAGGGCCTCCTTCCCACCCTCCTCCTCTAACCTAACTTCAAACTCCACAGACTTGCCCCAAAAAGAGAGTCCAGGGAAGTTCCTGTTGAGAGAAGTGCGATTCTTTAGCTCAGGAGTCTTCGCCAAGGAGGTTGAGTGAAGTGATTAGGCTACTGTTGAAGAGTGTGAAGAGATGACTGCCCAGCTGGTTCAGTGTGCTACGTGCATGATGTGGGAGGTCCACCACTCTGGTGTGTCTGGCTCATATATGTGTGGAAAGTGTGTGCACGTTCAGCTACTGACAGACCATATCGCAGTACTGAAGAAAGAATTCGAGGACGTTAGGCTCATCCGAGAGAACGAGACCTTTCTGGACAGGGCCTTCAGCGAGGTTATTACACCGACAGATGACACTGCCAGTCCGCGAGGCGGTCGGGTCTGTCAACCAAAGGTTAGCGTGGAGGCAGAGCTGAGGAGTTAGACATCGCACAGAGCAGTGGTGATAGGGGACTACATAGTGAGAGGAACTGAACGGGGTTTCTGAGCCAACAGGCAGGATTTGAGAATGGGGTGTTGCCTTCCTGTTGCCAGGATTAAGGACATCGCAGACAGAGTGTAGGAAATCCTCAAGGGCGAAGGTGAAGAGCCAGAGATGGTGGTACAGGTCGGCACAAATGATGTCGGGAAGAAGAGGAGGAACATACAACAACAGGACTTCGGAGAACGAGGAAGAAGGCTGAAAAGCAGGACGTCCAGGGTGGTTATCTATGGTTTGCTTCCAGTTCCTCGGGCTGGTGAGGCCAGAAACAGGGAGATAATGGACTTGAACGTGTGGCTGGGGAAATGGTGCAGGAAGGGAGGATTTAAATTTTTGAATCACTAGACTATGTTTTGTGGTAAGCATAAATTATACAAAAGAGACGGTTTGTCCCTTAATCGGTTGAGGACCAGCATTCTGGCAGGCAGGTTTGCTACTGCAACACAGCTACATTTAAATTCAATAGTGGGGGGAGGTTTAAGATGGAAATTGAAGGGAAAGTTAGAACAAGAGAAGTCAAGAAAGTCAACGGTATCAATGAAACAGAAAACTCAAAAAGGTATCATGCCGTAACGTTGAGTGAAATAGGGGTTGATAGGAAGGGTGAGGGCAGCAACAAATTAAAAATACTATATATGAATGCACGAAGTATTAGAAATAAGATGGATGAGTTTGAGGCTCTTTTGGAAATTGGCAGCTACGATATTGTGGGGAAAACTGAGACGTGGCTTCAATCGGACAGGGCCTGGGAAATGAATATTCAAGGCTATACGTGCTATCGTAAGGAGAGGCTGACGGGCAGAGGGGGTTGGTTGGCCCTGTTGGTAAGGGATGATATTCAGTCCCTTGCGCGGGGGGACCTAGAATCAAGGGATGTAGAGTCAGTATGGATACAGTTGAGAAATTCTAAGGGTAGAAAGACCCTCCTAGGTGTTAACTACAGGCCCCCAAACAGTAGTATGGATGTAGTGTGTAAGTTGAATAATGAGTTGAAATTGGCCAGTCGCAAAGATGTCACTGCAGTTGTTATGGGGGATTTCAACATGCAGGTCGACTGGGAGAATCAGGATGGTATTGGGCCTGAACAAAGAGACTTTGTGGAGTGCCTCCGACGTGGATTGTTAGAACTGCAGGTGCTGGAGCCTACCAGGGAAAAGGCAATTCTGGATCTGGTATTGTGCAACGAACCAGAATTGATCAGGGACCTCGAAGTGAAGGAGCCATTAGGAGGTAGTGACCATAATACAATAACCTTCAATCTGCAATTTGAAAGGGAGAGGTTACAATCGGTAGTGACAATATTTCTGTTGAATAAAGGGAACTATGGAGCTATGAGGAAGGAGCTGGCCAAAGTTCAATGGTGCAATACCTTAGCAGGGATGACAGTGGAGGAACAATGGCAGATATTTCTGAGTATAATGCAGAAGATGCAGGATCAGTTCATTCCAAAAAGGAAGAAAGATCCTATGAGGAGGCATGGGTGGCCGTTGCTGACGAGGGAAGTTAAGAACCATATAAAGTCAAAAGAGAAAAAGTATAACATAGCAAAGATGAGTGGGAAAACGGAGAACTGGGAAGATTTTAAAGAACAACAGAGGATTCTAAGAAGGAAATAGGCATAGAAAAAATGAAGTACGAAGGTAAACTGGCCAAAAATATAAAGGAGGATAGTAAAAGCTTTTTCGGTATGTGAAAGGCAAAAAAAGGGCAAGACTAAAATAGGGCATCTTGAAGACAGAAACATATTACGGGGAACGAAGAAATGGCAGAAGAGTTGAATTGGCACTTCAGACCTGTGTTAAGTGGAGAAGATACAAGCAATCTCAGAGAGATAATAGTGGCTGAAGGACTTCAACTGAAAGGAATTTATATTTGCCAGGAATTGGTGTTGGAGAGACTGTTAGGTCTGAAGGCTGATATGTCACCGGGGCCTGATGGTCTACATCCCAGGGTACTGAAGGAGGTGGCTCTAGAAATCATGGATGCGTTGGTGATCATTTTGCAGAGTTCGATAGATTCAGGATCAGTTCCTGCGGATTGGAGGGTGGCTAATGTTTACCACTTTTTAAGAAAGGAGCGAGAGAGAAAGCAGGAAATTATAGACCAGTTAGTCTGACCTCAGTGGTGGGAAAGATGCTGGAGTCAATTATAAAGGATGAAATTACGACACAACTGGATAGCAATAACAGGTTAGGTCAGACTCAGTATGGATTTATGGAGGGGAAATCATGCTTTGACTAATCTTCTGGAATTTTTTGAGGATGTAACTCTGAACATGTACAAGGGAGATTCAGTGGATGTAGTCTGCCTTGACTTTCAGCAAGCCTTTGATAAAGTCCCACATAGGAGTTTAGTGAGCAAAATTAGATTGCATGGTATTGGGGGCAAAGTACTGACTTGGATTGAAAATTGCTGGGCTGACAGGAAGCAAAGAGTAATGATAAATGGTTTCCTTTCAGAATGGCAGGCGGTAGCCAGTGGGGTACCGCAGGATCAGTGCTGGTACCACAGCTTTTTACAATATATATTAATGATATTGAAGATGGTATTAATAGTAACATTAGCAAATTTGCTGATGATACAAAGCTGGGTGTCAGGGTGAAATATGAGAAGGATATTAGGAGATTACATGGTGACATGGACAGGTTAAGTGAGAGGACAGATGCATGGCAGACGCAGTTTAATGTGGATAAATGTATGGTTATCCACTTTGGTGGCAAGAACAGGAAGACAGATTACAACCTCAATGGAATCAATTTAGGTAAAGGGGCAGTACAGAGAGATCTGGGTGTTCTTGTACACCAGTCAATGAAAAAGCGCAGCAGGTCAGGTAGCATCCAAGGAACAGGAGAATCGACGTTTCGGGCGTAAGCCCTTCTTCAGGAAGGGCTTATGCCCGAAACGTCGATTCTCCTGTTCCTTGGATGCAGCCTGACCTGCTGCGCTTTTCCAGCAACACATTTTCAGCTCTGATCTCCAGCATCTGCAGTCCTCACTTTCTCCACCAGACAATGAAGGCAAGCATGCAGATACGCCAGGTAATGAAGAAAGCAAATAGCATGCTGGCCTTCATAACAAGAGGGATTGAATATAGGGGCAAAGAGGTTCTTCTGCAGCTGTACAGGGCCCTGGTGAGACGGCGCCTGGAATATTGTGTGCTGTTCTGGTCTCCAAATTTGAGGAAAGGCGTTCTGGCTATTGAGGGAGTGCAGCTTAGGTTCACGAGGTCAATTGCTGGAATGACGGGACTATCTTATGTTGAAAGATTGGAGCGACTGGGCTTGCATACCCTTGTGTTTAGAAGACTGAGAGGGGATCTGATTGAGATGTATAAGATTATTAAAGGATCGGACACTCTGGAGGCAGGAAACATGTTTCTGCTGATGGGTGAGTCCCGAACCAGAGGACACAGCATACAAATAAAGGATAGGTCATTTAGGTCAGAGATGAAAATAAACCTCTTCACCCAGGAAGTGATGGGTGTGTGGCATGCTCTGCCCCAGAAGGCAGTGGAGGCCCAGACTCTGAATTCTTTTAAGAAAGAGTTGGATAAAGCTCTCAATGATAGTGGAACCAAGGGTTATGGAGATAAGGCAGGAACAGGAGACTGATTGAGGATGATCAGCCATGATCATAATGAATGGTGGTGCAGGCTCGACGGGCAGAATGGCCAACTCCTGCACCTATTGTCTATTGTCTATTGTCTGTTGTCTAATGTCTATCACAGATTCAAGTTTAATGTTTACAGAATTCAAAGAGAGATAAGCTGACTGCAGACCTTCATCCAAGCATCGTTTACAAAGCTCAGTACTGCATTGAATTTAAGAAAAACATTCTCTTTTAAATTTCACAGGCAATGGTTAATTAATTTCACAGTAAAGGGATAATTTTCCATTACACAGAGAACAGCAGTAACTGTTATAATTGTGGAGAGCAGCAGTCCACAGGTTTTGTTTTTGTAGATTACAGTAGTTTTGTCTCCCCTGTGAAGACCAGTAGTCCAGATGTTTACTGTAAGAAAGAACCGTCACTGTGATTACAAGAGTGACCAACAGTCGCTATCTTTGTTGGAGAGAATAAAATACCCGTCATTGTTGTCGTAAACAACAGTTCTTGACTTTGTCATTGATACCATAAATCCATGTGGTTATGCAAGAGAGCAGCACTTCCTCTCTTTACTCCACAGAATTGCTGTCTCTGTGCTCAATACAGTGAAAAACAGCCTCTGTCATTATTGTGGAGAATAACACTTCCTGTCTTTAACATCGAGAAAAGAGGTTCCTCTGTTTTTTCCATAAAACTACTGTCAATGCCTTTTTCCAAGGAACAGCTGTCCTAATATTATTACATAGAAGAGATTTCGTTCCTTTATCGTAGAGAAAAAGAAATCTCTGGCTTTATTTTTGGGACCCTCAGTCCTTCTTTTTATTCTGAAGAACTGCTATTTCTGACTTTGTTATAGTGAACAGCAGTCTCGCACCTGTGAGACAGAATAGCATTCCCGGGTGTAATTATAGAGAACAGCCGTCTTTTTATTTATTGTTGAGCACAGCAGACTCAGTCATTACTGCAGACATCAGAAGCCTTTAAATTTTGGGGGTGGAGAACAACAGTCACTGTCTTCCTTATTGAGAAAAAGAAAATCCGTGTCATCGTTATAAAGAACAGCAATCGCTGTTGTTGTTATAGACAGCAACAATGCCTGCGGGTGTCATCGTTACAACAGACCCTATCGTCATGATAGAGGACGGGAATTTCTGTGTTTATTTTGGAGACTGGTAGATCCGCTGTTTATCATATATAACAGTGGTAGTTGTGCATCTTATGGACAGCGGGATTCACTGTGTATATTTCAGCGAACGTCATTCCTCTGTTCTTGTTACAGACAATAGCAGACGTTTTCTTGAAGAGAGACAACAGTCACCAGACACCAAAAGTCCGGTCATTACAATAAAGATCAGCAGTGCCTTTATTTATTGTGGATGACAAGCAGTCTTTCTTAGAGAGAAGTGTAGTCCCTCATAGGATGATAGATATTTTGCACTTCCTGTCTGTCATCAGGAAAAAAATGTCCCTGTTGTTTTCTGGGGTGGGGGTGGAGGGAGCAACATTCTACGTCTTTATGATAAAGATCAGGATTCCATGTTATTGCGATGGAGAACAGCTTTCTCTATGTACCTAGTACAGAACAGCTTTCCCAGTGGATATTCACTGAACAGTATTCCCTGTTACTATTACAGAAAACAGTGATACACACACACACACATATATATAAATATAATGTATACACATAGTATATATATATATATGTGTTTAAAGACAAGAGCACCCCTTTCAATATTGTATAGAAGAGCAGTCTCTGAAATTATCATTGTGAATACCAGTCGCTATGTTTGTTTCAAATAAAATAAGCCCGTGTCTTTGGTACGTAGGCCAACAGCCCCATTGCTATTGTCTCGAACAGCACTCCCTGTATTATTTTAGAGAACATCAGTCTCTGCCCTAGTTTTGGAGAAGAGCAGTCTCTGACTTTAATATAGGGAACAGCAGTGTCTGCTTTCTTGAAGAGAACAACTGTTGCTGTGTTGATTAGCGGGACCAGAAGGATTTGCTTGCTATTATGATAGCAAACATCTCTCCCTTTCTTTATTCAAGTGAAACGCATTTCCTGTCGTAGTTATAGAGAACAGAAATTCCTCTCATTGTTACAGAGAATAGTTGCCCCATCATTGTCATAGAGATCAGAGTTGAAAAAGAGATCAGGTGTGCCTATTGTTATAATAGAAAACCGCAGTCACTATCTTTATTCCAGAGAACACCAATCTCCGTGCCCATTTTCGTGGACTGCAGCATCTAGCGTTGTTCTGGAGAATAGCAGTTGCAGATATTATTATCGAATAATGATGGCCATTCTTTTATTCCAGAGGAAAGCAGTCTATGTCCCTGCTATAAAGAACAGAAGGTTTATAGAAAATAGTAATCTCTACTTTTATTATAAAGAAAAGCACTTCACTTTATTTTATTACAGGGAACAGCACATATTGACTTCATTATAAAACACAGTAGTCTCTTGCTTTGTTAGAGAAAGCAACAGCCCTTGTCATTTCTATCAGAACAGCTGTTCCTGTCTTTGTTATAGCGAAAAGCTCTTCCTATCGTTATTATAGAGAAAAGCAGTATTTGTTTATCTTCCCTCTTTATTGTTGAGAACAGCAGTCCCTGCGTATATTACTGAGAACAGCAGTCGCTGTCTATATTATTGAGAAGAGTACTCCCTATGTACATTACAGCGAACCCAGTCACACTTTATTTGACAATAGATACTGTGTCTCCTGATCTTACTCCATCAGCTGCCTTGTGAAGGACTGGGGATCTGAGAGCTAATGCTTCCAAATAAACCTGTTGGGCTACAACCTGATGTTATTTGATTTTAACAGAGAACAACAGCCCCTGTGTATTACAGAGAACAGTAGGCTCTGTGTATATTGCAGAGAAAAGCAGTACCTGTAGTTCTTGCAGAGAACAGCAGCCCTGTTGTTATTACAACCAGAAGCATTCCTTGTCTTTCTTATAGAAAATTGTAATCCATGTTTTTATTATCAAGAAAAAACAGTCCCCTTCTATATTGTAGAGAGCAGCACTTCCTGACTTCATTATAAAGCACAGCAGTCTGTTTCTTTATTACAGAGACCAGCATTCCCTGTCATTGTCATATAGAACAACTGTACCTGTCTGTGATGCAGGCAACAGCTCTTCATCTCATTATTATAGATAACAGCAGTGCTTGTCCATCTTGCTGAGAACGGCAATCCAGTTGCATTGGCGAAAAATCAGTAGTCCCTGTGTATATTACTGAGAACCGTAGTCCCTATGTATTGCAGAGAATAGCAGTGTGTGTATTACTGAGAGCAGCTGTCCCTGTGTATTACAGAGAACAGTTACTGTGTTCATTACTGAGAACACAGTCACACTGTATATTGCTATAAATTCTTGGTATTATGATCCTGCCCCACCATCTGCCTTGTGATGGAGCGGCGCTCAGAAAGCTAGTGCTTCCAAATAAACCTGTTGGAATATAACCTGGTGTGGTGCGAATGTTTAATTCTGTATATTACCGAGACAGCAGTCCCTGCGAATTATGCAGAACTGTAATCCATGTGTATATTACAGATAAAAGCAATCCCTGCGTGTATTACTGAGAATAGTGTTCCCTGTGTATATTACTGAGAACAGCAGTCTGTCTGTATTATAGAGAACAGCAATCCCTGTGTATCTTACAGAGAACAGCAGATCGTGTGCATTATAGATAGCAGCAGTCCCTGTGTATTGCTGAGAACAGTTGTCCCTGTTGTTATTGCAGACGATAGCAATCCCGCTTTTTATTAATTAAAAACAGCAGTCCCTGTATTTTTCATAGAGAACTGCAGATCCTGTCATCATTACAGAGAACAGCACTTCATGTTTTCATTATACAGAACAGCCCGACATGCATATCTTGCTGATAATAACAGTACATATGTATATTATAAAGAACCCCTTGTCCAATCATTATTGTCAAGAACAGCTGTTGCTACGTATCTTTTCGAGAACACTAGATCCTGTGTACGTTACAGCGAATAGCAATCGTTGTTGTTGTTGCAGCAGGCAACACCGATTCTTGTCTTTAATACTTTAAGTTAAAAATCACACACACCAGGTTATTTTCCAAAAGACTTTTTGGGAAGTCCAAGCTGTCGCAGCACTGCTCCTTCGTCAGGTCGCTATTGGGGCAGGATCATAAGACAGAATTTATGGTAAAAGATCAAATTGTCAGAAAAATGATAGATCAGATGGTGTAACATCTGTGCAGGTAGAATTGAGGAACCGCAAAGTGAAAAGAGAAATGTAGGTGGAGTGACGTGCAGGCATCCAAACAGTAGTTAGGAGCTGGAGCGCAAGATACACCAGGAGATGGAAAAGATGTTTAGGAAAGGCAACGTTACAGTGATTATGGATGAGTGGAATATGCTGGTGGATTGGTATAATCAAGTTCGTCGTGGATGGCAAGAAACTTAATTTGTCTAATCAATACTAGATTTTGTGTTGTGAAATGAGGCAGATTTGATAAGGGTGCTGAAGGTGAAGGAACGTTTTGAAGGCAGTGATAATAATATGTTTGAATTTACTCTGCAATTTGAGAGGGAGAAGTACAATCAGAGGGAATGCTATTACAGCTGAATAAAAACAACTACAGAGGTATGAGCAAGAAGATGGACGGAATTGCGCGACGCTACACAGCCTGGAATTCACGCATTCAGTACAAAGACCAGGATTTGCTCCCTTCCAAAAAGAGGAACTTTTCCCATGGCACACAACTGCTGATGCTTTGTTGGAACACGGCTGGAAGCCAACACAATCCGTTCATTACCGGAAGCAGATCGGCCATACCGAATTCGGCGACGCTCTACTTCGTGGAAGTCGACAAAGCCATGTAATGTGCCGGAATATTCCCCTTGCAGAAACGGACTACTTCACAACGTTGGAAATCGCGGACATCCGGTCGGAACACGGTCTGAAATGCGTTGCGGTGGTGCAGACCGCTTGCCCGAGGCCCAGCCAGAATACAGCCTGTGAGATTTTCACTAAATTTTCCTCATTATGTAAATGGCATCAGCCAGAGAAAGCCACGTTAGCCCCTCATACGTCCTCTTCTCGTTTTTGCCAGTTTAGATCTTGCACTCTCGGTCAAAGTGCAAAATCGCTGAAAATCAGTGACAAGAAGGACAGCACTTGGTGCGAGACAGGTACATCTTTGGCATATCCCCTGCATCAAATCCGGCGGCGCCACCTGTCCTCGAATTCCCAAAGTCGTTTTGAACTCCCGGATTCGCTCCCTTCCAAGCATGGAGCAAATCCAACCATAGAAAATCGCTCACATTGGGTCCGAAACTGGCTGGCACTCCGCCAAAATGGTCACACCGTTCCCATATCGTCTAATCCGAATTCAGCGGCACTATCAGACCTCAAAGTCCCCAAGGCAATAGGAACTCAAGAATTCGGCCCCGTGCCAAAAACGACGACTACCCAATTTGGGAAATCGCTGATACCCGTAGACAACACGACCACACTCGCTGTCAGCCGGGAACACAGTGTGCAAATCCGCCTGAACAAATCCAGTGACGCTCGATTTTCTGCAAATCACAAAGTCGGTATGAACTTCCAGATTCGATCCCTTCTGCAAGGGCACTCAACCTAACCTAACCTGACGCCTAACCTTGAATCGATTCCTAATCCTAACACCTACACGAGCCCCAAATCTGAACCTAAGCCTTACCACAAGCCGCAAACTAAATCTGAAACTAACCCTGACCTTACCCTCATCACCGGCTTCATTCCAGACTAATACACCTTTTACTACAAACTGCCTCTGGCATTGCATCTCACAAAGTGCACTAATTCACTTTCAAACCTGCTACAGGGCACTCCTGAACCGGCCACACAACCGGGGCATGCGGAATAACTGGAAATTAAGACCCCAGTACTAATTAAAAATAACCGAAGCTGCCAGTTGAACATTGAAGTCAGAAATCCATTCCAATATACATATGGTTACAGATTGCTACGTGTTAACTGGTTGCAGATGTGTGCTGACACGAAAGTTTTTGAAGTGTTAGTGGTTACTCATTTGTTGTTAGCAATTTATGCTGAGGCAAACATTTTCAAACTGTCAGCCATTACTGATAGGTGCTAAATGGAAATTCTACGTGTCAGTGATTACTGATTTGAACCGCTCCTAAAACTTTTCTTCGTGTTGCGTATGTTCTGAGGGAACTGAGCAACTTAGTTTGTTTTTGAAAAGTGGAGAGGGAAAAGAGGAGAAATGCTGAACGGTTCGCCACTGCTTTGGTGGCATTCACACCTCTCATTCCGCGTGCAGTGCATTTATGAACAGTTGGTGGCACAACGTACGCCAGCCTGGCAGCATCATGTGACTGCTCCTGGCCAGGGAGAACCATGGAAAACCATCAGGCGTTGGCATGCTGAGGTGACGTGGTTGGTCACTGTTTCAGAACACCTCCACCCTCCGTGCATTTCTCTTTCAATCCCCGACACAAGCACACACACATCTGCCAACTTGGACTCCGCCAACATCCCCGGCCAGAAGCACACACATCCAACCATTGGCAGATGTGCTGCACCTGTGGGTATGGAATGGTCTGCAGGGCATTTGGTTAGATGCGAGGCCCGTGCAATAGCCGAGGTAATGGCGAGTACATATGAACGTGCGTGGGAGTAAATTTTCTTCCATAAAATACCGACAAAAGGCTTACAAAGTTTAGAAGCACACAAAACCAGGATATAGTCCAACAGGTTTAATCGGAAGCGTTGGCTTTCTGAGCGCTGCTCCTTCATCAGGTGGTTGCGGAGTACATAATTGTAAGCTACAGAATTGATAGCAAAAGTTTACAGTGTTTTGTAATTAAAGCTATACATTAAAATATCTGTTAGAATGACCGTCTTAGTTTCACTTCTTTCATATGCAAATCACATATCTTTTTTTTAAGTTACATTCTCAGGTTAACTTTAACAATTGGTGTCAGCCCAGATCATGTGTCGAAGGTGTCAATGCCTCTCATTACCTTGCAGACCTCTATCAAGTAACCTAATTTCGTTCTTCTGCCCAATCTGAAAATGCCCTCGCTTATTATACCTCTCCTTTTATCACATGCACTCCAATCCAGGCGGCATCCTAGTAAGTCTCCTCTGCATCATCTCTAAAGCATCTGTATGCTTCCTATAATGACGCCATCCGAACTGGACATAACATTTCAACTGTGGTGCAAACAGTGTTATATTTAGCTGGAGTAAAGCCTCTCGGCTTTTAAAATCAATCCACTTGTTAATGAAAGCCGAAAGACTATACTCCTTCAGAACACTCCTGGCAATATATGTGGAAACTTTGATAAGTCTATGTCCTTACAAACCAAGATACCGCTGTTCCTCCATGCTGCCAGGAAACCTATCTTTCATGCTGTATTCTGCATTTAGAATCGAACTTCCAAAATTAACGAATTCGCACTTATCCAGTTTGAAATCTCTCTCCCACTTCTCAGCCCAGCTCTGCATCTTGTCAATGTCTTGTTGTAGCCTGCAATAGCCCGCAACACTTCCTACATACATCCGACCATCTTGGCATTGGCAAATGTACTAACCCACCCTTCAGTTTCTTCATGCATGTCTTGAAAAATACTACAGAGAGCCAACTCCCAAGGACAGATCCCTGCGGAACACAACTGATCACCGACCTGCAGGAGGAATTCTTTCAATCGATTATCATCCATGCTCAACTTTCATCATGCTTATTTCTGACACACCTTGCATCAAAACAGTCCCATGCAAACACATCTCTTTGTCATACCAATTATGCATCCTTACTGACAGACTGTCTTCATTATATTTCTGCTAGTTCGACAACGACACTCTCCTGTATTCTGTAGCTCTTGTTCCCATCCCTCTGCCAAACTATCTTAAACCCTCCAGAACTGCTCCAGCAAATCTCTTGCGCATGATATTCATGCTCCTCCAGTTTCAGTGCAACTCGACCTTCATGGACAGGTCCCACGTTCCCCTGAAGGTACTCGAAAGTTCTACGTATCTTAAGCCCTTTCTTCTGAACCAGCCCTGTAGCCCCATGTTTAGCTGCACTCGCTTCCTCTTCCTCGCATCACTAGCACGAAGCGCCTGTCGTAATCCTCTAACGTTAGTAATCCTCTAACGTTCTAACTGAGGTGAGACTCGAAACATTCACCAAGTATATCTCCACGTTTGCGGCCAGATCAATTGATTTTCTCCAGCAAACTCTGCGTCTATTTCAGATTCTCAGTATCACAACTACTTTGCTTTGTGCAAGTCGTATCCCTGAGCTCCTCAACCACATTTTAACGAAATGGAACAGGGACCATCATGTCGATGAGATGAGAGCCATCATGGACCCTGACACCTGGGAGGAAACAATCTTTTCTCGAATCATTTTCTGAACACAAAATCTCCTATCCATTCCTCTAACTATTAACTCTCCGAACACGAGCGCTTTTCTATTCTCTCATCTTCCCTTCTGAACCACCGGAACAGTCTCAATGGCAGAGACGTGGCCATTTTAGTTTCCAGATAGGTCGCCTCCCTCAACAGCATCGTAATCGGTATACTTTTTATTGAGGGATCCCTGCACGGACTACCCGTTCCCTTTTCGTCCCCTCACTGTCAACCATTTACGTTGTTCCTGCACCAAATTTGTGACTACATCCCTATAACCCCTGTCTGTTACCCCCTTCACCTCCCGAATACGCCGAATTTTATCCACCTCCAACTCCACGCCCCGAATGCAGGTACCAATGAGCTGGAGTTGGTTGCACTTCCGCAGGTGATTTCAGCCAGGACACTTGGGTGTCTCTTACCTCCCTCCTCCTCCAGGGGGAGCATGCGATTGTCCTGATATCAATTCCGAATGCACTGAATTCCCAAACAGACTATTGAATGGTACTATCTACCTTAACGAAATGCTGCACTGAACTTCACTTTTTCGAATGGAAAAGGAAGATGAATTGAGACACTAATTGAGTAATGTTTCGGGTAAAATAACTGCCCGAATATATTTTCTCTTCAAGGTTTGTGCGAAGATTTGTAGCTCGGGTGCTCGTTGCTGTGGTTCTGTTCGCCGAGCTGGAAGTTTTTGTTGCAAACGTTTCGTCCCCTGGCTAGGCGACATCTTCAGTGCTTGGGAGCCTCCTGCGAAGCGCTTCTTTGATGTTTCCTCCGGTGTTTATAGTGGTCTGTCCCTGCCGCTTCCGGTTGTCAGTTTCAGCTGTCCGCTGTAGTGGTTGGTATATTGGGTCCAGGTCGAAAAAACACACCAGATCATCAACGCCACACTCACAGGAAGCCGATTCACGAGAGAAGAAGAAAAGGATAGCCAACTCCCAGTCCGAGACGTGATGGTACAGAGAACACCGAACGGAAAATTCACTACAAGGGTATACAGGAAAGCCACACACACAGACCAAGTCCTAAACTATGAAAGTAACCACCCCAACACACACAAACGTAGCTGCATCAGGACATATTCAAAAGGGCCACAAGACACCGCAGTACACCAGAACTGCAAAAAGAAGAAGAGGAACACCTATACAAGGTATTCGCCAAAAACGGATACCCGTGCAACTTCATCAACAGATGCCGAAGAGAAAGACCACTGAACGAGGACATACCACAACCAAAAGGACTAGCCACACTACCATACATCAGGAGCATCTCGGAACTGACTGCCAGACTACTGCGACCCCTAGGACTCATAACGGCACACAAACCAACAGCCACCCTCAGACAACAACTCACCAGAACGAAGGACCCGATACCCAACATGAGCAAAACGAATGTAGTGTACAAAATACCATGCAAGGACTGCACAAAACACTATATAGGACAAACAGGAAGACAGCTAACAATCCGCATACATGAACATCAACTAGCCACGAAACGACACGACCAGCTATCCTTAGTAGCCACACACGCAGACAACAAGCAACATGAATTCGACTGGGACAACACTACTATCATAGGGCAAGCCAGACAGAGAACAGACAGGGAATTCCTAGAGGCATGGCATTCATCCACAAACTCCATCAACAAACGCATCGACCTGGACCCAATATACCAACCACTACAGCGGACAGCTGAAACTGACAACCGGAAGCGGCAGGGACAGACCACTATAACACTGGAGGAAACATCAAAGAAGCGCTTCGCAGGAGGCTCCCAAGCACTGATGATGTCGCCTAGCCAGGGCACGAAACGTTTGCAACAAAAACGTCCAGCTCGGCGAACAGAACCACAGCATATTTTCTCTCTTATGCATCAGTTCCGTGCCTGGTTCCGCTCTATGAACTGTATGCTTTAGAAATCTAAATGCCTCCGTCTGGCAACAAACTCCCAGCCACACATCAATCTCTACCCTTTGAATATCATGTAGAGTCTTTCAGGACAATGGATTATTCAGACGATTACTATCTTTGAGCTTGTGCTTTTCAATTTCCTGTCAAAATCCGAAACTCTGTTCTCAGGACATCTTTTGCTACACTTGGTCCCAACATGGACATCGACATTTTGCTTTTAACCCTTCCTATTCTGAAGGGTTTGCCTCCGCTCACAAAAGTCTTTGATATTGACGACGAGAATTCAATTTATGTTCCTGAAGTCACTTCTCCAGCTTCAAGCTTTGCTTTACTATGCCCAACTCAAAGGAATCCCTACCTACATTGCCTATTTGCGAAGAAACCCGTCTGCTAGCAATGTTCAACGTCGCACGCAAGATAAACTGGCGGGATTTCCTCCTTACTCGCTATGTGCCCTGCATTATCCGAGCAGTAACCCATTTAGTGTCCACCTGTATTTCCTACAGCAGTTGGGTCGCTTGACATATGTTACGCATTACCTATTAGACTTGATAATACACTGTCGTGCCTCCAGTTGTGGCTGAAGGTCGAACACAGAGACATCGAGGTTCTTAAGCTGCAGCCGCCAACTGTAAAATGGACTGGCAGACAGCCAGCAACATCCATCGTTTCCCACATCGCTCAAGATGGGGAAAGCTCGAAAGATCAGTCGGTCGAGAAGCATCAATACAGATTGAAACCGAATTTACATTTTGTGTCTTGCATGTTTCAACACAATTGAGAAGATTTCTAAACGAGATTAGACTCGAAACTTTCACCAGTTCTATCTCCACGGATGCGACCAGATCTATCGATTTTCTCCAGGAATCTGTGCGTCTATTTCAGATTCTCAGTATTACAACTATTTTGCCTTTATGCAAGTCAGATGTTTCAGTTCCTCAGCTTATCTTAACGAAATGCAGCAGAGAATATCGCGTCTAATGGGCAATTACTTGTTCTGAACTACTTCATTGCAAAAGAAGGGATGAAACTTGAAGGCTCTGTTAGGTTGCTTAAGATAGCAATTTAGCCAGGAAGGAGCGAAACAGACAGCTGAGAAGAGCTATTAGCGGACATGAGAAGGATGTCCTTTGGCAGTCAGGATCAAGTAGAACAACAAAGCTACTACAGATATGTCAAGAATAACAGGACGACTAGAGTAAGATTAGGGCCAGTCAAGGACAATAATGGGAAGTTGTGTGCGGAGTCCGAGGGAGTAGGAGGGGTGCTAAATGAATATTTTTCGACAGTATTCATACAGGAGAAAAGGAAATGTTGTAGAGCAGAATAATGAGATACAGTGCATTAAACTAGACGGGACTGAAGTTCAGAAGGAGGAGGTTTTAGCAATTCTGGAGCGTGTAGAAAGTCCATTATGCCAGAAGTGATTTATCCCAGGAAAAGCTAGGAAGATAGCGAGACGTTTGAAAAAATGTTGGGTATGATGTTTATGTCGTCATTGCCTACAAGAAGAGAGCCAGATGACTGGAGTATAGCAAACTTGTTTTTGGCCAAGAAGCGGAGTAGAGATAACCCTGCTAATTACAGATCTGTGAGCCTTACTTCAGTTGTGGGCAAAGTGTTGGAAAGGATTCTCTGAGATAGGATTTATAATCACCCAGAAAAGATTAGTGTGATTAGAGAGAGTTAACACTTTTTGGTGAAGGGGGTGCCATAGCTTATACAACTTATGGTGTTCTTTGAGAAAGTGACCAACACGAGAATGAGGGAAAAGCGATTGATGTGGTTCATACAAATTATGTAAAGTGTTCCCCACTGGAGGCCATTGCAGAAAGTTCGGAGGTATAGAATTGAGGGTGATTTAAAATTTTGGATCTGTAATTGGATGATTGAATGTAGAGGGGAAAGTGATTATTATCGAGTTCAGTAACTGGTAGCGTCCCGTAAGGATCTGTTTTGTTTTCACTGTTGTTTGCGATTTTTATAAATGTCCTGGATGAGGGGCTAAAAGGACGGATTAAGATGTCTGTGGACGATTCTAACGTTGGTGGAGTTGTGGACAGTGAGGAATGATGTTGCAAGTTTCAGAGGGACATAGATAAACTGCAGAGCTGGCAAAATGAAGGTTAATGCGGAAAAGTGTAAGCTGATTCACTTTGGCTGGAGTAACATGAATACAGAGTACTGGGCTCTTGGAAAAAACATTCTTGGCAGTGTGGATCATCAGAGAGATCTCGCTGTCCATGTACATAGATCTCTGATACTTGACGCCCAGGTTGATAGGGTTCTTAAGAAGGGATAGGATGTTACTCTTTTATTGGTACAGGGATAGAATTTCGTAACCATGAGTCCATGTTGCAGTTGTACAAAACTCTAGTCTGGTCACAAACGGAGGACTCCACACAGTTATGCTCGCCACAATATAGGAATGGTATGGAAGCACTGCAACTGGTGCAGAGATTTACCAGGATCTTGCCTTCGAAGGAAGGAATGCCTTATCATGAAAGACTGAAGGACCAGAGGCTGTTGTCATTAGAAAGAAGAAGGTTCAGAGGTAACTTAATAGAGACATATGGGATGACTGGATAATTACATAGGATGGACAGTGGGAGCCTTTTTCTCAGATGATCATGGCTCGCAGGAGAGGACATGACTTTAAAATACGGGGTGACAGATACCGGACAGAGACGGGGGTTACTTTATTTACTCAGAGAGTACTAGAGGTATGAATTAACCTTCCTGCAACAGTAGTACACTCGCCAAATTTAAGAGTATTTAAGCAGTCATTGAATAAACATAGAGACGGAAATGGAATAGTGTGAGTCAGGTGGGCTTCAAATTCGATTCAGAAGTCGATGCAGCATCGAGGGCGAAATCCATGTAATTCGCTGTAATGTTCGATGTTTTATGCTCTACTATTCATGTTTAATTCTCAAATGCTGCTTCGGTTCCAGCTCGTGCTCTTTCAGTGTCTTTCAATTACATGCTCCTTTGTGATATTGACTGCTTGCCAAATGGTCCTCGCCCTTGTCCACACTTAAATGCATTGGAATTTCAGAAAATTAAACGGTAAGAGCTGGGACGCTGTTACAGAAAATTTAGTTTATGTCGGGTTTCCCCAAATTTGATGCAGTCATGGC
Source organism: Chiloscyllium plagiosum (assembly GCF_037043375.1). Taxonomy (NCBI): domain Eukaryota; kingdom Metazoa; phylum Chordata; class Chondrichthyes; order Orectolobiformes; family Hemiscylliidae; genus Chiloscyllium; species Chiloscyllium plagiosum. Next base: position 66,014,889 of record NW_028270176.1, on the reverse strand, counting down.
TGACTTTATCTCCCCTAAATGTCACCTTCCTGTCCGTTCACCGGAGACCACCGTACACTGTGTCATGACTTCCTTCAGTTCAGAGCCCTTTCAAAGATATAATTTCTCATCATCGGTGTTTTTTTTTAAATGTAGTGTCCCTCCTCCGAAATTAGCCTTCTATTTCTAGATTGACCCAGATGAGGTATCATGCGTTCAACTTAAACAGTATCAATCGCCTTTCGCATCTAACTGAAATCAAATGAATCTCATTTTGCTCTTCCTAGCTCCAGACAAACTCAACCAATCAGCCTTCAAAAAACAGGCCACTCAGCTCTTGATTCCTCACGATTTCCTGGTTGAAGGGAGCTATAGGGAAGGCAAATTTCTTTCCATAAATGGAACATTCCTCGAGAGTCAGGCTTCCATTTATTGGGAGCAGCGAGGAGAGAGAGAGGATCGGGGTCTGCAGGGATGGGACATTTCCTACTTAGATTGGACTATACTCGAGTGTCAGGCCTCCATTTCTCGATAGCAGCAGGAGTGGTGAGAGTGAGGAGCTAAGTGGGAGTGGTCGAACTGCGCGCTGGGAAAGTGAGTGAACTGATATATTTGGGCAACAGTTATGTATACGTGGCTTCTGGGAGGGACTGTTGTAGGAGGGACTGTTCAAACTTTTTGGACATTGGCACCGGTTCTGGGCGAGGTGGGGCGATTATGAATGTTACGAATCACAGACCGGCTAGACTACAAACCTTTGGGATGCTTCTGATAACGCTGTTTGTGATGGTATAAACTAATGTGGCAGGGTAGTTAGTGGACAGTAAGGAGGATATAACTGAAGCTATATCGAACATCAGAAGGAATTCAGTGTGATTGAGGGGAATAGTAGGCAGGATTGGGAATAGTGATCACAATTCAATAACTTTTAATTATTCTCGTGGAATAAGGTCCAAAAGGAAGAGCGCGGAATTGTGGGAAGGCCAACCATGCCAAAGTGCAGCATGAACTGTGGAGTGGCGTTGGGAGCCGCTATTTGAAGTTGAATCCACATTTGATCTGTTGAGGACTTTTAAAGAGGAAGTGTTTAGAGTTCAAGACATATATGTTCCTGTGAAGATGAGGGAGATACATGGCCAGATTAGGAAACCATAGAATACAGGTGAAATTGTGAAACTAGTTAAGAGGAAAAATGAAGCGTAGATAAGATGAAGGCAACTGAAGACAGACAAAGCTTTGGAAGAATATCCGGAATGTGTGAGATATCTGAAACGAGGTATGAAGTGGGTAAAAACAAAAATCACGATACATCTTTATCAAACAAAGTTAAGGAAAATCCTAAAGCCCTTTTTTTTGTAAATAAGGAGCAAGTGGGTAACTAGAGAGAGGTTTGACCAACTCAAGGACAAAGGACGAACGGTATGTGTTGGATCAGAGAAAATTGATTTATTTTTATTTGAGAACATTACATCGGCATTCACGGTGGAGCAACATGATGGATGTTAAGGCTAAGGATGTATATTTGATTGCGCATGAGCAAATCAGCATAAGGAGGTAGGAAGTGTTGGGTATTATCAAAAGCATTAAGGTAGACAAGTCCCAGGTAAAGATTGGATCTATCACAGTGAAAGGAGAGAAAAGATAGCCGTGACCTTACCAGATATGTTTGTAGAATTCTTGAACATTGGCTAGGTCCCAGAGAACGGGAGAGTTGTTACTTTTTTCATTAGTGTAGCAGGGATAATCCAGGTAATTATAGATGGGTGAGCCTGACGCAAGTGATAATGAAGCTGCTGGAGAAAATTCAGACGGATAGGATCTATTTTCATTTTGAAGAAAACCGGCTTATCATTGATAGGCAGTACGGTTTTGTGAGGTGATGAAGATTTCTTACAAATCTACTAGAATTCTTTGAGCAAGTGACAAAGTTGGTTGATGGCAGAACAGCTGTAGATGTCACGTACAAGTAAGGCATTTGATAAGTTATCCCATGTTAAGCTGATGAAGAATGTGAAGACGCATGGGGTGCAGGGTGTACTCACAAACTCAACTTGCTGGGCAACAGACCACAAACAACAGTAATGGAAGGGAGTTTCACAAAATGTAGACCTGTGGTGTTCAACAGCGATCCGTGACGGATCAGTGCTGTTTGTCATTTGCATAACTGATTTGGAGGAAGGTGGAGATTCACAAGTTTGCAGATAGTACTAAGGACGGTGGAGTAGCAGATAATCAAGGGGCGTGTTTTTGCAATGAACATAATATAGATAGATTGGAGACCTGGAAAGAGAAATGGAAAACCGAGTTCAATCCAGTCAAATACGAGGTGATGCATTTTTGAAGATCCAAACAGAGCAAATCATACAGTAATTTGAGAATTCCTGGGGGAAATTGATGTACAGAGAGATCTGGGTGGACAGGTCAATTGTTCCCTAACGTTCGTAATGCAGGTCAGTAGTGTGATCAGCATGCATTCCTTTACCGGACGGGGTATTAACCACAAGAGTTGAGAGGTCATGTTACAGTTGTATAGGATTGGTTCAGTCACATTTTAAATGATGGTTTCAGTTCTGGTAACCACACAATGAAAGTGATGTGGATGATTTCTAGTGGGTGTAGAATAAGTTCACTGTGTTGTTGCCTGGTATGAAGGGCGCTAGCTTTGAAGAGAGGTTGAGAATATTAGGATTACTTTCAGTTAAAATGCGGGGGTCGAGTTTGACCTGTTTGAGGTGTAAAAAATCATGAGATGTATATGCAGGGTGAATAGAACGTTTTTCTCCCCAGAGAGGGGAAATTATGAGGTGTCACGAGCTCAAGTGAGAGGGGAAAAGTTCTGGGAGACATGCGTGCAAAGTTCTTTACGCAGAGGTTGTTGGGCACCTGGAGCGGGTTATCAACGAAGGTGGTAGGAGTGACAACGATAGTGTCGTTTAAAATGTGACTGGAGAGATGCATGTATGGACAGAGAGGAAAGGGAAACAGACCCATGGGAAATAGGCACCAAGTTTAAGTACAGAACCTCGAGCGACATAGGTTTGCAAGGCTGAAGAGCCTGTTCCTGTGCTGTACTTTTCTTTGTTCTTCTTATTTGAATCAATTCGATGAACGACATTGAACTATCTCCAATGGAACTATATCTATTCTAACGAGGGGATCAAAAGTGAATGCAATCATCCGGTCTCATCAGTTCCTGAGACATTTGCAACAAGTGTACTACATTCATACTCGATTCCATGAATAGTAAATTATACCAGTCCACTCGCCTTCCTTAATACCTCTTCTCAGTGATATAGAAAATGAAGTTTTTGTTATTCATCAGTTTGATATACCATTTACCTAACCATTATGGAGGGATTTATGTCTCTATATTATTAATTCATTAGATTCCCTCCAGCGTGGAAACAGGCCCTTTGGCCCAACAAGTCTACAACGACCCTCCGAAGAGTAACTGGACCAGACCCATTTCCTGTAACAAATGCACCTAATACTATAGGCAATTTAGCATGGCCAACTCACCTGACCTGCACTTTGGGCTGTGGGCGGAAACCAGAGCACCCAGAGGAAACCCACGCAGGCACGGGGAGAATGTGCAAATTCCAAACAAACAGTCACCCTGGGTTGGAATCGAAATTGGGACCCTGTTGCTGTAAGGCAGCAGTGCTAACCACTGTGCCACTGTGCCACCATACCGCCCCTAAACGAATCCCTTTGAATCCGTCATATGGAATATCAAATGACAAAACTGTATGTGCCGTCTTCATACATCTGCGATGGGCATTGGATCATCTTCCTGGGGCGCTGCCACAAGCATCTAGAAACGTGACATCTTCTTCGACGGGGTTACCTTCAGCTGCACCATGTTCGGGCTGTTTTTATTTGTATCGACACTGCTTTATTGAGGCATTTGAGAGGGTGATCAACAGAACAGTGTTAACCTGGCAATGAACTTTGAAAGAAATGCCAAATGAAAGTTGATTATAAAAAAAGACAAGCACAAAATGTAAAGCACTTATATGGGTATTGATAAACGGGGAGAAGAATAAACTGCTGAAATTAAGAGTACATTTCCAGATGCGACTACAGAGCAGGAAACCTTAAAACTCTAAAGCCCTCAGCTTTTTCCATGAATGCTCTCGAAACAAAGCAGACTATCTACTTCAATAAATACAAAGAAATAACTGATTTACAATCATGAAGGAGGCGTCGGTATAGTGTGACAATTTTTTACAGCTGAAAACTGAAACCACGTGATATAACGAACTGACGGTAAAAAAGCAGTGAAGAAAGGCCGTGGGACGGACATATATTGTGAAGATTTTACTCGCATAATGAAAAGAATGTCCGCAAGTTAGGTAAACAGACAATGTCACGGAAGGAATTCTAACAAACGTGAACAGCTAATGAATACCATAATAAGTAAGAGAATGATGGGAAATTCACAGCATATTTCAGAACAGATAGAATCATGAAATTCCAGTGAATGCAAAGAAACAAAAAAGAAAATAATAATAAACGTATATATCCAACATCTGTCATTTAAACCAAAAACTTACATATGGCATAGAGAAAAAAAATCCTCATTTTTTGCAAAAGAACCTACTTCCAAAAAAGTTGGACAAAACACGGAAAAGAAAAGAGAAAAAATACTATATCTGAGATTTGCAGAGCTTGAGGACAGAAGGCCCATTTATCCTTCAACATGGAATTCAAAAGATATAAAATATGATACAAGAAAACATTTAAGAAAACTGATAGTATGTTATCACTCATTCCGAGGCAATGGAATACAGTGGTGGGAGGTTCTCCGCTTGTCATGGATGTCATTGGCGAGACTGCATCCGAACTAATGAGCATACAATTTGCTAACCAAGGAAGCCATACATAGAATAGTTATCGTCCAGATAAGGTGCAGATTAAGGAGTTTTATCGGCAGTACAGCCCACGAGGCAAGGTGAGGAAAGGTGGTGCAGGCATATCCACTGGAGATTTCATTTTTATTTCAAACTGGAAATGCAGTAGGTCATTCAGTCTTTCGGTCCTGTTTTATAATTCAGTAAGATGTTTGCTTATTCTTGCACCATATCCCTAAATAGCATTGATCAACATAAATAAAATAAAACATAAACTTATCATCTGGAGCCGATGAAAAACTGCCCTGCCATCCATGCCGCTTGTGACATACAATGCCAACACTCTAACTCCGTTGTCAGTAGAGGTGCTTTGTAAGATCTGTCCTGTGTTGAGTCGGTCAATGTTCAGTGCTCATCAACGTTTACGCTGGGGTGGCCGTGGCCTGTTGCCTTTCTGCACATTTCCATTCGATGCTTACCTTTGTGAAGAACAGATACTTTGAATTCAATGGGTCGACAGAGAGGCAGGATGTGCAACACTTCTATTGAATGGCGCTGCAGTCTTGCTGATGGAGTGGACTACCACTGCTCCTCATTTATTGCAACTTTGTTCGCTCTGTTCTCTTGATTACTTTGTACGAGTGGTGGTTTCCCGTGCACATGGTATGAGATTGTAGGTCAGTCCGCAAACAATAGGCAAACAACGCCAAAGCAGTATAGAGGCCTGACAAATTAATGCAAAGTAACGGGATTGTAAACAAGTGGAAGAGTTATTCGGAGAAGGATCATGGCAGGTAGTGATGAACTCACTTCACAATAAGTGCGAGGGGGAAACAGTGTGAGTAGCAGAGCAGCAAATGGGAGAGGAGTGAAGCTAGGTGTTGCAGATTTGAAAATGGAGTTATAATGGGAAAAAGGTTGTTTGAAAAAAATTTCGTTGAAGCACTGGAAGTGTGAGATGTTGAAAACAGCGTCTCCACAGTCCACGAAAGCGTATTTTCGCACTCAGCAGTATTATTATTTTTTGATTATTTACTACTATTTATTTGCCAAAAATAATTGTCACAAAGTTTGTGCGAAGATTTGTAACTCGGGTGCTCGTTGTTGTGGTTCTGTTCGCCAAGCTGGAAGTTTTTGTTCCAAAAGTTTCGTCCCCTGGCTGGGCGACATCATCAGTGCTTCGGAGCCTCCTGCGAAGCGCTTCTTTGATGTTTCCTCCGGTGTTTATAGTGGTCTGTCCCTGCCGCTTCCGGTTGTCAGTTTCAGCTGTCCGCAGTAGTGGTTGGTATATTGGGTCCAGGTCGATGTGTTCCTGGACCTGGACCCAATATACCAACCACTACAGCGGAGAGCTGAAACTGACAACCGGAAGCGGCAGGGACAGACCACGATAAACACCGGACGAAACATCAAAGAAGCGCTTCGCAGGAGGCTCCCAAGCACTGATGATGTCGACTAGCCAGGGGACGAAACGTTTGCAACAAAAACTTCCAGCTCGGCGAACAGAGCCACAACAATAATTGTCACACTTCAGATGAAAGCGAAGATTTAACCACATTCCTGTGATTTTGGTGTCAAATGTCGTCCTGACCAAGTCAGAGTGACAGCTCAATTTTCTCATGGACTTTCGTCAAATACAAGTTTTTTAAAAAATGTTTTGTTTTTACATATGGTCAGATGGTCGCCATTCACGTCGCTTTAATTCGATAACATTTCCTTAATTCAAATTTCATAATGTTGGGTTCAATTCTGGATTGTTGTCCAGGGACGTCAGCGCTATGTCATTGCCTATTCAGATGTATTATTACCGCAGGAACACATTTTCGGTGGGATGTTTAAAACATGACAATTGAAGGTCAGATTTAACATATTGTTTTTTAAGGTACTCTCAAGGGGTTGGTTTCACTACTTCCTTCCCTTTCCTGAAAAGACAAAGATTCATCTCTTGTTTCGCAGTCTTTCAATTTTTGTAATATATCTGTTGACAATCAAGAATAATTATTTTATATTTGGACCGGTTGCCTGTTAAACACCACTTAACGCCTGCTCTCACTTACCCCATGTATTAATTTTCAGAATAATCAGTGTTATTAGAAATTTTAATGCATCCTTGATGATCTGCCTGAACTTGAATAAAGTCAACAAAAAAATAAATGCATTTGTGCAGGAACTCATATTCCGAAAATAATTTGAAAAATCCGAAAAAGTTTGACAGATTCAGTAACATATTTTCTTCTAATGGTATAACGCATGACATTTATAACATAACACGACCACAGAAGTATAAAGCATCCAGACATAGTGAACAGTAATATCATAGATTTCCTCCTACTTTCCATCTCTGGGTCATTGGAATTGTCTCCTTTTTTCCGACCCTTCAGTGCTCTACGTACTCGACTGGCTACTAATATATGCCTCACAGGAAGGATGTTAAGTAACATAATTAAAGCAATTGGTAGCTATAAGGGGTTTAAACCTTGATAAACAGACCGAATCCACTCCATGCTGGCTTGGTCCAATAGCTTTCTTTGAATCTGCAGATTCAAATGGGCCCATTGTTGATTACATACCGAGGTTGATATTTCAAGTAGATGGGGATATTTTTTAAACTGAACAGAAGGCACGTTGTTACCAGAACCACAGTTGCCTTTTTCCCTGTGCAATACTTTACCTTTAGTTTTGGTGCAACAGCCACAAATCGATCAAAGGAGAAAAATACAGGGAACCAGACAGGAGAATCTCTGATTGCATAACACAGAGCAAACAAAAACCTGCACACAGGGGTGATATCCAGGAACATGTCTTCAACAATGTATAAAGAAAATATCTGCTTCATGATTATGTTAGTTATAGTTCACAGTAGATCCATCGTTCACAGTAGATCCATGGCCACCAGGTACCGACTTGTGCATTGAGAGAGGCCACGCGTACCAGAAGATAGAATCACAAGCGCCAGTAAATTAACTGTGAGAGAGAAGAATCAGAAAATATATTGGAAATTATTTTGTACGAAGAAAAGTTCGGGAAGATGTTGACATGATAGTTTGAGTGGTTGTGCACAGGTGCAACATTTAAGATTTCAAAATCATCTTTCTGTATCCAACCAGCCCGTGGTCTTTATAACATGGGATCTGAAACATTTAATTAAATATTTTATAAAAATGCAAAGGTGGTGATGGTTGTGCCATTATCACAAGTCTACTTAACATGAAACTCAAGCTCATGTTGCGAGGTATTAAGCAACTTCGCCGAATTTCGACAGCACAACTTGCAGAAAGTACACAAATCTTGTCAGGAATTTCGGTCGTAGAAATCAGGGTTGCTTGTGCACTCAGTGCAACTCAAGCGGGCTGTTTTCTACTGAATGGGGTGAATCCTTTTACGTGCTTTTGGAGCGCCACTCATCTAGCAAGTAAGTTGTATTCATTGCATTCGTGTCTTAAGCGTTCTCGAAGGTGGCAAGACTTCAGGAGTCTAGAGATGATTCACATGTTGTAGTATTCAGAGCTTCTGACTTGCTCTTGGAGTTATTATGTTTGTACCACGAATCCAGTTGAGTTTCTGGACAATGATAATCACCAGCATATTGATTGGGAAGGATAATAGAACACGCCACGACTTCTGGCTCAGGAGAGGAATGTTAACGTTTTCTTTCAGTACGTGAATAGTTTTGGAACCTATTTTACTTACCGCATTTTTATTAGGTTTCACATCTTGTTTTGCTTAGGTAGATCAGTCAAACCTCTTCCCCAAAGCTACTTCTGGAGTTTAATCTACGGATAATTATTTTATCTTTACGATGTTTGAACATTCAATTAAAAAGTATGTCTATTGAAATACATTTCAGATTTGCAACTTTAAACAGTAGACTGCAGTCAATGCATGCCCTGTCGCGTGCTTCAAACCAGTGACTTTAATGGATATGCAATGTTAGAAATATTTAGTCTCTTTATTGTGGAAGCAGGCCTTTTGGGCCATCGAGTCCATCCCCACCATCCAAACAACATTGCACCCAGCCCCACTCTGTTTCTGTCGCCGTGTATTTCTCATGGTTGTTCCATCTACCTTGCAAAACGCTGGATACTAACAAGGCCGATCCACCTCACCTGCACATCTTTGGATTGCGGAAGAAAACTGAAAGCACAACCATTTTTGATGTTCCTCAAACAAATGTCACTCAAGCAACCTGCTGAAGGAATCTGCAATCCTTATTTCTCTACTCGAGATAAGACTCCAGGCCAATAGCAATATGACTACTTCTTAACTATTCCCTGGCCAGTTCCGATTAGTTAAGAAATGATGGCCTGGCTAGTGTCTCTCGTAATTCTGCGAATTCGATTAATGAAAAATAATTGACGTGGGATCGAATATCCAAGGCCCACGCTGTTCCCACCAAAAGAAATCAGTCATCCTTCATGACTGGTCACTCACTCGGCATCAAACACGTGACCATGAAATTGTGGCGGCCTGATATTGAACCCTCTTTAGTTCTGCACATAAGCCCATGACCAGTTAAGAATCCACTCCCTGTCATAATGGCAAGAGGGTTACATCGACGATTGGACACCCTCCGTTTGTTGTTTTACTTTCGCAGCATCAGTTCTAATGCACAGAATGAAACATCATCCGTGATCAGAGTGTGTAAAGTAGAGATAACTTACAGAAATGTGTAGGCTAAATTATGAATAATTTGATGAATTAACTTTGAAGTCACGAATAGGTAATTTGACACCCACGCAGAAAAATTGCGAAGTCGGGGACCTGAAAACAGTAAAGGATACACATACCCGAAAGAAAGTTATCATAAGAATGACATGCTCTGATGCACAACCACTTCAGTGTTCTATATGCAAAAGCATACGAACTAAGTTCACAAATACGTCATTTGTCAAAGAAAATTGTCTGTACACGAATCAGGAGCATTTGTTACTATTTCTTCCTTTGTATTACCTTTTACTATCCTCTAGGACGAGATATTCTACACTAGAAATAAACAGTGAAATGATCAGAATGAATCATTTAAAATTAGAATCCTCGAATGTACCAAATTGTGATGATGGAAGGAAACTAGAACACTCCCGAGATTTGTCTTAAAATCCACAGATATTAGCAGTCTAAAATCTGTTCTGGTTGATATCACTTTGAACTGCATGAATTAACTTTTGTATGTAAAAATGGATACTTACTGTTGCAACACCGTTTTCACTGAGCAAGAAATACATAAGCCTGCTGTACAGTTGTCGAGCACCTGCCATGTTAAGCGCACGGGAATTCATCAGGTTGTTGTCATATATCCTGAATAAGCTCGGGGAGGCTAGGAGGTCACTTATTCATTGAAGTATTTCTGCCATCTGATCTACTTTTGCGGCGATACTCTTCATACTGCTAATCCAGTTCAGATTTTGGCAACGGTAATCCCAGGCCGCTGATGCTGGTATTTCAAAAACGGTTATGCATTGAATGTAAATTGGCATCAGATGCATTTTCTATGTTACAGATAGTTTTCCCAGCCCTCTCTGGAAGAGACAATGCTTTCTATTACTTGGCCAAGTTGATAGATTGTCCAAGTCTTTCAGGAGTAACATAATTTTAATTCAATGCTTCACGAGTTAGACGTACTGTCTCCTGCCGTGCAATCATCAGTGAATATTCCTGTTTCTTCCTTTATGGTGGAAAAAGTCTCATTGATAGAACAGCTTAAGAGTTTTGGTCCAATTAATCAATTACTCAATCAATTACTGCACTGAGCCTGAGTTGATTTAAGGAAAATAAGTATAATATTGTCGTTAAGTTAGAAGCTAAAAACATTTGGCTTAGATGGAATCAAGAGGCTTACGAAGTTGCTAGGAACTGATTAGGGCGCAGATCAAAGCCTATGGCAAGTGAACTGGAAGATCATGAAAATGCTGGGACTTGAGCTAAGTTTGGCAGTTTAGGCTATTGTAGTGTATAGGGCGTGGAGGGGTGTGGGCGAGCAAGAGGTAATGTTGTGCCTTGTTCTGCCACTTTTACTATGGGCTACTTTGTGGTTGAGATGCTGCTGTTTTCGTTCTCAGAGCAGGCCGTTGTGAATGCTCGGCTTTGACGAGAAGGGCGAGCAGCAACAACATGAGGATTAGGTAAGAACTTCTTTCTCTTAGTCTTCTCTTTGTTAAAGCAACAGAGACGACAGACAGTGGAGATTGAAGTGGGTTCTGAAGATGCTGGAGATTAGAGTCACGATTACAGTAGTGCTGGAAAAGCACAGCAGGTCAGGCAGCAAAAGGTTTTACCTGAAACGCCGATTTTCCTGCTCGTCGGATGCTGCCTGACCGGCTGTGCTTTTCCAGCCCCACTCTCATCACGACAGTCAGTGGAGCTGTGTGCCGCTCCGGTTAGATGTGGGAGAACAGAAAGCATTGGAATGTGCTTTCCATCTTAGTGTGTATGTCGTCTGTCACATCTCTCAGGGCAAAACTAAGGAGCCCATATGCTGGAAACCAGCGTTGAAATCAGAGTAGCACTGGAAAAACACAGCAGGTGACTAGGCATACAAGGAGCAGGAAAAGTGACGTTTCGGGCAAAAGCCCTGCATCAGGAATTTGCCCAGAAACGTCGCTTTTCCTGCTCCTCGGATGCTGCCTGACCTGCTGTGTTTTTCCAGCACCACACTGATCTAAACTCTGTAGCATCTATCAGACGGCAAGGATCGATTGGACCAGCACTCTGAAGTACAGAGAAGCATGCAACAGCCAGGCAGTGTGATAGGTAGCAGCATTAGAGAGGTGGTCACATTGCAGCTTCAGTCAAGTAGATGGGTGACCGCAGTGAGATGTTACATAAATGTCCAGGAGTCTCGCTATGGCTATTCCCATCTCAGACAAGGATGCCATTTTGTTTCCTTCTCGGCGCGGTAGTCTCTCGGGGAAACTAGCAGCAACAGCCATCTCTTTGGTACCATGACTGTTACTGCTGCAAAACAGAATAAGGAAAACTCCAAGCGAGCAATTGCGATCATGGTCTCTATCGTGAGGGACACAGAAATTGTGGCAACTTGCCAAAACCTGTCCTCTCCGTAAAAATCCAGGACAAATTCAACCTGGTCAATTATCGTCCTACCAGTCTACTGTCGATCATAAGTGGAGTGATGTAAGGTATAATCAACAGTGTTATCAAGCAACAATTCGTCAAAATAAAACCTGTTCAGTTAAACCAGGGCCACTCAGCTCCTGACATCGTAACATCCTTGGTTCAAACATGCACTGAGAGCTGAAACGCAGAGATACGGTGACAGTGACAGTGCTTAACATCAAGGCTGCATTCGACCAAGTGTGGCATGAAGGAGCTCGAGAAAAACTGGAATCAGTAAACATCTGATGGCGCATCTCCTGTAGGTAGAGTCATTCTGAATGCATAGGAATGTGATCGTGGTTGCTGGACGCGAGACAGATCAGCTCTTGGGTATCTATGCAGGAGATCCTCAGGACAGTGTCCTCAGAACAGCGATCCTCAGCTGCTTCTTAATGACTTTTCCTCTATCATAAAGTCAAATTTGTGGATTTTCACTGATGATTGCACAATGTTCAGAACTACTTGTGACTCCTCAGAACAATTCGCCAGATACATACACACCCCAAAAGTACTTTAATTGACATTTAGACAGAACTGTGATGTAATGCTTAAGACTGTAATGATTGTCACAAATTCCGACCAGAACTGCAATGCTGATGGGCCAACTCGTCAACCCCGGATCATGACGAGATTTATGATCTCCAATCTTTATTCAAATTGATTAACTCCTCTGCAAATCAAAATCCACTGGAGACACTGGATATAGTGTCGTGGTCAGGGGTTCTCACAAATAAATAGCAACAGGACTGAACCCAAAAATTAAATGCATTGTTCACCAAGCAGCTCTGGTAGAACCACCGGACTGGCTTCAACCAACAGCGTGGGAAATTGCACATTCAATTCGTGTACAAATTAAATAGGAATAATTCAGTCAATTATCAGTAAATTGATGAAAGTGGACGTCGAAAGTGTTGTCAAGTGCGAAAACGTGACCACTGATCGTCATTGTATGTTCTGTCAGGGTCCCTAAATTCCTGGCGCACCACAGGTATGTCCCAAACTAGCAAAAGAGCTGACTTCGTGAGCTTTGAAGAGTATAACGATAAACATTGTCTGAAGGACAACTGAGTGCTGATGTGATGATGTCTTCCTCTAATTTTGCAGGAGCTTGCTTTGACCGCCGTTGCAGATGTCCGTGGTTCGTTTCAGTCAGATAATATATTTTATTGCTATGGAGGAAAATGTGCAAAAATTCGCCAAACCCGTAGTGGGGACATAATTGATCAGCTACACAAACATTTACTTGAGTTTCGAGGAAGGAGAGATGATCACACTGAAACGGGCGGAATGTAGTTGTTAAGAAGGCGTATGTTGTGTTGGCTTTAATTCGCAAGGGGTTGAGTTCAATAGTGGTGAAGTAATGCTGTAGCTCCATCGATCCCAGCGAGTTTTGAGAAGATTTGTACGTCAGCCGTCACCATACTAGGTAACATCTTCAGTGAACCTTCCAGCTCAGCGAGCAAACCTACGTCCAGATCCAGAGAATCCTGGTTAGACAACACTTGCAGTGTTGTCTTCAGTTCTGGTGTACTCATTATAAGAAGGAGGTGGAAACTTTGGATAAGGTCAGAGGAGTTTTACCAGGATGATGCCTGTACTGGAGGCTATGTGTTATGCAGATAGATTGGCAGAGCTCGGGGCTTTTCTCATTTGAGCGAAAAAGGATGAGGCGCAACATGATAAAAGTGGAGAAGATTTTGAGAAGCACAGTTAGAGTGAATGGCCAGACACTTTCTTTCCTATTGCCAAAGTGGCTTTCAAGACGGGTTGACATTTCAATATGATAGGAGGAATTTTTAGGGGAGACATCAGAGGTAGGTTCTTTAGAGAGAGAGAGAGAGAGATGTGGGGTGTGGACTGTGCTAACCGTAGTGTTAGTAGAGTCAGACACATTAGAAACTTATGCTACACTTGGATAATAGCTAAATGAAGAGTATGTCGGTTAATTTGACGGATGAGTAGGACAAAATCTCGGCGCAACAGCGAGGGCCAATGGACCTGTGCTGTCCTGTTCGATGTTCGATATTCTATGTAAAATTTCAGATGACAAATATGCTAGATATGCGTCGGAGATTTTGAGTCTCTTTGCCACCGAGGTTTGCTGGCCGATTCTTGTACATTTAAGGCGGAGAGATAAATTATAGGTTGAAGGTGAATCAGACATTTGAAGGTGGCGTGGTGAAAGTCAAATCAGCTATGATCCTGCTGAATTAGCGAGTGTGTAAGCTCGAAATGAAGGGCAACTTATGCAATTTATATTTTTATAGTCTTAGGAACAAATTCCCATACTTTGATCTTGCACGCAAATCTCTTCTGTGACAATTTACTTGGAAGAAAATCTTCCTAAAGTCCGGATGCAACGTATCCATTTCTTCTGTCGCACCTTTTCTACCATTTACATTGTGGCAAGCTTTGCAAGGCTTTATATCCTCTTTCTGTAGGGAAATCGCCTTCGTGTAATCGTAAAGAATCGAAGGTCTATGCAGGAGAGTTCTACACATTCCCCGTTAAACATTCTGACATATCGAGAATAACTAACTTGCAAACATTAATCCCTTTGATGTTTTCTGAATATCCTTTTAGCACATCGATTAAAAAAAAACTTCCGGCTTTCTTTTATTTCCAGCAAACTGAAGTTCCCGATTTTAAACGACATTACTTATTTACTGACTCTTTACATCTAGAATACTGGAGCATTGGGACACAGAACGTATACAGCAACTAAGCAAATAATGAGTGTATCGAACCAACATAGTTGAAGAAGGATACTTTGAAGGGAGAGCAATTTAGATTTGAAAGAATAATACCTCAACTTGATCGTTTACATTATAAAGAGAGATTATTGAAATTAGGCTTGTTTTGACATGATATTCAAAGGCTATGGGTTCTCTGATCGACATCTTCAGGGTATTGACAGGGAAAGACAGTGTAACTAAGGGCAAATTGTTAGTACTTGTGTAGGTTCGATAACTGCAGGGTATTTTTGTCCATGTCTGTTGAGTTTCTCTCCTGCAAGTTCTGCTTACGTTTATTTCATCTTGCGTTGTTTCTGATCGCCAGCATCCGCAGTTCTGTGATTCATTCTATAGTTGGTGGGATTTTGTTGTTGCTTTTTAAGGCAAAGTTTATTTTGGTATCACTTTCTCTCATTGCCAAGGTACATCTTGACGGAGGTCGTGAATGCTGCAGTCCATGAGATATATGAACTGTATTAGCACCAGTTGGGTTGTTCAGCAAACCCGTCAATGATATTATGCCTGGAAGGTGTGTCTTCTGGGCATGAAGCGATACTCAATGGTGCTGTAATGCATTTTAAGACCTGATGTTTCCATCTTGCCAGTTTAGAATTTGGTTCTAAGGTTTCTGGATGAATTTATTTTATTTTTGCTGCCAGAATTTAAGGTGGTGCACTCTGCCACCATCCATCAATTTTGGGAAAAAAGGCGATTGTTGAATTTGATCGAGGAGGTGCCAATTATTCACATTTCCATTTCTTCCTGATAGAATTGGGGTTGTTGAATTCCACTTAACGAGATAGTTGGGGGTTATCAAATCATTTTGCTAATTTAAGATTTCATGATTTTGAAAATGATTTGTGGAATCAGAAGATGTAACGCTGGAATGGAGAAGGGATTCTGAGGCATTCTTACTCATTACGTGCTAAACACCAGCATTTGACTTGTCCTGAAATATTGTTGATACATGCTTCCCTCTAGAGCCATAATTACAGTAAAATTGAGGAACATTTCCAGGTCGCAATCATTAATACCAAGTACCTTCAATGATTCCTTAATATCACAAGAAGTGACTCAACCTCTCTGAAGCCGAGTATCTGTGGTGCTACTCTCAGAAGCACGTTTAAATAAGGCATTGAGCGGACAGTTCTTCCTGAAGATGTTTTCAATTCAGTCAAAATCGTCTTTTGTAACGTTGTTCCTTTCAGGACTATCTACTTAAAAAGGAGCAACTGGAGAGCTTCTGGATCTGGAGATTAGTTCCAATGTTTTTCACAATGCAAGGTTTGATTGTGGCAGGATTAAAGATTTTCAAAGTGACAATTTAGTTGTGAGGCGACTTTACACTGTTTGTTATCTGCTGCTGAATTCTCGATTTCCAGGAGGCATGTGTTGATCATTATGGGATTATAAGTTTTGTTGAAATATGCAATATACTTTCCGGTCAAATCATCTCATGATGCCTCAGTAATGGTATTACGGAATATAATCTTCTCCACGAATATCAATACGAAATCCCTGCTAGATCTTGAGCTAACAGCATGTGGTTAAAACTGCTCTTGAACCTGCTTCTGACCACCGCATGAACAAGTTCCCAGCTTTGATCTGTCCAATTAGTTCAAGTTTTATGCCCAGATATCTATGCACAGTGTTTGGAACATAAAGGGAAATAGGACAATGGACACTAATATTGAAAAAATATTGAGAATTGCAACATTCGGAAGACAGAAATTAATTGTCCTCATGAAAATGTGATTTGGATGCAGCAGCTCTGGCTATCCCATATTCAAGCATTTGCCAAAAACCGGTTGCATTTCTGCTTGACCAGTTCAATAGCATACACAGTAAAAACACACAGCACTTTACGCCCACTATGCAGCATGTCCTCACTGAAATAGTATCTGTGTTGAGATGGTAAAACAGACTGAATAATGTTTGACTGTAACAGTTACGCAAAGAAATGCCTTCAGACAAAACAGTTACATTCTAACCATGATGGCCAGTCCAATGCTACACCTCATTAAGCTAACAACATTAAGACCATACGGTTGTGTTGTGAAGTGTCAGGTTTAAGTCAGAGGATGCAATACTGTAAATTGCATGAGATCACTCAGCGCATTTAACTTACCGAGACAATATGATCGACATAACAAGTGTATGTGATGATAGCTGGGTCAGCATGGAACAAGATATGGATCAGTGCAGAAGAAGATATCATCTCATGTGAACTTACAAAATTTCAATGACTGAAGAGACTTACCCGGAAGACCGATGGCACCAAGTATCGTGTATGATATTTTCTTCACACTGTGCCTTAAGAGTCATTTTCCACGTCGTGAAGCTTTCTCTGCAGCCAATCACTCTATCATAAAATCTGAACTAATACACATAGGAAGCCATTATTTATATGATCTGTGATATCCATAGGCATTTTGCATTTCCAGAAAGTTTTCAATTTCATTTTAAAATAATCAACAAATAGATTACAGCAATGAATTTATTACCAGTCCCAAGAGAGCTTTATTCTCTGAGATTTGCTTGCAAAATTAAATGACAATAATAAAGTAAAGCAAAAAAGTTGCAAGTTGCTTTCTTTCAGAACGTGAATTGCACACAGGAAAAAAAAACATTCAAACTTTAATTTTGTACTGTTTTCACTTGATTATTGTTATTCATTATTTCAAAGGTAATTGTTACTGAAAACCTCCATGAAACTTCTTACTGATCAATTGCTTCCACCTTCCTCTGCGAGACATAACCCATCTCTGAAACAAGTATTTTTTTTTAACGTTAGAAACTGAAATGGACTTGAATGCGTGGCTGGAGAACTGGTGCAGGAAGCAAGGATTTAAATTCTTGGATCACTGGGGTATGTTTTGTGGTAAGCATAAATTATACAAAAAGAAGCGGTTTGCACCTTAATAGGTTGGGGACCAACATTCTGGCAGGCAGATTTGCGACTGCAACGCAGCTGCGTTTAAACTAAATAGCGGGGGGGGGGGGGGGGGGGGGGGAGGTGGAGGGGACAAACTGGAAGTTTAAGAAGGAAATTGAAGGGAAAGTTAGACCAGGGGAAGTCAAGAAAGACAATGGTATCATTGAATCAGAAAACTCAAACAGGGATCATGCCGTAAGGTTGACGGAAATAGGGTTTGGTCGGAAGGGGGAGGGCAGTAACAATTAAAAAATACTATATATGAATGCACGAAGAATTAGAAATAAAATGGATGAATTTGAGGCTCTTTTGGAAATTGGCAACTGCGATATTGTGGGGATAACTGAGACGTGGCTTCAAGTGGATAGTGGATAGGGCTGGGAAATGAATATTCAAGGCTATACGTGCAATCGTAAGGACAGACTGACGGACAGAGCGGGTGGGGTGGCCCTGTTGGTAAGTGATGATATTCAGTCCCTTGCGCGGGGGGACCGAGAATCAGGGAATGTAGAGTCAGTATGGATAGAACTGAGAAATTCTAAGGGTAGAAAGGCCCTCCTGGGAGTTATCTACAGGCCCCCAAACAGTAGTATGGATGTAGGATGTAAGTTGAATAAGGGGCTGAAATTGGCTTGTCGCAAAGATGTTACTACAGTTCTTATGGGGGATCTCAACATGCAGGTAGACGGGGAGAATCAGGATGGTATTGGAACTCAAGAAAGAGACTTTGTGGAGTGCCTCCGAGATGAATTCTTGGAACAGCTGGTGCTGGAGCCTGCCAGGGAGAAGGCAATTCTGGATCTGGTATTGTGTAACGAACCAGAATTAATCAGGTTTATTCACTCTTTCTATATAACCTATCCTACACCTGACACTTCTCAACATCTCGATAAAATCTCCCAATCGTGACATTTCTCAATATTTATATAACCGGTCCTATACCTGTCCATTCTCAATATATATAAAACCTCTCCTAGCCTTGACATTTCTGTGTATTTATATAACGTGTCCTAACCCTGATACTTCTTCCTTTCTATACAACCTCTATAACCTTGTCATTTTTCCCTATCTATATAAATTTCCTCGCCCAGACATTTCTCACTATCTGTTTAACCTATCCTAACCAGGATATTTACCCCTTTCTATAGAACTTTTCCTAGCCCTGGCAATTCTTCATATCGAGATAACCAGCCATTGATACGTTTCCCTATCTATATAATCTGTCCTGACCATGAAACTTCTTCCCATCTATATAATTTATCCGAACACTGACACTTGGACCATTTATATCACCTGTCCAAAAAATTACACTCGTCCTTCGCTATACAACCTGTTCTAATGCTGACACTTCTCCCTGTCCAGAAACCTCTCCGAGCCGTGAGACTATTCACAACCAATATAACCTCTACTTACCCTGATACGTCTCCCTATGTATATAAACTCTCCTGAGCCTGACAAACTCCCTATCAATGTAACACCTCCTAACCCTAAGAATACCCACTCTCTATATAACCTGTCCTAACTCTGACACTTCTCCCGATGTAGACAACCAATCCTAGCCCAATGAATTCTCGCTATACATGTAACCCACACAAACCTTGCCGCCGCTCCCTATCTATATCAACTGTCCGAACCCCGACACTTCTCCCTAGCGATATAACCTGTCCTAAACCTAACACTCCTCCCTATCTATATGACCTGTGCTGTCCTTGTTACTTCTCCCCATCATTTTACCCTATCTTAATCCTGACATTTCTCCCAACGTATATAACATTTCCTTACACATACACTTCTCCCTATCTGTATAACTTCTCCTAAAACTTCTGACACCTTGCTATCTATATAGCTTCTCCAAATTCGGACTCTTCTCCTTATCTATTTCACTTATCCTAGCACTGAAACAGCTCTGTATCGATATAAACTATCTAAACGTTGCCACTTTTCCTTATCTATAAAACCTCTCCTTACCCTGACACTTTTTCCTATACAGAGGAACCTCTATTATACGAATGCTAATTATCAGAAAATCGTATTATCCGAAAGAGAGCTCGAGGTCCTGATAGAAACATTACATCAAAGATGTATTTCCAAAAGTGATCACGACTTTTGTATACACTGATTAGACAGCTTTAATCTCCAAGTGACTTACCCCCGACTCATCTCCCTCTCTCTCTCCTCACACACTTGGCATGGAGTTCTACACTGGTGTATAACCTAAACCCAACTTCCCCAGATAATTTCTCCAACATTCCTGAACAGGGCAAAGGTGGAAGCTGTCAAAACTTGCAGTGAAAATTTGTGTGTGGTTGTAGCTGTATGTGCACTATTTGGAGACTTACCCCACAAAGGTAGCTGCTGCAGCAGTGGTGTTGTTGGTATCCAGTCTGGCTGCCCTGGGGAGAGGGTGGGGTAGACGGTGAGGCGCACAAGGTGGGAGGTGATGGACGAGGGCCAGGGCGAGGCTGATGTTAGATGGGGTTGGGGAGAGAGCATGCGGCGGCTTTGGCCAGGGTTGAGGCGGACGGGGCGATGTCGGACATGGCAGGGCCGGGAGGGTGCGGTGTTGGGGTCAGGGCTCTCGTGTACACTATGCTGCTGCAATCTCCTCAACGAGGAGCAGACATTAAAACTTCCAAGCCGCGGAGTAAAGACATTAAACCGATTCACCGAATAATCAATTATCTGAAAAAGTGGCAGCCCATCTTGTTTGGTTAATCGAGGTTCCCTGCGTGTATACATCTTCTCCAAACCATGACACATGTCCCTATCTATATTACCTGACATTTCTCTCTATCTATATAACCTCTCCTAAACCTGGCGCTTCTCCATATCTATATAACGTTTCCTAAACTTGATACTTCTCCTTGTCTATGTAACCTGTTCTAACCCTGCCAATTCTTAATGTGTGCATAACCTCTCCTGGCCTGTCACTTCGCCATATCCAGATACTCACTCCAAGCCTTGACAGTTCTCCCTATCTATTTACCCTATCCTAACCCTCACATTTCTCCTTATCTATGTAACGTCTCCAACCATGACAATTCTCCCTATCTGTATAACCTTTCGTGGCCCTGACATTTCTCCCTATCGACATAACCTATCGAGCCCTGAAACTTCTTTTCTGTATAACCTCTCCTAACACTGATATTTCTCGCTAGCTGTGTAAACTCTCCTAAACCTGACATTTCTCCCTATCTATATAACCTGCCCTACACCTGACACTTATCCCTCTCTATGCAACGTCTCCCAACCATGACACTTCTCCCTGTCTTAATATTCTGTCCTTACTATGACACTATTCTCTATCGATATAACGTGAGATAACACTGGCTATTCTACCTATCTATATAACCTATTGTAGCCCTGACGTTTCTTCCTATCTACATAAACTATCCTAGCCCTGACACTTCTCCATGTCTATATAACGTCTCCAACCATGACACTTCTCCCTATCTAAATATCCTGTCCTAACCCTGAAAATATTCCCTATCTATACAACCTGTGGTAACCCTGGCTTTTCTCCAGATCTATGTAACCTAACCTAGCCCTGACACTTCTCCCTATATAAAAACTCTCCTAAACCCGGACACTTCTCCCTACCCGTACAAAGTCCCCTGGACCTGATGTTTCGTCGTATCTAGATAACCTGTCTTAACCCTGACACTTCTCCCTACGAATAAACTCTCCTATTTCTGACATGTATCCCTATCTATATAATCTCTCGTCTCCCTGACGCTCCACCCCATCTATATACCACTCCTGGACCGGACACCTTTCCGTATCTGGATAATTTTTCTTAACCTGAAAATTTCCCATGTCTATAACCCTCTCCTAACCCTGACTCACCTCCCCATGTATTTATCCTCTCCTAATGCTGACAGGTCTCCTGATCTATGTAACCTCTCCTTCCGTGACACTTCTCCATATGGATAAAGCCTCTCATACACTGACCGTTCACTGTATCTATACAACTGTTCCTAACCCTGGCACTTCTCCCTATCTATATCAGCTGTCCTCGCTTTGACACGCCTCCCAAAATTACACGTAAACATTCACTGACGAAAAAAGTAAACCACGCACAATTGCATTCAGATTCAGGTTTCTCCTACTCCAGCAAACACTTCCATCTTACATTCGAATCTCGACATTG
Organism: Chiloscyllium plagiosum; assembly: GCF_037043375.1. NCBI lineage: Eukaryota > Metazoa > Chordata > Chondrichthyes > Orectolobiformes > Hemiscylliidae > Chiloscyllium > Chiloscyllium plagiosum. The sequence goes on along the minus strand of NW_028270176.1, from coordinate 65,993,127 downwards.
CATCGGCAAGCAAGCTTACACGACCTGCCGCATGCATAATTTTCAAATTTAATGTCTGTAACAACACGATCCATCGAAACAGTCTGGCATTATTGTCCTTAATTTTCTTCACAAATTTCAATGGGTTATGAATGGAGGACATGATTGCGTTGTTGGTAATATAAACACTTTAATACTGTAGTACCAACACCAAGCTAGATGTCTTTCAACTGACGAATGTTTCTGCTGATGAACGTTCAACTTCCTGGACAAATGCCAAAATGATCTTTACATCTTCTCGTCATCCACCTGCAGATGCACAGCACTGACATCCATATCACTGACATCGCTAGCCAGTTTAAAAGGCTTTGCATTATCAGGTTTGGCAAATACTAGGGTGGCATTTAACATGGACTTCAGGCTGTAAAACATCTTCTGACAGTCTGCTGACAACTGAAAGTTCGTGCCTTTTCTTTTTTGCAAAACAGTGAATGGAGCAGCCGCACTGCTAAAATTCGGTTCAAACTTTTGATAAAATAAATTCATTCCCAGTTGGACTGCTATTTTTGTCGAAGGTACGGAAAATTACGTTTATTTTCACATCGCGGTGGGGCCGTTTATCCGTGCACATTAACATGGCCCTGAAGGTTGTCTTGGGCTGTGGCAAGTTTACTTTTAGCTAGGTTTATCACCAAGTCTGCCTTCTGAATTCGATCGAACAAGTCTGATAAATATTGTAAATGCTTCTTCGATGAGTGACTGAAAATCCCCAGGTCATCCGGCAATGACCTTATTACTTAGTCTCTGAAATTTAGATGGAGCAGTTTTCATACCAAACTTTTCATACTTTAAAATGATACCATCCGTTAAAAAAGCCGAAATTGTTTTTGCTCTTTCTGATAAGGGAACTTGCTGGTAGCCTCTGAGCAAATCCAACTAAGAAATGCAATTGGGTCTCCCACCTTTTCAACACAGTCTTCCAAACGCCGAATTGGGTATGCATCGGTCTTTGTATCTGCATTGACTTTGCGGAAGTCCACACATAAGCGTTGAGTGCTATCTGGCTTTGGCACTTTTGCTTTACATGAGCACCTGCAGTCATTCATTCATCGATATACACTGCACAATTCAATGAGCAGAGCTTCTCTCATTCATTCTATGTCTGGAGATTAACTCGTTCATTCAAAGAATAAAACTGTATTAATTCATTCATTAATTCAAATTTCAATCATTCATTCAATGAATCAAATGTTATTCATTGATTCAATGAAACAATCTTAACTCATTTATTTAGTGAATCGGACTGCATTCATTCATTCAATTAATCAAACTGCATTAATTCATTCAAATAATCGAACTGCAATCATTCACTCAATGAAGCAAACTGCATGTGTTAACACAGTGAGTGGAGCTTCTCTCATTCATTCAATGAAACAAAGTGCATTCATTCACCCAAAGAATCAAATGTTATGAATTTATTCAATGAATGAAAATAAACTCGTACAGTTAATGAATCAAACTGCACTCATTCATTTCATGTATCAAAATGCATTTATTCATTCATTCCATGAATCAAACTGCTCTCATTCATTCAATGGAACAAACTGCACGGGTTAATGCAATGAGTAGAGCTTCTCTCATTTATCCATGTCACGAGATAAAAGCATTCAATCAATGAAACTCACTGCACTTGTTAATTTAGTGAGTAGAGTTTTACCATTCATTCAACGCCACGAGCTTAACACATTCATTCAAAGCTGCAAGCATTCATTCAAAGAAACTGACTGCTCGTGTTAATTCGATGAGTTGCTCTTCTCTCATTCATTCAATTAGTAAAACTGCACTCATATATTCAATGAAACAAACTGCACGTGTTAATTCAATCAGTGGAGCTTCTCTCATTCCCTCAATGTCTCAAGCTTAATTCATTCATTCAATGAATCAAACTGCACCCATACATTCAATGAAGCAAACTGCACGTGTTGATTCCACGAGTAGAGATCTGTCAATCAATGTATCAACTTAACTCATTCATTCAGAGAATCAAACTGCATTCATTCATGCATTGAATCAAACTACAGTCATTCATGCAATGAATTAAATGTTATGCATTCATTCAATGAATCATACTAAACTCATGCACTTAATTAATCAAACTGAACTCATTTGTTTAATGAAACAAACTGCATGTGATAAGTCAATGAGTAGAGCTTCTCTCATTCATTCAATATCTCACGCTGAACACTATTCAATGAAACACACAGCTTTCATTCATTCATTGATTAAGACTTCAGTCATTCATTCAATGAATCAAATGCTATTCATTGCTTCAATGAGACAAACGTAACTCATACTTTTAATGAATCAAACTGCACTCATTCATACAATGAAAAACAATGCACATGAGTAGAGTTTCTATCATTCATTCAATGCCACGAGCTTAACTCATTCATTCAATGAAACAAACCGCACGCATTCATTCAATGGAACTGGCTGCACGTGTCAATTCAATGGGTAAAGCTCCTCTCAGTCATTCAATGTCTCGAGCTTAACTCATTCTTTCAGTTAAACGAACTGCATGTGTTAATTCAATGAGTACAGCTTCTCGCATTCATTCAATGCCACGATTTTAACGCATTGATTCCATGAAACAAACTGCACGCGTTCATTCAATGGAACAGAGTGCACATGTTAATTCTCTCATTTTTTTCAACGTTTGAGCTCAACGCTTTCATTCAATGAAACAAATTGCATTCATTCATGCATTGAATCGAACTTCAATCATTCATTCAATGAATCAAACGTTATTCATTGATTCAATGAAAACTGCATTCATTTGTTTTATTAATCAAACTGCATTGATTAATTCATTCAATGAATCAAACTGCAATCATTCATTTAACGATGCAAGCTGCACGATTCAATGAGCAGAGCTTCTCTCATTCTTCCAATGTCTCGAGCTTAACTCCCTCATTCAAAGAATAAAACTGCATTCATCCATTCATTGATTTAAACTTCAATCATTTATTATGAAACTTGAAAGGGTTCAGAAAAGATTTTCAACGATGTTGCGAGGGTTGGAGGATCTCAGGATCCACACAGAGAGGCTGAACAGGCTGGGGCTGTTTTCCCTGGAGCGGCGGAGGCTGAGGGGTGACCTTATAAAGGTTTGCAAACTTATGAGGGGCATGGATAGGATAAATAGACAAAGTCTTTTCCCTGGGGTTGTGGAGCCCAGAACTAGAGGGCATAGGTTTAGGGTGTGAGGGGAAATATATGAAAGAGACCTCAGGGGCAACTTGTTCACACAGAGCATGGTATGTGTCTGGAATGAGCTGCCTGAGGCTGTGGTGGAAGCTGGTACAATTGCAACATTTAAGAGGTATTTGGATGAGTATATGAATAGGAAGCGTATGGAGGGATCTGGGCTGAGTGCTGGCAGGTGGGACCAGATTGGATTGGGATATCTCGTCGGCATGGACAGATTGGACCGAAGGGTCTGTTTCCATTCTGTACATCTCTATGACTCTATGAATATATTGATTCAATTAAACAAACTTAACTCAGATATTGAATGAATCAACCTCCACTCATCCATTCAATGAAGCAAACTGCACGTATTAATTCAATGAGTAGAGCTCGCTCAAGCATTCAATGTCTCAAGCTTATTCATTCGGAGAATCAAACTACAATCATTCATGCATTGAAGCAAACAACAGTCATTCATGCAATGAATCAAATGTTATGCCTTGATGCAATGAATCAAACTAATCTCAAACATTTAATGAATCAAACTGCACTCATTCATTGAACGAATCAAGCTGCATTCATACATTCATTCAATGAATCTTACTGCGTCATTCATTCAGTTAACCGCACTGCACGTGTTAATTCAACGAGTAGAGCTTCTCTCATTCATTCAATGAAACGAACTGCGTTCATTCATTGAATCAAACTTCAATCGTACTTTCAATGAATCAAACGTCATTCATTAAATCAATGTAACAACCTTAATACATTCATGTAATAAATCCAACTGCATTCATTCAATTATTCAAACTGCACTCAGTCATTCAATGAAATATACTGCATGTGTTAATTCAGTGAGTGAAGCATTTCCCTTTCATTCAATGAAAAAAACTCATTTATTTACTGAAAAAACTGCTTTCAATCATGCTTTCAATGAATCAAACTGCAAGCATTAATTCAATGAAACAAGCTGCACGTTTTAATTCAATGCGTCGTCAACAAAATCAATATCTCGAAGTTAACGCTTTCACTCAATGCAACAATCCGCATGCTTTCATTCATTGAATAAATCTTCAATCGTACATTCAATGAATCAATAGTTATTCGTTGATTCAATGAAACAAACTTAAAACATTCATTTAATGAATCAAACTGCATTCATTCATTCAATGAATCAAACTGCACTCAGTCATTCAATGAAGCCAATTGCAAGTGTTAAGTCAATGAGTAGATCTTACCTCGTTCATACAAGTTGTCGAAATTAACTCATTCACTCAAAGAATCAAACGTCAATCATTCATTCAATGAACCAAACGTGTTTTATTGATTCAGTGAATAAATTAGTAAATCAATCTGCATTTATTTATTTTCTGAAACAAACTACACCCATTCATTCATTCATTCAGTGAATCAAACTGAACTCCTTCGTTCAATGAAACAATCTGCAATGTGTTAATTCAATGAGAAGAGCTTATCTCAGAAAATCAATGCCTCGCGCTTGAGGCATTCATTCAAAGAAACACACAGCATTTATTCATTCATTGAATCAAACTTCAATCTTGCATTCAATCAATCAAACTGTATTCACTGATACAATGAAACAAACTTAATACATTAATTTAATGAATCAAACTGCATTCATTCATTCAATGAAGCAAATAGGACGTATTAATTAAATGAGTTGAACTTCTCTCATTCATTCAATGTCTCTAACTTAACGCATTCATTAAATAGAACAAACTGCATTCATTCATTCATTCATTAAATCAAACCTCGATCATTCATTCAATGAATCAAACGTTATTTACTCATCCAATGAAACAAACTTAACTCATACGTTTAATGAATAAGACTGCACTCATACATTCAACGAGCAGAGCTTCATTCATTCATTCATTTAATGCATTGAATTCAACACATTCATTCAAAGAATCAAACAGCATTCATTCAATCAAACTTTAATCATTCATTCAATGAATCAAACGTTATTTATTGATTCCAAGAAGTAAACTTAACTCATATATTTAATGAAGCAAACTGCTCTCATTTATTGACTGAAACAAACTGCATTTATTCAGTGAATCACATTGAACTCATTAATTCAATGAAACAAACTGCACGCGTTAATTCAATGAGTAGACCTTAATCAATTAATTCAATGTCTCGAACTTAACGCATCCATTCAATGATACAAACTGCATTCATTCATTTGTTGAGTCCAACAGCATTCATTCAGTCATTAAATGAAGCAAACTGCACTCAGTCATTCAATGAAACAAACAACAAGTGTTAATTCAATGATTAGAGCTTCTCTCATTATTCCAATGTCTCAAGCTTAACTCATTCATTCAAGGAATCAAACTGAATACGTTCATTCATTGAATCAAACTTCAATCATTCATTCATTTAATCAAACGCTATTCATTGATTCCATTAACCAACCGTGACTCGCTCTTTTAATGAATAAAACTGCATTCATTCATTCATTCAATGAATCAAACGTTATATATTTTAACTCAAACATTTAATGAAGCGAACTGCACTCATTCATTCACTGAAGCAAACTGCATTCATTCAATCATTCATTCAGTGAATCAAACCGAACTCATTCTTGCAATGAAACAAACTGCACGTGTTAATGCAATGAATTGAGCTTGAATCATGAATACAATGTCACGAGCTTAACGCATTCATGCAATGAAACAAAGTGCCTTCATCCGTTCTTTGAATCAAAACTCAATCGTACATTGAATTAATCAAACGTTATTCATTGAGTCAAAGAAATGAACTTCACTCATACTTTTAATAGATCAAATTACACTCATACATTCAATGAAACAAACTGCACGTGTTAGTTCAATGAGTGGAGCTTATCTCATTAATTCACTGTCTCCAACTTCACGTGTCGATTCAATGAAACAAACTGCATTCATTCATTGAATCAAACTACAATCCTACATTCAATGAATCAAACTTATTCATTGATTCAATGAAACAAACTTATCACATTCATTTAATGAATCGAACTGCAGTCATACATTCAATGAATCAAACTGCACTCAGTCATTCAATGGACCAAATTGTGCGAGTTAATTCAACGAGTGATTCGTCTCGAATTTGTACAATGCATTGAGCTTAACTCATTCATTAGAAGAATCAAAGTGCATTAATTCATTCATGAATCCAAATTCAGTCGTACATTGAATTAATCAAACGTTATTCATTTATTCAGTGAAACAAACTTAATACGTTCATTTAATGAATCGAACTGCATTCATTCATTCAATGAATCAAACAGCAATCCTTCATTTAATGAAACAATATTCAAGTTTTAATTCAATGAACGGAGCCTATCTCAATGATTCAATGTCTCAAACTTAACACACTCACTCAATAAAACAATCTGCATGCACTGAATCAATCTTCAATCATACATTCAATGAATCAACCGTTATTCATTGATTCAATGAAGCAAACTGCACGTGTTATTTTGATGCGTACTGCATATCTCATGAAGACAAAGTCACGAACTTAACGCATTCATTCAATTAAACAATCTGCATTCATTCATTCATGGAATCAAACTTCAATCGTACATTCAATGAATCACACATTATTTATTGATTCAATGAAACAAACTTGATTTATTCATTTAATAAATCCAACTGTTTGCATTCATTCAATGAATCAAACTGCATTCAGTCAATAAATGGAACAAACTGCACGTGTTAATTCAAAGAGTAGAGCTTCTCTCATTCATTCAATGCGTCCAGCTTATTGATTCAATGAAACAAAGTTAACTCATCCAATTAATGAATCAAACTACACTCGCTTACTGAAGCAATCTGCTTTCATTCAATCATTTAGTGAATCAAACTGAACTCATTACTGCAATGAAGCAAACTGCACGTTTTATTTCAATGCGTAAAGCTAAGCTCATGGATACAATACATCGAGCTTGAGTTGTTTATTTCCTTGAATCATTAAATAACGTTTGATTCATTGAATGACTGAGTGCAGTTGGAGTCATTGAATGGATGTGTCAAGTTACTTTCATTGAAACAATTAATAACTTTCCATTCATTAATTATACGATTGAAGTTTGATTCTTTAATGAATAAATGCATTTTGATTCTTTGAACGAATGAATTAAGCTCATTGAATGAATTAATGCATTGAAGTCGTGGCACTGCATGTGTGAGAGAAACTCGACTCATTGACTAACATGTGCAGTTGTTTTCATTGAATGAATGCCTTCAATTTGCCATATTGAATGAATGGCAGAAACTCTAGTCATTGAATTAACACATGCAGTGTGTTTCATTGAATAAATGAGTGCAGTTTGATTCATTACTTAAACGAGTTATGTTTGTTGCATTGAATCATTGATTTAAGTTGTTATCAATGAGTAATGAATGCGGTTTGCTTGATTGAATGAAACCATTATAGTCGAGGCATTGAATACATGAGAGAAGCTCTACTCATTGAATTAACGCATGCAGGCTGTTTCATTGAATGAATGTGCGCAGTTTGTTTCATGAATAAATGAGTTACGCTTGATACATTGAAAGAATGAGAGAAACTCTACTCATTGAATCAACTCGTGAAAATTTTTTCATTGAAAGAATGCGTGCAGTTTGTTTCATTGAATGAACGAGTGCAGTATGATTCATTGAACGAATGAATGAAATTGGATTTACTAAATAACTGATTGAAGTTTGTATCGTTGAAACGATCAATTACGTTTGATTCTTTGAATCACATATTGAAGTTTGATTCAATGAATGAATGCAGTTTGTTTCATTGAATGAAAGCGTTAAGCTCGAGACATTGATGAAATGAGAGAAGCTCTACTCATTGAAATAACACGTGCAGTGTGTTTCATTGAATGAATGTGTGCAGTTTGTTTGATTGAATCAATGTGCTAAACACGTGGCATTGAATGACTGAGAGAAGCTGTACTCATTGAATTAACACGAGCAGTTTGTTTAATTGAATGAATGAGAGAAGCACTACTCATTGAATTAACACGTACAGTCTGTTTCATTGAATTAATGTGTGCAGCTTGTTTGATTGAATCAATGCGTTAACCTCGTGGCATTGAATGAATGAGAGAAGCTCTACTGATTGGATTAGCACGTGCAGCCTCTTGCATTGAATGAATGAGTGCAGTTTGACTCACTAAATAAATGAGCTAAGTCCTTTTCTTTGAAGCAATGAATAACGTTTGATTCTTGAATCAATGATTGAAGTTTGAAACAATGATTGAATGGAAGCGGTATCCTCGTGCCACTGCATGTAGCACGACTCATTGCTCCGAAACGTCGATGTTACTGCTCCTCGGATGCTGCCTGAACTGCTGTGCTCTTCCAGCACCACTAATCCAGAATCTGGTTTCTAGCATCTGCAGTCATCGTTTTTACCTCATTGGTTAACACGTGAAGTTTGTTTCATTGAATGTATGAGTTAAGCTTGACACGTTGAATGAATGGCAGAAGCTCTACTCATATAATTAACATGTCCAGTGTTTTTCATTGAATGAGTGAGTGCAGCTTGATAATTAAATAAACTGCATGTGTTAATTCAATGTGTAGAGATTCTCTCATGTATGCAATACGTCGATCATAACGTCTTCACTCAATGAAACAAATTGCATTAATTCAATCATTGATTCATTCTTCAGTCATTGATTCAATAAATGAAACGTTATTAATTGATTTAAAGAAATAAACTTAACTCATTTATTTAGTGAATCCAACTGCACTTATTCATTCAATGAAACACACTGCACGTGTTAATTGAATCAGTAGGGCCTCTCTCATTCATTCAATGCCACGAGTTTAACGCATTGTTTCGTTCAAAGTAAACTGCACACATTCATTCAATGAAATAGACTGCATATGTTAATTCAATGAGTACAGCTTCTCTCATTTAGTCAAGGAAACAGACAGCACGTATTCATTCAATGAAACAGACGCATGTGTTAATGCAATGAGTAGACCTTCTCTCATGTATTCAATGCATTCTACCAAAACTCCTTCATTCAATGAAACAAACTGCATTCAATGCGTTAAAATCGGAGCATTGAATGAATGAAAGACTCTCTACTGATTAGATTAGCATGCGCAGTGTCTTTCATTGAATGGATGGATGCAGTTTGATTCATTAAATAAATGAGTTAAGTTTGTTTCGTTGAAACAATGAATAACGTTTGATTCGTTGAATCAATGATTGAAGTTTGATACAACGATCGAATGAATGCAGTTTGTTTCATTGAATGAATGAGTTAAGCTTCACACACTGAATGAATGACTGAAGCTTTATACTCATTGAATTAACAAGTACAGTCTGTTTCATTGAATGAATGTGCGCAGCTTGTTTGATTGAATCAATGCGTTTAACTAGTGGCACTGCATGTATGATATAAGGTCGATTCATAAATTAGACGTGCAGTTTGTTTCATTGAATGAATAAGTTAAGCTTGACACATTGAATAAACTGCACTGATTCATTCAATGAAACAGACTGCATGTGTTAATTCAATAAGTAGAGCTTCTCTCGTGTATTCAATACGTCTATCATAACGTCTTCATTCAGTGAATCAAATTGCATTAATTCAGTCATTGATTCATTCTTCAATCGTTGATTCAATGAATGAAACGTTATTAAGTGATTTAAAGAAATAAACGTATCTGATTTATTTAGTGAATCCAACTGCACTCATTCATTCAATGAAACACACTTCACTCATTCATGCAACGCCACGAATTTAACGCAATGTTTCATTCAAACAAACTGCACACATTCATTCAATGAAACAGACTGCACGTATTAATTCAAGGAGTAGAGATTCTCTCATTCATTCAATGCATTCATTAACACGTGCAGTTTGTTTCGTTGAATGGTTGAGTTAAGCTTGAAAACACTGAATGAATGACAGAAGTTCTACTCTTTGAATGAATGAATGCAGTTTGATTCACTAAATCAATAATTAAGTTTGTTTCATTGAATCAGTTAATAACGTTTGCTTCATTGAGGTTTGATTCAATAATTGAATGAATGTAGCTTGTTTCTTTGAATGAAAGCGTCATGATAGAGACATTGAATGCATGAGAGGCTCTACTCATTAAATTAACACATGCAGTTTGTTTCATTGAATGAATGAGTTAAGCTTGAAACATTGAATGAAAGAGAGAAGCTCTACTCATTGAATTAAAACGTGCAGTCTGTGTCTTTGAATGAATGCATGCACTTAGTTTCAGTGAATGAATGCGTGCAGTTTGTTCCATTGACTGAATTATTTACGTTTGTTTCTTTGACTCAATGAATGAAGTTTGTTTCAATGAATGAATGCAGTTTGTTTTATTGAATGAAAGCGTTAAGTTCGAGGCATTGAGAGAAGCAATGCTTTTTGAATTAACACGTGTGTTCAGTTTATCTGAATGAATAACTGCAGTTTGATTCACTAAGTAAAGGAGTCAAGTTTGTTTCATTGAATCATTGAATAACGTTTGATTCATTAAAACAATGATTGTGGTTTAATTGAATGTTTGAATGAATGTAGATTAGTTCATTCAGTCATAGTGTTTAGCTGGAGACATTGAATGAATGAGAGAAGCATTGTTTATAGAATTAACATGTGCAGTCTGTTTCTTTGAATGAAAGCGTTTGAACCCTTGGCACTGTATGACTGAGAGAAGCTCGACTCATTAATTAACCCGTTTAGTTGTTTCATTGAATGAATGAGGTAAGCTTGACACATTGAATAAATGGAAGAAGCTCTACTCATTCAATTAACACATGCAGAGTGTTACATTGTATGATTTAATGTAATTTGATTCAGTAAATAAATGAGTTAATTAGTTGAAGTTTGATTCAATCGCTGAATGAATACAAATTGTTTCATTGAATGAAACGTTATGATAGAGGCTTTGAATACATGAGAGAAGCTCTACTCATCGAATTAAAACATGCAGTGCGTTTCATTGAATGAATTTGTGCAGTTTGTTTCATTGAATGAATCAGTTAAGTTTTACACATTAAATGAATGAGAGGAGCTCTACTCACTCCAATAACACGTGCAGTCTGTTTCATTGAATGAATGCGTGCAGTTGGTTTCATTGAATCAATACGTTGAACTCGTGACATTACAATTCCAGTAGAAGCTCGACTCATTGATTAACATGTGCAATGTGTTTCATGGAATGAATGAGTGCAGTTTGTTTAATTGAATCAATTATTACCGTTTGCTACATTGATTCAGTCATTGAGGTTTGAATCAATGATTCAAATTCAGATTGTTTCATTGAAAGAAAGCGTTATGATCGAGGCTTTGAATACGTCAGAGGAGCTCTACTCAATGAAATAACACGTGCGGTCGGTTTCATTGAATGAATGTGTGCAGTTTGTTTCTTTGAATCAATGCGTTGAACTCATGGAACTACATGGATGAGAGAAGATCGATTCATTGATTAACACGTGCAGTTTGTTTCATTGAATTATTGAGTTAAACTTGACACATTGAATGAATGGCAGAAGCTCTACTCTTTGAATAAATGAGTGCAGTTTGCGTCACTAAATCAACGAAGTAAAGTTGTTTTATTGAATCAGTGATTGAAGTTTGAAACAATATTTTAATGAATTTAGCTTGTTTCTTTGAATGAAAGCGTTATGATAGAAACATTGAATACATGAGAAGCTCTACTCATTAAATTAACGCATGCAGTTTGTTTCGTTGAATGAATGAGTTAAGCTTGAAAAATTGAATGAATGAGAAAAGCACTACTCATTGAACTAACACGTGCATTTTGTTTCATTGAAAGAATGAGTTAAGCTTGAAACATTGAATGAAAGAGATAAGCTCTCTTTGAATTAAAACGTGCAGTCTGTGTCTTTGAATGAATGCATGCACTTAGTTTCAGTGAATGAATGCATGCAGTTTGTCCATTGAATGAATTATTTACGTTTGCATCTTTGAATCAAAGATTGAAGTTTGTTTCAATGAATGTATAAAGGCAGTTTGTTTTATTGATTGAAAGAGTTAAGCTCGAAAAAATGAGAGAAGCCATGCTTTTAGAATTAATACATGGGTTCAGTTACATTGAATGAATGACTACAGCTGGATTCACGAAGTAAAGGAGTTAAATTTGTTTCAATGAATAAATGCATAACGTTTGATTAATTGAAACAATGATTGAGGTTTAATTGAATGATTGAATGAATGTAGACTGAATGTAAGCTGGAGACAGTGAATGAATGACAGGAGCTCTGTTCATTGAATTAACACACACACCGTTTCATTGAATGAATGTGTGCAGTTTGTGTCGTTGAATCAATGAGTTGAACTCATGACATTGCAAGGCCAATAGAAGCTCGTCTTATTGATTAACACGTGCAGTGTGCTTCATGGAATGAATGAGTGCAGCTTGATTCACTAAATAAATGAGTAAAATGTGTTTCATTGAATCAATTAATAACGTTTGCTTCATTTAATAAATGACTGGTGTGATTCGATGATTGAAGGAATGTAATTTGTTTGATTGAATGGAAGCATTATAAAAGAGACATTGAATACATGACAGAAACTCTGCTCATTGAAATAACACGTCCCCTTTGTTTCATTGAATGAATGGGTGCCGTTTGTTGCATTGAATCAATGCGTTAAACTCGTGGCACTGAATGGATGAGAGAAGTTGTACTCATTGAATTAACACGAGCAGATTGTTTCATTGTGTGAATGAATTAAGCTTGACACATTGAATGAATGAGAGAAGCTCTACTCATTGGGGTGACACGTGTAGTGTGAATAATTGAACGAATGTATGCAGTTTGTTTCCTTGAATCAATGCGTTGGATTCGTGGCACTGCATGTGTGTGAGAAGCTCGACTTATTGAAAAAATGAGTTAAGCTTGAAACATCGAATGAATGGCAAAAGGTTTACTCATTGAATTAATACGTGCAGTGTGTTTCATTGAATGAATTGACTGAATGAATGAATTCAGTTTGATTCACTGAATTAATGAATGAATGAATGAATGCAGTTTTTCAGTAAATAAATGAGTGCGTATGAACGTATGAGTTAAGTTTATTTCACTGATTCAAAGAAAACGTTTGATTCATTGAATGTACGATTGAAGTAGAATTCATTGAATGAATGAATACACTTTGATTCTTTGAATGAATGAGTTAAGCTCGAAGCATTGCATGAATTAGAGAAGATGAACTCATTGACATAAACGCGCAGTTTGTTTCATTGAATGACTGAGTGCGGTTTGATTCATTGAATGGATGATTGCTGTTGGATTCATTAAAGCTTGCGTTAAGTTTGTTTCAGTGAATCAATGAATAATGTTTGATTAATTGAATGTACGATTGAAGCTTGATTCAGTGAAGGAATGCAGTTTGTTCCATTGAATGAATGCGTTAACTTGGAGACACTGATTACAAAGAAACAATCGGCGTGGATTAATTCAATGAGTAAATCTTCTCTTATTCATTCAATGTATCGAGCTTAACTTAATATTTCAAAGAATCAAAGTGCATTCTTTCGTTCAATGAATCCTACTTCAAAGACACAATCAATGAATCAAACGTTATTTATTATTTCAATGAAGCAAACATAAATCAAATATTTAACAGATCAAAGCGCACTCATGAGTTTACTTAAAGAATCTGCATTCATTCATTTATTTATTGAATCAAACTGAACTCACTGCAACAAACTGCACGTGTTAATTCAATGAGTAGAGCTTATCTCGTGAAGTCAAGGTCCCCAGCTTGACGCATTCATTCAAGGAAACAACTGCATTCGTTCACTCATAGAATCAAAGATAAATCGCACATTGAATCAGACGTTTTTCATTGATTCAATGAAACAAACTTAATACATTCATTTAATGAATCCAACTGCATACAATCATTCAATGAATCAAACTGCACTAAATCATTCGTTGAATTAAACGTCAATCGTATATTCAAACGTGATTTATTGATTTAATGCAACGAAGGCAACTCATATACTTTAATGAATCGAAGCGCACTCATTTGTTTACTGAAACAAATTGCATTCTTTCACTTATTCAGTGACTCAAACTAAACTCATTCATTCCGTGAAAGAAGCTGCACGTTTAATTTCAATGCCTAGAGATATTCTCATGAATAAAATGTCTCTAGCATAACATATTCATTCACTGAACGAAACTGCATTCATGCATTCATTGAATCAAACTTCAATCATACGTTCAATGAATTAAACGTGTTTTATTGATTCAATGAAACAAACTTGCCCCATGCATTTAACTAACCAATTGGATTCACTAAATAAATGAGTTAAGTTTATTTCTTTAAATCAATTAATAATCTTTCATTCATTGAGTCAATGATTGAAGAATGTATCAATGATTGAATTAATGCAATTTGATTCATTCAATGAAGGCGTTATGATAGATGCATTGCATACATGAGATAAGCTATACTCATTGAATTAACACATGCAGTCTGTTTCATTGAATGAGTGAGTGCAGTTTATTTAAAGTATCAAGCTGCACTCCACGTGTTAATTAAATGAGTTGAGTTTCTGCCATTCATGTAATGTGTGAAGATTAACTCATTCATTCAATGAAACAAACTGCACGTGTTATTCAATGAGTCGACCTTCACTCATACATGCAATGCCAAGAGTTCAACGCATTAATTGAATGAAACAAACAGCACATTTTCAGTCAATGAAACTCTCTGCACGTGTTAACCCAATGAGTAGAGCTTCTCTCATTCATTCAGTGTGTGAAGCTTAACTCATTCATTCAATGAAACAATCTGCTCGTGTTAATTCAATGAGTACAGCTTCTCTCAGTCATTCAATGCCACGAGTTTTACGCATTGATTCAATGTAACAAACTGCACCCATTCATTCAATGAAACAGATCTATTCAATGAGTAGATCTTCACTCATTTATTCAATGTCTCGAGTTTAACGCTTCCAGTCAATGAATCAAACTGCAGTCATTCAGCCATTGCATCAAACTTCAATCATTGATTTAAGGATCAGACCTTATTCATTTCTTCAATGAAAAATATTTCGCTCATTTAGTTAGTGAGTCAAACTGCACTCATTCATTCATTTCAAGAGGCTGCACGAGCTAATCCAATCAGTAGAGCTTCTCTCATTCGTTCAATGCTACGAGGTTGATTCAATCAAACAAACTGCACAATTCATTCAAAGAAACAGACTGTACGTGTTAATTCAATGAGTAGAGCTTCTCTCATTTCTTCAATGTCTCGAGCTTATCGCTTTCATTCAAAGACGCAAACTACTTTTATTGAATGAAACTTCAATCTATGATTCAAAGAATCAAACGTAATTAATACATTCAATGTTTCCAGCTTCAATCATTTATTTAGTTAATACAACTGCATTCATTCATTCAATGATTCAGACTGCACTCGTTCATTCAAAGAAACTAACTTCACGCATTCTTTCAATGAAAAAGCTTCACGTGTTATTTCAATTAGTAGAGCTTCTCTCATTCTTTCAATATTTCAAGCTTAACTCATTCATTCAATGAAACAAACAGCACACATTCATTCAATGAAACAAACTGCATGGGTTAATTCAATGACTAGAGCTTCTCTCATGTAATGAATACCACTACTATACCGATTTCATTCTATCAAACAAACCTCATTCATTAAATCATTGATACAAACTTCAATGATTGATTCAATTAAGCAAATGTTATTAATTGATTCAATGCAACAAACTTAACACATTTATGACATGAATCAAGCTATACACATTCATTCAATGAAACACACTTTACGTGTTAATTGAATGAGTAGAGCTTCTGCCATTCATTCAATATATCGAGCTTAACGCATTCATTCAATAAAACAAACGGCACGTGTTAATCAATGAGTCGAGCTTCTCTCATACATGCAGTGCCACGAGATCAACGCATTGATCCAATGAAACTGCACACGCAAACCCAATGACTACAGTTTCTCGCATTCAATCAATGTGTGAAGCTTAACTCATTCATTCAATGAAACAAACTGGATTCATTCAACTATTGCATCAAACTAGAATCATTAATTCAACGAAACAAACTTAACTCATTTATTTAGTGGATCAAACTGCACTCATTAATTCAACGAAAGAGACTGCACGTCCAATCAGTTGAGATTCTTTCATTCATTCAATGCCTGGATTTAATCGCATTGAATGCTGTTTGTTTCATTGAATAAAACATTGAATAAATGAGAGAAGATCTACTCATTGAATTAACACGTGCAGTTTGTTTCGTTGAATGAATGCGTTAAGCTTCAAACATTTAATGCAGTCTGTTTCATTGAATGAATGCGTTAAACTCGTTGCATTGAATGAATGAGAGATGTTCTGCTCCTTGAATTAACACGTGCAGTCTCTTTCATTGAATGAATGTGTGGAGTTTGTTTGAATGAAACAATGCGTTTAACTCGTGGTATTGAATGAATGAGAGATTCAATAACACGTGCAGTGTGTTTCATTGAATGAATGAGTGCAGTTGGATTCACTAAATAAATGAGTTCAGTTTATTTCTTGAAATCAATTAATACCGTTCGCTTCATTGAGTCAATGATTGAAGTTTGTATCAATGATTGAAGGAAGGCAATTTGTTTGATTGAAAGGAAGCAATATAGAAGAGGCATTGAATACATGAGAGAAACTCTACTCATTGAATTAACTTTGTTTCATTGAATGAACGGTGCAGTTTGTTGCTTTGAATCAATGCGTTAAACTCGTGGCACTGAATGGATGAGAGACGTTGTACTCATTGAATTAACACGAGCAGATTGTTTCATTGAATGGATTGACTGAATGAATGAATTCAGTTTGATTCACTGAATTAATGAATGACTGAATGCATTTTTTCCAGTAAATAAATGAATGCAGTTTGATTTATGAATGTATGAGGTAAGTTTGTTTCACTGATTCAAAGAAAACGTTTGATTCATTGAATGTACGATTGAAGTAGAATTCATTGAATGAATGAATACACGTTGATTCTTTGAATGAATGAGTTGAGCTCGAAGTATTGCATGAAGTAGTGAAGATGAACTCATTGACATAACACGTGCAGTTTGTTTCATTGAATGACTGAGTGCAGTTTGATTCATTGAATGGATGATTGCTGTTGGATTCATTAACTCTTGTGATAAGTTTGTTTCAGTGAATCAATGAATAATGTTTAATTAATTGAATGTACGATTGAAGCTTGATTCAGTGAAGGAATGCAGTTTGTTCCATTGAATGAATGCATTAACTTGGAGACATTGAATTCAAAGAAACAATCGGCGTGGATTAATTCAATGAGTAAATCTTCTCTTATTCATTCAATGCATCGAGCTTAACTTATTATTTAAAATAAATCAAAGTGCTTCTTTCATTCAATGAATCCTACTTCAAAGACACATTCAATGAATCCAACGTTATTTATTGTATCAATGAAGCAAATATAAATCAAATATTTAAAGGATCAAAGCGCACTCATGAGTTTACGAAAACAATCTGCATTCATGCATTTATTTATTGAATCAAACTGAACTCACTGCAACAAACTGCTCGTGTTAATTCAATGAGTAGAGCTTATCTCGTGAAGTCAAGGTTCCAGCTTTACGCAGTCATTCAAGGAAACAACTACATTCGTTCATTCATTGAATCAAAAATAAATCGCACATTGAATCAGACGTTTTTCATTGATTCAATGAAAGAAACTTAATACATTCATTTAATGAATCCAACTGCATACAATCATTCAATGAATCAAACTACATTAAACCATTCGTTGAATTAATCGTCAATCGTATATTCAATGATTCAAACGTGATTTATTGATTTAATGCAACAAACGCAACTCATATACTTTAATGAATCGAAGCGCACTCATCTGTTTACTGAAACAAATTACATTCTTTCACTTATTCAGTGTCTCAAATTGAACTCATTCATTCCGTGAAAGAAGCTGCACGTTTAATTTCAATGCCTCGAGCTATTCTCATGAATACAATGTCTCTAGCATAACATATTCATTCACTGAACGAAACTGCATTCATTCATTCATTGAATCAAACGTCAATCATACATTCAATGAATTAAACGTGTTTTATTGATTCAATGAAACAAACTTGCCCCATGCATTTAACTAACCAATTGGATTCACTAAATAAATGAGTTAAGTTTATTTCTTTAAATCAATTAATAATCTTTCATTCATTGAATCAATGATTGAAGAATGTATCAATGATTGAATTAATGCAATTTGATTCATTCAATGAAGGCAATTTATGATAGATGCATTGCATACATGAGATAAGCTATACTCATTGAATTAACACATGCAGTCTGTTTCATTGAATGAGTGAGTGCAGTTTATTTATCGAATCGAACTGCACTCCACGTGTTAATTATATGAGTAGAGTTTCTGCCATTCATGTAATGTGCGAAGGTTAATTCATTCATTCAATGAAACAAACTGCACATGTTAATCAATGAGTCGACCTTCTCTCATACATGCAGTGCCAAAAGTTCAACGCATTGATTAAATGAAACAAACAGCACACTTTCATTCAATAAAACTCTCTGCACGTGTTAACACAATGAGTAGAGCTTCTCTTATTCATTCAGTGTGTGAAGCTTAACTCATTCATTCAATGAAACAATCTGCTCGTGTTAATTCAATGAGTACATCTTCTCTCAGTCATTCAATGCCACGAGTTTTACGCATTGATTCAATGTAACAAACTGCACCCGTTCATTCAATGAAACAGACGGGACGTGTTAATTCAATGAGTAGATCTTCACTCATTTATTCAATGTCTCGAGTTTAACGCTTCCAGTCATTGAATCAAACTGCAGTCATTCAACCATTGCATCAAACTTCAATCATTGATTTAAGGATCAGACGTTATTCATTTCTTCAATGAAAAATATTTCGCTCATTTATTTAGTGAGTGAAACTGCACTCATTCATTCATTTCAAGAGGCTGCATGAGCTGATCCAATCAGTAGAGCTTCTCTCATTCGTTCAATGCCCGGAACAACTTCCGGCATGCGCTGTTTCCAGTTTCCCTGCCTCGGCAATTGTGAGAGCTTTAGTCCCCAGAATTCATTGGAGCTCTTTCTTTTCGGTGAAACGTGTTGGGTGGAGGTTGGTAGGAACAGAATTTCGATTCAGACGCTCAGGTATCTGTGTCATCACTGGAGTTCACTGAGACACCCTCAGTCAAAAAAGATTTTCTGACACCATAAATAAAGATTCAGCCATCTATGAGGCAGAGCGGAATATGGGAAAACATACTTAAGCCAGACCTGTGGAGAAATAATCCAGAGCACAGATAAAATTAAACGAAGAGAGGCAGGCTTTGAATTAACTTTGGTTTGAAGTGTTGTCGAATTCCGTCAGGTCATGCCAGTTGGGTTCAGTTGAGGTTAGTCATCACTTTCTCCAATGTTGAAGTGGTGTTGAAGGCTGATCTCCCACACCCCGACCAAGGAGTTACAATATTATTATGTTACGTTATTGTGAAGCTGAACCCGAAACTCTGCATCTTCACTGAAAGAGATTTAGGGGAAAAGCAGGGGAGCACAATCTGACAGATCAGCATTCCAAACCTTGATCAGGAAGAAGCATGTGCATATGTATACTTTTGCAAACGATGGTTTATTCACAAAACTTCTAATAGTATGTTGTAAATGTCCAACCTGTACTCCCAATGATACGTCTGGCTAAACCCTAAAGTTCAAAGAACAACGAATAAGCACAGGAACTTGCCCTTCGGCCCTCCAAGCTTGTGATGATACAGCTCCACTATCTAAACCTGTTACCTTTCTTTATTAGGATCTGTATCCTTTTGCTCCTTGCCCATTCATGTAGCTGTTTAAGTCTATCCTAAATGGCTCCATCGTTCCTGTCCCTAACATCTCGGCTGGCCACGATTCCCAGGCACCTACCACCCTCTGCATGAAAAAAATTTCAGGCATACCTCAGATAACCTTTTTTTCTCACACTTTGATCTCGTGGCCCTTCGTAATTGAGTCTTCCACTCTGCAGAATGGTTTCTTGTTATTCACGCCGTCAACACATCTCGTGGTTTTGTGGGCCACAATCGGGTCGCCCCCTACCTCCTCAATTCCAATGAAAATATTGTTAATCTACGCAACCCCTCCTCATAGCTAGCAACCTGCATACCAGGAAATATCTGGGAAACGTTCTCTGCACCCTCTCCAAAGCATCCACACCCTTTTGGCAATATGGAGACCAGAACTTTGTACAGTATTCCAAATGTGGCCGAACCAAAGTATTGTACAACTCTAGCATGACGTTCCATCTCTTTTCCTCCGTGCGCCTTCCAATGAAGGGAAATATACCGTACGCCTTCCTTACCCCTCCACTTACGTGCGTTGCCAGCTTGACAGGACAATGATTCTAAACACACAGATCTGTCCGTTCTTCAATTTTCACGAAGGCATTTCAATTTAGCGTAGAGTTCGCTCCTTAATTGGATCTTCCACAATGCATCACTTCGCATTTGTATGGACCGAACTCCATTTGCCATTTCTCTGCCCAGCTCTGCAATACATCTATACTCTTCTGCATTCTCTGACAGACACTTACACTATCTGTTACTCCATTAATCTTGGTGTCATCTGCAGACTTGCTAAGGAGGCAACCTACACCTTCCTCCAAATCATTTATGTCTCTCATAAGCAACAGTGGTCGAAGCACGGAACCCTGTAGAACACTACTGGTCACAGGTCACCATTTTGAGAAGCCCCCTTCCACTATTCCTCTCTGTCTCCTGTTGCCTCACCAGTTCTCTATCCGTCCAGATAGAAGTCCCTGGACCCCTTGTAACTTCACCTTCTTCATCAGTGTATCATGTGGAAACTTTACCAAACGCCGAACTGAAGTCCATGTATGTTATCGCCATCTCTTCCCTCATCAAATACCGTTGTCACCACTTCAAAGACACGATTAGATTTGTACGATATGACGTTCCATGCGCAACACCAAGCTACCTATCACTGACACGTCCATTTTCTTCCAAATGTGTATATATCCTATCCCTCATTATCCTGTCCCGTTCGCTTCCCTACCACTGAGGTCAGGCTCATAAGCTTTTTAATCACCTGAGTTATGCCTGCTAACCTTCTTCAACAAGGGGACAACATCAGCAATTTACAAGTCTTCTGCGACCTCCCCCATGTTCATTGATGCCACAAGAATATCTGTGAAACCACAACTATTTCCTTTCTCGCTTCCATCAGTAGCCAGGAGGAGATCTGTGGACTCATCCACCTTAAAGGCATTGGGAATATCTAACACGTCATTCCGCCTTATGCCGACCTGACCTACCGTAATCAAAGATCGTTCCCTAACATCAGTACCTGCATTATCCCTCTCCTCGGTGAATACTGATGCAAAGTATGCATTAAGAATCTCACCTAATTAACTGCAATTCACGTATATATTTACTCCTTTGACCTTTACCGGGCCAAACCTTTCTCAAGTTGCCTGCTTTCTCTTGATATATGATTACAATGCTTTGGGAGTTTCCTGAACCCTGCTCGCTAATGATCTGATTATCTCATGACCCATTTTAGCCCACTTAGTTCCGCTGTCAAATCGGGGATTCATTGGGAATTGAAGATGAATTGCATTCACTGCAGCCCTGTCGGTTCCGAATGGATTCGATCATTTAATTTTGGCTTTGCAATCTCTATCTTTGGTTGAGTAAGTGCTGAGATGATTTTATCTGATGTTCAGTTCTGACGTCCTCCTAACTATGAAAATAATCATTCTTCAGTTGTGATTGGCATAGATGCACCAAGTGGTTGGATATTTCACAGATGCTTCTTCTCCAAATTAGAGGCCATTTACCGAGAGATTCTTCCATGATGATAGGGACGTTGCATTATTTTTAGTGAGTTATTAAAGTCATGGGCATGGTGGATCAGTGTGCAGCACTGCAGCTTCACTGCGCTACAGACCTGGGTTCAATTCAATCCACGGGCTCTGTGGAGATTGCACATCCTTCTCGAGTCTGCATGGGTTTCCATCAGATGCTTCGCTTTCGTTGTCCAGTCCAAAGACATATAGGTCGGGTGGATTGCGTGGTTGTTAACTTTCCTGTAGTATTCTGGGATATCCAAGTAAGGATTTTTTTAGCCATGGGAAATGCAGAGTTAGAGGGACAACTTGGGATTGAATCTGGCTGGGTTGCTGTTTGGAGGTTTGATGTGGACTCAATGCGCCATTGGGATTCGATCATTCTACATCCTTAACAATGTCTTCTGCCCTCCTGGACATCACTACCCACATTTATGATCACCAAGACATAGAAGTGTTTCGTTTTGAAATATTGTGTTAGGCATGCGAATAACATAACATTCCATGCAGCAGGACAAAGCTTATATTGGAATTCATTCCAGCGGATTTCAGATATTTTATATTTTTCAAAGGATTTCCACTTCGCAAAATGTCTTTTCAGAGATAATACACTGGTATACAAAATAACCGTTGATATTAAATTATCACAATTAGAAGGACAGTGAGAAGAAGAGAAGTTAACGCTAGTGTCCTGCAACCCGATATTAGTCCTTCAGCCATCATTAACGAACACAGGTGAACTGGTCATCGACAGATCTCTGTCTGAGTTGTCTCAGTGTGCAGGAATGGACTTCCAAATCTCCTCAAGAGTCTGCAATTCGGAAAGTGTCACAATGAAACTGAAACGCTTTGATTTGGCTTTGAAGGGTGGCTGGCATTCTATAAAAATCCGTTTTATTTGTAATCAACATGCAATATTTTGAAATAAATGCGAACAGTAGTTTTTTCAGCATGAAGTGACGCCAACTTCCTGAAGAATACGAACCCCCAGTGCGGACTGAAGCTGTGAACTTATCATTTTTAGACGACTTTAACTTGGTGGCCGAAGACCTCAGCACTTTCCATCAGTCTCACTCCGCTACTATTCGAGAAACCCAGACTGGAATTAGGCAGCAAAGTTAGTTAATAGACTGAAAATTATGACCTTAGCGGCTAAAGGTTGGAGAGATAATGTACTCGCACCAGTGGTCTTGCATTTAGCAGACTTTGTCATGAGAGGACAGGATTGAAAACACTTCAGAAACGTATCGTTGCAACAAAGTATTTTCTGCTGTATAGAGGTATTGAAGGGTTCTATTTAAACATTTATTTCCATGACGGTGAATGTCAGTTAACAATTTGATGGAGTGCTCCAAGGACAGCGGTACTTTCCAGTGTGCACTTCACTCTGTCTCTCTCAAAGTCTGCCTATCCTCATCTCTCTCAAACACAACAGGATAGTGACGACTGCAGATAATGGAGAGTTAGAGTCGATAAACTATCGCGCTAGAAAAGGCACAGCAGGTCATGCAGCATCTGAGGAGCAAGAGTGTCGACGTTTTGGGCATAACCCTTCAATGGGTCGTGAAGAAATGTTATGGCCGAAGCACTGATTTTGAAAGAATGTTTCCCTTTATGGACGCATCTATGATCAGAGGGCACAGTCTCAGAAATAAAAGCACACTGAACGAAGGCTGAAATGAGGAGAAATGTTTTTCTCAATGTTTGTGAGACTTAGGAAGTCCCCGCCAATGAGATGTTGGCGTAGAGTTCTTGTAGTCATTTAAGGGTGGGACAGATTCTTGATATCCCCAGGAATAGAGGGTTGTGGGGAAAAAAACAGGAAAGTGGACGTGAGGAATGTCCAACTCGCTGTGATCACATTGAAGGCTCGCAGGGCTGAATTACCTCGCCTTCTTCCCGTTTCCATGATGCGGAGGTCCCAGTGTTTGACTATGGTGCACAAAGTGAAAACTCACACATCACTAGGGTACTATCCAAAAGATGTATTTGGAATCACTCGCGTTCGTAACACTACTCCTTCCTCAGGTAGCTGTCAGCGAACTGAAGAAGAAGAAGCGATACAAAAGCTATTGCTTTCCAATAAACCTGTTGGAATATCACCTACAATTTTAACTGCTTCCATGATCATACTAAACTAACTCGCCTTGACAACCTTCTGCTGGAATACATTCCACAATTCCACTGCCTTCTGACAGATTAAAGTCCTTGTCGCTGTTTTAAATAGGTCACACTGAGAGATTCTGAGCGAAGCAGATGCCACACGTTGGGGATTGGGGATGGGAATCAAGTTCCTGGTTTTTCTTGTGAGTCCGGATCCGCACTGAGACTCCTACCGTCTCACCATGAATTGCACATGTTTTTGGTCACAATGTGGCCCGAGTGAGTGACGGTGACACCAGATCAATAGGGTCACAGGCCAGACATGGAAGACGAAGCCGGGAAACTGGTCCTCCAACCAGTCGGAGTGGATAAGGGGCAGTGTATGTCTGACGCTGATCTTCCTCTGTGCAGGCGCATTGTCGTAACTGAGGCTGGCTGCGGGTGTTTGGTCGTGGTAAATGCCGTGTGTATCCTTGGAGTGGAGAGAACAGAGATTGAGATGTCTTTTAAACAAGCGGACATCCTTGAAAATCGTAATGTAAAACTTGAGGCTCTGGCTTGAAGCAGACCAGGAATAGGAAGCGTGTCTAAAGCAGGTGCTGTGGCCGGATTGAAGGCCATCATGTTGATTGGGAGCAATATGCACAGCACTCGTGCGCAACCTTTCTTTCAATAAGACCTGGATTTTTAAAAAAAGATACGTGCACAACAAATTTAAACCATGAGAAATGCTTGCTTCTTCCCAATTTCAATCCTGAAATCATAGGAGTTTTTTTATTGATAAATTGCTTTTTGTCAAATTTTCATTGGAAATTGTTTACACTCAGTGAACTCAAAGGGAACATCTGGGGACACCATGAGGAGCGTGATTTTCAAATAGGGCTGTGAGAGGAAGAACATTTCCACTTCAGAGAGAAATTGTTGAGTTATAGAACCATAGAATCATACAGTGTGGGAAACATAGCCATACGTTCAACTAGTCCACGCTGATCATGATCCCAAACACATCGAGTCTCACTTTCTGATATTTGGCCCATATCCCTCCAAACCTTGCGTATTCATGTACTTATCCAAGTATATTTTAAACATTGCAACTATATCTGTATCTATCACTTCCCGTGGTAGGTTATTCCACACACGAACCACTGTCTGTACAAAAGTTGTTCTCATGTCATAGTGTGAGACCAAACAGCGTTGTTATCACTGAGTTGGGTACCGTGCCACGTGCAAGAAATGCAAGAAATCTGGAGAGAGAAATGTTGAAGACGTGGCAACAAGTACGGTGCAGGTGGGAGGATCTCGGATACCTGGATAATTGGGCCTCATTTTGGAGTCGGTGGTGTCTCTCCAAACAGGATGGTTCACACGAAAAAGAGTGGTACCAATATCGTCGAAAAGAAATTTGCAAATGCAGCTCGTGAGGGTTTAAAATAATTCAGGAGGACGATGACGAGCGAATTTGTTGTGCCAGTGTACAGGAGGTTGAGAGTCGTGAGATCAGAAATGAGGTTTCAAGGTCGCAAGAGTGCACCAGCAACCAGGAATGTGGCTTCACGTAGGTCCGTGTTAATGCCAGGAACATCCAGGTTAAAGTCTGTGAACTTGCTGCATGGGTTGGTACCTTGGATTTTGATGTTGTAGTCATGTGGAAGGCATGGGTAGAACAGGGACATGAATGATTCTTGCATATTCGTGCACTTAAATGTTTCCGAAAGAACAGACAAGGAGCGGAGAGTGTGCCGTTGTTAGCGATGGAGGTATTACAGTGGCAGAAAAGACGTTTAAGGACTCATCTACTGAAGTAGGATAGGCTGAGCTTAGAAACAGGAAAGGAGAACTCACACAGAGTGCGGAGCATCTATGGAATGAGCTGCCAGAAAATGTAGAGAAGGCTGGTAGAATTGTTTGAGGTGGGTGGTGGAGCATGAAATGCCATTGACCATATAATGACATTGATAAATGAACTTGACCATATAATACCTCACGAAAACACTTATGCAACAGAGCTCACAACTGTTCGTTGAATAATTCTACTTCCAGGTAAACAGTATCTCAATGAATCAGAGTAACATGCAATTTTTAAATACTTTCAACAGATTGTGCGACAGGGTATTAATGCTCTCAGGGAAAGATTATTGTAAAAGTCAATATCCACTTTTTTATTTGGTGAATTTGCAGACATCTATCAACGTGTGCATTGTCAGGGGTTGGTGCATGGTGCTGGGCACTGCCTACTTCCAGCACAAAAACCAGGTAGCTCAGATATTGCACTGGCAATTCCAAAGGGTTTATCTGGACTGCTCTGATTCTTGGTTATCTCTCATTCTCCAAGCCTTCGAGTCAAGGTAGGAACAGTTTTCTTTCGTCCACTTCTTGACTGGAGAATGTTGGACATTTCACAAGTGGTTTTGTGGATGTTCACAAACTGGGTTGTAGACATAGATTACTTACCTGGTGAAGCATTTGAACTTGGATCTGTTAAAGCGACTGTTTTGAGACACAATGTTAAAAAATTGCTTCCCAGCACTCTGTGAATCTGCAACTGATTATCCTGCAATAGACTGTGAGGAAGTGCATTATGCAGCAGCTCTAACCTTGTAAAGCCAGTCTGTCCACGCACAGGGGAGAGACCGGAGGGAGTCAAGGGAAAGGGTATTTTATTTAGCTCATCAGAGTAGGTGCAATACGCGTGAAGTGCGTAAGAAGGTACCGTTCGTGCGATTGTTTGGGAGCATCAAGAGAAATAAAGACAAAATACCTAAGAAAAATAAATCAACCCCAACTCGAAAATGAGCCAAACTGATTCTTCTGCTTTTATACTGAACCACTCACTTCTCGGCATCCCAACCTGCAATTTGAATGTGAGCTGCTGGGACACTCTATTCTGATGGAGAAGTTCAGTCTCTCTCTGCAAACATTAGACTTGCATCTTCCTGTTATCTATTTCTCACAGGAAGGCTCCAAAACGTAAACAATCTGCCCTTCTCCGTGTTGGCAGTTTACAGCAGATACAACATACAGCATAATAAAGATTCCTCAGCTCTCCGTATTGTGCCAGCCTTTCATGGAAAAATCAGACTAACTGACATATTGTTGAGTGCACTACTTTCCATGGGCCTATCCTAGGGTCGCTTAAATGTGCCTAATGTATTTGACTCGACGACCACTGCTAACAGTGCATTCCACATAGCCACCACGCTTTTTGTAAAGAACATACCTCTTAGATATCCGCTAAACCTTCCTTTAATTACCTTAAAATTATGGCCACTTGTGAGAAACATTTCCGCTGTAGTAAAATGTCTCTGGTTATCTATTTTGTCTACGCCTCTCAACATCTTGTACAGCTCTATGAAGTCACTTCTCATCCTCCTTCGCTCCAATGAGAAAAGCATTACTCCCCAAACCTTTCTTCAGAAGACCAGGTCTCCAGTCCAGGAAGTATCATGAACAATCTCGTCTGAACCCTTGCTAAAGCTGCCATATCTTTCCTACCTTAAGACAAACAGAACTGAAAATAAAGTCCAAGTGTGGTCTAACCAGAGCTCTCGAAAATAGAACATCACAGCGCAGAACGGACCCTTCAGTCTCGATGTTGTGCTGACCTGTGAAACCAATCTGAAGCCAACTTATCTTAAACTATACCACTTTCCTCCATATATTTACCATTTCCTCCATTTATATTTAACATATAAACCAATTAAATGTTCTTAGATTTCGTGTGTTAGGAGCTTTCAGCAAGTGCGTTCCACCCACCTTTTGCTCACTGACTAACCAAATAAACTACCTGTGACATCTGTCGCATATCTATCACCCCTCTATTTGGAGCTGTGTCCTCTCGTGCTAGTCATCAACATCAGATTAAAAAGGCTATCACTCTCCACCCTATCCAACCATCTGGTTATCTTATATGTCTCAATTAACTCACATCTAAAGTTATTCTCTCTAATGAAAATCGCCTCATGCTCCTCTGCCTTTCCTCATGACACCAGTCATCCATACCTGCAACATCCTCGTAAATCTCTTCTGAACACGTTCCAAAGTTTCCACATCCTTTCGCTAATGCATTGACCAGATCTGTACGTAATTCTCCAAGTGCGGCCCAACCAGAGTTTTGTATAACTGCAGAACAACCTCTCTCCTTTTTAATTCAATCCCCTTGCTAATGAAAGCCAATACAACGCATGCCTTTATACAACTTATCAATCTGGGTGGCAACTTCGAGCGATCTATGGGCGTGGACTCCAAGATCTCTTTGTTCATTGATATTGCCAAGAATCCTGATTTAAGCCTGCATTCTGCATTTAAATTCGAACTTACAAATTTAATGACATCACACTTTGCCAGTTAGAACTCCAACAGCCACTTCCAAGCCATGTTATGCTTCCCTGCAATGTCCAGTTACAACCTACAGCCCTCCAAACTATCCACAAATCCACTAATCTTCGTTTCATGTGCAAACTTACTAACCCACTCTCTCACTTCCTCATACAAGTCGTTTATAAAATTATCAAAGAGCAGACGTCCCAGACCATATCCGTGCGGAACACCATGGTCAACGAGTTTCAGGCTGAATCCTTTCCTCCTAAACCCAACCTCTGTCATTTATGGGCCAGTCAATTCTTTATCCAGACAGTTAGATTTCACTGTACGCATGTGTCCTTGCTTTAGGAATCAGCCGACCCTGGGGAACCTTTCAAATGCTTTGCTGACATCCGTGGACACTATATATACTGTTTTATCTTCATCGGCGTTTTTCATCACATCCTCAAATAATTCAATCATGTTTGTGAGGCATGACCTGCCCCTCACAAGCCATGCTGACGGTCTCTAATCAAAACCCGCAATTAAACAACCAGGTGCAGTATCGAGATTCACAAGATTGAGAGACTAAAGAACACGTTTTATGCAATGGACCCCTCATTCCATCAACACCAGTCCATTGGATCATGCCTGCCCTCACTGTAACCTTAGCGTCCTTTCCCAAAAGTCCAAAAATGATTTAATCCGTGGTCTATCAAGAACTGTAGGATTCATCCGGGGTTACCTTCAATCACCCTGTCTCCAATGCTCTCTGGTTAATGCATACTGGTAAACAATCTGATGAGAGTTTTCAGATTATATCAGGTAGGAAACATCTTCGTGAATCATTCGCTTTTGATGGGTCTGATGATCCATCAAACTCTTCCTGTTTAGGTTCCAGGTGCTTGCTCTCTACAACTGACAGACTCATCGGCAGTAGTCGGTGGGAAGCAGTGTCAGGCTCTCATCAATGCTTATGTATTTATCTGATACTTCACAGCATTGTTTGCAAACTAAATATTTCCACATAAGAACTCAAATGTAGACACAGTCGGAGGATCTGAAATGAATGAATCCTTGTTGTTTGAAAGAATATGACAGAAGAAATATTTGAGGATGCTCCAGACACAACAGTAACAGTAGTTCGGTTTTTCCTTCTTCGGCATTTTTGGGAAGTGTGTGTTGCTTGTTAAGACAGAAGTTATAGCCCGTTCCGGATTAGACAAAAGTCAACTCTGATAAATGCTGGGGATTTCAATCAATGATGTCATTTCGCAACATGACCATGTTAAACAGTCGAACACCTGCTGAGGAACCAAAAACCTATGTAGATGGTTACCTGTAAACGTTCATTAATTGTGAATATCGCAAAGATGTGAAGAAATAACAAAACTGTGACAGGACCACGTATCAGCATTTATCATAAACAATTCTATGATATGGAATCATGCAGGCATGGCAATTGTGTTATTTGCAACATTAAGTTCACTTAGATATGCTCTGACGTTATTCATCTTTCTGATGTGAAAAAGAGTTGGGCCCCACGGTTGTGTTTGTATGTTCGTTCAATGAAATATTATGAATGCGCGTGTTGCCGATCATTTGCCCCTCTGTACTTCCTTATTCTAAATAAATGAGGGATGATTTGTTTGCGTCTCCGAGATAACGTGTGAAGCTTCAGGAGTACTTCGACTTTTTGAAAGACAATGCACGGCACAGCGAATGGACCAATCTTTGCCATTTGCCACCCCATTCTCATTCTTATTGGTGTCCCTGGAAAATAAAGTATCCGATAAAACTTTGTTTTTTTTAAGCATATTCTTATATCTATTGAACATTCTTCAATTTTATGTTAGTGTGAGCACGTAGCAATTTATATGGTTGCATTCTACGATATAATGCAGTTTAACGTTGAAATATAAATTAATATCATTGGGGTTCTGTAAACATTATTCCATTATTTTTGGAGCATTGCGTTTTGGTTTTTAGTTTTGCAGAGAGAAATCCCATCGCAATGGACAAACAAGTATTACGACGTGGTTGTGCGATTATTATATTACAATATTTCCATTTGATGGTTTCAAGATCAAATATAATTTAGTTTATTGGCATATCTATATACATTTTGACTACTGGACCGATGCAAATATTACAGTCTACTACATTCACAATGGACATTTTCAATGAGATTTGGGGACTTCCTTTATTCACAGCGTTTGCTGATCAACCATTGAATTTGGGGAAGGGCTGAAGAATTCAGTGCAAATTCAATATCTTTTTAAAAATCTATTATGCATTCAAAATATTAACAATAGAGTGTTTACTATATGGGTCTTGTTTTGGGTCAGCATCTTATATTGCGTTCGGTGTGGTTGACACTAACATCATGAATGTTATTTGCTTATCGTTGACTTCTATTTGAAATCATTGGGTTTGACTTGATTCATAAAGAATTGCCTAAATACGAAGGCGTCTTTCATGAGACCTTAAACAAATGAATGACATAAGGAGAAGATTGAACACAGTACAGAAAACTTGAATATTTCATAACGTTACACAGATAATCGGGAATAAGAAGGAGTGATGGAGCAGTTGAGACTGGAAATTACAATTATATGGCATGGGCAGTGGAAGACATCACTGCCACTTTTGGACATATATCAGGAATTCAAAAATGACAGCTTTGGCGATCAACTGTAAAATCCGTTGGTAAGAATAGATTACATCGATGTATGTGATGAGGGTATAGATGACTTGGCATGTTAGAAAGTTAAATTGAAATGCTGTTGGATGTGGACATATTTTACGTCAACATAAATTGTGTTGCTGGATGGATGGGACATGGTACGCATCAAAACGTCGGCAGCAAATATTTTGCATTTTGCAGAAGCTTATTTTGGATAGCTGGACGTGAGGATTGGTTCATTGTCAGAGGCGGGGGGTGGCTTTCAATTTATGAACAGGCAGTTTGCATTGAGTCCATGTGCAGAAAATTAATTAATACAACATTGGATGTCAAACATTCAGCAACGGAATTGCCAGAGCCAAAACGAGGTGACTTGAGCAATACATCAGATGGATTGGAATCTAGTGGCATGTGCATCATAATTCCTCTTAGTCCTTATCTTTCACAGCAAACGTGATAGCAATTGTAATCCTCTCCCAAGGACGGTGTGGACTCTTCTGGTGTATCCCCTATCTTTTGGTGCAATAGCAGTGAGTGATTTCCTTGTCATCATTACCACTGTTGCCCTGAACTGGATTGGACGCATTTACTTTCGGGGCATTTACCTGTCCACCACGCTTGATTGCAGACTGGTCCATTGCCGCTGGGTATGCTTCAGTCTGGTTGACTGTAGCCTTCACCTTCGACCCCGTTGGAGCCGTTTGTTGCGAGAGCTTGTAGGCCAGATACTGCAAGGAGAAAAGGGCATCGTTGTTGATTGGAGTAATGTGTGCCTTGAGCTGTATCAAGAACGTCCATTTCTGCTTCATCTATCTACCTTTGCATTCTGTGAATGGAGGGGGCTGGTTTTGTGACGTTCGAGTGATCTTCTATACCTCGTCGACCTGGCAGGTCCATGACTGGTTGAACCACACCTATTCTACCATTGTTGCTCATGCTGCTTCTGATCAACTTCACAGTAAGACACATGTTCGCAGCCAGCAGAGCATGCAGGAGGCTCCGTGGTGCCGATAATTGTGGTGATATGGAGATGCCAATCGCAAGAACTCCGTAGTCTTGCTCTTCACAGTCACCACCAGCTTCCTTCTCTTGTGAGGAAGCTATCTCTTGCATTTTTTCTACGTGCGGGTTACAGGTGAAGGCTACTTCTCTGGCCTAGATTTTAATGACCCACGCGACGTCGTTCAAGAGACGGTTAATATGCTTCACTTGCTCAGTGCTGCAACAACATCTTCTTATACGTAATCTCCCAGAGCAAGTTCCGAGAGGAGATAAAAGATGTGGCTGACATGTCCTTTCAGCACACGCACTGTTGGATTTGAACAGCAAAAAGTGAGAAGGAAGAAATGCTAGTCGTGTTCCATATCCTGCAGAGTGAGTCTGTGTGTCATCAATCTCTTAAATTAGGATGTAGTGCGTCCAGTCTAGGCAAACTCAAGGAGGCAAAGTCTATAGTGCAGCATATCTGTGTAGAAGGATCTGAAAACTTCGAATATGATGGAATGTGATGGAAAGCCTCGATCGGTGAGTACTGTCTCAAACATAAATAAGGCACCATGACGTTAATCTTTCAAAATAGAATGGGAAACAATTGCCACAGCTCCTTCACAAGATATTTGCTCGGAAATTGTCACCAATGAAACCAGTCATTTTTTTCTGTGCTTTTATCAATAATTCTGAGTGATTCTGTGCATGGTGTTGTAAAAGTCCTTCTTAACTTCAGAAAAGCCATAATCAAATGTCTGTCAAATGTTTTGGAATGAAAAATAGATAATCTCAGGTAATCAAAACAGTTAAATGATCGGCTGGAACAGTAGGATTAAAACAATTGTTACATGTTATGTGGGGAGAGTCAAAAACATGCACCATTTCATGCAAAAGACGAATAAATTTATTCCAGTTCCACGGGCAAATATAATACAGAAGAATACACTTTTTACGCCATTTGTAATTGAAACATGTCGAGATTATGTTTAGATCTGCACCACAATAAAAATTAAAATAACGTACAATGACAAAACTTCACAGATCAGAAGAAGGCTATTAAACACAATGTGAATAAAGTGGCTCTCAAATGAGCGAATCAGCGAAGCCTATTCTCCTAGCCGATTTACGGAGCCCTTTGAATTCGTCACTTTCCAACACGTATCAAATTCTCTTTTGAAACTTCATATGCAATCTGTCTTAACCACTTTCCTGGGCAACAAACTCCAAATACGAATAACTGTGTGAGTAAAGAACTCTTTTTTCACCTCGCTTCTGGCTCTCTTGTTTTCAGGCTTGATATTTTCTTCCTCT
This sequence comes from Chiloscyllium plagiosum, assembly GCF_037043375.1. Taxonomy (NCBI): domain Eukaryota; kingdom Metazoa; phylum Chordata; class Chondrichthyes; order Orectolobiformes; family Hemiscylliidae; genus Chiloscyllium; species Chiloscyllium plagiosum. The sequence continues at coordinate 65,959,586 of NW_028270176.1, read as the reverse complement.
TTTTCTGATACACCGTCTTGTGGAAATACTATATCCTTCGTTACTCTCCAAAAGTTGTCTGTAATGTAGAACTGTCCAATAAGGTCATCTTTTAATTTTCTCTGTTCCAAGCAGAATAAACCTTTCTACCCTTCTCTCCAAACGGATATTTTCATTTCTGGCATCATTGTCGGAAATATCCCTTGTTCTCTGTCCACTTAGTTGATATACTTCTTTCATTAAGGTACCAGGAACTGAACGAGTGTCCTAGTTCTGACAAATGGTTTTTAAAGGTGTAGCAGCACTTCTTCGTTTTAAGAATTTTACCTCTACTGATAAATACAAGGATCCAAAACGACTTCTTAACAATTGTTTATGCTTTAGGGTTAACTTCAGAGAATTATATATGTGAACGCAGGGGACTTTCTGTTGCTGTACTCCCCCCAGTGTTACACCTATATTGAATCTGTGTTGTTTCTCAGTGCTGCTTCTACGAAAATGCATTGTTTCACAATTCTCTGCACCGAAACATAAACGTGTTTAATATTATGATTTGGTCATTTCTCTTACAGGGACTAAATTTCAAGGTGTAGATATTTAATTGCGATCTCATTAAGATTCAATAGATCGCCTCTATCCTTGACGAAGTGAAACTGTACACTAACACGTACGTCATGGGGTAATAAATTATTGTAATTGTGTTTTATTTGGTATACTTGGAACAGGTAATGTTTACTGTACTTTTGCCATCCTGTATGGGTTTATGAACTGTTCATGTTACAAAGAGAATTCGTTGTTGCACGGACAGCTATGAAAACCGCATTGCGCTGTCAGACCACAACGATCCCAATTACGAACTATTCATTCTGTGGGGATTGTCTTTACACGTCGAACTCTCTGAGCACACTTCCACCTATCGTTTACTGCTGCACCCCAGACTTTCTTTAACATGTATACGTTTCCTAAGTGCAATCAACTCTGAAGATGAATACTGCGCCCAAAAGACAAGGAACAAAGAACCTTACAGCACAGGAACCGTCCCTTTGGCCCTGCAAGCCTGCATGGATACAGACACCCTCTCTAAACCTGCTGTCTATTTACTAAGCATCTATTTCCCTAGTACATGACCATTCATGTGTCTGTTCAGGTACATTTCACAGACCGCTCTTATTCTCGTCCCACTACCTCCATTGGCAATGCATTCCAGGCATCCACCACCATCTGTGTGAAGAATGTTCCACTTATATATCCCTTAAACATTTCCATTCTCGAAACCCCGAGAACTCCCCGAATGTTGTTTCTCCGTAGAAGGTGCCTGAGAGGCAGAACTTTTTCTAGAACACAATTCCAGATTAGTTAATATAAAGTATGATGAAGCACAGTTGGGTTGGTTGGGCCAGGACAAATTTATTGCTTTTGTTGATGTGCATTATTAAACAATGGATCAAACTCACAGTCGAGGAACTGAAGTGCAAAGAATAATAAAATCAGAGAGTTTTCAGTACAGAAGGGCACCATGTGATCCGTCTGCACCGACTCCAGAAAGAGCTGCCCAGGTAGTACCACTGACCAGCCCTGTCTCGGTCGTCCCCTAACTTCATCCCTTTCAAACATATATTCAAATCTCTTACGAAACATTCTATGTAACCTGCCTCCAACACTGTCCCAGGCAATGGATTCTAACTCATAACATTTCTCTGTGTAAAGACGTGTCTCTTCATCTCACTCCTCGCTGACTTGCTCACAATATTGAAGTTACGACCACACGTCACTGACATACTAATTAGTCAAAAAAATGATTTTTTACATGGCTAAAATTATACATAATTTAATTAACGCATTAAGATCTCCTCTTTGTCTTCCCGGCTTCAAGGAAAACAAGACCAGTGTGTCCGATTTTTTCTTGTATCAAAACACATTCAGTTCTGGCACGATTGTACCAAACCTCTTTTGTACTCTCTCCATGGCTTCAGCATCTCCCCTTAAACTAGGCGCCATAATTTAAAACGATACTCCAAACCTCGCCTCACCAATGATTTACAGCGATGTAGCATCGTTTCCTTGTTTTTATACTTTATATCCCTGTTCACAAATTCAAGGATCCTGCAAGTCTTGTTAACTAATATTTCAAATTAACTGTGCACCTTAAGAATGTTATATGGAATGAATCCCCTTCCCGTGCTCAATAGTCAAAAGTGTACTATTGAGTCTATTTTGTCTTTCTATGTTTCTGACACCAAAATGCAGTACCTCACCTTTCTCTGCATTGAATGTCATCTGCCAGGCAACTGCTCAGTGGAACAAATTTTCAATGGCCGTCTTCAGTCACTCAGCATCATTCTCAGAATTCACAACACTCCCTGGCTGAGTATCATCTTTAAATGTGGAAGTTTTGACATCAATAAGCAACTCCAATTCAGAGGAAAGCAAGGTCTCAATACAGTTTGCAAGCGAACACCATTTTCAACTCATCTCCGATGTGAGAAATAACCTGCTGTAACTATCACCTGTTTCATTAAATTTAGCCAACATCGACTCCATGCTGCCAAAGACATGCCAATCGTAATCATTCCTCCTTTCTTAATTAACCTGCCATGAACAACCGTACCAAAACATTTGTGGAAGTCCAAATGTACAGCATTCATAGCATGATCGTGATTTGCTGCTTGGGTCACCTCATCAATGAAATGTACCACATTTTTCAGACAGTGTGGCAACAGGCCCTTCGGCTCAATACGTCCACACCAACCCTCCGAACAGCAACCCACCCAGACCCATTCCCCGATATTTACCCCTTCAACTAGCACTACGGGCAATTTAGCATGGCCAATTTACCGAACCTGCATATTTTTGTACAGTGGGAGGAAACTGAAGCACCCAGAGGAAACCCATGCAGACACGGGGAGAATATGCAAACTCCACACAGCCAGATGCCTGAGGCGGGAATCGAACGCGGCCCTCTGGCGCTGTGAGGCAACAGTGCTAACCATTGTGTCACCATGTTGCCCATGAACTGCCTTTCGCAATGCCATGTTAACTATCTGGAATTATTTTAGTTTTCTCTAACTGTATATTTCCCTTTTCCCGTGTTAAGTCCGCCATCAGTTTTCTAACTACGATGACAAACTGACTGGTTTATCGTTTCGTCAGTTATGCTTTGTCCCTTTCTGTTGAAGGAAATCTCGAGAGGCAGACCTCAAGCCTTAACCAGTTTATTACACGATGCATCATGCCTCTCCGTCCTAACAGTGGCTCGGTAGGCACCAAAGTACAGCAGCAAGTTAAAGGGTTACGTGGTAAAATTTCTGGCGGAGCTACAGGCTGATCGTCAAATAAAGGGTGGCAGGATGGTTACGAGGTGGTCCCATATCAGGGCCCAGCTCTTGGAGTGAGCTCTAATTGATGCTATGCATTCCAGAAGTGAACAGGAATTAAAGTTACCAACTACAATTCTGTTTACAAAAATCAATAACAAAGTTATGATAGATGTTCTTTATGAGAGGAACATTGCAAATTAATTGGCGGGTTTTGACCATTTGAGCAACTGACCTACATGATCGAGTAATACATCACAATGGTGAAACATTAAGTAGGCGACCGAGGCGCCTTGAACACAAACGCTACACTTCAGCATTACCTTCTCGTGAGAGAGGAACTAAGCTATGTACGAGAGGCTGTGAGATAGCAACTTAAAGCTTCATGCCAAGGACTAACTTTCTGCGGAGCGAGTGGCATTTCAGCAAACTGGTTGCTTCACCGGTGGGGAAGCCATTAACAGCAAAATGTCTTCCACAAATACTTTTTTTTTTCTTTTCATAGTCAGTTAAGCAGGCCAGGAGCTTCAGTAAAAGGATGAATGTAATCAGAGCCAGGAGATTGTCAGGAGAGGGAGGCTCAGAATCGGGCAGATAGTCCTCAGAGTAAGAGGATCAGCGCTGTTAGGTCTGGAGTCTGGGGCTCAATGCCTTTGCCAACGAGAGGGATGCTGATCAGCTGACTTTATAATGGGATGGAGAGCTACAGCAGAGAAACAAAGCATCCACAACCCTGCTTAATGGAGCTATCAAGAACCGTGAGAAGTAAAAAAAAACCAAGGAGAATAAATCCTTGTCCGAGGGCGCTGCTGCAGAACCAGAACGATGAGCCCATACAACTCCACAAGTCACGGTGGCATGGTGGCACAGTGGTTAGCACTGCTGCCTCACAGCGCCAGAGACCCGGGTTCAATTCCCACCTCAGACGACCGACTGTATGGAGTTTGCGCGTTCTCCCTGTGTCTGCGTGGGTTTCCTCCGGGTGCTCCGGTTTCCTCCCACCATCCAAAGATGTGCAGGGTCAGGTGAATTGGCCATACTAAATTGCCGGTAGTGTTAGGTAAGGGGTAAATGTAGGGGAATGGGTGGGTTTCGCTTCGGCGGGTCGGTGTGGACTTGTTGGGCCGAAGGCCCTGTTTCCACACTGTAATCTAATATAATCTAATTACTGGGTGTGTCTGTGAATGTAAGCTTTGAAGAGTTAGAGTTAACTTGCGCAGATATTTCTTAATTGTCCACTACTGCTGTGGAAGTAGTATCAGACGTTGAAAAGTTCCCATTCATCAAATAAATACATTTGTTATTAATAGACAAGATTTGCAACAATGTACTAAGTGTAATTCTACAATATCAATTTGCGGACAAGTGTTACGGCCAACCACGCAAGGGAGTGGTTCGAGAATCCCCCTTGCCCAAGTGTGTACATCTATGCTCATAATCAGCTAAAATAGGCAGGATCTTCAACAAGGCTCCGTAATGGTGGGACACACCAAGCTCAACGAGAGTCAGTCAGCAGTTTGGCAAATTTTCTTTTGACTAGGATGCAAGCATGTTGGTCCTGGCGTTAGCACCAATGCAGCCACAAGGACTCTTCGCTCCTCAGTGGCCATATTTTAAAAGTAAAAGGAAGGGCCTGCCATTTGCCCTGGGGTTTTAGCTGGCTTAATCCCAGTCCCAAAGGTGTTGTCCTTGGGCCCGCTGTTCCGTTTTCTAGGGTCCTGTCTGGAATGGGTTGCTCAACAGTGGATGCTGGGTCGAAATCTGAGTTTGGTTCCATCCCCAATGAGTAGGTAGTCTCAATCAACCTCTTCAATATTAGCACACGGGGTGCATGGATCGCGACGTTGTTGGATATATTCTGTTTTACGTGTAATTTGGATCGTGGCATGATCTCATTCTTGCCATCTCAATAGATGATCACTGCTCACCCCATTTGCGAACAGAAATTCTTAGGCGATTTAGAATTTGGCAGTACTGCAGACATGATCTGTGAGAAGCACATTCTCAGACCTCGAGCTCTCGGCAGCAAAACATAAACATTCAATCACCAACAAGCAAATGTTCATACAAAACAAACCACAAAATGTTTACCTTTCTGCAAGCTTCAGTGACTCAGTGCTGAGACGGTATCTTTCCCTCTCTGGTAACTTTCGTTCTGTTCCGTTTTTTTTTTAAGCATCTGTTCCTTCCTTTCTCGTAAGGGGAATGAAACATTCACATTTCAGAACAGTCAAAATTAGGGGGTTTCAATTCCAACAATATTTTCACGCCACATTGTCTGTGCTTCGCTTTAATCCATGGCCGGGGTAAGTATACTGGAGTCTTTAATGATCACCAAATATGTCGTCTCGAGTACATTAATTAATGTTTGGAAATCCTGAGGCACGCAACTATAATCACTGCAGATTTGTACTCGCCAGTTGAAAAAAACTGTTGATTAATGGAGCAGATCAGTGCGTTTTGAATCATGCTAAGGACTTTGGAGCGCGTCCAAGGCTGGTCAAGTGGGGGTTCATCTCTCTTGATCCTAGGACAAGCATGTATTTTTTATTACCAATCACGGTAAATCATAAGATGCTTGCACCATTATCGACTGTCCGGACACTAGGGTCATGTGGAGTACTCACACGAGGAGTTTCTGGTCAAATATCTTGATCTGTAACAGTATTTCGACCAGCTTTCTGTCCCTGGCCATCTCTCCTGTTCATTTGTGAAGCAATAACAGCGGCAATCCCATCTGGGACGTTAATTGCGTGGAACATAGGGGATTCGGATGCTGGGAAAGTGGGAGGGTTGACGAAAGAGTTCCCTGCACGCTGACCTGGATTGTCTTTCCATAGGGCTGATAGCTCTTAGCCACTTCATTAAACTCAACAACGCAATTGCCGACCTTAAATGCTGCACTTCGTTCGTTTACCGTGGCATTTCAGTGTCTCCTCTGAGCGGGCAAAAGGACGGCGTTCCGCCTGCACGACATTGTCTCGGAGCCGAGGGCCGCGCTTATAGAGTGATTCGATCCCTTCCTCACCTCGGAGGTCCCAGAAGCAGAGCAGTCACCTGCAGGTAAACAAAGAATACACAAACAAAGACAATAAACAAACAAAACAATACGACAAGACACTGGTCAATTCCTCAAGGCTGCCCCAAGCAATGTTTTCAATCCTAGATATTACGTCTGCCCATCTTCCATCGTGCCTCAAGGAATGAGCCTTAAGCATCAGACCAGGAGTTTGCAAATTTAGAAATTTAGAGACACTCTTTGACCATTTTCTCTCTTGTCTCAGGGGATAAGCCTGCAGGCTCAGGTCAGGATTAAATCCTTAACCAAATGGACTCATTTAATGTGATAATTTCATTATTTATTCTTGCCTCAGGGGCTCAGCCTGCAGGCTCAGGTCAGGATCATTCCCTTAATCAGTTTAAGAATTTTGGTTAGCTCCACACAATACTCACACTTTCTCAAACACCAATTCAAGTTATTGAAGGCACGAATGCAAGATCCTGTAATGAAGGCCAAAATGCCAGTTGTTGAAAAAATCTCGAGAAGCAGATTTCGAGCATCAACAATTTTATTCCACGCTGGATCATGGAAAGAGCCTCGGTCCTAACCGTGGCTCAGTAGGAATCCGAAGTACAGCAGACAGTTACATGTCTATACAAGAACCAAAAACCAGGTTAAGACACAGGCTGACCGTTACTTACAAACTGTCAGGATGATCTCAGGAGTTACTGTAACAGGGGTTTGCTATCAGCATCAGCCCTATCTGGTGCTACATATTACAACTGTGAAGCGGAATGAAATTTATCAGGTAAAATGCTGTTTGCAGAGATCCGTTACACATGTCGGAGAGATATCCACAAGTATTGGCAATAAACCATAAGCTAATGCATGGAGCTAAGCATGTTCAAGCAACGAAGTTACATACCCTCTCAATACATGACAGTGGGGAAACATTGAGCAGGCAAACCGAGGCGCCTTGAACAGAGAAGCTGCACATTGACATTATCTCCTAGTGAGAGAGGAACTAAGCTATGTCCGGGATCCTGCGAGACAGACTCACACAGCGACATGCAAAGAACGATTGTTCTGCTTGGTGAGGGGCACTTCAGAAAAATAGTTCCCGAACTTAGAGGAAAACCATAGCCAAGAAAATGGCTTCGGGTTTCGTCATTCCCCTAGTCTTTTTCTCTGACGTTTTGACTATCTTAATTGCGTATTCTCTTCTGTTTTTATTGAGATTTTGCTTTGTTGCTATTCGCGTATTCCCTTTTTGATTACACGTTCATGACTTTATTCTCTGATACTCTTGTTTGCTTATTCTGTTGTTTTTGTTCTTCTCCTTTATTATTCTCTTCTATTCTTTTGTCTGACGTTATTTTCTCTTACCTTCTTCTCTTCATAATTTGTTATGTTCTTATTCTGTCATTCATACCTTTACTGAGTTCCTGATGTTATTATTCTTTTATGTTGATGTTCTGTTGGGTACTTCTCTTATGTTCTTATGGACACAAGTTCTTATTGTTTTTTTGCGATTTCGATCTTTTGATCCGATTCGCCTCTGTTTTTATTCAGTCTGTTTTTCATTCCTTGTGTTGTTATCGTCTTGTGTACTTGGGTTGTGATGCTCTCATTCTGTTTTATCGTTATGTTCTCATTCTGTTATGTTGTTATTAACTTACGTTCTTGTTTTCTTCTCCTCTTATGTACATATTTGTTATGTGCTCATTATCATGTTCTATTATTATCTGCTTTCTTATTCTCTTAATTATTTATTTTCTCATTTGACTTTGTTCTTACCCTCTTCTGATCTACTCTATTGTAATCACATGCTCTTAATCCAAATATTTCTATTCTTTTGTTCTCTCATTCTCTTATGTTCTTATTTCCTTATGCTCTTCTTGGCCTGTATTATTTTTCACTTATGCTGTTTTGCATGTAATTTATTTTCTTATTCATGTGTTATTTTATTCGATTCGTACTGTCTTATGTTCTTACAATCTTATTCTCTCATGTTCCTATCCTTTTATTCCCATATTCCCTTCTGCTCTTATTCAATTACGACCTTATTGTCTTATATTCACATTCTCGCTTTTATTTCTTGGTTTCTGATCATATTCTCTTATTCAATAATGATCCTATTCACTTATATTCAGAATCTATTTTTCATGCGTGATTGTATTCAAGTATGCCGCTGTTGTCATATGTTCTTATTTTCTTATTGTTTTCTCTTTTATCTCTTGTTTTCTTGCTCCCCTACATTATTATGTTCTGATTCTGTTATGATCTTACTCTCTCATTAATGTCTGCCCCTAAACTCTTATGTTCTTATTCTTTTGTATTCAAATTCCATGATATTCTGGATCTCTTGTGCTGTAATTACTAATTTTCTCATTCTCTTGTTGTTTTTCGTTCTTTTGTTCCTCTTCTCTTATGTTCATAATCTCCCATTCATTACTGTTCTTATTCGTTGTTGTTGTCATTCTCGTTTGTACTTATTTTTTCTTATTGGATTGTATTTTCCCATCTGTTCTTACAGAGTTGATCTCTTCAGTTCTATTTCAATTATGCTCTTCTTCTGTCATTCATTCTGTTCCTAATCTCTCATGTTGTTATTCTCTTACGTTCTCTTATAGAACATAGAACATAGAACCCTCGATGTTGCGCCGACCAGTCATACCAATCTGCACCCCTAACCTACACTATTCCATGTACGTCGAAATGTTTGTCCAATGACGACAGAAATACACTTCGAGTTGGCGAATCTACTACCGTTGCAGGCAAAGCATTCCATACCCTAACTTCTCTCTGAGTAAAGAAACGACCTCTGACATCTGTCCTATATCTATCACCCCTCAATTTAAAGCTATGCCCCCTCATGCATGGCGCCACCATATTTGGAAAAAGGCTCTCCCTGTCCACCCTATCTAACCCTCTGATTATCTTATATGTCTCTGTTAAGTCACCTCTCCACCTTCTTCTCTCCAACGAAAACAGCCTGAAATCCCTTAGTCTTTCCTCGTAATATCTCCCTTCCATACCAGGCAACATCCTAGTAAATTTCCTCTGCACCTTTTCCAAAGCTTCCACATCTTTCTGATAATGTAGTGACCAGAACTGTACACAATACTCCAAGTGCGGCCGCACCAGAGTTTTGTGCAGCTGTAGCATAACCTCATGGTTCCGGAACTCGATCTCTCTATTAATAAAAGCGAATACACTGACAGCCTTCTTAACAACCCTGCCAATCTGGGTGGCAACTTTCAAGGATCTGTGTACCTGGACATCGAGATCTCTCTGCTCATCTACACTACCAAGAATCTCACCATTACCCCAGTACTTTGCATTCCGGTTACTCCGACCAAAGTGATTCACCTCACACTTGTCCGCCTTAAACTCCATTTGCCACATCTCAACCCAGCTCTTCAGCTTATCTATGCCTCTCTGTAACCTACAACATCCTTCGTCACTATCCACAACTCGACCGACCTTAGTGTCATCTGCGAATTTACTAACCCACCCTACTACGCCTTCATCCAGGTCATTTATAAAAATGACGATCACCAGTGGACCCAACACTGATCCTTGCAGTACCCAAATAGTAACTGATTATGTTCTGATTCTTTTGAATTCTTAGTCACTTATCTTCTTATTCCTTCTGCTTTTTCATTCCGATGTCCCGATTCCCTCATTTTCTTATTCTATTTTCTTTTTTACTTCTCATTCTCTTATGTTCTTATTCATAATATTCTTATTCTCGTATGTTCCAATTACCTTATGTCCATTGTTGTCTCAGGTTCTTAACCTCTTATATTTTTTATTGTCTTATGCTCTTATTCTATTTTTTCTTAAGTTCTTCTCCTCTCATGTTCTTATTCTGCATTGTTCTTATGTGCTTATTCTCTTATGTTCTTATTCTGTTCTGTTATTTTATTCTCGCGTTTTCAATCTCTTATCAAATACTGATGTCTTGATGTTCTTCCTCTCTTCTCTTTTTACACTGTATTGATGTAATTTTATTCTGCTCCTATTCTCTTGTCTAATGTTGGTATTCTGTTCTTCTCTTTTTTTCTTACAATTTTACATTCTCATTCTCTGGCTCATCTCCCTTCAAATTCTCTGACGTTGATTATCTCTGAAGTATTCATTCGCTTATTCGAATCTATTGTTATCTTACGTTCTTATTCTCTTACATGCTCGTTCTTTTCTGTTCGTCTTTTCTTGTGTTCGCAGTCTCCTTTTCATTTCCATTCTCTTATTTTCGAAGTCTCTTATGATCTCATTTCTTATACTCTAACGTTTTTGTTGTATTACGTTTTTGTTTTCTTATTCCCTTCTTGTTTAATTCATAGTTAATTAGCTTCATAGATTCACAGTAATGTTAGCAAGAGTTGGCCTAGAAGCCCGTCGAGCCTGTTCTGCCATTCATTAAGATCATGTCTGATTTATCCTTCGTCGGAGTTCCTCGTACCTGCATAATCCCCCTTATCCTTAATTGCCCGATCATGCAATATAATTGAAACTCTGTCTTGAATATCTTTCATGAAGGTGCCTCTGTTACATCAGAGCAACAGACGATTCAGTTTCTTAACTCTCTGAGGAAAGCGGGTCCTCCTCATATCTGTCGAAACCTGAGCCCCCTATTCTTGAGGGCATGTCCCTTAGTCCAAGTCTCATCTATCGATGGAAAAACCTTGGCTTCCTCTACGTTATCTATGTATTTCAAAATTTTATCTAAAATGATGAAGAGCTTATGCCCGACACGTCGAATGTCCTATTTCTCAGATGCAGCCTGACCTGCAGCACTAAACTCTCAACCTTATTGACGGCCTTCTGCAAATCCAAGCGTATAACATCCACTTGTTCCTCTCCATCTGTCGTGCTTGCTTCATCCGCAACGAATTCCAGTGAGTATAACCGACATAAGCCTCCTTTCCTGAATCCATGCTGCGTCTGTCTGAATGGAACCCTTTACACTAGATGTCTCACTGTTTCTTCTTTCATGATATCCTTCAGCATTTTCCCGACTACAGATGTTAAGGTAACTGGCATACAGTTACCTCTTTTTTGTCTACACCTTTGTTTCAGACATTGGCGTGACATTCGGCGTCTTCCAGTAAGACAGGTCCTGCCCGCAGTCCAGTGAATTTTGGTAAATTATCACGAACGCATCTACTGTAACTTTTACCATCTCTTTCAGTCCCCTGGAATGTATTCCATCAGGATCAGGAAATTTAGCCATATTTAGAATCTCAAGTTTGTTCAATACTCAAATCTTTAATGATAAAAAATTGAATTAAAGTCCTCACCGCCCATCGTGTCCTTTAAGTTATTCTTTGGCAAATTATGCATATATTCCACTGTGAAGACTGACACGAAGTAGTTCTTCAACGCCTCGGCCGTTTCATTATGATCCAGTATCATATCACCTTTCTCATCCTGCATGGCACTCACTTCAGTAACCATTTTCAGTTTCAAATATTTATGAAAAGAACAGTTTTCCTTCACCTGTGTTGGTTTACATTTATAATCCAGCTTTCCTTTCTTTGTTACTTGCTTTATTGTTCTTTTTTGATTTTCTCCATCTTCCTGTTTCCCATTACTCTTGGCTTCTTTGTAAGCCTGAATATTTAATTGGATCCCTTTCATTATTTCCTTGATTATTGAAGGCTGGCTCTTCGTACAATTGTTATCTTTCTTTTAGACCAGAATATACTAACGATGTGCATCGTGAAATATCTCTTTTAAAGTCCTCCATTGTTCCTCAGATATTCCACCATAAAACTTGGTTTCCTTGTCTAATTTAGTCACCTCCTTCCTCATTCCTGAACCTCCCGTGTTTCAGCATAATACACTGGTATGAGATGCCATCATTTCACCATCCATTGCTGTCTGAAATTCGATCGTACTATGATCTCTCTTTCCTAGAGGCTTATGAACGACGGGAAGTTATAATATGTTTGAAATCTGTTATGTTATTATTCTGTTATATTCTTATGTTCTTCTCAGCTATTATTCTGTTATGTTCTTATACCCTTACTCTCCTTTGCCTAATTATTTATTCTCTTCAGTTTTTGTTCCCTCTAGTAATTTTTCTCTTATCTTCTTATTCTACGATGCATTTCACTTCTTATCTGTTTTTTGAAATTATGCTCTTATCCTTTGATATTCCTTTTCATTTATTCATTATTGTTCATTCGTGAATTTTCTTATTCTTTTATTTCATGTTATTCGGAGTTTCGGATCCCTTATATTATTCTTACTGTCTTATGCTCTTATTTTATTATGGTCCTATTTTCTGATTCTGTTATGTTCTTATATAATTATTCTGTTTTGATGGGTGTAAGTTTGCTCGACAATCTTGAAGATTCGTATTCAAACGTTTCGTCAGCGTGCAAGGTAACGACTTCAGCCATCACTATCCTAGGAAAAATGCTCTCCCTATCTAAACGCTTATTATCTTGTCTGTCTCCATTAAATTACTTCTCAGCCATCGTCTCTCTGACGAAAACAGCCTTATGTCCCTCAGCCTTTCCTCGTAAGACCTTCTTTTCATACAGGCAACATCCTAGTAAATCTGTTCTGCACCATTTCCAAAGCTTCCACGTCCTTCAAAAAACTGTGGTGACCAGAACTGGATGCAAGACTCCAAGTGCAGCTGCACCAGAACTTGTACAGCTGCAACATGACCTCATGGTTCTGAAACTCAATACCTCTACCAAGAAGAACAAACACATTGTACGCCTTCCTAATAACCCTATCAACTTGTGTTGGAACTTTCAGGGATCTATGTACATGGACAGTTAGATGTCTGTGCTCATCAACACTGCTAAGAATCTTATCATTAGCCCAGCGATTTTTATTCTCGTTTTTCCTTCCAAAGTGAATCCCTTCGAACTTAACCGCATTAAACTCCATTTGCCACCTCTCAGCCCAGCTCTGCACATTATCTATGTCTTCTGGTAACCGACAACATCCTTCGTCACTATCAACAAATCCATGACCTTTGTATTCTCCTCAAATTCATTGACCCTTTATACTACGCCCTCATCCAATTTATTTATAAAATTAGCAAGCCGCAGTGGATACAAAACAGACCCTTCCAGTACACCACGAGTAACTGAACTCCATGATTAATACTACCCATCAACCAACGCCCTCTGTCTTCTTTCAACTTGCCAAAGTCTAATCCAAACCGTTAAATTACCCCAATCCCATGCTTCCATATCTTGTGCAATAGCCTACCGTGGGGTACTCTCCCAAACACACTTTTTGAATTCCATACACATCACATTAGTTGCTTTTCCCTCATCCAACCATTTGTTTACCTTCTCAAAGAACTCAATAAGTTTTGTGAGGCACGACCAACCCTTCACAAACCACATTAACTATCCCTAATCAACTTATTCATATCTAGTTAACTATATTTCCTATCTCTTATAACCTTTAACCACAACTGAATTCAGGCTGTTTGTACTATTTTTTATGGGGTGGTCTCTACTCGCAATCTTGAACAAGGAGACAACTTTTAATATTCTCTAGTCTTCTGGCACAACGCATATAGATAATGACGACATAAGGATCAAAGCCAAAAGCTCTGCAATTCCCTCCCTGTCTTGCCAAAGCATCCGAGGACACATCTCATCCGACCTATGGGACTTATCTTTTCCACACATTCCCGTATTGCTGGCACCTTCTCTTTGCGAAGGTGAATCCCCTCCCGGGTTAACAGGCCGTTGCTTGAAGAACCGAGTGGGATGGTTTCACAGACTGTTGCTAGGAAAGCAGAGTAGGCATTTGGATCACAGGCAGATGTTACGGGAACACAATGGGAATTGCTTCGTAGAGCACAGCTTGCGGAACAGCATCAGGACTGATCAACAGGCTTTTCTTATGAGAACAAAGCATGGATGGGTTGACAGGCTATTGCTAGTTGACAAGAGTGGGAATGGGTTCGTAGGTCGTTGCTGTGGAAAAATTGAGGGCATGGGTTTTCAGGTAATACCAGGAGAAGAAAGTTGATATATGTTAACAGTCCGATGCAAGGAAGAGGGTTTTGTGTGGAGTCATCGGCCGATGCCCATTGAACAGATTGGGAATGGGTTCATGGGCCGTTGCTACGGGAATGGATTGGAGATAGGTTAACAGGCCATTGTTAGGAATACCGTGTGGATATCTGGCCACAGGCTGTTGCTTGCAGAAAAGTGTCAGGATGGGCACACGAGCTGTGCTCCTCAGAATAGAATATACAACATTACAGCGCAGTACAGGCCCTTCGGCCCTCGATCTTGCGCCGACCTGTCATACCTATCTGAAGCCCATCAAACCTACACTATTCCAAGTACGTCCATATGCTTGTCCAATGACGACTTAAATGTACTTAAAGTTGGCGAATCTACTACCATTGCAGGAAAAGAATTCCATACTCTTACTACTCTCTGAGTAAAGATACTGCCTCTGACATCTGTCCTTTCTCTATCACCCCCCATTTTAAAGCTATGCCCCCTCGTGTTCGCCGTCACCATACTTGGAAAAAGGCTCTCCCTTTCCTCCATACCTAACCGTCTGATTATTTTATATGTCTCTATTAAGTCACCTCTCAAACGTCTTCTCTCTAACGAAAACAGACAATCAATTCCCTCAGCCTTTTCTCATGAGACCCTCCCTTCATACCAGGCAACATCCTAGTAAATCTCCTCTGCACCCTTTCGAAATCTTCCACATCCTTCTTATAATGCGGTGACCAGAACTGTACACAATACTACAAGTACAGAAGCACCAGAGTTTGTACAGCTGCAGCCTAACCACATGGTTCCAGAACTCGATCCCTCTATTAATAAAAGCTAAAACACTTTATGCCTTCTAAGCAACCCTGTCAACGTGGGTGGCAACTTTCAAGGATCTTTCCACATGGACACCGAGTTGTATCTACTCATCTACACTACCAAAAATCTTACCATTTGCCCACTACTTTGCATTCCAGTTACTCCGACAAAAGTGAATCACCTCACACTTGTCCCCATTAAACTCCATTTGCCACCTCTCAGCCTAGCTCTGTAGCTTACCTATGTCTCTCTGTAACCTACAACATCCTTCGTCACTATCCTCAACTCCACCGACCTTAGTGTTGTCTGCAATATTACTAACCCACCCTTCTACTCCGTTATCCAGGTCGTTGATAAAAATGACGAACTGCAGTGGACCCAACACCGACCCTTGCGCTACACCACTGGTAACTGGACTCCAGGATGAACATTTCCAATCAACCGCCACCCTCTGTCTTCTTTCAGCAAGCCAATTACTGAGCCAAACTGCTATATCTCCCACAATCTCATTCCTCCGCATTTTGTACAACGGCCTACTGTTGGGATCCCTATCGAACGCCTTGCTGAAATCGATATACACTACATCAAACAGTTAACTCTCATCTACCTGTTTGGTCACCTTCTCAAAGAACTCAACAAGGTTTGTGAGGCACGGCCTATCCTTCACAAAACCGTGCTGACTATCTCGCATCAAATTATTCTTTACTAGATGATTATAAATCCTATCTGTTATCACTTTTCCAACACTTTTCCGACACCTGAAATGAGGCTCATTGGTCTATAATTACCAGGGTTGTCTCTACTCCCCTTCTTGAACAGGGGATCCATATTTGCTATCCTCCAGTCTTCTGGCAATATTCCTATCGACAATGACCATTTAAAGATCAATGCCAAATGCTCTGCAATCTCCTTCCTGGCTTTCCACAGTATCCTAGGATAAATCCCATCCTGTCCAGGGGACCTATCTATTGTCACACTCTACAGGATTTCTAATACCTCTTCCTTGTGAACGTCGATTACACCTCGTCTAATAGCCTGTATCTCAGTATTCTCGTTTTCTAGAGCGAATACTGTCGAAAAATATTCATTAAGTGCTTCCCCTATCTCCTCTGACTCCACACACAACTCCCACTGCTATCCTTGATTGGCCATAATCTTACTCTCGTCATTCTTTTATTCCTGAAATACCTATGGAATACCTTAGGGTTTATACTGATCCGACCCGGCAAAATCTTTTCATGTCTCCTCCTGGCTCTTCTGAGCTCTCTCTTTAGATCTTTCCTGGCTACGTTGTAACCCTCAAGCGCCATAACTGTGGCTTCACATCTCATCATACCACATGCCTTCTTCTTCATCTGGACCAGAGATTCCACTTCCTTCGTAAACCATGGCTCCCGCGCTCGACAACCTCCCCCCTGTCTGATAAGAACTTACTTACCTCGGATGCACCTGAGCCCTTCCTTGAATAAGCTCCACATTTCTAATGTGCCCTTCCCCTGCAGTTTGCTTCCTAATCCTATACTTCCTAAATCTTGCCTAATCGCATCGTAATTGCCTATGCCCCAGCTGTAACTCTTGCCCAGTGGTACACACCTATCCCTTTCTATTACTAAAGTAATCATAACAGAATTCTGATCGCTATCACCAAAGTGCTCACCTAGTTCGACGTCTGAAACCTGGCCGGGCTCATTACTCAGTACCAAATCTAATGTGGCTTCGCCCCTTTTTGGCCTGTCTACATACTGTGTCAGGAAGCCCTCCTGCACGCAATGGACAAAAACTGACCCATCTATAATATTCGTACTGTACTGTTTCCAGTCAATATTTGAAAGTTGATGTCCCCCATGACAACTACCCTGTCTCTCTCACTCATATTGAGAATCATCTTTACTATTCTTTCCTCGACATCTCTGGAGCTATTCGGAGGCTTATGAAAAACTCCCAACTGGGTGACCGCTCCTTTTCTGTTTCTAACCTCAGCCAAGTCTACCTTAGTTGACAAGTCCCAAACAGCCTTTCTGCAACTGGAACACTGCCCTTGACCAACAATGCCACACCTCACCCTGTTTTACCATCTTCACTGTTCTTACTGAAACATCCAAATCCTGGAACCTGCAACAATCATTACTGTCCCTGCTTCATCCATATCTCCGAAATGGCCACAACATCGAAGTCCCAGGTACCAACCCATGCTGCAAGTTCACCCACCTTATTCCGGATGCTCCTGGCGTTGAAGTAGGCACCCTTCAAACTAACGTCTTGCTTGCTGGTGCCATTTTGTGTCCCTGAACCTTGATTTCGGACCTCCCTTCTTTCAAGCTTTTCTATACACGGACTAAAATTTTGGTTCCCATCCCCCTGCTGGGTATGTTTAAATCCAATCCAATAGCCTTAACGAATCCACCCCACCCCTCCCGCAGGATATTGGTATACCTCTGGTTCAAATGAAGACCATCCTGCTTGAAGGGGCCCCTTCCTACCCCAGAAAGAACCCGAATTATCCAAGACTCCAAAACCCTCTCTCCTGCACCATCCCTATAGCCACGTGTTCAACTCCTCTCTCTCCCTATTCCTCTCCTCACCTCACTAGCACGTGGCACTAGCAACAAACCAGAGACAAAATTTCTGTTCGTCCTGGCTCTGAGCTTCCATCCTAGCTCCCTGAATTTCTACCTTAAATTCCCATCTCTCTTCCTACCTATGTATTTGGTGCCTGTGTGGACCACGAGTTGGGGCTGCTCCCATTCCCCCTTAAGGATCTCAAAAACACGATCAGATACATCACGAACCCGGGCACCTGGGAGGCAATACACCAACCGTGAGTTTCTCTCGTCCCCACAGAACCTCCTGTCTGCCCCCCTAACCATTGAGTCTCCAATGACTACTGCTCTGTTTCCCTTCTCCATTCCCTACTGAGCATCAAGAACATACTCTATGTCAGAGCTCTGTGCCCCACTGCTTTCCTCTGGTAAGTCGTTCCAAGCCGTAAGAAATGCTATAATAGTCAGGATGAATGCGTGGCTTGTGAAATGATAAATGAGGAAGGGGTTCAGATTTTTGGGACATTGGTATTGGTTTTCGGGGAGGTGAAACAATTACAAACTCGATGGTCTTCGGCGAGGCCGGACTGGAGCAGTTCCTTTGGGGGTGCTTTTGTTGGGAATGATTGAACCAAATGTTTCAGCGGGATGAGAACAAAATCAGTAGGTTTGTTGACAGTAAGGAGGTTGTAAAGAAAGCCTGTAAGGAACTACGTAATGAAGTCCGTGTGACGGAGGGGAAATGTAGGCAGGGAGCAGATGATTAATGTGAAGTGACAGGTGGGCTGAGGTGATTTTGCTTTCATGCGAGCAGGGTAGGAGGTACGTCTTGGATTAGAACCTGGGAGTATGATGTTATTGTTGTTACTGTGTCATGGTTGAGGAATGGGCAAGATTGGCATCGAAGTAGCACACGATATAGCTGTCTCAGGTGTGATAGAGAGAGAGGTAAGAAGGTTTGAGGAGTTGCTTTACTGTTCAGAGTGGATATCACAACGAAGCTGAAGGAGAGCATCAGCGAGAGCTCGAGCAGTGAGGCAGTATGAGCAGAACAGAGAAATAGGAAGGGTACAGTAACAATGCTGGGGTTTTACGACAGGCCTCCCAACTGTGAGCGTGAGATAGAGGTACAAATATGTAAACAGATTATGGAAATATATAGGAGCAATAAGATGGTCGTAATGGGAGAGTTTGATTTTCCCTATTGGGATTCACTTAGAGTTAGAGGTTTAGTCTTAGGAGAATCCGTAAGGAGCATCCAGGAAGATTTTATAGAACAGTATGTGAATAGTTTAACACGGGAGGGCCATATTGGACATCGTATGTAGAATGAGCCCAGCCAGTTGTTTGAAGTTTCGGTAGGGGATTTCTTTGGGCATTATGAATAATTTCCCCAAGGTTGTAGAATACTTATGGACAAAGACGACAGAGGTCCAAAAGGAAGAGTGCTAAATTGTGGGAAGACCAACTATCGCAAAATTCGTCAGGAGCTAGGAAAAGTTGATTAGGTGCAGCTGTTTGAAGATAACTCCACATTTAATATTTGGAAGACTTTAAAAGAGACATTGATTGGAGTCCAGGACAGACACTTCGCTATGAAAGTGAGGGATAGAAATTGCAAGATTTGGGGTCATGGATGACAGATGAAATTGTGACAGCAGCTAAGAGGAAAAATGAAGCATATATGAGGTCGAGATGAAGGAAAACAGACGAAGCTTTGGAAGCATATCGGGAATTTAGGACTAATTTGCAACGAGGACTGAAGACGGCTAACCAGGGTTACGAAAAGTCCCAAAACCTTGTATTCGTGTAAAAGGAGCAAGAGGGAAACTAGAGAAAGGGTTGGCACACTCAAGGACAAAGGAGCGAAGTTTTGAATGGAGTGAGAGCAAATTGGTGAGATTCTTATTGAGTGCTTTGCAACGGTATTCACCGAGGAGAGGGACATGATGGTTGTTGAGTTTAGGAATCGCTGTTTGATTACTCTCGAATAAGTTGACATGAGTGGGGAGGATAGGTATCGTGTATTATAAAAGACGTTAAGGTGGATGATTCCCCAGTCCTGCTGGGATCCAGCCCAGGCTACTGAGGGAGGCAAGAGCAAAAATATCTGGGGCCTTCACAGATGGCTTTCCAGTACCAATGAACACAGGTGATATCCCAGAGGGCTGGAGAATTGTTAACATGTTCCCCTTGCTTAAGAAGTGTTGCAAGGATAATTCAGGTAAGTGTAGAGTGATGAGCCTGGTGTCAGTGGTAGGGATGCTGCTGGAGAAGATAGTGAGGGATACAATGTGTTATCATTTGGAAGAAGATTGGAATATCAGTGATAGGCAGCATGGTGTTTTTGCAGGGAAGGTCATGTCTTACCAAATTAACAGTATACTTTGAGGACGTAACAAAGTTAATTGATGAGGGAAGGGCTGTAGACGTCATATGCATGCATTTCTGTCAGGCGTTTGATAAGGGTCGCTGCAGTCGGACGATGGAGAAATTGAAGTTGCATGGAGTCCAGGGTCTACTGTCTTCCTGGACAGCAGGAGTCACAGTAGTCGTGGAAGGGAGTTTTTCAAAATGGATAACTGTGGCCAGATGTTGTTCCACTGGGATTCATGCTGAGACCACTGTTGTTTGTAATATGCATAAATGATCTGGAGAAACGTATAAGTGATATGATTAGCACGTTTGCAGATGACACTAAGATTGTCAGCAGAGAGTGAAGAGGACTGTCAGAGAACGCAGCAGAATATAGATAGATTGGAGATTGGGCCAGAGAAGTGTGAGAAGGAGTTCAATATAGGTAAATGCGAGGTGATGCATTCTGGAAGATCTAATTCGAGAGCGAAATGCATGATAAATGGAAAAGCCCTGGGAAAATTTGTTGTTCGGAGAGACCTCGGCTTTCAGGTCCCTTGTACCCTGAAGTTGGCAATGCAGGTCGATGAAGTGGCCAAGGAAATATATGGCATACTTTGGACGGGGCATTGAGTACAAAAGTTGGTGGATCATATTTCAGTACTTTGGACTTTATTTCGGCCACGTTTTGAATACTGCATGCAGTTCTGGTCGCCGCATTATCAAACGTTATGGATGCTATGACAAGGGGCAGAGGAGTTCCACCAGGATATTGTTGGTATGGTGAGCACGAGCGATGAAGACTGGTTGAGTAGATTGGGATTATTTTTATTAGAAAGACAAAAGTTGAGTGGAGCCGAGATTGAAGTCTACGATATCTTGAGAGTTATAGACATGGTGGATAGTAAAATGATTTTACACAGAATGGGGAACTCCATTAATCGTGTTCATGATTTCAAAGTGAGAGGGGAAATGTTTTTATGAAATATGCGTGGAACGTTCTTTATGCAGAAGGTGGTGGGAACCCGGAATGCGTTGCCAGCGGAGGTCATAGAGGCGGGCACGACGGCGTAATTTAAGATATATCTCGACAGATACATGAATGGGTTGGGTGCAGAGGCATACAAATCCTTGGAAAACAGCTGACAGGTTCTACAGAGGATTTAGATCATCAGAGGTCTGGAGGGTCGAAGGGCCTGCTCCTGTCGTGTAATTTGCCGTATTCTGCATTCTTTGAAGCAGTGTAGAGATTGGGTCACATGCTGTTGCTTGGGGCAGAGAGCAGGAATGGTTTAAAAAGACGTTGCTCAGAGAACAGAGAGGGATAGGCTCACAGGACGTTTCTAGCATATTAGTGTGGCGATGGGTCACAGGCTGTTGGACGGACAACAGTGTAGTTATATGTTCGCAGGCTGTTGCTTGGTGAACAGTGATGATATGTTGACAGGCCATTGCTTAGAGAACAGAATGAGGATTGGCTCACAATGTTTGCGAGAGAAATAGAGTCGGCATGAGTTCAAAGGTCATAGCTAGTGGAACAGAGTGATGCGAGATCAGAGTGGGGTTTGGAACCACAGGCTGTTTCTGTGAAAACAGAGTGGTTTCGGGGTGTTGCGAGGGGAATCATGCGAGGATGGCTTCACAGGCCAGTGCTCGGAGAACAGATTGGGGATTGGTTCATAGGCCATTGCTCGGGAAACAGTCTGTGTATGGTTTTACAGGCTGTTACCAGGAGAACAGGGTTGGAATATACGCACAGTCCATTTCTCAGAGAACCGAGTGACAATGGGTTCACAGGAGGTCGCAAGAAGAACAAAGTTGTCATTGGTTCAGAGGCAGTTGTGAAGGGAATGCAATGAGGATTGGCTTTTCGGCGTTTACTAGGGGTACAGTGCCGATATGGGGTTACAGACTGTTGTTAGGAGAACAAAGCGGGGACAAATTCACAGGTAGTTGCTGAAAGAACATACAAAGGTTGCGACACAGGCCATAGCTAAGGGTACAGTCTGGGGAAAGGGTTACAGGGTGTTGCTGGTGGAACAGGCGTTGCGAGGGAAACAGAGTGGGCATCGATTCAGAAGACGTTGCTCGGAAAAAAATGTCGATTGATTCACAAGCCGTTGCTATGAGAACTGGCTGGGTGTATGTACACACGACGTGGCTCAAAGAATACTCGGCGATGGGTTGACAGGCTTTTGCTTGGTGAAAAGAGTCAGAACGGGGTCATTCGTCACTGATAGGTAAATAGTGTAAGGATGGGATGCAGGCCGTTTCTCGAGGGATGTTCGGATGGGTCCTCAAAAATTTGTTGGGAGAGCAGCATTGGAATGGAAGACAGGCCGTTGCTCGGAGAAGAGAGTGGTAATGGGTTCACAGGCCGTACCGAGAAGAACAGAGTGTGAATGGGATTAGAGGCCATTGCTATGGAAACAGAGTGGGGTAGATGGCACAGGCGTTTGCTGAGCAACAGAGTGGGAGTTGTTGATAGGACAACAGGCCGTTGATAGGGCAAGAATTTGAGGACGTGTTCACAAGCCGTTTCGAGTGAAACAGATTAGGGGTCGGATCACACTACATTGTTAATGAAACAGTGTGGACATGAAACGAGTGGCGAAGGGTCACAGGCCATTGCGAGGAATGGCACAGAAATAGGTTCAGAAGCCGTTGCTATGGGAACCGAGTGGGTATACGTTCACAACACGTGGCTAGGGCAATACTATGCTGATGAGTGAACAGGCTTTTGGTGGGAGACGAGAGTGGGAATGGGGTCTTAGGTCGCCGCGAGGGGAACAGGGTGAGCATGTGTTAATACACTATTGCAAAGTGAAATAAGTGGGTGGGGGGGGGGGGTGTTCACAGGCCATTGTTTGTAGAGCAGTGGGGATGCGTTCATAGGCTGTTGCTAAGAGAACAGAGTGTGGATGGCTTCACAGTCCACTACTAGAAGAATAGAATTAGAGTGGAGGGAAAAAAGTTGAGATTCTGAAGGGAGATTATAGAGAGTTAGGCAGAAATTTAAAAAGGGGGTCTTCAAGGGCAGTAATACCTGGATTACTCCCAGCGCTACGAGCTAGTGAGGGCAGGAATAGGAGGATAGAGCAGATAAATGCATGGCTGAGGAGCTGGTGTATGGTAGAAGGATTCACATTTTTGGATCATTGGAACCTCTTTTGGGTTAGAAGTGACCTGTACAAGAAGGACGGATTTCACCTAAATTGGAAGGGGACTAATATACTGCTGGGAAATTTTCTAGATCTGCCGAGGGGGCGGGGACGGGGGAGTGGGGGTTGTGGGACACAGGGAGGTAGTGAGGAAGGAGATCAATCTGAGGCTGGTACAGTTGAGAACAGATGTGAATCGAACAGTCATGGTAGGCAGGGACAAGGTAGGACTAATAAGTTGAACTGCATTTATTTCAATGCAAGGGATCGAACAGATGAAGTCAGGGCATGGTTAGGAACTTGGGACTGGGATATCATAGGAATCACGGAAACATGGCTCAGGGATGGGCAGGACTGGCAGCGTAATAATCCAGGATACAAATGCTACCGGAAGGATAAAAATAAGCGAGGCAAGAGAGGAAGGGGAGTGGCATTTTTGATAAGGGATAGCATTACAGCTGTGCTGAGAGAGGATATTCCAGGAAGTGCATACAGGCAAGTTATTTGGGTGGAACTGAGAAATAAGAAAGGATGATCACCTTATTGGGATTGTATTATAGACCCCCTAATAGTCAGAGGGGAATTGAGAAACAAATTGTAAGGAGGTCTCAGCTATCTGTAAGAATAATAGGGTAGTTATGGTAGGGGATTTTAACTTGCCAAACTTGCCATCGTGTTAAAGGTTTAGACGGAGAGGAATTTCTTAAGTGCGGACAAGACAATTTTCTGCTTCAGTATGTGGATGTACCTGCTAGAGAAGGTGCAAATCTTGACCTACACTTGGGAAAGAAGGCAGGGCAGGTGACTGAGGTGTCAGTGGGGGAACACATTGGGACCACCGACCATAATTCTATTCCTTGTAAAATCGCGATGGAAAAGGATAGACCAGATCAAAAAGTTGAATTTCTAAATTGGAGAAAGGACAGATTTGACGGTTTTAGGCAAGAACTTTCGAAAGCTGATCGGAGGCAGATGTTCGCAGATAAAGTGATGGCTGGAAAATGCGAAGCCTTCAGTAATGAGACAACAAGAATCCAGATAAAGTATATTCCTGTCAGGATGAAAGGGGAGGCTGGTAGGTATAGGGAACGACGAATGACAAAAGAAACTGAGAGTTTGCTTAAGAAAAAGAAGGAAGCGTATGTCAGGTATAGACAGGATAGATCGAGTGAATACTTAGAAGAGTATAAAGGAAGTAGGAGTATACTTAAGAGGGAAATCAGAAGGGCAAAATAGGGACATGCGATAGCTTTGGCAAATAGGATTAAGGAAAATCCAAAGAGTTTTTACAAATATATTAAAGGCAAAAGGGTAACTAGGGAGAGAATAGGGCCCCTCAAATATCAACAAGGCCTTTGTGTGGAGCCACAGAAAATGGGGGAGATACTAAATGAATATTTTGCATTAGTATTTAATGTGGAAAAGGATATGGAAGAGATAGACTGTAGGGAAATAGTTGGTGACATCTTGCAAAACGTCCGGATTACAGAGGAGGAAGTGTTGGGTGTCTTGAAACGGTTAAAGGTGGATGAATCCCCAGGACCTGATCAGGTGTAACCGACAACTCTGTGGGAAGCTAGAGAAGTGATTGCTGGGCCTCTTGCTGAGATATTTGTATTATTGATAGTCACAAGTGAGGTACCTTAAGACTGGAGGTTGGCAAACGTTGTACCACTGTTTAAGAAGGGAGGTAAAGACAAGCCAGGGAACTATAGACCAGTGAGCCTGACGTCAGTGGTGGGCAGTTTGTTGGAGGGAATCCTGAGGGACAGGATGTACATGTATTTGGAAAGGAAAGGACTGATTAGGGATAGTCAACATGGCTTTGTGCGTGGGAAATCATGTCTCACAAACGTTATTGAGTTATTCGAAGTAACAAAGAATATAGATGAGGGTAGAGCAGTAGATGTGATCTATATGGACTTCAGTGAGGCGTTCGACAAGGTTCATCATGGGAGACTGATTAGCTCGGTTAGATCTCATGGAATAAAAGGAGAACTAGCCATTTGAATATAGAACTGGCTTAAAGGTAGAAGACAGAGGGTGGTGGTGGAGGGTTGTTTTACAGACTGGAAGCCTGTGACCACTGGAATGCCACAAGGATCGGTGATGGGTCCTATACTTATTGTCATTTACACAAATGATTTGAATCCGAATATAAGAGGTACAGTAATTAAGTTTGCAGATGACACAAAATTGGAGGTGTGGTGGACAGCGAAGAGATTACAGATTACCTCAGATTACAACAGGATTTGTACCAGATGAGCCAATGGGCCGTGAAGTAGCAGATGGAGTTTAATTCAGATAAATGCAAGGTGCTGCAGTTTGGGAAAGCAAATCTTAGCAGGACTTATAACCTTAATGATAAGGTCCTAGGGAATGTTGATGAACAACGAGACCTTGGAGTGCAGGTTCATAGCTCCTTGAAAGTGGAGTCGCAGATAAATAGGATAGTGAAGAAGGCGTTTGATATGCGTTCCTTTGGTCAGAGTATTGAGTACAGGAGTTGGGAGGTCATGTTGCGGCTGAAAAGGACAATAGTTAGGCCACGGTTGAGTATTGCTTGCAACTCTGTTCTCCTTCCTATCGGAAAGATGTCGTGAAACTTGAAAGGGTTCAGAAAAGATTTACAATGATGTTGCCAGGTTGGAGGATTTGAGCTACAGGGAGAGGCTGAACTGGCTGGGGCTGTTTTCCTTGGAGCGTTGGAGGCTGTGAGGTGACCTTATAGAGGCTTACAAAATTATGAGGAGCATGGATAGGATAAATAGACAAAGTCTTCTCCCTGGTATCGGGGAGTGCAGAACAAGAGGGCATAGGTTTAGGTTAAGATGGGAAAGATATAAAAGAGGCCAAAAAGTGGTACATGTATGGAATGAGCTGCCAGAGGAAGTGGTGGAGGCTGGTACACTTGCTACATTTAAGAGGCATTTGGATGGGTATATGATTAGGAAGGGTTTGGAACGATATGGGCCGGGTGCTGGCAGATGTGACGAGATTGGGTAGGGATATCTGGTCGGCTGGACAAGTTGGAGCGAAAGGTCTTTTTCCATGCTGTACATTTCTATGACTCTTTGAGTGAAATCACCGGCCACTGCCACACTAACTATGTGGCAATGTGTTTACAGGCCGTTGCTAAGAGAAGAGAATGGGAATGGGTTCAAAGATTATGCCATGGAACAAGACTGGAGATTGGTTCAACGGCTGTGGCTGGGGAAACAGACTGGAGATGGATTCACCGGATGTTGCTTGGGTAGCAGAAGTGCGATGGGTTCGCAGGCATTTGTGAGGAGCACAGAGGGGAATATTTTCAAAGGACGTTTGATGAAGAAATGTGGGGATGGGTTTCAATACCGTTGCTCGGGTATCAGAGTATGGGTGAGCTTAAAGTCCGCTACAAGATGAACGTTGTAGTAAAGGGTTCACAGGCATCTGTTCGCAGCACAGTTTGAAGATTGCCTCAGAGACCGGTGCTGGGTTAATGGAGTGTGGATGGGGTCACAGACGTTGCTAGCAGAACTGAGTAGCATTGGGTTCACAGGCAATTGTTGGGAGTACAGTTTGCGAATTGTTTCTCAGGACGTTAGCTGGAGAACAGAGATGACATGAGTTCACAGGCCATTGCTAACGTAACACTGAGGGGACGGGGTCTCAGTCTGTGGCTAGTAAACTGTTTATGGATTCAACTGCAGTCGCTAGGGAAACACGCTCGGTTTGCGTTCACAGGCCGTTGTTCGGAGAAAAGAGTGTAAATGGGCTCACGATTTTTTGATAGTAGAACAGTGTCGGGATTGGTTCACAAGCCGTTGCCAGTGTAACAGAATGGGGATCGGTTCACAGGCAGTTGCTACGTGTATAGAGTGGGAATTGGTTCACAGGCTGTAGCGAGGGAAACACAGTAGGATTGACAGGATGTTGTTGGGGAAATTGTGGGAGTTGGCTCACTGGCTGTCGTTAGGAGAACAGATTGGGATGGGTTCAAAGGCCCTTGCTGGGAGAACAGAGTGAGAATGCATTGACAGGACGTCACCAGCGGAACGTAATGTGAACGGTTTTAAAGGGGGTTGCTATGGGGAAAGAGTAGGAATGAGTTCTGAGGCCGTTGCTGGGAGAACAGAGTGGGAATGGTTTCGCAGATCGTTGCTCAGAGAACACATTTGGCTCATGATCAAATGTATTTCCTTGGTGAACAGATTGGGGATGGTGTCACAAGACATTACTAGACCAGCACAGTAAGGATGGGTTCACAGGACTTTGCTGGGAGAGCAGAGTCCGGATGGGGGCACAGCAATTGCTCGGAGAACAGATTACAGATGGTTTTTCAGGCCGTTGCCAGGGTAAGACATTGGGAACCGTTTCACAGGCTGTTGTCAGGAAAACAGAGTGCGGATTATATCACAGGTTGTTCCGTGGGGAAGAGAATAATGAATGTTTCACAGGCTTTTGCTTGGAGACCAGCGTGAGGATGGTTTCAGGGAAAGTTGCAAAGGGAGCATAATTGGGGTATGTTCACAGAACGTTGCCAGGACAATGCTGTATTGATCGGTTGACAGGCAAGAGAAGAAGAGAATGGGAATGGGTTCACATGCCCTTACTTTGACAAAAGAATAGGAATGGGGTCCCAGGCAGCTACTAGGGGAATAGTGTGCATGTAGTTTTACAGGTCGTTTTTAGAAGTACTGAGTAGGGAGGGGTGACAGGGTAGGAGAACAGAGAGTTTATGGAATCACAGGACGTTGCAAAGCGAGCAGAGTTGGGATGAGCACGGGACGTTGCTGGCAGAAAAGAGTAGGTATGATATCAAACGCCATCACCTGGTGAAAAGTTTGGGCATAGGTTCGGAGGCCGTGGCGAGGGGAACAGATTTGGTATGGGATCACTTGAGATATCCAAGAGAACAGTGCATGAATGAGCTAACAGGCCGTTATCGGGGAACAGAGTTGGTAAGGGGACATGGCTTATTGCAAGGGAAGCAGCGTGGGGATAGGGTCACGTGCTGTTGATAAGGGAACAGAGCGTGCATGTGTCCAAAGGACGTTGCGAGGAATAGAGAGTGGAAATGGGGGCAAAGGGCGTTACTATGGGAACAAGTGGGGAGTATTTCAGTGACCATTGCTCGGGGAATAGATTGGGAATGGTTGATAAGCAGTTGCTAGGAGTAAAGAGTTGGGATGAGCTCACAGACTATGGGAAGGAGAACAGAGTAGAGATATGTCACAGGTCATTGCTGGGTGAACATCATGTGGATAGGCTAACAGGCCAATGATTGGGGGACACAGTTGGAATGGGATCACAGGATGATGCTAGAGAAACAGGGTGGATGGTGTCACAGACTGTTGCCAGGCGGACGGAGCGGTGAAGGGTTCAGAGGCCGTTGGAAGCAGCACAGAACGGAAACGGTATTGCAGGACATTATCATGGGAACAATGTGGTGATTGGTTCAGAGGACGGGGAGGACGGGGAGGACGGGTTAGCAGGTCGTTGATACAGGACGAGATTGGGTTGGGCTCCCAGGCTGTTGCCAGAGAAACAGATTGAGTGTGTGTTGAGCTGCCGTTGCTAATGAGCAGAGTAGGAGCGGACTCAAAGGGTTCACCAACACATTCCACGGGAACCACTTATAAATACGGACACAGTCCCGGGAGTCCCTTGTAAATTTCGACTCAATGCATGCGATCCTCCTGTGAATATCAATACATTTCTTGGAACACCGATTTAAATACTGACAGTCTACCCAGGACATCCAGAAATACCGACACATTACCCAGGCTCTCCCTGTGACAACTGAGACCTCCCGGGACGCACTTGTAACGACCAACACATTACTCGGGAACCCCCTCCAAGCCAAATGCTGACGCAGATTCCAAAATTCAGGTAAATGCTGGTACACTCCATAGGATACCATGCAAATGCTAACACTCTCCGTGGGACCCCCATGTAAATATGCACACACTGCATAGGGCATCCGCTGTAAATACCATCACACACCCCAGGACTCACATGTAAATGAGGACAGGCTCCCTGGGAACACCCCTGTAAATACCAACACACTCCTTGACACCCAGCCTGCTAATACAGACACACTCCGTCGGGCCACCCTCTAAATAACAACACAGTCCCCAAGACACATTGCAAATGTTGACATACTCCCTGTGACCCTCTCGAAATACTGACCCTCTGCCCTGTACCCCACACACGAAAATACCAACACACATCTCTGGGGCAACGCAATGTCTACCAACACACTCACCAGCACTCTCTGCAAGTACTGACAAGATAGAACCTAGAACAGAGAACAATGCAGTGCAGTACAGGCCCTTCGGCCCTCGATGTTGTGCCGACCTTTGAACTACTCTCAGCTCGTCCTCCTACACTAACCCATCATCGCCCATGCGCTTATCCAATGAGTGTTTCAATCTCCCTGAGGTGGCTAAGTTAACTGCATTGGCAGACATGTAAGCCAAGCTTACAACTCTCTCGCCACTGGGATCCCCTCTAAATACTGACACAAACTCACGAGCCGCCACTGTAAAAACCGACATACTCCATGCCCCCATATACAAATATGGACAAACTCCCGGGTACCCCAACAGTAAACACGGACTGTAAAAACTCCCCTGCAAAAACACTCTCACTCCCCGAGAACGACCTTAAATACTGAGACACTCCTTGTGACCATCCTGTAAATGCAGACACTCTCCCTGTGACCCCCGCTTAATACCAATACATCCCCCAGAACCCACCTACAAATACTGATTCCCTCCCCCAGAAGACCGCTGCAAATGGTGACACACTCCACAGGACCCTGTGTATCTATTGACACACTCTACGAGACCCTTGCCCGTAAATACCAACACAATCCACGGAATCCCTGTTGTGAATGCACACATTGCCCCCTGTAATTACCAACACATGCTCCATGCCCTCGTTGAAAATACTGACAGATTCCCCTTGAACCCCTTGCAATTCTAGGGCACCCCGCGGGACCCAGCCCCCAGTAAATACCAACGCACTCTGCAGAACACCCCGTGTAAATACCGACAGAATCCCTTGGACACCCTTCTAAACGCTAATATACTCTGCGTCAACAACATGTAAATAGCAAAACTCCTTGGGACCCACTTGTAAATACCGACACATTCTCCAGTATCCCCTTCTAAAGGCCAACACATTTGCTGGAAGCCCCCTCCTGTAAATATCGACACACTCCCTGGGATCCACCCTGTAAATATAATATAATAGACAGTAGATGCAGGAGTAGGCCATTCTGCCCTTCCAGCCAGCACCACTATTCATTATGATCATGGCTGATCATCCTCAATCAGTATCCTGTTCCTGCCTTATCCCCATAACCCTTGATTCCACTATTCTTCAGAGCTCTATCCAACTCTTTCTCGAAAGTATCCAGAGACTTGGCCTCCACATGCGGGCACACGCCTTTGGAAACCCTTCTAAATAACAACACACTCCTCTAAATTCGAAAGCACTTCCCCAGAAACCACTCCTGGTAAATACCGACACACCCCCGGGATCCAAACTGCACACACAGACACTCGCCAGGACAGCCTGGAAACAGAGACACACTGCCCTGAGCCCTCTTGTAAGTACTGACACCTCCCCAGAGAGATCCCACTGCAAATGCTGACACACTCGTTTGGATTTCTCCTTTAAATACAGACAACTCTGTAGAACCTCTGCTGTAAATGCAGATACAGTCCCCCGTACCCCCCTGTAATTAACAACACATTCCCTGGTACACCACACAACGTATATCCTGACACTCAACCGGGACCCCCTGCATATGCTGACACACTCCCGGGATCCCCACTGTAAATGCCGACACAGAGCCAGGGACTCCCACTGTAAATACTGGCATACTCTCCAGATCACCCCTCCCCCACTAAATACTTACACACAGCTCAAACCACCGTGTAAATGCTAACATGCTCCTTGGGAACCCTTGTTAGTTCTGACACACTCTGAGGGAACTGACTGGAATAGTGACACACACCCGGGAAACCCTTTATAAATGCTGACGCTTTCCCAGGTACCCCCACTCTAAAAATTGATATACTCCCCGAAACCTTCCCCGTAGTTGTGGGCCAATTCCCTGGGATCCCACCAGTAAATACCGACACACTCCTTTTAACTCTCTGTAAATATCGACACAGCCCTCGAGACCCCACGTAAACGGTGACACACTCCCCAAGGGTCCCTTGTAAATACTGAAACACTCCCTGGGACCTAGTCTGTCAATGCCACTGTCCCCGCCCCCTGCAAACACCAAAACACTCCCAGGGAAGCTCTGTAAATAGCGACACACTTCCTGATACTGCCTGTAAATACCGACACACTCCCCAAGGTCCCACTGTAAATAACGACACACTTACTGAGACCCCCATCGAAATACTGACACTCCCCAGGAGCCCCCTGTAAGTACTGACACATTCTCTAGGATCCCACTGTAAATATCATCACACTCCCTGAGAAGGTCAGCAAATACCCACACACCTCCGTGACACCTCCTGTGTATCAAAGCGCACTCACCATGCCTCACCCTGCCTGTGCCCTCCCAGGTAAATTGAACAAAGAACAAGGAAAATTTATAGCACAGCAACAGGCCCTTCAGCCGTTCAAGCCTGACCAAATCCAAATCCTGCATATGTCGATATCTATTGCCCAATTCTTAAGCATGTGTATTCCTCTGCTCCTCACCTACTCATGCATCTGTCCAGAGGCACCTTAAATGAATCTACTATACCTGCCTCTACTACCTCTGCTGGCAAAGCGTTCCATTTACCACCCTCTTGTGGGTGGCACAGTGGCTCAGTGGTCAGCACTGCTGCCTCATAGCACCAGGGTCCCAAGTTCGATTCCAGCCTCAGCCGACTGTCTGAGTGCAGTTTGCACATTGCCCCCGTGTCTGCGTGGATTTCCTCCGGGTGCTACGGTTTCCTCCCACAGTCAAAAGATGTGGACTGCAGGTCAGGTGAATTGGCCATGCTAAATTGCCCGTATTGTTAGGTGCATTAGACAAAGGGAAATAGGTCTGGGTGGGTTACTCTTTGGAGGGTTGGTGTGGACTGGTTGGGCCGAAAAGCCTGTATCCATACTGTGGGGGATCTAATCTCTGTATAAAGTATTTGCTGTATATATCCACCTAAAACTATTCAGCTCTCACATTAAACACATGACCTACCATTATTGAATCCCTCACCCTGGGAAAGAATCTCTATTTCCCCTGTCCTCACGTTCATGATTTGTAGATCTCAATCAGGTTCACCACAAATCTGCTTTTTTCTAATGAAAACAATCTAACCTACTCAACTTCTCTTCATAGTGAGCACCTTCCATACCAGATAAGATCCTTGTAAACTTTCTCTGCACACTCTCCAAAGCGTCTAGATCCTTTTGGTAATGTGTCGACCAAAACTATATGCAGTACTCTAAATGTAGCCGAACCAATGTGTTGTACAATTTTAACATGATCTGCCAGCTCTTACACTCAATACCCCGTCCGGTGAAGGCAAGCATACCATGTGCATTCTTGACCAATTTATTCACGTGTGCAGCCATCTCCATAGTACAATGGATCTTATCTCCCGGGTACAATGGATCAGCAACTTTTTCCAAGGCTCTTGCATTTGCAGTATAGTTTGCTGTCGAACTTTAATTCCTAAAATGCATCACCTCACATTTTGCTATGTTGAACTCCATCTGCTACTTCTACGCCCAACTGTCCAGTCTATCTATATTCTCTTGTATTCTTTAACGTCCCCTATGCTTTTTGCAACTCCACCAATCTTCATGTCAACTCCGAACTTATTGATCAGACAAGAAAGAGATCTTCCATATCATTTATATATATTACAACCAACTGTGGCTTCAGAACTGAATCCTGTGGAACACCACTGGTCAGCTTTCTTCATTTTGAGAAATTCCCATCAACTACCACTCTCTGTCTCCTGTTGCTCAACCAGTTCTTTATCCACCTAGCTAGAACACCCTGCACACCGTGTGACTTCATTTTCTCCTTTGACTTACCAGGGGGAACCTTATCAAACGCCTTACTAAAGTCCATGTATATGACAACTGTAGACCTTGTAAATGCCAACACACTCCCCGGGATTCCCTGTGAATACAGACACAGTTGCCGGGTCCGACAACGAAATACCGACAGACTCACCAGGACCCACTTGTAAATACTGACACAGTCCCGAACCCACTCCTCTCCCGCATATGTCATAACACAGTCGCCTGTATTCCTATAAATGCCGACATAGTTTCCAGTATGGACACACTGCCAGGAATCCCTGTGACCACCTATGTAAATACCGACACACTCCTCGCACCCCGCCTTTGAAAACTGGCGCATCCCTCAGGATCCCCTCTTAATACTGACACATTTCGCGGGACACCTCCTGTAAATGCTGACACACACCACGTGGAACTCCTTCAAATACTGACACACTCCCTGAACAGGGAGTTCCTGACGAAGGGCTTATGTCCGAAACGTCGATTCTCCTGTTCCTTAGATGCTGCCTGACCTGCTGCGCTTTTCCAGCAACACATTTTCAGCTCCACACTCCCTGAACACACCTGCACATACTGACACAGTCCCCTGGACACTCCTGTAAATATTGACACACTTCCCGTGACGCTCCCTGTGAATACTGACATTCTGCCCAGGACCCCATCTAAGTACAGAGTTCCCTGGGCACCCCACTTAAATACCGCCAAACACCCCAAGTCGCCCCCTACAAATAGCAACACATTCCTCGTATCCCCCGTCAATGCCGACAAATGGCCAGGGACCCCACACCACCTCCCAGGTAAATAATGCCACACTCACTGGACGCCAAACGTAAATACTGACACGCTCCCCGCGACCCCCATTATAAAAGCCGACGCAATCCCCAAACCACCTCTGAAAATATTGACACACTTCCTGCCATCTGCCCTATAATTACGACACAATGCAGGGGATGTCCACTTTAAATCTTGCCTCTCTCCTCAGGACCCCTCCTTCCAAATGCTGACACACTCACTGGAACATCACTGAAAGTTCTGAAACATGCCCCGGAAACCCCTCATAAATGCTGACACGTTGCCAGGGAACACCCCTGCAAATGGCAACACACACCCTGTAAATAACAACACACACAGTCCCCAAAGACATCACTGTGAATATTAACAAACTTCCTGGACACCCCTGAAAATATCGAGACACTGCCCAGGACCACGCCTAGAACAAATTACCCATTCCCCGGGATGTCTTGTAAATATCGACGCATACCTTAGAACCTACCCTCAAAACACGGACACACTCTTCAGGAACACTCTGTGAATGCAGACACAGTCCCGGGACCGCCTATGTAAATGTTAAAACACACTGACACATTCCCCGCTGGTCTGCTTTAAATGCAGATACGGTCCCCGGGAGCCATCCTATAAATGTATTTACACTTTTTACAGCCCTCGGTAAATTCTGAAAAATTCCCGGTGCACCCAAATAAAAGTTGACACACTATCTGGCAACCTCTGTAAATAGCGACACACTCCCTGGGACCACAGTGTAAATAAAAACAGACTCCCATGACCTGCATTAATATTGGCGCAATCCCTGCGACCCCCTGTAACGACTGAGTCAAGCCTTGACATCTCTCCTCGAAATACCAACACAATCCCTGGACTTCTGCTGAACATTCTTATACAGTATCTGCGACCGCCTATAAATACCGACACCCAATTGTAAATAATGACACCCGGCCTGGACACCCCTATAGATACTGACACACACCCGGGAACCCCTGTAAATACCGACACATTCCCTAGTACCACCCCTCTAAATGCAGTCACACTCTCTGGGACACCCCATAAATGCAGAGCCTCTCCTTTTTAACTATTTACACATTCATCAGGACTGCCCTATAAATAATGACACACACCTCAGAACACCCCTGCTAAGGACCGCCCTGTAAACACTGACACACTACCCAGAGCCCTCTTGTGATTACCGACACACACCACATGACATCTGGAAATATTGACTTGTTCCCTGGGACTCTTGTAAATATTGGCACAATTTCTGGGACCCCTGTAAATAGCGGCACACTCACTGGGACTTCCCTGTAATTACTGGCATACATCCCTGTGCCTCCCCTGTGAATAATGGCATGCTCCCCAGAACACCATAAATCAAACTGACACACTCACCAGGACCCCGCTGTAAATATCAGCAAACTCCCTATGGGCCCCCCAAAATGCCACACATTCCTCAGGATTCTTCGTAAATACCGTGATACTCCCCGATATCTTCCCTGTAATAACTGATAGAATCCACGGGATCCACCCGTAAGTAATGACACACTTCACGCGACCCTCCTTTAAAACCAAAACAATCCCCGGATCCATCCAGTAAATACTGTCATGCTCCCCAGGAAAACCCTGTAAAATTTTGACAGGCTCGCTGTGAAGTCCAACACAGTCCCTGGGACCACTGCTGCAAATATTGACACAATCTCTGGAATATTCCGTAAGTACCAATACATTCCCCTAATCCCCCTCATTTCCCAACACATTCCCAGGGACCCACCTTTAAATACTGACACGCTCACCTGGCCACCTCCTGTAAACTTGACACGCCCCCGGACATTCCTATAAATACCGGCACACTCACCAGGACCACAGTTAATACTGACATCCTACCTGGACACCCCTGTAAATACTGACACACTTTCTGGGACCACACTTAAAATGCTGACACCTTGCTGGACCCCCTGAAAACACTGACACACTCTCCAGTACCTTGCTCTAAATGCACACACACCTCCTGGGACCTGCGTGATAATATTGACACGCTCACTGGGGCCCCCTTGGAAAAGCAAAAACATTTCCCATAACTCCCCCTTTAATACCAATTCACTCCGACGGACACATCTGCAAATACTGACACACTCACCGGGACCCACATGTAAATACTGACACCCTCCCTGCGATCAAAACTGTACATAACAACACACTCAACAGGACTTATCTGTAAATACCGTACACTCCCTGACATACAACTGCAAATACTGCCCCATTCCCAGGACAATGCAGAAATGCAGACGCAGTCCCCTGGACCATCCATGTAAATATAGACACACTCCCCAGGACCACCCCATTGATACTCATGCACTGCACAGGACCCCCCTGGAAATACTGACACCTGCCCCGGGACACTCCCCTCCAAATAAATACCGACATACTCTCCAGGAACCCCCTGTAAATATCGACACACTTCCTGGGACCTCCCTGTAAATAACCACACACTCACAAGGAGCCCCTCGTAAAAACAGAGACACTTGCCGACTTCTCCCCTGTAAGTACTGACACAATTCCCGGGAAACCCCTGTAAATCGCGAAACACTCCCTGAGACCACCTCCCTTCAAATATTGTCACAATCCCCATGTCTACCCTGTAGCTACCAACACGTCCCGCACGACTGTTGTGGAAATACTCACACGTGCCCCAGAACTCCCCTGTAAACAACAATACAGTTCCCAGAACCTCCCTGTAAAGACCAACACTGTTCACGGGACCTCTGCTGTAAACACTGATACACCCTGCAGGACCTATTGTAAATACTGACACACTCCCACGTTCCCCCATGTAAAGACCAACAAACTCTCAAGGACCCACCTGAAAATACTGACACAATCCCCATATCTACCCTGTAATTACCGACATGCTCCACATGACTGTTCTGTAGACACTCACACGTGTCCCAGAACTCCCCTGAAAACACCAATACCGTTCCCAGAACCTGCCTGTAAAGACTAACACTCCCCACGGGAACCCTGATGTAAATACTGACACACCCTGGAGGACCTAATGTAAATACCGACACACTCTCATGCTCCCCCATATAAATGTCAACAACTCTCAGTGACCCACCTGAAAATACTAACACACTCCCCGGGACACCCTCTGTGAAAACAGACACACTTCCCGGGAACCCACTGTCAATACTGACTTACTCCCCGACATCCATGTAAATGCTTATACACTTCCCAGGACCACATTTTAAGTAATAATACACTCCTTGGTCTCCCCTGTACATGCTGAAACATTCCCTGGACGGCTCCCTGCAAATGCTGGCACACTCACCAGGACCTCCTATAAATAATGACACACTACACGGGACTCCACAATACATACACACATACACCTGCCGCGACCCCAACGCATATAATGACATACACACAGTGACCACCCTGTAAATATCAACAAATGCCCTGGGACACCCCTGTCTCTCCCCAGGCCTGCTGGACACACTTTCCTCATTCCTGAAGAAGGGCTTATGCCCGAAACGTCGATTCTCCTGCTCCTTGGATGCTGCCTGACCTGCTCCGCTTTTCCAGCAGCACATTTTCGGCAGCTCACGTGAATACCAACAGTCTCCTCGGGACCCCTCCTTTAAATGCCCCCAAACTGCCCGGAACACGCACCACCGGTAGAAACCGGCACTCTCACCGCCCCCACGTTGAAAAAACTGACATACTCCACAGGAACCCCATGTCAGTACCGACACACTCGCCAGGATCACCCTTAAAAATGGCGACGTACTGCAAGGACCCCTCCTGTAAATACTGACACACATCCCCAAGACCCCCCTGCAACTACTGACACACTCACCGGGACTACCTGGAACTACTGACACGACCATCATGACCACCCATGTGTGAAACTCCCTGGGACACCCTGTACATACCAATGCAGTCACCGGTACCTCCCATGTGCATACCGACGCACTCCAAGAACACCCCTGCAAATACAGGCACTCTCCTCGGGACACTATCTGTAAATACAAACATACCCACTGTGAAGAACATGCTCCTCGGACTCCCCTGTGAATACCAACTGCGTGGAAGACCCCTGTAAAGACTGAGACAGTCCCTGGGACCTCCCTCCCCCATAAATTGCAACATGCTCCCCGAGACTCCCCTCTGAATACTGACGCACTTCTCGGGGACCATATGTAAATATTGAATCACTCCCTGGGATCCCTGCAAAGACTTGCACATTCCCCAGGGACCCGCTTGTAAATACAAACACACTCCCAAGGGCGACCCTCCAAATACCGCCACCTTCCCCGGGACCCCTCTATAATGACGGCCACACTCCCCAGGGACCCCAGCATGCAAATACCGACACACACCTCATGACCTCACTGTAAATGCTGTCACGCTGGGAAACCCCTGTAAAATCGAGCACACTCCTGTGATATTCCCTGAAAATACTTTCGCATTCCCTGGGAACACCCCCCGTAAAATCTGACAAGGTTCCTGGGACCTCCCTCTAAATACTGACATACTCTTTGGGACTCCTGTACAAATACTAATGCGCTTCCAGTCAAACCCCTGTAAATACAGACACACTCCCTGGGAAGCCCGTGCAAATACTGACACTATGCCTGGGCCACCCTTTTAATACAGTCATAGTCCCCAGGAACCCCCCTGAATACCGACACACTCCCCGAGGCTCCCTAAACAAAGACACACACTCTGGAACCATCTATGAATACCAAGACACTCCCCAGGACCCCCTGCAAATATCAGAACACTCCCTGGGAACCAGTTGTATTCCTGCACACGCCCCTGTACTGCTTCATTTTTTTCCATCCCACTGTCTCTCCCCTCACTTTCTACCACCCTCTGACTCTTTCTCGCTCGACCCTCATCCCACTCTTGCTCTTTCTGCTCCCTCCACTCTTTCTGTGCATCCGTCCCACACTCTCTGTCTGTCTCTTTTTGCCCACACCCACTTTTTCTCTACATCTCCCACTCTCTCTACCACCCTGCCAGTCTCTCTCTCTCCATCCCTACTGTCTCTATCTACCATGAACCACACTGTGTATACCCCCGCTCCATTTTCGCTCCCTCCATCTACCACACTATCACTTTTGCTTAGCCCTCCACCCACTCTCTCCCCACCCTGCTCCAAATCTCTCAGCATCCCACCATTCTCTCTCACTTTGCCCCTTCCACACTCACTTTTCTTTTCTTTAATGTCCCTCCCTGTCCCCACTCCACCCTCCGCCAACTGTCTCTCCACACCTCTCCACTCCACAACGCTAACTACTTCTTCCCACTTAATCTATACGCC
The DNA here is from genome assembly GCF_037043375.1 of Chiloscyllium plagiosum. Lineage (NCBI taxonomy): Eukaryota > Metazoa > Chordata > Chondrichthyes > Orectolobiformes > Hemiscylliidae > Chiloscyllium > Chiloscyllium plagiosum. The sequence goes on along the minus strand of NW_028270176.1, from coordinate 65,920,264 downwards.
TTCCCCTCTCTCTCCCTCGACCCCCTTCCAAACACTGTATCTAAACTCCTGTACATTCGCGCTCTCTACCCCCTCCCATTTTCTCTCTCTTCCCCACTCCGTATTTTTGACTTACTCGCTCTACCCCTACCACGCTCTTTTCATCACCACCCCTCTCTTTCCCCTTCCCTCCCCACCGGCCTCTCTCTGCCCCTATCTCTCCACGTCCACTGCCTCTGTTTACCCTCCTCTCAAATTCTCTCTCGGTATATCTATCTCGCTCTCTCACCTCCCACTCTCGTTCTCACTCTCGTTGCTCCCAATCTCTCTCCATACACCCTCATCCTCTATCTCGTTAACCACATCCTCTCTCTCTCTCTGTCTCTCTCTCTCTCTATATATATATATATATATACACACACACACACCACCCTCTCTGTCACCACCTCTCAATCTCTGTTTCCAGCCCCCTCCCACACTTTCGCTCGCCCATACCACTTTCTGTTTCTCTCTCCACTGCACTCTCTCATCCCTCTCCCGCTGTCTGTCCACCCTCCTCCCACTCACTCTACGGATTAGATTAGATTCCCGACAATATGGAAACAGGCCATATGGCCCGAAAGGTCCACTCCTACCCTCTTAAGAGCATCTCAATCAGACTCATCTCCCTTTGACTAATGCATCTAACACGATGGGCAATTTAGCATGGACAATCCACCTGACCTGCACATCTTTGGATTGTGGGAGGAAACCAGAACGACCAGAAGAAACGCATGCATGCACGGGGAGAATATGCAAACAACACACAGACAGTCACCCGAGACGAGAATCGAATCCAGTTCCCTAGTGCTTTGAAGTAGCAGTGCTACCACTGAGCCACTGCTCCGCCCCTCCAAATTCCCCACTCCAATTCTCTCGCTCTCCCCGGCTCACTCCCAATCTCTTTGTACCTCACTCTCTCTTACCCCTTCCACTCTCTCTCTCTGTAACCAAATCCCACTCTGTCTGTAGCCTCCTTCCAATCTCTCTCTGCAATCTTCACCTATTTTCTCTCTGCATGTCTCTCTCTTTCTCTCTCTCCCTCTTCCCTCTATGTCTCGGTCTGTCTGCCTCTTTGTCTCTCTCTGTCTCTAATCTGTCCACTCTCTCTCTCTTTATCCCGACCCACCTCGACAGGCTTCCCTCTCTTTCTCTCTTTACCCCACTCCAACTTTATGTCTCTCTCATTGTCTCTGCTCTGTTCCCACTCTCTCTGTCTCTACATACTCTCCCACTGCCTCTGTCTCTCTACCCCTCCCCACTCTATCTCCCCTCCCACTCTCTCTACACTAATCCCCTTCTCTGTTTCTCGCTACCCCACTCTCTGTCCCTCTCTTTCTCTCTCTCTACCACGTTACCTCCCTCTCTATTTACCCCCTTCAGCTCTCTCGCAACCAATTTCCTCTCTCTTTCGCTCTAATCCCTCAAGCTCTATACCACTCGCACACGATGTCCACCCCTCCAACTCTTTCTCTTTCTCTGTCTACCCTTCTTTCTCCCTCACGCTTTGTCTCTCCCCGCTCCCTCTCCCTCCCCACCCCACTCCCACAAACTCTCTGTTTCCTCACTCCCTTTCCTTCTGACTGAATCTCCCTCCTCCCTCGCTGTCTGACATACTCTCTCTCGCTGGTCCTTCGCTCTCCACCTGACCCAGAGACGGGAGATGTTAGAGAAGCTGCGGGGTGAGGGGGGTGTGTGGCTGTGGATATGAAAGGTGTGGTTGGAGCAGTGAGATAGAAAGAGGGAAACAGAGACAGCAGATGAGTCAGACAGAAAGGGAGGGAAAGAGAGAGAAGAGTGGAGCCAGATGGTGCAACAGGGGGTGAAGAGTGAGAGAGTGGGAAGTGAGGCAGTGAAAGGGAAAGGCGGTGAGAAAGAGAGATTGTGCAGTGGCGGGGAGAAAATGAGAAGGAAGAGCAGGGAGAGGAAATGTGGAGAGATTTCAAGAGAGAGTGAGTGAGAGGACAGATAGCGAGGAATGGATGGGGGGTTAGAGAGAGAGAGAGACATATGTGGTCGGGTGGAGATTTCTTGAACGGGTTCGCAGAGATGAATTTTGCTGAGGCCAGATCGGTGTGGGGGACGCAGAGGTGAGAGCAAGGACAGAACGACTTTCCAGCAAAGATTGAACTCAGGCCACGGTCCCCTCCCCTTCACTGAGAACCACGACTTGGAGCTGAGTCTGTCTCTCTCCAGCTCAGCTTCCTCAACACAAATAAAAACAATATCTTTCACTCTGCTGCTCGGCACATTCAGATGCAAAGTTTTAATCTTTACAAATTAAAGTGACTGATGCAGTCAGTGGGATGGGTGCTATTTCTCGCTGGCCACTGAGGTGTGAGGAACATTGAAATGTGTTCTTGTAAACCCCTGTGGGATAAGGTTGGACGAACAAGTACTGCCCTCAGTCTGTTACCATAGTGGCAGGCTACTTCATCTCTGAAAAACTGAACTGAGGTAAGAAAATGCCGGATGAAATTATTATGAGTGAATTTGATTGATGAATTTCGGTAAAGAGATATTTTGGCACATTCTTCAGCTGCTTAGTCTGGGTCACAACATAAACCGTGGTGTTTGTGCAGCAAATGAGGAGCTGCAGCCTGAAGCCCAATGCCTGCACGAAACAATCTAGATGGCCAGGGGTATCCACAACCCAGTACATCCGCTACCATATGGAATAAACCATTAACGTTGACCATAAAAGGATGATCTTGGCCGAGATCACGAACTGTAAAATGATGGACCATTTTGGCGATGTCTATTTTCTGTGTCAGACTAAGCGTCGCCATTTGTTTGAATCTGGAGTCTCCTGCGGGCTGTGCTTGTCACAAAAAAAATGTATCTGACTGTGAAAACATTGAGCAGCAGATTCAGGAGAAACGTGAGAGTCGGTGTTAGAATGTGTTGGAGGATCTCGATTGTGACCCAGACGCAAGAGAATAGAACACTCTCTGTTTCCTGACAAAACTGGGGCGTGTTCCACATCCAATACCAAGCTGTGAACATAAGCTACCAGGAAATAGTCTTTAAATAGCTCAGCATATTCGCTACTTCCAGAACCACCGCCTCATTTTTCTCACTGCAATATTTACTTTTCAGCTTCTTGCCACAAATGGCCACAAACCGATCAAAGGTGAAAATGACGCTGAACCAGACAGAAGAGTCAATGACTGCATTAAGCAGGACAGCGTGGATATTACACACGGGGATGGAATCCCTTGAGAAATAAAACTGTTCCGGATAAACAATGCGAATGTGTCTCGATATCAGGTCGAGGATAATGACCAGTAGATCCTCCGATGTAATGGCGCTCAGGTAACGTCTGACACATGGAGACAGTCCACAATCTTTGTAAAGCATGACATAGGTTGTCACTACATCAACTTTGAGGACAGAAAACAAACACCTTATCCATCTGCCTGGAGACAAAATGACCAGTTTGACTGCGGAGCCAGTGAAATATTCAAATGTGTCACAGTCTTCAGAGATTTATTCAAATAATTGGACCTGAAATAAGAAATGGCAAGGTCTGAACTGTTTATAAAAATGTGTCATGAAACACAAGAATCCATCCCTCCCCAAACAACAGAGACACATCGATAAATGTCTCTCAACTACACCGGCACCATTCCCCAAAACTTCCTCTGCTGTATTGATGACCTCTCCCTGCCACGGGGTGTTTGAAGAATTCATCACTTCACCAGCACATTACATCCCGACTTCAATTTGATCGTGACCATCTTAGTCACGTTCCTCTCTTTCCTGCGCCTTTCCATCTCCATCTCCAGCGACTGATTAAACACGGACATTTAATACAAACCCGCAAACTCCGACAGGTACCTAGGCTACACCTAATCTCATCTTGCCTCCTATAAAAAAGCCATCCCATATTCGCAATCCTACCACCTCCACCGCACCTGTTCCCAGGATGACCAATTCCAATTTTAAAAAAAATACCAGATGGCTTCCTTCTTCAAACACCCAAAAGTTCCCCTTCTATGTAGTCGACGATGCCCTTCCGCGCATTTCACCCATTTCCCAGACCTCCGTCCTCACACTCCTCCCCTTCAACCACAATAAGGACACAATCGCCTTGTTCCTCACCTTCCAGCTCACCAACATCCTTATCCATCCCGTAATACAGCACCAACTACAGATCTACCCCACCAACACCGCCCAAAACACCCCCTCACCACTGTACAGGGCCCCAAAGGAAACTTCCACGTCCGACCTGCACTTTCATTCATGTCAGCTACTGTATCCGTTATGGTCTTCTCTACATCAGGGAGATCGGATACCAACTTGCTGATTGTCTCAGAGAACATCTCTGGGACAACTGCACAAACCACCCCCACCGCCCTGTGACTGCACACTTCAAATCCCCCTCCTAATCCAACAAGATCCTGCAGGTCCTGGGCATCCTACATCTCCACACACTGACCATCCGATGCATGGGGGAAGAACACCTCATATTCTAGCTTTGGACTCTCCAACCACGTGGTGTCAACGTGGATTCAACCAGTTTCCTGATTCCTCTCCTCCCACATTATCAGAGGTGCAAGTGTCCAACTCAGCTCGAACCTCTTGAACTATCCATACATAAGCCTTTCCCATACAAAAGCTCCACCCTCCTTTGAGACCTATCTCCGTATTCCCCACATTCCTCGACCTACCGCATTCCCAGCTAGCTTTGGACAAGCCCCACTACCCTCTCATTTATTTCTCAGCTCCTTGGCACACGGACCTCATTCCTGATGAAGTGATTTTACCCGAAACATAGATTCTCCTGCTCCTCGGATGCTGCCTGATCTGCTGTGTTTTTCCAATACAGCACTCTCTGTCAGGAAACTATCTGACTCGATCATGCTCACAGACGCAGACCTGACGGGTAATGTTTCATGAAGCCCTATCACCATACCTGGCTCTATCCTGTCCCGCTGCCAGGACAGCCCGACTAGTGTTGGCGAAACCCTGAAATATTGTCAGGGAAGGACTTACCATGGAATTGGCCAACATTGATTCCAGAACACGGGAAATCTCATGGTAACAGGACAAAAATGTTCAAGGAAATGGCCTGATGATGGACATCTACTGTCTCCGCCGCATGCCTTGATGATAACTCAGTTCCCTCGATGTTGGAAACAAATGAGTTTGATAAGGACGCCGAAAGTACTCTGGGTGTGTGTCCACAATGTCCATCATCAAGATTGTCTCCATAGGCCCAGCACTGACTGAGCAGGGCGAGGCCTCAAATACACAGCAGCCAGACTGTGGAAAGTGATGGATGAACCAAGGGAAACATTCTCACCAGACCCCTTGTCATACATGGATCTGTCCCTCAAAGCATCTGTCGGAGCACGCAGCACACTATCCTGCAGAGGGCAAGTCTCAGCCTAATGTTGAAGAAACTATCCACTATGTTATGTAGTACTACATACTCTGAAGTAGGACATGCTTGTAAATGACCGACCAAGTGGAAACTGGACATCCATGAGGCACGGTGGGCTATCAGCAGCTGTAACATCAATAGCCCTCCCGCCATCATAAAGTCAGAAGTGATTTGGAGATGCCGGTGTGAACTGCAAAGTTAAAAATTACACAACACCAGGTTATAGCTCAACACGTTTATTTTGAAGCACTAACTTTCGAAGCACTGCTCCTTCATCAGGTGGTTGTTGAATATAAGGTCGTAAGACACAGAATTTATAGCAGAATTTAACAGTGAGATGTAACTGTCATTATATTTTGAAAAAAAGACCTGGATTGTTTGTTAAATCTCTCATCATTTAGAATGAACATGTTGTTTTCAGTTTTTTATATGTAAATTGGAGAGCATTTTTAAAAGTGGCATTCTCAAATGAAAGTGAATTGGTGGCATGTCGTCCCAGATAATGCGTTTAAGGTGTGAGTTGCACTGTGTGAGATTGGCTGTGCCACAATGTTCAGATCGATTCTAATTTAAAAAAAAACAACGGGTTTACAGAACCTTAAATGGTTTCGTGCACTTTTTTGAGCAAAATAAAATGTAATTAAGCAAATACATGTTCAGGCAACAAACTTATGTGTGTTTTTGTGTGTGTGCGCATGTATGTGTGTGCGTATGTCGGGGGTGTCGGTGTTGATGGTTATGAGTTTCTGTGAAAGTGTGTGCGTATGTGTCTGAGAATGATTGTAAAGGTGTACATGTCTGTGAGAGGGTGTGTGCTAGTGTTGGAGTGTATGTATCAGCGTTTGAGAGAGCTCTGCGTTAATGTATGGGTCTGAAGGTGCCTGTACGAGTGCGTGTATGCGCCGGAGTACCTGTGTGTCGGACAGTATGTCGTCGTGTCCGTGTCTGTCAGTGTGTTTGTGTGTCTGTGTCTGTGTGTGTATAGTGCAGTGTGGTCACCTGTAGTGTGACATGGGCTGCTCACTGATGGTTCCAAACGTTTCAGCCCATTCATAGCGACACCTACACTGAAGCAGACTATTTAGCCCATCAAGAGGTTTGGATAGGAACAAATGAGGCCATTCAGACATTCGATGCTTTTACTCAACGAGTGAAGTCGATCTTTTAAATTCTTATGCCTGTTACACAGGAAATGGAAGGGACTATTCAAACTTTCAAAGCTGCTGCACAGATATGCAGGTAAGACTGGTTACTGAGCAGCGAGCGGGAATAAATTCGGGATAAATCAGTTTTTAACAGTTTAACACAAATTGACCACTGCACTGACACAGTGACTAGTGCTGGGCCTGAACCATTGGCAACCAATAACAAATTTTTAGATAATTGGAACAAATGTATTCTAACTAGGATAGGCAGGACATTACGTTATCGAGAGGAGGTATATTGGGCAAGCAATGGACAACAATTCAGCAGCTGTAATATAACGTGGTTAAATGTGGACCTTTGAATTTTTCAGGAAGAATAGAAGGCTGTTTATTATATAAACGAAGAGAGATTACAGGACTTAGTGGCCCGGTGAGTACTGGAGGATTCACTCTGACACATTCAGACGTGGTAAGTGTTGTTCCATCTCCCTGATGGTCTGCTCCTTGATGCGTCCAGTGGTCCCGTTGCTTACACAACACGCGAAAGCTTCTGATGTTGTTGGTTGGCGTGGGGAATGGTGACGTGGAGGGTGTTTTGAATCGTGTATCAAGTGGACGGCCTTTATCCAAGAAGGCATCGTTTCTTTCTACGTGGAGACCCGAAAATGATGGGAATGTCTAACTGCTTCTAAATGAAGACGCTGTGGCTGTTGCCAGGAGATTGTATTAACTAACATGATATACTGAGCATGGTTGCACACCGATATTAATGACGTGAAAAATGGAGTGTCCAATCATAAGAATAAGAATATTTTTTTAAAAAAGCATTGACATAACAGCTGAATCAGTTAGTTATATCACATTCTCAATCCACCACAGAGGCGCATTAACCCAGAGGAGATATCTGTTCAGCACAGATCAACCCGTGCTCGGTCCAACCCAAAAATCTGTTGAGTGCAGAAAATGTGCAGACCACAGTAGTACGTTGATCTATGAACCCAGTCTAGATATCTGTCCGGCACCGGAAACTGTGCAGACCACAGACGTGTATTGGTCTATAAACACGGACTGGATCTCTGTTCATCACTGGGAGCTATGCAGACCACAGCAGTGCATTGATCTTTAAATCTGGTCTAGATAGCAGTCCTGCACGGGGAGATATGCAGAACTCAGAAGTGCATTGACCAATGAATCCAGACTGAATATTTGTTCATCACTGGGAGCTATGCAGTACAAATGTATTCAAGCCACCCTGAGCGAAGCACTTTGTATGATGTTGAAATAAATTTTATTTCATTTTCAATTCTTTTAAATGTACTCTTTCAAATTATAGTGACAATAGTTTGTAAAGGCTTGAACCAAATGAAATGGCAGCTATGGGCATGTTCATCTCCTTCTATTAATATCTCAGTGACTGAATTTCAAGGAATCGGACAAAATATGTCTGCGACACCAAAAAATTTCTTCGAAGAAGGAAACAGTCATGAATTGTCCGAAAGATGGCGGCAGGGTCAGAATCTTTCCAGGCGGCGCTCCTCTGCTTTATCCACTCAGTCATTGTGTGTCTCCTTTTTTCAATCCTTTATTCTTGAGGGTCTTTTTTTCCCCAAACGTTAAAAGTTTTGAAGTTACTCCGACAGGAATGGACGAGTTGAGTCTCAGGACGGAGGTTGGTGTTGGGAGGGCAGGTCGTGAGATTTAAAGCACAGAGCAGTCTGGAGAGTGGGCCTGGCAGATCTGGAAAAGGGGCCCGGCATGGTCTAGAGACTGAGCCAGTGCGGCCTGGAGACTGGGCTGGCATGTTCTGGAGACTGGGCCCGGTGCGTCCAGGAGATCGGACGTGTATGATCTGACGCTGTGCTTCGTGCAGTCTGGAGACAAGGCCCGGTAAGGTCTGAAGACTGGGGCCGGTGCGGCTTGGCGACTGAGTGTGGTGTTGACTGGGGACTGGGCCCGGCGTGGTGTGCAGACTGAGCCCGCATGTTCTGTAGACTGTGCCCATTGTGGTCTGGAGACTGAGCCAGGCACTGTCTGCAGACTGGGCTGTGTGCAGTCTGGAGACTGTGGTGCATGGAGCTTGGGCTCATTCTAGTCTGAAGACTCGACTGGGCATAGCGTGGATACTGGGCTCGATGTAATTGGTAGACTGGTCTTTTGCAGCTGGATACTGGTCCTTGCTCAGTCTGCAGACTGGGTCGTGTGCTGCCTGGAAACTGGGCGCAGTTTGGCCTGCAGACTTAGCCCAGTGTCGCCTGGAGACATGGCTAGCTTAGGTCTGGAGACTGGGCCCCATGCTGTCCAGAAACTGGGCCCGGCGCAGTCTGGAGACTTGTCACAGTGAGGTCTGGAGACTGGGTCCGGTGTGGTCTATAGACTGGGCCCAGTGCAGCCTGGAGACTCGGTGCTCACACAGACTGGGGTGTGAGCAACTTTAATTCGATTCGGTTCATTTTTCATTTTTATTCTTCCGCTGGACTTACATTTATTATTCTTTCAATTTTGTACCAATCACTCAAGAATCTTTACCGAGGTGCCTTGTAAATAAGTAGACGCCATACGCGAGGACATTGCATGGTTTTCACTGCATTTATTAGAGTGAACGTGTCAATGAAGCCAATTTAAATCAAATGTGAAAGAGTCGCCGTCTTTGATGCTTTCCCAACAAAGCTGCTTCTTCTGCAGTGGCCTAGAACAGCGTGCAGTGGGTGGCATTACGTCACTTCAAATACGCGGGAGATAGATTGAGAAAGAGTGAGAGTGCGAAGATTTTCATCCCCTTTTCAATGGATTCACTCCCAAAACAACAGGAAGCCAAATGCTCCGAGACATAGATGCATTAATACATTGAAGCACTGACACAAAGGCACATGAAAACACACACACACACACACACACACACACACACACATACACACACACACACACACACACACTCACGCAGACACAACTTTAAATACCCATACACAGAGAGACACACATACACACAACCATAAAAACAGAGGTATATGCAGACATTCGACCACTCATGACTGCCTTCCCAATCAATAAGATCACGGCTGATCTGATCCTGGCCTCGCCTTTATTTCCTCTTGGGAAATAAGGCGGGGCAAGTGACTGACCTGTTACACGTTGTGCTCATTGGAACCTGTGACTGAAAGTTTATGAGTTTGAAAATAGTTCTGGAAAAGGAAAAGCCTCTTCCACAAGGTAAGGTTATAAAGTGAGTCAAGGCCAACTGTGATGGTATTAGACAGGAACTTTCGTAAATTATTTGCGGGAAAGCTGGTCACAGGTAAAGGGACGTCAGGCAAGTGCAAGACTTCCAAAAGCGAGAGCGTTAAGGGACAACGTGTTTCTGTTAGTGTGAAGAGGAATGCCAGCAGTAGTAGGGAACAGGTCATGACAGGAGATATTAAGGCAAAGAAAAAAGCAAGGAGGTTTATGACAGATTCAGGCTGCTGGGGATCAAGGGAATTCTTCAAGGAGTATAGGCGGTGTAGGAGAAAACCCGAGGGAAATCAGGAGGGGGAAATGAGCATGCGATAGCTTTGGCTGATAAGGTTATGGAGAACCAAAGGAGAATCCCTAATGATATTACGGAAAAAAAAGAGTAACTCAGGAGAGAATCTAGCCCCCTAGGTATCGAAGAACATTCAATTTGTGGACTCACACACGATTAATTCGATAAACTAGGGGCTCCAGGTGCTTCGGTTTCCTCCCAAAGTCCAAAGATGTGCAGGTCAGTTGAGTTTGCCACGCTACATTGTCTATAGTGTTAGAATCAGAGGGAAATGTTGCTGAGTGGGTTACTCTTCGGAGGGTCGGTGTGGGCTGGTTGGGCAGAAGGGCCTGTTTCCACACTGTCGTGAATCTTATCTAATCTAGGTTTAATGTCACATGTACTCACATAAGGACAGTTACATTTCTACAATAACCTCATGTAACACATCTTCAATAGAAAGGTAACCACGCCCAACCCCCAAGTACAGAAACATGGTGCAATGTGGAAAAAAAGAAAACAATGTTAAAATTTAAAACATTTCATCCCTTCCTGCAAAAGTGTAAAAAGCACAGAACCAGTTAACCGTCCAACAACACAACCCATATGTGTGTGACCATGCTGGGTTCATACTTTTCACAAAGACTCGACCTCCTCTCACTCCGCTGTTTTCCAGCCAATTCCTGCTCATTGGATGAGATTCTACATGAATAAATCGCGTCAGTATTTACTGCGAGGGAACTTGTGGACAACAAAAAGAAGGTGAGGTTTTGAAACGAGTCCTCATTTTAAAATAGGAATTACTGCAGGTGATAAAATGCATAACCGTTGGTAAAATCCCAGCACGTGTTCAGTTGTATCCCAGATCATTCCAGGAAGCTGAGAAAGAAACTGCTGGGCCCTTAGCTGAGATATTGAATCATCGCTTAGTGCTATGAGGATGCATCACTGGATCCAAAACATTAACTGTGATTTCACTGCACAGATGCGGCCACACCTGCTGAGCTTTCCCAGCACTTCCTGTCTTTGTTTTTTTTTTAATTTACAGAATCCTCAGCTCTTTTAGTGTTTTATTTGTATCATTGACAACCACAGATGAGCTGCTGGAGGACTGGAAGACAGCTAATGTAATCAAATGTTTTTTTTTAAAGTGATGCAAGGAAAAACTTGGGAGCTACAGAACGTTGAGATTGATGTCGGGGTGGACAAGTGTTTGGGGGAGATTTTAAGAGACAGGATTGATCAGAATTGGGAAAGGCAGGGACTGATTAGGGGCTTTGTGTCTCACCATCTTGATTGAAAATTTTCAGGAGGTGGTAATTAAGTCAGATGAAGGCAATCTACGTGGACTTAGTAACGCTCAACAAAAATTCCTCATGGTAGCCTGGTTAAGAAGGTGATATCACAGGGGATTAGGGAGGGCTAGTTAATTAGATGCAAAGGTGGTTTGACAGTATGAGGCAGAGGATAGTGGTAGAGATTTGTTGCCCCAATTTGTTGTCTATGATAAGTCATATGCCACAAGGACCAGTCTGCCATTTTTCGTTATTTTTATTAGTGATTTGTATGAAAAGATAGGACTGATGAATAGTAATTTTAGAGACGAAACCAAAATTGGTTTTATAGTGGACAGTGAAGAAGGTCACTTAAAAGGACAGTGAGATCTTGAACAACTGGGTCAGTGGGCTAAGGAATGACAGATGAAGCTGCATGCAGATAAATGTTAGGTGTTGCATTTTGTGAGATAAACCAGGGCAGGATCTGCACAGTTAAAAGCAGGGCTCTGCAGAATGTTGTTTAATAGACTGACCCAGGATTGTAGGTAGATAACTCCTTGAAAGTGGAGTCGCAGCTGATGAATGCCTATGTTCATTGATCAGAGCATTGAGTATATGAGCTTGGACATCATGTTCCAAGGTTCCACATGGAGGAGTGAATATAAATCTTGTCACTATGCTATAGGATGGATATTATGAATTCGGAAGGGTACAAAATATTTAACATGATGTGAGAGAGACAGGATGTTTTGAGATACAAGGCTAGGCTGGGAATTTGTTCCCTTTGAAGACTTTATAGAGTTACATCAAGCCATGAGGGGCATGAATATGATGCATAGCCAAGGTCTTTTTCCCACAGGTTGGAGTGTCCAAAACCAGAGAGTATAGGTTTCAGGAGAGAGAGATCTAAGAGGTAGTTGTTTCTCACATATTGTCAATATGTAGCGGGCTATCAGAGGAAGTGGTAGCGGCAAGCACAACTACAACATTTAAAAGACAATTGGATGGGTGCATGAATAGGAAAGGTTTTTAGGGAAAAACAGAAAGCAGAAAAATAGATCTAGTTCAGTTTAGGAGACCTGGTGAGCATGGACGTGTTGAGTCAAAGGGTATGTTTGCATAATCTATGACTCAAAGAGCTTATGACTCTTTGACACCCCTCTCATCTCCGTCATTACCCTCAATTTATTTCCAGGTAATAAACACGACGTAGATACTTCCAATGATCTAGCTTTCTGATTTTAACAGAGAATTCCTAAAATATCATGGTCCTGCAGAGCATAGCTGAAGCAGAATTGTATTCAACCACAGTTTGTAACTTTTTGCCGAGTATGATCCCTTAGTCTACCGTTACCATCAAGCTGATCGAAAGTTCAGAGAAGAGTGAGGGTGAAAGTGTCAGAGTCAGAAACATGTGGACCTAAAACTGAACGCAAACCGTTTAAGCTCCTGCACTTGAATGGTTACAGTTCAATGTGCAGGATTAACATCTGATGGAGAGGGTGAAATGATCTCAAGACCAACAGATCAGCTCAAATCTCTGCTGTCCCGCCTCATCCAATGTTAAATGATGATGGACGATTGAACAACTCACTGGAGGAGTTGACTCCATAACTATCCCCATCCTAAATTATTGAATAGCCCTGCACATGATGGTAAAAGACAAGTATGCAGTATTTGCATTATCCTCAGCCAGAAATGTTGAGTTGTTGATCCATCTCACACTTGTCATGATACCCACAGTATCACAAATTTCAGTCTTCAACCAATTTGATTTACAGCACATGACATGAGGAAACAGCTGAACACAGTTATTAAGACAAAGGCAATGATCCCGGACAGCATTCCTGCAATAGGACTGGAAATATGTGCTGTCCAACAAGCAGGGTCCATGGGGAAGCTGTTTCATTCCAGTTCCAACTCTGACAACTATCTGGGAAGTGGGCAATTACTCAACTATATCCAGTCATACAAGAAGAGAATAATTAAAATCTGACCAATTAGTGACCCGTTATCCTCATGATGATAGTCAAATTGGTGGAAGTTCTTTTTTGACGGAGCTGTCAAGCAGCACAGAAATAATCTACTCAGTGTGGTTTCTGATAGGTCCCCATGAAAAGATGGTGCCGTTGTGGAAATGTCAGTGGATTACTAATCCAGAACAGGCTGATGCTCTGGCAGATGGTGTGAGTTAAAACAATTAATAAAATATCAAAATCTAAAATGTGGTGTCAGTAATAGTGCCCTTGAAGCCAATGTCGATTTCAAACAACGATTTACATTCCCAATGTACTTAAAGAAAGCAAATCTCCAGTGGTTTCCAGGTCAGGCCGAAAAGTGATTCCAGACTCACAACCATGTGATAAACTGTTCAATGGTCCCACAAATAGCCAAGCAAGACACTTAATTCTGTCAAACTGCTCCGAGGTCTTTAAGAATAAATCCGGGCAGATTACTGGCACCAAACTCGGTATCGAAAAAGGAATGGGCAACACAGTCCTTTCGACCCTGCAGAGACTACCTTCCTAACATCTGAGAGCTTGTGACAACATTTACAGAGCTTTCCCACAGACTGCACAAAAACATCGGGAACGGGGTATGCCATTCAACACAGAGAGTCTCCCCCATGCTGGTTTTCCCTTAATGGCCATATTCCTTAATGTGATCAACCATCGTGAAATATAGGATATAAGTTGCAATTGTCCCTTTTCTCCATTAATTTTTCTCCCCATTCAATTACAGGTGGTTCTCAAATGAAGCGAGTTTATTAAGCAGATTTGGCTGTAACGTAATTAGTAAATTGTGGATCTTATTTTTATAAAGCAAACGCTCGTTCACTGTTACGCGATTCCATCCCTGATGCCAGCTGAAAGGCAAAACCCAGCCTCAGGATCCTCGGTCGGCAAAATATACACACAGTGTGTTCAGTTCCAAATGCAATCCGTTCTGTGAGGCTTTAAATTGAGCCTGAACTGCGAATTGAAGTCTACACTTAGAAAGAACGTTATTCCAACCAGGAGGAGAATCTTCGGGAGAACTGGAGTACCACGTCAGCGTTACGTGTTCAAGCAGCTCACGCGCTTATTTGTGAAGAGCTTGATAAAAGGTAAACTGCTGTAGTCAAAGAACGCTGTGTTAAAAATATAGATTTCCTGTACTATTTCATTATAATTTATGAAATTATGACGTTGACTTAGACTGCGCTGTCCGTTGTATTAGGCTAACTATTAACTTTGTTTTGCATTTTACTGATATTTTTGTAATTTCGCCGAGAAACCTGCTCTTACACCGGCCCCATTATTTTTATTGAATGACTTTCTATAACACAATGTTGCACGGGAACACAACTATTGTGTTATAGAAGACCTACCGCTAATAATGCCTGATCTTTTACCTCCACAGCAAACTCCTGCTCTCTCACGATCCCTTCACTGTCTAGAAATCCTTATTGATACCCAATGCCTTGGTTTCCACAACATGATGTGGGAAAGAATTTCCCAGGTTCAACAGTCTCAGGGTGCAGATATTGATTCTCAACTCAATGCAGATTGGCCTGCCCGTACGTAATGCTGTGGCCCCTTCTTTAAGGCATTCCATCCAGGGGAGTTATCACCCTTGCTTCCAATCTATCTCGCACTGTCAGAGTTTTATATATTTCATTGAGATGTCCTCTCACTTTCATAAACCCCATGAAATATAGAACCAGTCGACCCAAACTCTGGTCTCACAACAAGTCTGTCATCTCGGGGATCAGTCTGATCATCCTTTGGTGCTTACCCTCAATGTCAGTTTTGGCCTTGATTGGGTCAGGAGATCAAAATTGCACACAATACCACACGATGCCCGGGATGGAGACTCACCAAGACCATGCACAGCTGCAGTAAGACAACTTTACTCCTGTACTCAAATCCCTTTGAAATGAAGATCAACACATAATTTATCTTCCTAACTGTTTTCTGCCCGCGTCGTGTTGGTTTCAGTGACTTGTATACAGGGAGATCCAAATCATTTTCAATGTTGCATCTGCCCACTTGGTGGGTCTTTGCACGGTGGTCAGTGAGAAATGCCATTCCCATTATTGACTTTTAGCTTCGGACCTCACTGCCTTGGACACAAAAAAGGGACATCAGTCTCTTGAAAGATCAATATATTTCAACCAATACATTTCAAATGCGCGGCTACCATTCCCTGATTAACACCAAAATGCACAACCTCATATCTTCACAGATTGCTCCTCATCTGCCACGTATTTGCTCATTCACTTCATTTATCTCCATTTACCCGGGTTACATTCGATCTGCCATTAATCAGCCCATGTGGCCATTCCATCTCTACCTTCCTGGAACAAAAGATTTTCCTCCTCGCTGCCAACCACCCGGCCAAGAGAGGTGAATGCAAGAGCTTAGGTAAGAGCAACTGGCCTCGACAACAAGGCTGCATTTAACTGAGGATGACATCAAGGAGCCTGAACAATATTGCACTCATTGAAAATTGTTTGTAACATCTCCACTGTTTGGAGTCATTAATACCACAAGGGAAGATTTTAATAATCGGTGAATATCAATCATCTCAGCGATGGGACAGCGTTGCAGGAGATCCTCCGTCTAGCTTCCTCAGCCCATACATCTCCACCTTGTCAAAAAGAATCTCTGCAATGTGGAAGCAGGCCATTTAGTTTATTGAGTCCACACTGATCCAAAGTGGGGATATTCATTGACGATCACACCATGTTCAGAAACCTTCCCCGCCCCAACACCAGCACTCGCTACTGAAGAAGTCTGTGAGCATGTGCAACAAGACCTGGGGAATATTCAGGCTTGCGATGTTAACATGTCGGTAACATTTATGTAAGAGCGCTGCACATTTCAACAGTAAATGAGCTGCATGGTGACTCAGTGGTTAGCAGTGCTGCCTCACAGCAATAGCGTCCTGAGTTCGATTCCAGGCTTGGGAGATTGTCTGTGTGGAGTTTACACATTCTCCCCCATCTGCGTGGGTTTCCTCCAGGTGCTCCGGTTTCCTCCCTGAGTCCAAAGATGTGCAGATCAGGTGAACGGGCCATGTTAAATTGCCCACAGTGCTAGGTGCATTAGTCAGTGGGAAATGGGTCTGGGTGGATTATTCTTCGGAGGGTCGGTATGGACTGGTTGGGCCGTAAAGCCTGTCTCCACACTGTAGGGAATCTAATCGAAGTGAAGGAGATCATTCAGTACCTCAATCTGGGTTGACAAGAAAGCTATTCAACCTATCAGGACAAGGAGATGGACTGCCCATTCAGTCCCTGCTGTCTGATACACAGGAAGACAATAAGTCTGCTCACTCCCATGCGTCACTTACACGGGATTGGGGGAAAAAAAACACATTTCAAACCTGGAATCATTTACAATGAAACAGGAAGAGGTGATCAGCTTCTAAAATCAGAAACATGGTCCAGGAAGATGTCAGTGATGCACCAATATCGCAAGCTAATGGAGTAACAAATGCACAGATGGATTGCTCCACATTATTCCCCATAGCTTCATTACGCATAGGGCATATGTCATATTTTGACATGGTGTTCTGGCACTGGGAATGGAACCTTTTTTTTCATTAATTTCAAAGGCATCTTCCAACCCTGAGAGAGCTGGCCCATTGTCTCCCTGCAGGTCACAAGCTGGCGGGGAATGGCAAACTATTTCAGAATGAATGTATTCCGGCTGCTCACCGGATTGTGAACGATATAACGTTCAGTGCAGGGTCCCACAGTAACTCTGCATTAAAGTATTCAAAGTTCATTCAGAGCCTGTATCTCTCTGTCAATCGACATGAGGTCTCTGCCAGGCACATAAATTCCCGGAAAGAAAACATCCTACAGGAAGTATGGAATTTCACACCTTATTAATGGCTGTTTCAGACACAATGAGTACGTTTCCATAACAATCAATTGTTAAGTACTTATTCTCTCACAGATCTACAGATTAAACTCATTGTTACTGCACTCTCTCATCATGGTAACATGATGTCAGGGTTTAATGACACGTCTCCAATCGTGAAGTTAGAGGTGATGGAGAGAGATGATGCTTTCTCTTCCCATTACGAGGACTGTAGTGTGTTTTGGCAGGCTAGGAGGTGCTGGACTCCCGAGGTTGCCTGCTACTGATCAACAAGCTTTCTGAGTCTTCTTGTTTTGTTTCTTTATGTGTCACTTCAACATTTATTTTACTATCATTTAACGGCTTGAGTGGGCATAGGACATTTTTGAGAAGCTCAATTAGTGGCGTAGTTGGGGTGAGTACGTTCCCTTCCTTATGGGCATTATGATCTGTGGAGCGGTGCTCTGCTTCAGTGGAGAGATGGTAAAACTGATTCACACAGAATTCTTAGTTTGACAGATCGCCAGTTATCGCTGGCGTATAAGCAGGGTTGTGTGGCAATAAATATCTCTGGTCTGCTGCACACTCTCTTTATGATTTATCTCAGAATGGCCTTTTGATGTTGTTTCCTCCTGCTTTGGAGAACTGCATGCGAGAAAATCTAGAAGAATACAGCGCAGTACAGGCCTTTGGGCCATCGATCTGTCTCCTGAATTGCTTTTTGACAAGTGTGTGTCTATGTGATGTCCCCATTTGGATAAATTACTTTAATACGCCTATTTGTCCGTTAAGTTTTCCAGTAGAAACAAGTTATTCCAACTTCCTCTTCCTTTAGTTGTGTTTTGTCAACGGTGTATGAATAAATTGTGTTTTGTTATTGTCAAATATTTTGCCAAAACGAATTGTATCTGCAACACAACACCTCACATTTACCTTGAAAGAAGAAAACGCCTTGGTCGAGGCTGCCTTCTTTGTGTATTTTGAGGAGGTCTGTCTGATCTATAATAAGAGGGGTACATATGTTGGTTTTAATTGGATCTGCACTTAATGGACAACATATTACAGAAATTCGGGGTTGGAATGCAGCTGGAAGAGTCATAACAGATACTCAGTCCACCTCAGAGATCCAGCCCGGACATGTATAAGCCCAGATGAGATATCTGCTCAGCATAGAGCACTCCGCAGACCAGGCTCAGAACAACCCAGCAATCTGTCCAGGATAGAACACTGTGCAAGTCTCACCAGACCACTAGTCATGTTTCCAACATGGGAAGCAATACAGACAAGAACGGTGCATTGATTTATAAACCCGAACGAAACGCTCCGTCCAGCATGAAGAGATACACAGACCACACCAATGTCTTGCTCTATAAACGCGGGCAAGGTTAAGGAGCTGTACAGTGAACAGGGCTTCATTTTACAGTAGCAGTGGGTTTGGTGAGATCGAGGATCGGGGGTTGCTGAGAAGTTAGTTGAACTATATTTGAGCAGTGGCTACAACCGAGACATGACATGTGTAATACCTCCATCCGCCCTCCTCCTCCAATCAAAAAGATTGATGTGCTGATGAGGTAAGGATTTTCTATTTATTTTATATCGCGTGATTGTGGAAGATTTACTTTTGTTATCTTCTATCATTTATATTCGACTTGATTATTTGAAATAGGCCAGAGCAGAAAAGTATTAGAAATCATTTAACTCATACATTTATTCAAATAAAATACTGACATAAGTAGAAAAAGCTGGGCAGGTGATGTGTGTCGCTGTATGAAGTGGGAATTGGCTGATCTCTTTGTGAACGGCAGTGACCACATTTGCAGCAAGTGTTGGTTGCTGGATGAGGTCCCGCTCAGAGTTGATGGTCAGGAATCTGAGTTTAAACCTGTCGGTACATCCAAGAGGGGAGAGGAACATGGATGCTTTGTTTCTGTCGGCAGTGACACTTGGTTGATTAAGGTAATTCAAATTCAGTTAGTTCTCAGGGCCAAAAGAGTGTGATTGCAAGTGAGGCAGGTAGGGCCATTCAAGAATTCAGAAATGGAGGAACCTCAGCTTTTGACCTTATCCAACAGGTATGAGATGCTTGGTCTTTGTGTGGATGAAGAAAAGGGCTGCAGGGAGCATGAGCCAGCTGACGATGGCACCGTGTTGCAGAAGGCCATTAAAGAAGGTAGTTATAGGGGTATCTATACTTAGGGTGATAGATAGAATCCTTTGCAAGTCGGATCGAGAGTCCCGCATGGGACATTGCATTCCCAGTGCGAGGGTGCAAGGCATTTCTGCAGGATCCAGTTGTTGTGGTCGATGTTGAGACTAAAACAATGGGCAGCCGAGAATGGAGGACCTTTTTGGGTATTATCAATCACTCGGAACAATATTGAAGAACAGGTCTCCGAGGTTTATAGTGTCTGGATTACTGCTCGAGCACATGGAAGTTGGTTTAGCGATACGGAAATTGGGGAACTCAACACCTGGCTCAGGGATACGGTGGGAAAGTGGCGTTCCATTTACTTAAATTACTTTCGTTTTCACTTAACTTACTTATTAGATTACTTACTTACAGTGTGGAAAAAGGCCCTTCGGCCCATCAAGTCCACATCGACCGCAGAAGCGCAACGCACCCAGACCAATTCCCCTATATTTACCCCTTCACCTAAAGCTACGTGCAATTTAGCATGGCCAATTCACCTAAACTGCATAGTTTTGGATTTTGGGAGGAAACCTGAGCACCCGGAGGAAACCCACACAGACACGGGAAGAATGTGCAAACACCACACAGATAGTCACCTGAGGCGTAATTTGAAACCAGGTCTCAGGCGCTGTGAGGCAGCAGTGCTAACCATGGCCGCGGCATTGGCATCGGTTTTGGAACTGAGATGTCTGCAACGCTTGAACGGTCTCCACCAGAACCGATATAGAAGCAGTGTTCCAGCAAAAATGACAAATTGGGTGGTTATGAGGAATCTAACCTCGTCAGTTGGAGCGAAGGGAAAGGGGAAACGACAGGACATATGATGGTCAATAAAAAGGTACCCAGCAGGTGAGCGTGCGTGCAAGAGGGTTTAATTTCAAGGCCGACTGTGAAAGAAGGAAAAAGGAAGGATAGGTCATGAGATATTCTTCGAGATGTTTTGGAAATCATGAGGGTCAGAAAGCTGGCATAACAGCTCAATACCTGAATGCTCGTAGCATTCATAACAAGGTTCATGAGTTAACTGCACAAATCATCGTGAACGAGTTTGATGTAGGAAACATTTTGGAGACATGGTTACAGGATGGTCACACCTCGGAGTTAAATATCCAGTGGTACCAGACTATTTGGAAGAACAGACAAAAAAAGGCACGGGGGGTGATGTAGAACTGGTATTCAAGGACAACATCAGGACGTTGCTGAGAGTATGAAAATTATTCTAGCAGTTATGTAGATAACTTTGTGTCTAATTGCATGTCTGGGAGCATATTCCAGGGCTCCAGTTACAGTTAATGGTAGTGTATTTTTATGGAGTACTTAAATCACTGTTGGATGACTTAATGCTGAAGACGATGTTGTTGTAATGTGGAAGGTTAAGTGTAATGTAGGAAATCAGTGTGGCAGACGATTATTAGTTTAAAAAGACAAAGCAAGCCAGCTTGGTTGGTTCAGCTAATGTTATCTGATAAGCGTGGGAACAACAAAAGTATGAACTGTAGAAGGACGAAGAGATTGGCGATCGTCAGGGAAGACATTTTGCT
This sequence comes from Chiloscyllium plagiosum, assembly GCF_037043375.1. NCBI lineage: Eukaryota > Metazoa > Chordata > Chondrichthyes > Orectolobiformes > Hemiscylliidae > Chiloscyllium > Chiloscyllium plagiosum. The sequence goes on along the minus strand of NW_028270176.1, from coordinate 65,899,352 downwards.
GGCTGCCACAGCTTTGATTTTGCAAGATTAAGGTTTTAATTTCGTGAATGACTTTCTGCGTTTCCTGGCTATTTTAACTAGAACATTGAGTGGATTTTCGACAATAAGTAATAATTTAAGTTCTAAGAAGAATGAGGTTGAATCCAATTGAGTGGAAGTTGGAATTCTTAGAAGAAAAAGCCACTGATAGACGTCGTCTGTCGGCCATCAAATTAAAGATGACATTGGGGCGGGCAATAAACAAAGCAATATCTAATCCCTGTCAAACTAGTAATGCAATTGCCATGGGGATTTTAATCGACATGGCGATTAGTCGAACCAACTCGTTCAGGCTATCCTTGAAAGAGGGAATCTTTGAATGTGCCCGCAATAGTTGTCTTGAACAGTATGTAATGGAACCGATGGGGGAGCAAGCTATCCTGAAGCTGGTCCTATGTGATGAGACGGGAATAATTAATGGTCTCATCGTCAGGAATCTTCTTGGAGGAAGGGTGACAATGTGGTTGAATTTACGATACAGATGGACAGTGTGAAGATAAAATCCAGTACCAGGGTCCTGTGCTTAAACAAAGGAAACTAGAATACAAGGAGGGTGGATTTGGATAAAGTAGTCTGGAGATAAAGACTTTATTGTGGGACAGACGACGAGGAGTAGAGGACTATCAAAGTAATTTTTCAAAGTGATCAGCAAAAGCATATTTGAATGATAGACCCGTTAACTGAACCTCTGGAGTGGGGAATATGCTTGTGTTTATTACCAAGGAACAAAGAAATTGCATGGCATCTCGATTGAAATTGTCACATTGGACAGACGCACTTTGGATTCATGAAGAGCAGCACATGCTTAAAGATGTTTTTGGAATTCTATGAAGAAATTACGACTATGGTGGACAACGGTGTATCAGTGAATATGGTGCATCAAAATTACCAAAAGGTCTTCGACAAGTTGCTGCACCAAAGGCTGCTGCAGAAGATGTGGACCCATTATGTTATGGAAAGAGTATGAGACTGGATAGAGGATTGACTGACAGGAGGCAAGGTATGGGGATGCATGAGTGCTATTCTGGCTGACAAACAATGACTAATATTGTGCCTCAAGGATCAGTCTGGGGAGCGCAATTAATCACAATTTATACAGACGATTTGGAGTTGCGGACGAGGAGTCGTCTGTCAAAGTTTGCACACGACTCTAAGATGAGTGGCAGAGCAAAGTGTGCAGTGGACTGTGAAACTCTGCCGAGGAACGTACATACTTTAAGTGAACAGGCAGGTGGAATACAATGTTCAGAAATGTGAAATATTCCATTATGTTGGAGTATTGCTTGAATGGTAAAACGTTGCAACACGCTATTATGCAGATGGACCTGTGTGTCCTTGTGCATGAAGCAGAGAAGGTTGGTCTGCAGATACAATAAATAGGAAGGCAAATGGAATTTTGTCGTTCATTGCAAAAGGCATTGAATTTAAAAGCAAGGTGATTATGTTGCACCAGTACAGGCTAGTAAGACCACAACTTCAATTTTGTGTGTAGTTTTCGTCTCCTTATATGAGGAAGGATGTATTGGCACTGGAGGAAGTGCAGAGGAGGTTTACTAGAATGATTGTGGAGTTGGCGCTGTTGGCTTATGAGGGGATTCTGAGTAGAGAAGGATCATATTTATTGGAATTAAGAAGAATGGAAACAAATGATATTACAAAGGAAATGGATATTTTAGAGTAGCGAGGATGTTTCCATTGGCAGGTGAACCGAGAATAAGAGGACATAGCCTCAACATTAGGGGGAACATGTTCAGAGCTGCATTGAGAAGGAATTTCTTCCCCCAGCGGGTTCTTCTTCTATGGAATTCATTGCCTACTCAGGCAATTGACGCTGGTCCACTGAATGCTTTTAAAGCTAAGCTAGATATTTTGATGGTTACAGTGAAAACGCGATTAAGTGGAACTATGTCCACGAAATGATCAATCATTATCTTACTGATTGTCGGAAAAGGCTTGAAAGTCCAGATGCTCTACTCCTGCTTCTGTTGTTATGTTCTTATGAGCGCCAATGAATTCATCTGTATAGCAGGGCCAGTTATCCTGCCAGCACGTATAGCTGTATGCACCACACCATTCCATTGTTTAATGGCAGACCTTTGAAAAAAGGCCGTTTTGGAACGTAGGAGTACAGTATAAAAACGTATCTAGTATCTAGGCAGAGCGCACGTTGAGCAGGAGGAGACACGGGACTGCTGGGAAAGTAAGTCTTTACAATTGGGCGGTTGCTTTACTGGAAACTTTGCTCGGGTAGTTTCCCCACCCATCCTCCTCCTCTTACCAAAATATAAGATGCTGTGCGTCGTATTGATAAGGTGACTTTCTTTTCCATCTCTTTAGTTTTCAATCGGGTCTTTCGAATAGTGAGTATGGAGGTTAGGGCAGTTGAATATTCCTCCTGCAGAATGTGGGAGGAAAGAATCACCACTTATATCCATGCTGACTGCAGGAAGGGCAGTCAACTCCAGCTTTTCAAAAATCGAGTTCGAGAACTGGAGCTGGATGAAATTCGGATCATTCAACAGGCGGACGGGGTTATTGAGAAGAGCTACGGCAGGTAGTCATTTCTCAGTTGAAGATAAGGCAGATGGGTTGCTGTCAGGTGACGGAAAGGAACCAGCAGGCAGTAGAGGTGTCCCCTGTTGCCGTTCCCCTCAATAAAAAGTATACTGTTTTGAATACTGTTGGGGTGGACGACTTACCAAGGGAATGCAATGAGGGGCAGCTTTCTGGCACAGAGTCTGTCCCTGTTGCTCAGAAGGGAAGGGGGAAGAGGAGCGGAGAATGAATCATTTGGGACTCCACAGTTAGAAGGACAGTCAGGAGATTCGAGAAAGACTCACGGGTGGTGTGTTGCCTCACAGTTGCAAGGGTTTGTGATATCGGATCCTGTTTTTGGGATCCTTCAGGGGAGGGGGAGCAGCCCCAAGTCGTGGTCCACATAGGCACCAACGGCACAGGTAGGAAGAGTGACTTAAGGAAGATATTCAGGGAGCTAGGGTGAAATCTTAGAGCTAGTGTAGTTATCTTTGGTTTGTTGCCCGTGCCACGTGCTAGCAAGGCGGAGAATTGGGGGAGAGAGGGCTTGAACACGTGGCTACATGGATCGTGAAGAAGGAAAGGTTTTGGACTCCTGGATAATTGGGATGCTTTCTCGGATAGGTGGATCCTCTACAAACAAGATGGTCTTTACCTAAGCTGGGTTTCTCCTGAACCAGAGGGGTATCAAGATCATGGGGAGGATATTTGCTATTGTTTTTCGTGTGGGCTTAAACTAATTCAACAAGGGGATGGGAACCTAAATTGTAGTTCAAGTATAGAGAAGCTTGAGAGTACGGTGGTCAGAAATAGAGTTCCAGGGTCGCAAGACAGCACCGACAAGCAAGAAGTTGGTTTGAAGCGCGTATATGTCAATGCCAGGAGTACCCGGAATAAGGAGGGTGAACTTGGAGCAAGGGTCGGTACCTGGAATTGCGATGCTGTGAACATTTCAGGGACATGGGTAGAGCACGGACAGAAATGGTTGTTGCAGGTTCCAAGACGTTGCAGGTAAGAACAAAGACGATGATAAAAAGGTGGGGATGTCGCATTGTTAGTCAATGACAGTATTAAACCTGCAGACAGGATATTTGAGGACTCTTTAACTGAGGTGGAATAGGCTGAGATTAGAAACAGGCAAGAAGTGGTCACCCTGTTGGCAGTTTTTGATAGGCCCTCTGAATCGTTCCAGAGACATGGAAGAAAGGATAGCAAATATGATCATCGATAGGAATGAGTCACAAGATATTTGTTATTGCGGACACAAACTTTCCAAATATTGACTGGGAATGCATTCAAGTATTTTAGATTGGTCAGTTTTGGTCCAATGTGTGCAGGAGGGCTTTCTGATACAGTATGTTGACAGGTCAACAAGGGGCAAGGCTACATTAGATTTTGTACTGGGTAATGATCCCGTCCAAATCTAACAGTAGTTAGATTTGGAGTTCGTTGAGCACTTTAGTGATCATGACTACAATTCCATTACGTTTTACTTTAGTGATGGCAAGGGATAGATATACATCGGAGGGCAAGAGGTACAGCTGGGCAAAAGGCAATTATGATGCAAAGAGACAAGATTTAGGTTGCATAGGATGGGCCAAGAAAAAAACAGCAGAGATGGGCACAGCAGAAATGTGGAGCCCATTTAAGGAACAGCTCCTGTATGCCTTGATAAGTATGTACCTGTCAGATAGGAAGGAAGATGTCGAGCGCAGGGGCCGTAGTTAAATAAGGAAGGTAAATCTCTACTCATGAGGTGGAAGAAGTTTATGTTAGGAAGAGATGTAAATGCGCTGTTTGGGCGATTCAAAGTGACAAGGTCGCCAGAAAAGACCTAACAGGGAGTTAAAATGAGCGAGGATGGGACATAAGACATTGTTGGCGGATAGGATGATGTAAAACCTGAAAGCTTTATCTTATTATATAAGAGTTAAAATAATGACTGGAGTAAGATTAGGGCCAATCACGATTGTAGTGGGAAGTGGTGCGTGGAGTCTGTGGAGATAGATGAAACGCTAAATTAATAGTGTTTCGACTGTATTGACACTGGATAAAAATAATGTCGAGAAGAGTATTGAGAAACAGACTACTAAACTAGACGCGATTGGGGTTCAAAAGGAACCGGTGTTAGATATTCTGAGAAGTGTGAAAATGGCTAAATCCTCTGGGCCCGAAGGGGTTTATGATAGGATTCTCTGGAAAGCCAGGGAGGAGATTGCTGAGTCTTTGGCTTTTAACTTTATGTCGTCATTGTCGATAGGAATATTACTAGACAACTGGAGAATAGCAAATGATTTTCCCTTATTCAAGACGAGATTAGAGACAACCCTGGTAATTAAAGACTTGTGAGCCGTACTTCCGTTGTGGGTAAAGTGTTGGAAAAGGTTATAAGAGATAGGATTTATAACCATCTTGAAAGGAATAAGTTGATTAGGGATAGTGAACATGATTTTTTAAAGGTTAGCTCGTCCCTCATAAACCTTATTGAATTCTTCCAGAAGGTGACCAAAGATGAGACGAGGGCAAAGTGGTTGATGTGGTGAATAGTGATTTCAGAAAAGGCGTTTGATAAGAATCCCTGTTGCAGGCTACTGCACAAAATATGGAGGCATAGAATTGAAGGAGATCTCGTGATTTCGATCAGAAATTGAATCGCTGAAAGAAACAGAAGCTAGCAGTTGATGGGAAATGCACATCTTGGAGTTAAATTGCCTATAGTGTTTGGCGAAGGGGTAAATGTAGGGGAATGGGTATAGGTGGGTTGCGCTTCGGCGGGTCGGTCTGGACTTGTTGGGCCGAAGGGCCTGTTTCTACACTGTAAGTAATCTAATCTTAAGTTACTAGTCGTGTACCACAATGATCTGTTTTGAGTCCATTGTTATTTGACATTTTTGTAAACGACCTGGATGAGTGCGCCAAAGGAAGTGTTCAGTACGTTTGCGGATGACACTAAGGTTGGCACAGTTGTGGAGAGTGTCAAATGATGTTGTACGTTACAGAGGGGCATAAATAAGCTGCAGAGCTGGGATGAGAGGTGACAAATGGAGTTTAATGTAGAAACGTGTGAGGTGATTCAGTTTGGTAGGAGTATCAGGAACTCATGGTACAGGGCGAATGGTAAGATTGTTGGTCGTGTAAATGAGCAGAGAGATCCCGGTCTTCATGTCCATAGATCCTTAAAAGTTGCCACTAAGGTTGAAAGGTCTGTTTCGAAGGCATACAGTGGGTTGACATTTATTATTCGACGGATCAAGTTTCAGAACTATGAGGTCATGCTGCAGCTGTACAAATCTCTGGTGCGGCCGCCCTTGAAATATTGCATACAAGTATGGTCACCACAGTGTAGGAAGGATGTTAAAGGGTCTGAGGTGATTTACCAGGAAAAGTGCCTGATATGCATGGAAGGTCTTACAAGGAAAAACTGAGGGACTTGAGGTTGCTTCGTGAGACAGAAGTTAGAGTGGTGTCTTACTTGAGATAGATAAGATAATAAGAGGATGAGATCGGGTGGACAATGAGAGCATTTTACCTCGTAAAGTAACGAGGGGTTACAGCTTCAAATTCAGGGTTGATAGATACAGGACAGATGTCAGAGGTACTTTCTTTACTCAGAGAGTAGTAGGGGCGTAGAATGCACTGCCTGCAACAGATGCAGACTCGCCAACTTTACGTGCATTTAAATGATCATTGGATAGACATATGGCAGAAACTGGAATAGTGTAGGTTAAACGGGGTTCAGATTGGTTTCCTTCAGATTGGTTTCACAGTGTGGCGCAAATTCGAGGGCCAAAGGGCTGTAATGTACTATGTTCTAACATTGTGTTATATTGTTGCCTAGCGTGGGGAAACTTGCAGCGCAAAGCCGAAAATGACAGAATTATAGTTCCAGTCCATTTAAAGCTCAATATGCCCATTGTGCCATGGCAGTGGGTGTGAAAATCACTGCCAGGGAGAGATGGCGGGGAAGTAAACTTAAATACCAGCAAATGGGAGGGATTTGGGAAGTAACAAAAGGAGGGGAGCAAGAAGAAACAATGTCATGGAAGGAAGTGTTCACCGGTTTCAGAATACTGAAATGGAGATATTTTGATAGCATTCTGCAACATGAGCCAATGTCTCGAAGAATGGTGGGTGCATGGGATTTTAGTGTGAGTTCAGGTGATGGTGAATTTTGGATGAGCATTTGTTCGGCAGCTTTGGAACAAGGAGTAGGGTCAGCAGAGTCATGACTTGGAGATGCCGGTGTTGGACTGAGGTTTACAATGTTAAAAAATACACAACACCAGGTTATAGTCCAACAGATTTAATTGGAATATTAGCTTTCTGAGAGCTGCTCCTTCATCTTCGACTCATTGGGCTGAATCAAACAATAACTTGTCTCAGTCGCATTTTCATTGAGTGTGACAGAGGCATTGTTTGCACCAGTCTGAGCTAGTGTCCTGGTGCTATCTAGAACATAGAACATAGAACATAGAACATAGAAGAATACAGCGCAGTACAGGCCCTTGGGCCCTCGATGTTGCGCCGATCCAAGCCCACATAAACTACACTAACCCACTATCCTCCATATACCTATCCATGCCCTCTTAAATGCCCATAAAGAGGGAGAGTCCACCACTGTTACTGGCAGGGCATTCCATGAACTAACCACTCGCTGAGTGAAGAACCTACCCCTAACATCAGTCCTATATCTACCCCCCCTTAATTTAAAGCTATGCCCCCTTGTAATACCCGACTCCATACGCGGGAAAAGGTTCATACTGTCTACCCTATCTAACCCCCTAATCATCTTGTACACCTCAATCAAGTCACCCCTAAACCTTCTTTTCTCTAGTGAAAACAGCCCCAAGTGCCTCAGTCTTTCCTCATACAATCTTCCTTCCATACCAGGCAACATCCTGGTAAACCTCCTCTGCACCCGTTCCAATGCCTCCACATCCTTCCTATAGTATGGCGACCAAAACTGCACACAATATTCCAGATGCGGCCGTACCAGAGTCTTATACAACTGCATCATGACCTCAGGACACCGGAACTCAATTCCTCTACCAATAAAAGCCAGTACGCCATATGCCTTCCTCACCGCACTATTTACCTGGGTGGCAACTTTCAGAGATCTGTGTACATGGACACCAAGATCCCTCTGTTCATCCACACTACCAAGTATCCGACCATTAGCCCAGTACCCCATCTTTTTGTTATTCTTCCCAAAGTGAATCACCTCGCACTTAGCTACATTGAATTCCATCTGCCACCTTTCTGCCCAGCTCTGCAGCTTCTCTATATCCTGCTGTAACCTGCCACATGCTTCCTCACTGTCAACAACTCCTCCGACTTTCGTATCATCCGCAAACTTGCTCACCCAACCTTCTAACCCCTCTTCCAGGTCATTTATAAAAATGACAAACAGCAATGGTCCCAAAACAGATCCTTGCGGAACACCGCTAGTGACGGCACTCCATGAAGAAACTTTGCCATCAACTACTACCCTCTGTCTTCTTCCATCCAGCCAATTCCTAATCCAAACCTCCAATTCACCCTCAATGCCATATCTCCGTATTTTCTGCAGTAGCCTACCATATCTTATCCAACTCAACTCATTAACACATTACCTTACCCCATGGCATCCCTATTATTAAATGCCAGCCCGATTCTCCTGCCCATTATGGATGCAGATACTCACCATCACCCAAATGCTCCTGGATATCCTGTCATGCCAGGCACTGGTGCAATCTTTAATTGGTCAATGGGCACCGGCTTGATCGTTGTCAGTTCGGAGATGCCCTGCATGTATTACCCCGTGGATCGAAGTTAAGGGGCAGTTACACCACGATTTATCGACGAGGCGCAGAGGTATTGGTGGATAGGTTAGTACAGAGGAGGACCGTTCTCTTTCATGAGCGGGCTGCACCACTACATCCACCAAGGATGTTCAACACCCAGCTAATTGCAGTATTTGTTGCCTGAAGAAATGTGCGCTAATATTGGACAATCAGCAATACCCTGCTTGCTCTGCCAAGATAAGGGTCATTATTTTCTCTTTGCTCCTGCACACTCACTGTATAACTGTTGTAGCGCCTACCCACGAACAAGGCTTATGCTGCACCGCTGTCACTGATGCATGCTGCATCTTTCCTCTATCTCATTTTCTCTTCCCTCCACATACACACCACACAAATAACACTGAATGGATACAAAAATGAAGGCTGACTCACTCTGGACATCTTACCAGTTCGCCTCCAGCTACATTAGCACTAATGCCAGGGACACGGACTCCCAACTCCCTCCCTCCCTCACGCCCTCCCATTAAAGGAGAAAAAGCCTGGAACAAGACAGAAAGGGCCAAGTCAGGTGAGGAAGTGCCCGAAATCCGTTTACTCAGCTCCCCTCCCCCCTGTCACATCGGGAGGACCCGGGCACAAGCTGGAGAGTACCGGGACGAATCCTATTGGTATTCTGTAACATCCATGTCCGACCAACAGAGTAAGGAGTAATTTTCAGCGAAGGTCATTTCTTTCACTTTAAATTCATTGTCAGTTCCGTTTCCCCTACTACAATGTCGAACTTTTGATCCACACGAGATTGCGTTTTTGTGTTGAGCGGTACAAATGGAATCTATACAATCTCAGTGGGCAGGAATGTGGTCGCACAACACAGCGTCTCCACCACATCCCAGGAAGACAGGATTGATGATCCCTCCTCCACTTTGTCCTGTAAACACCTCAGCTAATTAAAAGTAAATTGTGATATTTATTGCTCCCTCTACCTGTCCTGACCTCTTAAATAATCTGTGCTGACATCCACCTAGCACCCATTGTTCCGACATCCCCTTCATAACTGTACGGCGTGTTTTATATTGTTTTTTCATGTTCTTCCTGCCAAACCACCTCACCTCATATTGCATTGATTCTCATCTGCTGTATTTCTGAACACTTCACCAACTTGTTCATGTCCTGTTGGAGTACCTCACTACTCTGTAGGAAATGTGCAATTATTCTATTTTGTTGCCATCTATAAGCATTTGATCGTCACCATGTCAAAGTCCAAATGGAACAACTGAAATCCTGCCACACTCACTAAAGTGAGCAAGTGAAATATTAATATAGTCCCACAGAGTGAGTCAAATAATGATATGCTGTCAACGGAGCATCAGAAATCCTAACACACACCCGACAGAGCTAATGAGGTTTTGATGAATCACAGAACAAAAGGAATTCTGACAGGCTCACTTTATCTCTATTGGCATCAGTGCATTTGAGTGTGTATGTCCTTGTGTCTCTGTTTGGGACAGGTCTGACAGTGTGCCGCTTAGAGTGATGCAACGCCACCCTCTGTTGGACTCCCCATGTCACTGCACTGTCATTGGCAGACAGCGAAAGCCATCAGGAATTCATTCAGAAAGCGACAGGGTGAGGGCAGCAACTCACAAAACGATCCAAACTGATTTCTTATCCATGTACTGGGCTAAATGTCTTTTAAACGTTGTAACTGCACCCGCTCCCACCACTTCCTCTGGAAGTTCATTTTTCACACAAGCCTGTTCCAGTGTATAATAAATGACCCTTATGTCTTGTTCTAATCTTTTGTCCTTTAATCGTAAAATATCTGCGCCATATTGAATAGCCAACCCTCGGTAAAAGACACTCAGCATATCTGTACCCTTCATGATATTATAAACGTCTTTAACGTCATCACAACCTTCTACTCTCCAAGGAAAACGTTCCAGCCTATCCAGCCTCTCCTTATACCTCAAACCCTCCACTCTCAATAACATCCTGTTAAAACTATTTTGAATCGTCTCCAGCTTAATAATAATATCGTTGCTATAACAGGGCAAGCAGAGTTGGACACAGTCGTCAGAAGAGAACTCACCAATGTCCTGTAACATCTCAACACAACGTGGGCGGCATGGTGGCACAGTGGTTAGCACTGCTGCCTCACAGCGCCTGAGACCCGGGTTCAATTCCCGCCTCAGGCGACTGACTGTGTGGAATTTGCACGTTCTCCCCGTGTCTGCGTGGGTTTCCTCCGGGTGCTCCGGTTTCCTCCCACAGTCCAAAAGCTGTGCAGGGTCAGGTGAATTGGCCATGCTAAATTGCCCGTAGTGTTGGGTAAGGGGTAAATGTAGCGGTATGGGTGGGTTTCGCTTCGGCGGGTCGGTGTGGACTTGTTGGGCCGAAGGGCCTGTTTCCACACTGTAATGTAATCTAATCTAACTTCACAACTCCTGTATTCAAAGGTCTGAGTAATGAAGGCAAGTGTGCTATGTTCACTAAACGTCTTCTGTATGTGATGCAAACATCAAATAATTCTACCTGACAACTTAACTATCTGTCCCATACGACCAAAGCCTAGTTTTAATTGTATAAGTCCTGCCCCTTGTTTATTTTACAAAATCGAATACCTCGCGTTCATTCACACGAAACGCCTCTGTCACTCCTCACCCCGTTTCAGCCCCTCATTCTCTCCCTTCAGTTTTAATAGACTCTCTCTCTCTGCAGGAGACTTACACACTCTTGCCTTAATTACGCAAAGACCCTGAGCATGGTATAGCTTGTGCGGGCAGAAGGAGGAGGGAATGGATTGCAGACCCAGTCAGTGGGGAGGAGTGGCTGGAAAGAAATCAGCTGTCTTGTATCACTTCAATGTTTCAGAAATAAGTCGTTCACACTTTAGTGGTATGAAGTTGTGATCAGTGGTTGAGGCCAGAAATTATTCTCTTCGGTTTTCCCTTGTGTTCAGTAATAATATTTATTCGAGATCCTTCAAAGCACAGAATGTGTCTGAAGTATTTGTTTCCTTAATATTGCAGTTTATGGAACATAGCCATTTACGCTGAAAGTTATACTCAAGCAACAGCAGTTGTTAATAGAACATAGAACATAGAACAGTATAATATAGTATAGGCCCTTCGACCCTCGATATTGTACTGATCTTTTTTCAGACTCTGGGACCTGACTAAGTCACATCCCCTTCATTTCTCTCTTCCATGTGCCTATTGAAGAGCAACTTAAATGTCGCTAATGTATCTGACTCTACTACCACTGCTGGCACGACAATGCACGCACCCACCACTCTCTGTGCAAACATGCTATGTCTGAAACCTCCTCTAATCTTTCCTCCTTTAAATTATGCACACTTATGCTAAGACATTTCCGCCATGGGAAAAAGTTCCTTGTTATCTACTCTCGCCATGCCCCTCATGATCTTGTACACAGCTATCAACTCATCACTCATCCTTCTTAGTTCCAGTGAGAAAAGCCCGAGCTCCCTCAACATTTCTTCATAGAGCATGCCCTCCACTCAAGGCAGCATCCTGGTAAATCTCCTCTGCAACCTCTCCAAAACTTCCACATCCTTCCTATAATCAGGTGACCACAACTGAACACAATTTTCCAAGTGTGGTCTAACCAGAGCTCTGTAGACCTGCAGCAAAATCTCATGGTTCTTAACCTCAAACCCCTGCAAATGAACGCTGTCACACCATAATGCCTTTCCTAACAACTCTATCAACTTTGTGGTAACTTTGACATATCTATGGACATGGATTCCAAGGTTTCCCTGTTCCTCTACACTGCCAAGGATCCTCCCTTTAGCCTTGCAAACTGCATTGAAATGTAACCTTTCAAAGTTATTCACTATCCAAGTTGAACTTCAACTGCCAATTATCATCCCAGCTCTGCATCCTGCCTTGTCCCGTTGCCATCTTCAAGACCTCTCCACACTTACCACAACTCCACCAACATTCGTTTTATCGGCAAACTTACTAAACCACTCTTCCACTTCCTCATTCCAGTAATCTATAAAATTACAATGAGCAGAGGTTGCAGAACGGATCCCTGCCGAACACCACTAGCCACTGAGCTCCAATCTGAATATTTCCCATCCACACCACACTTTGTCTTCTATGATCCAGCCATTTCTGTATGCAGACAACGAGATTTCACTGTATGCCATGCCCTCTTACTTTCTGAATGAGTGCACCATGGAGAAACTTATAAAATGCCTTGTTAAAATCCATTATACAGCACTTCACTACTCTAACTTCATCAATGTGTTTTGTCACACCCACAAATAATTTAATAAGGTTTGTGAGGTATGACCTGCCCTCACAAAGCCATGTCGATTTTATCTAATCAAATTATGCTTTTCCAAATATTCATGAATCCTGTTTCTCAGAATCCTGTCCAATAATTTGCCCACAACTGACGTAAGACTGACTCGTCTGCAATTCCCAGCGTTATCCCTACTCCCTTCCTTAAACAAGGGACGAGCATTTACCACCCTCCAATCATCTGGTACTACAACAGAAGGCCACTAAACACAATGCAATAAAGGGGTACGGGAGTGCAGTGAAGATGAAACATGTGGGTAAAACAGCAATTAATATAACAGATTGAAAGACGTTCTTTTCCTTTAAAGTTATGTAAAAATGAGAGAAGCACGGATAGACATTGGTCCACTGAAAATTGAGTTTGCAGATTTAATAACGGAAAGCAAATACATGGTGTAGGAAATGAGTTGCTCGTTTGCGTGGGCCATCAAGATAGAAGACCCCAGTAGTGCATGAGAACATCAAGAGAAGCTGGGGTGCTGGTGAGTGCAGTGGCCATCCCAAATGAAAAGATGCTGGAGACGTTTTAGGCGGATTGATCACCCACATGAGATGCACAATATTACAGAGTTCTGAAGGGCAATGCTGAGGAGATTCACGATGCATTTTTAATGATCTTTGAAGAACCAGTTGAGTCAGGGCGGGTGTTAGGATGGAATGCCGAAAAAATCAGCCGAGTGCCTGGAATTCACTTCGAGCATTAAACAGTTTATTATCATGATAACAATGGGGTGAGATCCTCTAAAAATCCAGATCATTCTGCAATGAAGAAAGAAAAACATATATTAATGCCCACTTCTAAAAATTACAGAACAAGCATAATATTATATAGTTCCATACACTTCCAACTGAGCTAATCATATGATTGCACTGATAGATACGGACAGGCTTGTGGTGAAGAACGGCATTGCATGGTGTCATGATGTTGCCCAGTCTTTCCCCTTTTCACTTTTTGGGGATTTTCACAATGGACAATACATTTAAGTACACTCCTTCCCAGTTATTTGCCACATGCACTATGTTAAGTGCCAACAAATTGAATAGTTGCCCATCACTTCATAACTTTTAATTCCTTCACATTGTTTAATGATCTAACTCCAATATCTGCAAAAGGATTTCATTTTTACAAATTGTTATAAAAAATGTGACATTAGTTCCAATAAATTTATAGTTAGAACTGACGTTAGAATTCTGCAGCTACCAAGTTATCCGCCGTTCTTTATTGCCGTTTTTAATAGAAACGCTCTATTTTTATTGTAGTGTACCACAAAATGCAATCATTAAATCCACATTCCACTGCCTGCTAGTTTCTATACCTATGATTCAATTATCGCAAAAAAATGATCTGGAGAATGCTTTTACAGGCTGAGTCCGGCTTGTTCATGCAATTCTTTATGATTTCCCCCCTCTATTCTATTACTTTGAGCCTGCAGAAGTATAAAGACACATTGAAACAACGACAATAGGAGCGGGAGTAGGTAATTTGGCCCTTTCGGCCTGCTCCTTCATTCATCCCCATAATGGCTAACCTTTCAACTCAATAGCCTAATCCTGCTTTCTCCCCATGACCTCTAATCCCTTTCGCCCTAAGTGGTACTGTTGTCCTAACTTATGCAGGTTATATAAAGCAAATGTATTTCCACACTTAATAAGAGTACTGTCAGTCATGTTTCGACTGCTTTTGCCAGGGCAGTCTGCCGCCATCATGCTCTGGCTCGTTATGGGTAGCCATAACAGGTGATCATTCCAACTGTAAAATAGCGAAATTAATAACTCTGGTTAAGAAGCGCAGGATGTTGAAAATAGGAAAGTACTGGCGAGAAGCTTCTTGGATGCTACCTGAACTGCTGTGCTCTTCCAGCACCACTAATCCAGAATCTGGTTTCCAGCATCTGCAATCATTGTTTTTACCTGGCTAGTTAGCCTTTCCTACGCCATTGACACGATTTCAGAGTGTATTATTGAGTATGACATTTGAAGTAATTTCGTAATGCATGGCTAAATATGGCTGACATATCACGGCTTTGTCAATGGAAAGTGAAGCATGACAAATGTTTGCGAGGAGGTAACTTGCATTTTACGTAAAAAATGGCGACTGAATGTGATCTCGTCGGATCTCCAGAAGTATTTGACAATGTCCTTCCCAGGAGACTGCTGAATAGGTTAATAGTCTATCGAGTTCGGTGCAAGGTACTTCCATTGATGGAGAATTGGTTGAAATGTTGAGGGCAGAGACTGGAGTTCAAGCCATTTTTTTTTTTCAGAATTGAAGCCAGTTACTCTTGGAGTTCTCTGGGGATCCATGTTCGGATCATAATTATTCTTGATATACATTCATTATCTGAATGATGGAACTCAGCGCATTGTTGCTGTTATTACAGATAAAACAAAGATGAGTGGATGACTGATAGTGTTGAGAAAGCAAGTCAGCTTCAAATGCAAATGGACGGAAGACGAAAGTGGGCAAAGATGTAGAATGTGGAAGAAAACATGGAAAAGGGTGTTCATGTGTGTGATAAATTCAGGTGAAATAGTGACCTGCAGAAAAGTTAAGATGAAAACTTATAACATTAATAGTCGAATAATATAGATTGGGAAACTGATAAAATTAGTGCAGCACTTGGTGGAAGGCTGCTGTGAAGACTCGTAATTACTTTATCTGGGTCAGCACTTGTCTGATGCTTCTGTTTACAGAGAGCCGATCCAAACCAAAACAACAGAATATATCCGAGATAGTCATTGGAACGAGACAATAAACGTCATTTAACTCATACAAAGACATAAATAAGTATAACCATGATGTTTTCAACTCAGCAACTCATTTCGAAAACATCCGTTAAGTCAAAGAAGAATTTTTTTCGTTGTGCTAATGAGTTCAGCCATGTGCAATTGGGCAATGGACGAAAGGCATTGATTTGACCTTCACTCACACACACACACAAAGTAAATTACTCAAACTCTATGACTGTGAGTTGAGTAAACAGATATATTGCAAGACAATGACAAAATGAGAAGATGATGATCAAGAAATCAGAAAACCCTAAGAGATAAAATATGTCTTAACTGCATGTCCGTACTAACTATCAGCAGGTTGAAGTTAAATTGTCCAGGAATATATTCAGAATTGCTGGAGGTAATGTTCATACTGATAGTATAAACATACTGATCTGAAACTGTGCAATTGAAATAAAACATTTTGCTTTCATTGTAAGTATGCTGAACAGGAAACATTCACACGATATATTAGTGGTCTGAAATGCACGTCTTTATAACGGTCATAAAGGTTCATAGCTAGATCTTTGCATTATAAGTTTAAACTACTGCCTCTGGAAGTAAGGACCATGGTATCGCGTAGTTTGAAGCCATGTTCCATATGAACTATCTTTACATCGATTGAATATTAATCTGAGGAGGAAGCTTGTTTGTGTTTGCCTTTTGAAGCATAAAAAAGCCTTAGAAGGTCCATATCTTTTCGTGGATACAATGAATAAGATCACTGAGCAAGTGAAAACGAGCAATTTCTCATCTGCAGCTGTTTTTGATTTCATTGTCTGAAATATGCATAATTCCATACTTTCTTGTTTTCTTTATCTCTCATCTTACAACTGAATATAACGCCTTGAGGTACCTTCACCTCTGTGAAAACAGGCCATAACAACTGCAGTGCCCCTCTTTCGCTCAATATGATAATTACTGAATAAAGGAAGATGAAAAAAGCTAATTATCTCCCTGGAGCCCGATATACAGTACAAATCTGACAATCATTCAGTGCAACGCAAAACGGATGCAGACTATCTAAACGAAATGCATGGAACACCAAAGGGTTTGCTCTACGCAATTTACTATCCAATCATTGCAGCTATTGGTGTTCCAGGTAAACACGCTTTTTGATATTAAATTGAATCATGATGATCTGTATAAATGTTCCAGTTTCCCAAATGAACTTTGTGTTCTGAAGAATTTCTAACCTCCAAATTCATGGAAAAGGTTCCCGCTTCTGATGGGATTATTTGGTCTCGTAACTATTTATGCAAGATTTTCGGAATCTGCATGATATCCCATAGTGTTCCTGACTGTGTCACTGTTAATTTTTCAAAAAAAAAAAAATTTACCCGATAAGCACAATGCTGGATCGGCCAGTCCTTAATTGTCCAGAGGACAGTGAACAGTGAAACAGGTTGCTTGGATTAGGAGTCACATGCAGCCTCCAAACACTCAGTATGGTAAGAATGGCAGTTTTCTTCTTTAAAAGATGGAAATAGACCAGCTGGGGTAGCCGACATTACAATTGATTCATGCTTATCGCTCGATTCGTGATTCCAGATATTTGCTGAATTAACATTCCACTGTCTGCTTTGATGGGATTTGAACTTGAGTCTCAAGATTGATACCTCAACCGCTGTGCTAATGTTTCAGTGATAATGCCACTCAGACATCGATGCCCCAGTGCATCTTATTTTGTGTTCTTGAAATTAATTCTGCCTCGAAATTGTTCATGGTGTGAACCGAAGTGTACAGTGCTTTTGTCACTGTTACTCTTTGAGGATGCTCGGTAGCGTGGAGGAACAAACGGATCCTTGGGTCCATATTTTCCACTGAAGTTGAGACTGTTGTCAAAAAGGCACGTGGTGTGTTGGCTTTCATTTGCAGAGGGATTGAATTTAAGAGCTGCGAGGTTATGCTGCAGCTCAAAACAACCCTGGTTTGACGACACTCGGGATATTGTTTCCAGTTCTTGTCGCCACGTTAGAGGAAAGATGCGGAAGCTTTAGAGAGGGTGCAGAGGAAATTTACGAGGATGTTGCCTGGATTGGAGTGTATGTCTTGTGAAGAATGCTTGAGGGAGCGAGGGATTTCCTATTTGGAAGGAAAAAGGATGAGACGTGAGTTGATAGAAGTGTGCATGATGTTGAGAGGCATAGCTAGAGTGGATAGTCAGAGATTTTATTTTCCCATGGTGGGAATGTCTATCGTGAGCGGGCATAATTTTAAGGCAATTGTAGAAAGGTTGATTGGAGATGTCAGAGTCAGGTTCTTTGCACAGAGAGTGGTGGGTGCATGGAATGCACTGCCGGAGTGGGAGTAGTTTCAGAAACATTAGGGACATTTAAGTGGCTCTTGGATTGGTATGTGGAAGAGAGTACAATGTAGGTTATGTAGTTTCGTCCGAACTTGGAGTGGGAAAAGACGCTGGCCGAAGGACATTTATTGTGCTCTGTGGTCTCTGCTCTTCTCACATTCTAAAACGGTGTCGTAGTTTGACAATTTTGGGAATTAGCATTTTCTGTGTATGCAGTATTAGATTGTCCTACAGATTTGAATTTTGCTGTCGTTTTGGGTTAGCGAATTTACCTCTGCTATCACAGCCTATTTCAGACCTATTGCCATTTGAATAGTTACAGTGATGGATTAATTTCTGGAAACAGTTAATTAATTAGATGCTTCAGCGATTAGATGATTTTTTCATGGATTTACTAAATTAATTGAGTGAATGGATAATATGCGTCGAATGGCTTTCACATAAAAACAGTAATTTATTTGTGACCATGAATATAACCTTTCTACTGTAAGGATTTGAGACTTTGGATTCCAAGTTCCTCCTCCTTCACATTATTTGATGAAGACAATTTGGCAATTATCACTATTTGCATCTGTCTTTTTTACCTTCTTCACCTACCATCTGCCAATACATGTATCTTACTTTCTTCAACATTTGTGAAGTAACATGGACATTAAAAATGTCACTCGCATTTGTGGTGTAATATTCACCACTCAGTATCCATTTTCTGCACACAATTAGTTTTCATTCCTAAGCATCGGGCAGTACTGAGGGACTATGCTATTTGGAAGGAAACGTTTATCTGTGTAAATCTGCAATGATCTCAATCTTCCTTGTGCCAGATGGGCAAGTTAACTCTCAAACTACTTTGGATTTATCACTTCGACTAAATCAATGTCCCTCGAATCAAACACCATTGAAGCTCCTGCATAATGATGCTTGATTAGTTTATGTTATTTTCCAATCAAATTATTTTGAGAAATATACATGTTTAGAGTGTACAAACACAAGTATTCATCTGAAATCAGTAAACCTGATACAAATCTAGTGGAAAGGTAGATGTTTTACCATATTAACCCACCTTTCGATTTCAGGATCCAAGGTTTCTTCTTTCGATAAACAGAGCCTTACTGAGACAACACCTGGCCAATTGTTTCCCGTCCCAATTTCCATGTCTCCATGTTTCATATTTTCACTGTTATCACTTCCTCTTTCACCTTAATGCATATAGATATGTGTTCTTACAACATCTCTTCTCTCTTCCTATCTGTTCTACAGCAAACATTGCCGTTATTATTATCCTGGTTAGAGGACGGTGCGGACTCTCCAAATGTATTACCTCCTATCTGGTGTCCATGGCAGTGGCAGATCTGTTACTCATTATCACCGCTGTCGTACTAAATCGGATTTTTGGGATTTTCTTGCCATTTAGTGTCTTATCTCTAACACCATTATGCAGAGTCCGTATTGCATTTATCTATGCAGTCATCGATTGCTCTGCCTGGTTAACAGTTGTTTTTACCTTTGATCGATTTGTTGCCATTTCTTGTCAGAAGCTGAAAGCAAAATACTGCACCATGAAGATGGCTCAGCGCGTCATAGGAATAATTTATATTCTTAGCTGTCTGAGGAATACGTTTTTGTATTTTATATATGAACCTTTATACATCATTGACAATGTTCCCTGGTTCTGTGCCATTAAGTTAATATTTTATACGTCAGCTGCTTGGGCCACATTCGACTGGGTTCTTGTTATTTTTACTCCTTGTCTCCCTTTCATTCTAATATTGTTGCTCAATGCACTGACCGTCAAGCACATTCTGTTCGCCAACAGAGCTCGCAGGAGACTCCAGTTCCAAATAAATGGAGGAAATGAGAATGATCCAGAGGTGCAGAAGAGGAGAAAGTCAATTGTTTTACTTTTTGCTATCTCTGGCAGTTTCATCCTGTTATATCTGTTATATTTTATAACTATTGTCTATGTTCGGGTTGTCGATGTTACTTATTTCTCAGGGGCTAATTTCAGTGACACAACATTCCTTTTGGAAGAAAACGGATACATGCTTCAATTTTTGAGTTCCTGCGTTAATCCATTTATTTATGGAGGAACACAGAGCAAATTCAGGGACGAATTAAAATATGGGTTAAAATATCCACTCAGACGTTTGAAACAGTTCAGTAAAAATTAAAAATGTAAGACAAAACATTAATTCTCTCCTAATTTCTGCATCTCGTAATTCTTATAGGTCTCAGAAATGGTTCAAATTGCAACATGTGTAATTAATTGCTTTGGGATCTTTAGCGCCCTGAATTTAACAATGCGGAGCAATAGCGTATTCTAAACACAATGTGGAGCCATAACTTCAAATAAATTAATTTCAAGTTCCAACCATGTTGCTCATGGCGTGCTTGTTGCACATTGCCATAAAAGTTATGCTTTCCACTCGCAGTCTGACCTTTAATCTATCATGAAACAACAAATACCTTTGGCTAATGAAGGATCTCTAATTTCTATCTCCATAAACATCCAATTAGTACATATTTGTGTCCTATTTTAGGTCTATGCGAAACGTTTTTTAAAAAATATGTGCGTTGTTCAATATGCAATGTCCAATAATCACGTATCTATCACCATAATTTATGGCAAAGAAGAAGCCAGAGGTGGAGTGTGGAGCGTTGCAGAAAGTAATTACTGTGCATTTTACTTGTCACTGATTGCAGTCAATTCGTATGAATTCATTGGACGATCAAACGGTTCCCAAAATATGGTTAATTATGTTGAAATATGGCAAAGTACAATTGAAAATTGGGCCATCATTAAAAGCACAATACATTTCTATAATTAGTTTTAAATTTACTAGCAGTGAAAGGTACAAAAACTTTACAGGGGTGGAAATCAAGTGCACTCAATGGATTGCAGGAATGCAACCCAACCTGTGGTCTGGAAGTTCTGAACCGAGACAACCGTCTCTGAAACACAAGTCTGAATTCTGCTTACACTGGTGTAACAGTGCATCTTTGGAATTCCAACTGCATGCAAACTCTGAAGAAATTGCACATGAAATTGAATATTTCCCATCCGACTTTTCTTTGCCTGAAATTGTATGAAACATTCATATCAATCGTAAATCCCACAGGATCTATTGAAATGAAATAAATTTTTATTCAGAAAAAGTTAGATACTTAAGAACATTATTAAACATCTCTGTATATATTAAACAAGCGGAGAAAGTGAGGTCTGCAGATGCTGGAGATCAGAGCTGGAAATGTGTTGCTGGAAAAGCGCAGCAGGTCAGGCAGCATCCAGGGAACAGGAGAATCGACGTTTCGGGCATAAGCCCTTCTTCAGGAATGAGGAAAGTTTGTCCAGCAGGCTAAGATAAAAGGTAGGGAGGAGGGACTTGGGGGAGGGGCGTCGGAAATGTGATAGGTGGAAAGAGGTCAAGGTGAGGGTGATAGGTCAGACTGGGGTGGGGGCGGAGAGGTCGGGAAGAAGATTGCAGGTTAGGAAGGCGGTGCTGAATTTGATGGATTTGACTGAGACAGGGTGGGGGCAGGGGAAATGAGGAAACTGGTGAAATCCGAGTTCATCCCTTGTGTTTGGAGGGTTCCGAGCCGGAAGATGAGGCGTTCTTCCTCCAACCGTCGTTTTGTTGTGGTCTGATGATGGAGGAGTCCAAAGACCTGCATATCCTTGGTGGAGTGGGAGGGGGAATTGAACTGTTGAGCTACAGGGTGGTTGGGTTGGTTGGTCCGGGTGTTCCAGAGGTGTTCTCTGAAACGCTCCGCAAGTAGCCGGCCTGTCTCCCCAATATAGAGGAGGCCACATCGGGTGCAGAGGATGTAATAGATGATATGTGTGGAGGTGCAGGTGAATCTGTGGCGGATATGGAAGTTTCCTTTGGGGCGTCGGAGGGAGGTGAGGGGGGAGGTGTGGGTGCAAGTCTTGCACCTCCTGCGGTTGCAGGGGAAGGTGCCGGGAGTGGAGGTTGGGTTGGTGGGGGGTGTGGATCTGACGAGGGAGTCACGGAGGGAGTGGTCTTTACGGAAAGCTGATAGGGGAGGGGAGGGAAATATATCCTTGGTGGTGGGGTCCGTTTGGAGGTAGCGGAAATGACGGCGGATGATGGCTGTATATGGAGATTGCTGGGTTGGTAGGTGAGGACCAGTGGGGTTCTGTCCTGGTGGCGGTTGGAGGGGCGGGGTTCAAGGGCGGAGGAGCGGGAAGTGGAAGAGATGCGGTGGAGGGCATCGTCGACCACGTCGGGGGGGAAATTGCGGTCCTTGAAGAAGGAGCCCATCTGGGTTGTGCGTTTTTGGAACTGGTCCTCCTGGGGGCAGATGCGGCGGAGTCGAAGGAATTGGGAGAATGGGATGGCGTTTTTACAGGGGGCAGGATGGGAGGAGTTGTAGTCCAGGTAGCTGTGGGAGTCGGTCGGTTTGTAGTAGATGTCCGTGTTGATTCGGTCGCCTGAGATAGAAATAGAAAGGTCGAGGAAGGGGAAGGAGGAATCTGAGACTGTCCAGGTGAATTTGAGGTCGGGGTGGAAGGTGTTGGTGAAGTGGATGAACTGTTCAACCTCCTCATGGGAGCACGAGGCGGCGCCGATACAGTCATCGATGTAGCGGAGGAAAAGGTGGGGTGTGGGGCCAGTGTAGTTGCGGAAGATAGATTGTTCCACATATCCTACGAAGAGACAGGCATAGCTGGGGCCCATGCGGGTGCCCATGGCTACTCCTTTCGTTTGGAGGAAGTGGGAGGATTGGAAAGAGAAGTTGTTCAGGGTGAGGACCAGTTCAGTCAGTCGAAGGAGGGTGTCAGTGGAAGGGTACTGGTCGGTACGGCGGGAAAGAAAGAAGCGGAGGGCTTTGAGTCCTTCGTGATGGGGGATGGAGGTGTACAGGGACTGGATGTCCATGGTGAAAATAAGGCGTTGGGGACCGTGGAAGCGAAAATCATGGAGCAGGTGGAAGGCAAGGGTGGTGTCCCGAACGTAGGTGGGGAGTTCTTGGACGAAGGGGGACAGGACGGTGTCAAGGTATGCGGAGATGAGTTCGGTGGGGCAGGAGCAGGCGGAGACAATGGGTCGGCCGGGGCAGTCAGGTTTGTGGATTTTGGGCAGGAGGTAGAAGCGGGAGGTGCGGGGTTGTGAGACTATGAGGTTGGAGGCAGTGGATGGGAGATCCCCCGAGGTGATGAGGTTATGGACGGTCTGGGAGATGATGGTTTGGTGGTGGGGGGTGGGGTCATGGTCAAGGGGGCAGTAGAAGGAGGTATCTGCGAGCTGGCATTTGGCCTCAGCGGTGTAGAGGTCGGTGCGCCAAACTACTACCGCGCCTCCCTTGTCTGCTGGTTTGATAGTGAGGTTCGGGTTGCAACGGAGTGAGTGGAGGCCTGCGCGTTCCGAGGGTGAGAGGTTGGAGCGGGTGAGAGGGGTGGGGGTGTTCAGGTGGCGGTTAATATCGCGGTGGCAGTTTGCTATGAAGAGGTCGAGGGCAGGTAGGAGGCCAGCACGGGTGTCCAGGTGGATGGGGTGTGTTGGCGGCGGGAGAAGGGGTCGTCAGAGGGTGGGCGGGAGTCTTGGTGAAAGAAGTAGGCATGGAGGCGAAGGCAGCGGAAGAATTGTTCGATGTCACGCCGCGTGTTGAATTCATTAATCCGCGAGCGTAGGGGAATGAAGGTGAGGCCTCTGCTGAGGATTGATCTTTCATCCTCAGAGACGGGTCGGTCTGGAGGGATAGTGAAAACACGGCAGGGCTGGGAGCTAGGACCTGGTGTGGGGCTGGAGCTGTGTGTGGGGGCGGGGTTAGGTCTGGGGGCGGGGACGGGGATCGGCATGGAGGCGGGGTTGGGCGTGGTGATGGCGATAGGCGAAGGGGCGGGGTTAGGCGAGGTGACGGAACTCGCCGGGGGGTCGGGGTTAGGCGTGAGATCGGCGTGGGGGCGGAGACACATCCGGCGTTGTGGGCGTGTAGGTTAGTGACGTCAGTGGGTGCGGAAGTGGCTGCGGCGACCGCAGAGACAGAGTTATTCCCCAGAGCCGCGGAGGTCGCGAATCTGCCGGCGATTGTCTTCATGGCAATCGCGGATGCGGTTTTCTGGGCGGTGATCGCGGAGGCGGTTGTCCGGGCGGTGATCGCGGAGGCGGTTGTTTGGGCGGCGATCGCGGAGGCTGCGAGGTCGGTGGGGGCGGAGGTGACGTCATCGTCGGCGGCGGCGGTAGCTATTGCCGCGGGCGATGTAGCGGCCGCGTGTGTAATGGCGCCAGACTGATTTCGGAGGCCGATGGAAGATTCTGGAACAGTTGAGGAATCCGGAGTGTGGGGGTAAGTACATGAAAGTTTTTGGTACTTACTGTCTTTGATTTCCGATATGGCCAGGAAGAACTGTTTGTTTAGTTTATGAATCCATCAAATTCAGCACCGCCTTCCTAACCTGCAATCTTCTTCCCGACCTCTCCCATCCCAGTCTGACCTATCACCCTCACCTTGACCTCTTTCCACCTATCACATTTCCGACGCCCCTCCCCCAAGTCTCTCCTCCCTACCTTTTACCTTAGCCTGCTGGACAAACTTTCCTCATTCCTGAAGAAGGGCTTATGCCCGAAACGTCGATTCTCCTGCTCCCTGGATGCTGCCTGACCTGCTGCGCTTTTCCACCAACACATTTCCAGCTATATTAAACAAGCCGCTAACTAATCTAACACACGACGACTAAAACCTCCATTGGATCCTTTGCAGCCATTCGTAACGGCGAAGGCCGCAATCCTCCACCGTGTTCTCCAGCATATGGAGTCCCTACAATCTCCCAGTTAATTTTAAAATGCCTGCGAATGCTCTTCCAATGATGCCTACCTTGTAGACGTTCTCCTCCCTCTCCACAAGGATACCAGTGAGTCTCTCTCTGCCTTGAAGTTCTTCAGGCATGTTTCAAGCAGACTCGCTACTATTGCCACATCTCCTTCCCCAGTACTTGCGGACAGAGTCGACTAATCACGCATGTACTCTGGAAAAGTACGATTTTGAGCTCAACAGGACAAGTACATATGACAAATCTGAAACATTCAGAAACGGTTTTTCTTTTGCATCCTCCATTCTACACTCGCAACTATGTGCTCCTTACTGTCATTACTGTCTCCCCACAGGGCCACAGTATCACAGACATGCAAAGGACCTCTGCTGTGTTACATTCTCAGAAGTATTCGCACGTTAAATAGATGTTTTTTCTTCGCCATATCCGCCATAAAAGAACGTACGTTAAACAAACGTTCATGTACTTAACTCAAAACTCGGATTTGCTTGACCATCCCAGAACGTTCTCTTGGCTTCTTGAACCGTTCAGATGCAATTAGCGACTCAGCCGCTTCAGGCACGACGCCGTGGAGAATTATGACGCCTCTTCCCCACCCACTGAACCAAAGATTGCAGTTACTGCCAACTGCGCCTCCTTCACGATCGCAATCCAGACAACAAACATCACTCTCACTGGGAAGGTGACCCCCTCCGCGACCGTCGCAGAATCGTCTTTTCCTCCGCTACATGGATATCTGTATCGGCGCTGCCTCGTGCTCCCACGAGGAGGTTGAACAATTCATCCACTTTACCAACACCTTCCACCGCGACCTCAAATTCACCTGGACCGTCTCAGACTCCTACCTCCCCTTCCTTGATCTTTCCATTTCTATTTCAGGTGACCGAATCAACACGACCGACTCCCACAGCTAACTAGTCTACACCTCCTCCCACCCTGCCCCTGTAAAAATGCCATCTCATATTCCCAATTCCTTCATCTCCGCCGCAACTGCTCCCAGGAGGACCAGTTCCAATACCTAACAACCCAGATGGCCTCCTTCTTCAAATACCGCAATTTCCCCCCAGACGTGGTTAACGATGCTCTCCACCGCATATCCTCCACTTCCCGCTCCTCCGCCCTTGAGCCCTTCCCCTCCAGTCGCCACCAGGACAGAACCCCACTGGTCCTCACCTACCACCCACCAACCTCCATCGACAACATATCATCCGTTGTCATTTCCGCCACCTCCATACGGACCCCACCACTAGAGATATATTTCCCTCCCCTCCCCTATAAGGGTTCCGAGAAGGTCACTCCCTCCGTGACTCCCTCGTCAGGTCCAAACCCCCCACCAACCCAAACTCCACTCCCGGCACCTTCCCCTGCAACTGCAAGAAATGCAAAACTTGGACCCACACTTCCCCCCTTACTTCCCTCCAAGGCCCCAAGGGATCCATCCATGTCCACCACAAATTCACCTGCACCTCCACACACATCATTTATTGCATCCGCTGCACTCGATGTGGCCTCCTCTATATTGGTGAGACAGGCCGCCTACTTGCAGAACGTTTCAGAGAACATCTCTGGGACACCCGGTCCAACCAACCCAACCACCCCGTGGCTCAACACTTCAACTCCCCCTCCCACTCCACCAAGGACATGCAGGTCTTTGGACTCCTCCATCGCCAGACGTTAGCAACACGATGGTTGGAGGAAGAGCGCCTCATCTTCCGCCTAGGAACTCTCCAACCACAAGGGATGAACTCAGATTTCTCCAGTTTCCTCATTTCCCTCCCCCCACCTTGTCTCAGTTAAATCTCTCGAACTCAGCACCGTCTTCCTAACCTGCAATCTTCTTCCTGAGCTCTCCGCCCCCACTCCCACTCCGGCCTATCACCCTCAGCTTGACCTCCTTCCACCTATCACATTTCCAACTCCCCTCCCCCAAGTCCATCCTCCCTACCTTTTATCTTAGCCTGCTGGACACACTTTCCTCATTCCAGAAGAAGGGCTCATGCCCGAAACGTCCTGCTCCTTGGATGCTGCCTGGCCTGCTGCGCTTTTCCAGCAACACAGTTTCAGCTCTGATCTCCAGCATCTGCAGTCCTCACTTTCCTGACGGAAACTGGATGTCTACAATATGACAAAGGGAAGTCAAAATTGTCAATGAAAAAAATTTCCTCCAATAACAACAACTTTACAACATTTCCCAGGGATTAATTTTAAAAATTGCATATCTTAGAAATTGGGTAATATTTATAGTCTTCAATGCAAATGCATTTCAAGAATGACCATGCCATAGTAAACGCATTGGAAATGCTGAAAAATCCGATTTCCTCTGAGACGAATTTTTTCTTCGGCCAAATAAATCCCACCCACCATACTATCAAACAGAACTTGTAGCCTTCATTTACAAGATATGCCTTGAATATTGAGGGGACAGTTATACCTGATTTTGATTGTCTTATTTTCTGGCACAGGTTAAAGTAACACTATCAGCAATTGGTGTAAAAAAAATACTATGTTGAAGTTTCCTCTTCTGATTTAGCAACTAACTTGCGTCGTCAAATCTATACAATATAAAATACAAAGAACAAAGAAGATTTGCAGCCCAGGAACGATCCAAATGTACTCTCTAAACCTATCGGTCAATTCCTAAGGTTCTGTATCCCTCTGTTCCCCACCAACTCATGCATCTGTCCAGAATCTACCGTGTCTGCCTCTGCAACCTGTGCTGGCAACACGTTCCAGATGCCCAACACCCGCTGTGAGAAGTACTTGCCTCGTTTATCCCCCTTAAGTTTTCCAGCTCTCACCTTGAAAGCGTGACCTCTTGTTATGGGATTCTTCACCCTGGGAATAAAATCCTTGTCTCTATCCACCCAGTCTATACCCTTCATGATTTTGTAAACCTCAATCAGGTCCCCTGTCAATCTCCTCTTTCTTAATGAGAATAAACCTAACCTACTCAACCTATCATCATAGCATCTTCCCCACGAGGCAACATCCTTGTAAAACTTCTCTGCACCGTCTCGAATGCGTCCACCTTCTTTTGGTAATGTGGCGACCAGAACTGTATTCCTATTGCGGCCGAACCAAAGACCTGTAAAATATTAAGATGACTTGCCTGCTATTATACCCCGTCCAATGAATGCAAGCATACTATATGTCTTCTTGATCACTCCATCCACCTGTGCATCACCCTTCAGGTTACAATGGACCTGCATCCCCAGATCTCTCTGCCCATCAACTTTTCACAAGGCTCTGCCGTTCATTGTATAATTCGCTCTAGAATTAGTCTTACCTAAATGCATCACCTCACATTTGTCTGGATTGAAATCCATCTGCCACTTTTCCACCTAAATCTCCAGTCTATCTGTACCCTCCTGTATTCTTTGACAGTCCCTTATGTTCTTTGCTACTCCACCAATCTTCGTGTCATCTGCAAACTTGCTGATCATACCAACAGTACTCTCTTCCAGATCATTAATCTATATTACAAACAACAGTGGCCCCAGCACTGACCCCTGTGGAACAACACTGCTGACCTTTCTCCATTTCGAGAAACTCCCTACAACTGCTACTCTCTGTCCCTTTTTGCTCAACCAATTCTTTATTCACCTGGATGGAACACCGTGCACACCATGTGAATTCACTTTCTCCATTAGTCTACCTAGGGAATATATCAAACGGCCCCATCTTTGTGTAAAATGTTTTGCAACATACATATTCTGACTTTTTTTGTTTTCTTCGCAAGCATGGTATACAACCATTTTGTACTGATTCATCTGAAATTTCCATTCATAAATAATATTGGCGGTTCACGAATATTATTTGAGCCACGTGAAAAAGAAATTCTTCGGTTTCATTTTCTATATCTGTAACTCAATCCATCTTTTCGTAAAAGTAGTTGCAGAAATAGCTTTTCGGGACTTTTGCGTACTGTGTATCATCACTTGTCATTCCGAATTTCTAGAAACTCTTATCATACTGTTACGAACATAATTTCCTAGTTGAACAAAATATTCTTCCAAAGATAGTTATATTTTCATCTTCAGTTGTAATCAACTCCCCAGCTGGTCTTCCTTATTTGTTCAATTAACAAATAACATCCATGCCAGTTTTCTTTTCTATTAGCTCGATACACATTGTCATTTATCCATGAAATGTGTTATAGGTAAATGTGCAAATAAATTCCAGCTACTCCTTCACCTCGTTTGCCTTTGTGTATTGGATCTCTTTAAAATCTGCTATGGTATTTCAGGATCATCTATGCTCCTTCCATTAACTTTACATATGGCAGCAAGAAGTCGCAGGGTTAAGGCGCCATTCAATCCTTCACTACCTGTCAACCTGTAGTCACGAAGGACGATCGCAATTTTTGTGATATAAAGACATGCTCGGACTGTAAGTTAGTTAATGAATTATCAATTTAAAGAAACCCTACAGGCTGGAAACAGTCGAGTCGGCCCAACAATTCCGCATCGAGCCTCCAAATCCCAAACTACAATGACTCCCATCACTCTACACCTATCACAGAAGAAGGAACCAAACCTACACATCCTGAACACGACGGACAATTTAGCTCATCCAATTCACTTAACATGGACTGTGGAAGAAAGCAGAGCATTGGACGGAAACCCACGAAGACACCGAGAGAATGTGCAAACTCGACATGGACAGTCTCCCGAGGTGGAATTGAACCCTAGTTACTGGCGCTGTGAGGCAGAAGGCTGCTCACGGAGCCACTGTGGCAAATTTTCAGCGTGTTACCACTGTTTGGACACTGTTTGCAAATGTTAAAAATCATCGTAAAGAAAGGATGATGGACCAAATGAACGGGGTGGAATGGAAATTTGACTGGTTATTCAAGGAGGTGTTAAATTCTTGAGGGCATATGTTTGTAAAGCAAAGCAATAGGCGATAAGGCAAGTGTATTAACTTCCTATGAAGACATAAGTTTTTACAAAGACTGATTAATTTATGAAGTGGCACCTTTGTTAACGAAATAAGAAATGGAAGTATATTACGAAATTGTGTGGAATGTGTTTGAAGTGGCAGACTGTAAGCCAGAATTTGTCAGTAAAAATGATTGAAAGGGAAGAGTGCGCTGTCAGTAAAAGAGGTGATGAGCTTTTCAATAGTTGGAGATTTTTTTTTAATTTGTCTACAAGCAACTGACATTGCCAAAATGGAACGTATGCATTCATTGGCTGAGTGCTTGGGAACCTCAGCTTGTTTTGGTGTGCCGGCAACTGGTTTGAATATTAGCCAAGTAATTTAAACCAGGACCTCGAAACCAAAACCATTTTATATTTAAAGCTGTTAGTTATCACTGCCTGAAGCAATTCGCTTTTAAATAAATTAATATCTTAGCTGTTGAAATAAAGTTGAAATTTGAAATGAGAGGGAATGCCAACTGCCACCTGAGGTAAAAAAAAAAGAGAACATCTCGTTCTGACATGAATTTTTCAATCTCTCTAAAACTTGACCATCCGGCCATGAAGGTGTATGGTATATATAGATAATATTCCTGACACCATAATTCAATGAGATACGCTACCAGAACATAAAACAACGTCTCATAGAGAGCATCCATGAAGGATGAATCAGCTGAAAGAGAAGCGTTTATGACTGGAGAGACAGAGAAACATTCCAGAAGACATATGCAGTTTGGAATTTGAGATTTTAAGTTTTAAATCATAATTTTATTCCTGCCTGTGTGTACTGGAACAGGATACCGCTATAATTTACTTCATATAACATAGAACATAGATCGTTACAGCGCAGTGCAGGCTCTTCAGCCCTCGAAGTTTCACCGACATGTAAAATTAATCTGATATCCATCTAACCTACACAATTCCATTATTATCCATATGTATGCCTAATGAACATTTAAATACCCTTAACGTTTGCTAGTGTACTGCTGTTGCAAGCAGACCATTCCACGAGCCTCTTATTCAGTGCATAAAGATACCTCTGTTATGTATCCTAAATCTATAATCCCGCAATTTAAAGCTATGTCCCCTCGTATTAGCCTTCACAATTCGAGGAAACAAAACGGTCTCAATGTCCACTCTGTCTAACCCCCTGACCTTTTGATACGATTCGATTTAGTCACCTCTCAACATTCTTCTTTCCAACGAAAACATCCTCAATTCTCTCAGCTTTTCTTCATAAGACCGTCTATCCATACCAGTCAACATCCTATTAAACCTCCACTGACCTGTTTCCAAAGCTTCCACAATCATCCTCTCCCATGGTGACCTGAACTGTACACAATACTGCAGGTGCGGTCTTACCAGTGTCTTGTGCAGCTGAAGCATCACCTCGTGGCTACGAAAACCCCTCCATCCTCCCAATGAATGTCAATGCACCATATGCCTTCTGAACATCTCTATCAACCTAAGTGGCAACTCCCAGAGATTTATACACCCGGTTACCGAGACATCTCTGTTCACCTCTACTGTCTAGAATTTTACGATTAGGTCTTCTGAAGTGAAATACCTCACACCTTTCGGCATTAAACTCCATTTGCCACTTCTCAGCCCAGCTCTGCATCTTATCCATGTCAGTCTGGAACCCACACAAACCTTCAGCATTTTCCACAATGCATCATTCACAAATTTACTTACCCTTCCTTCTGCGCTTACATTGAGATCATTTATTTAAAAAAAGTGGTCGCAAAACAGACCCTTGCGGCTCACCACTGGTAACTTTGCACTAGGATGAACATTTCCCTTCAACCACCAACAACTCTCTTTTTTCAGCTCGCTAATTTCTGATCCAAATCGCTCAATCGCCTTCAATCTCAAAACTTCGTATTTGGTGCAATAGCCTAACCTTAGCAAAACCTTACTGAAGTCTATATACACTGCATCAACCACTGGACCTCCATCCACCTGTTTTGTAATCTTCTCGAAGAACTCAAGATCGTGGGTGAGGCACGACGTACACTTCAGCAAACCGTATTGACTGTCCCTAATCAAATTGTTCCTTTCCAGATGATTATAAATACTATCTCCCAAAACCTTTTCAAGCACCTTACCCACAATCAAAGTAAAGCTCACGGGCCTCTAACTTCCTGTCCACAATTATACATGAAGGTCAAATCTCCTCCCTGGCTTTCCAGAGATTCCGACGTAAGTCCCATTTGGCTCAGGGGTCCCCTCTATTTGCAGACCTTCCAAAATTGCTAATTCCTCCTCATCTTTGTCAACTGCAATCCCATCTAATCTTGTCGCCTTTATCTCCGTATAACTACCAACATTGCCGTTTTCCAATGTGAGTACCTACGAAAGGTGTCATTAACAGTTTCCAATTGGGCAGAGGTGCCACATACAACTTCCCTCGACTATAGTTGATTAACACTAATCTTACTCAAGTCATTCATTTATTCACGATATACCTATAGAAGGCCTTGATCCTATCCACCAACAACTTCTCATGTACCCTCTGGATGTTCTTCCCCCTCTCTTCAGATCTTATTTGGCTAACTAATAAATCTCGACATTTGCCCCCCACCCCCCCAACATGAGTTTTCATTTATCCTCCTCACATAAGCGTTTTTCTTCCTCTTAATAAGAGCTTCAACTTCTTTATTAAACCGTGGCTCCCTCTCTCGACAAATCGACAAATACCTCCCTGCCTGATAGGAATATAATTATCAAGGACCCACACTAGCTGTTCCTTGAATACACTCCACATTTCAATTATTTACATCCACTGCAGTTTCCTTCCCGATCCTGTGCATGCTAAATCTTGCCTAATCACATCATAATTCTCTTTCCCCCAGTTATACCTCTTTCCCTGCCGTATTGCTGTTGTAAATATAACTGAATTGTGGTCATTATCAACAAAGTGATCACCTACCTCCACATCTAACACCTGGCTAGGTGCATTCCCCAATACCAGATCCAATCTGGCATCGCCCCTTGTTGGCCTGTCTACCTACTGTGTCAGAAAACCCACCTGCACACACTGAACAAAAACTGACGCTTCTAAACTACTCGAGGACTATTTTTCACAGTCAACATTGGAAGGTAAAGTCCCCCAAAACAACTATCAATCATCATCTTTGTTATCCTTTCCTCCACATCACTGAAACAATTCGGAGGCTATAGAAAACTTCCAATAGAGAGACCTATCATTTTCTGTTTCTAACCTCAGCCCAAACTATCTAAGTAGACGAGTCGTCAAACGTTATCGCAGCTGCTGTAATACTAACTTTGATTAACAATGTCACACCATCACCCCCTTTTACTATCTTCTCTGCTCTTATTAAAATAACTAAATCCAGGAATCTGAAACAACCACTCATGTCTTTCGTATATCCATTTCTCTGAAGTCGCCACAACGTCGAACTCCTTGGAAGCAACCTATGGGCATGTTCAGCCAACATATTCTGGATGCTCCTGACATTGAAGTACACACACTTCAAACTGGTGCCCTTTCCTGACCTTGGAAACCTGTCCTTAATCTCACTACCCTCAACCTTTTTTTCCACTGGAATTAAAATTCAGGTTAGCATCTCCATGATGCATGAGTTTAAAACCCCGCGAACAGCATTAACAATGTTCACTCCCCTACAATTTTAGTATCCGTCTGATTCAGGTGAAGACCATTCTGTTTTTCGATGTCCCATCTTCCCCAGAACGAAGTCCAATTATCCAAGAATCCAATGTTCCCCCTCCTGCTCCATCCCTGCAGTCACGTGTTCGGTTCCACACTCTCTCTCTCTCTGTTCCTCGAATCACGAGCACGTGGCACGGGCAATAAAACTGAGATAACAACTCTGTTTTTTCTAGCTCAATGTTTCAATCCTTGATCCCCGAATTTCTGCCTTAGATTCCCACTTGTTTATTGTATAGCTGTTGTGAGGTAATTTTGATTAGCACAGTCGGTCATGCTGACAAACTAGCAAAAACATAATAAGATTGATATATAGAACCACCGACTCTAAAGTTCGTCGAGATTCAAGAATCTGGTTTCTAAGCGTCACAGTTTTTTCTTTGCAAATACTTCCTACATGTGTCGTTGGTGCCTATGAGAACCACGACTTGGAGCTGCCCTTCCGTCCCCCTCAAGGATCCCAAAAACTCCATCAGAGACATCACGAACCTTGCCACTTTTCTTGAGGAGCTGGAATTCGGTGCAATTCCCAAAATGAAGTCAGTAGGGACGAGAGGTGACGCTTACCTTCCACATACTGCAGGAGGAATACACAATTGACCCAACATCCATTCCCACTATTCTAAATCCCCAAGTAAGAGCATAAAACCATAACGCATAAGAGTGGAAGCAACGACATTGGGCTAATCGACTTCACTCCACCGTTTGATCATGGCTAATGGGTGCTTCAATTCCACTTATATGCAGTCTCTCCGTAGCCCTTCATTTCTTGTGAGATCAAGAATGTATCAATCTCTGCCTTGAAGATACCCCTCCTCCCGGCCTCTTCTGCGCTCCATGGCAATGGATTCCAGAAGCCCGCTATTCTCTGGTTGAACATATGTCTCCTCATTTCCATTCTAAATTGAGCCCATCTAGTTTTAAGGCTCTGCCCACGTGTCCTAGTCTCCACACCAAATGGAAACATCTTTAGAGCGTCCTCCCTTTCTAAGCCATGCATTAATTTGTACGGTTCTATGAGATCTCCCGCACCATCTAGACTCTAATGATTACAAACCCAGGATCCTCAACGAACCATCACATGTTAGACCCACCATTCCAGGCATCATCCTTGTGAATCTGTACACCAGACGCCCAAGTGCTCGTATATCCTTCCTGAGCTGTGGAGCCCAAACGTGGACACAATATTTTAAATAGGGCCTGACTAGAGATTTATAATATCTCCGAAGCACGTTGCTTTTTTTTAATTCACATCCTCTTGAGATATGTGACACCATTACGTTTGCTTTCTTAGTCACGGACTCAACCTGCAAATCAATCTTCAGAGAATACAGGACTAGCACCTGTCGAGGATAAAATGTAGGGCATCACCAGGAGACACGGAAAGTACTTCAAGGCGAAGGTCTTTCATTTGCAAAGAAAAAACCGTGACACTTAGAAACCAGATTCTTGAATCTCGACGAACATCAGAGTGTCGGTGGTTCTTAATATCATTCTTTTTATGTTTTTGTTAGCTTATCAGCACGTCCGACAATGCTAATCAAAATTACTCACACCAGCTATACAATAAACAAGTGATGTTAGTTCCCATTATCTCTTTAGTTGTGCCACTGCAGTTTCTCCTACATTCTACTTAATGGCATTTTAATGTCAAGAATTTTACTGTCAAGGGTCTCAAGCAGGCTGACTCTACTAACTATTAATTAGATATTTATTGTAAGAGTCTCAATCAGGCTAACTCCACGAATTTAATGTCGTGTTCCAAACATTTATTATTATAACCTTTCCAATCCTACCATGATTATATTTGGCAGGCAAGGTTGACTTTGCTAATTCTGTTATTTCATTCCGCTATAGTGAACTGTCAGAATCCACCTTACTTTGTTAATTGGTGTAAGAGCAGTACCCTACTCTTATCCCATCATACCGCAGCAATAGAACATAGAACATAGAACAGTACAGCACAGAACAGGCCCTTCAGTCCACGATGTTGTGCCGACCATTGATTCTCATGTAACGTAAACCTAATGTACGAACCCTCAAATTTCTGTGACAATATGCATGTCCAGGAGTCTCTTAAATATCCCCAATGACCTCGCTTCCACAACTGCTGCTGGCAACGCATTCCATGCTCTCACGACTCTCTGAAAAGAGAACCCGTCTCTGACATCCCCTCTATACTTTCCGCCAAACAGCTTAAAACTATGACCCGTCGTGTTAACAATTTCTGCCCTGGGAAAATTCTCTGGCTATCAGCTCTATCTATGCCTCTCATTTTCTTGTACACCTCAATTAGGTCCCCTCTCTTCCTTCTTTTTTCCAATGAAAAGGAGCCACGCTCAGTCAACCTCTCTTCAGAAGATAAGCCCTCCGTTCCAGGCAGCATCCTGGTCAATCTCTTCTGAACCCTCTCCAAAGAATCCACAACTTTCCTATAATAGGGCGACTAGAACTGGACACAGTATTCCAAATGCAGTCTAACCAAAGTTTTATAGAGCTGCAACAAGATCTCACGGCTCTTAAACTCAATCGCCCGGTTAATTAAAGCCAAAACACCATATGCTTTCTTAACAACCCTGTCCACTTGGGTGGCAATTCTAAGGGATCTATGTAGCTACACACCAAGATCTCACTGTTCCACCACACTGCAAAGAGTCCTGTCTTGAATCCTGTACTCAACTCTCAAGTTCGACCTTCAAAATGCATCACCTCGCATTTATTCAGGTTGAACTCCATCTGCCACCTCTCAGCCCATCTCTGAATCCTGTCAATGTCACGCTGAAGCCTACAACAGTCCTCTATACTTTTAACGACACTTCCAATCTTTGTGTCGTCTGCAAACTTGCTAACCCATCCTTCAATCTCCTCATCCAATCCATTAATAAAAATTACAAAGAGTAGAGATCCAATAACAGAGCCCTGTGGAACACCACTCACCACTGACTTCCAGGCAGAATACTTTCCTTCCACTACCACTCGCTGTCTTCTGTCAATTCTGTATCCAGACAGCAAAATTCCCTGTATCCCATTCCTCCTGACCTTCTGAACGAGCCTACCATAGGGAACCTTATCAATGCCTTGCTGAAGTCCATATACACTACATCCACCGCTCGACCCTCATCAACTTGTCTAGTAACATCCTCAAAGAACTCAATAAGATTTGTGAGGCATGATTGGCCCCTCACAAAGCCGTGCTGACTGTCCTTAAGCAAGCCATGCTCTTCCAGATGGTCCTAACTCCAATCCCTCGGAATCGTTTCTAACACCTTGAAGACTACAGACGTGACACTGACTGGTCTGTAATTGCCGGGATTTCCCTATTTCCTTTCTTGAAGAATGGAATTACATTTGCCTCCCTCCAGTCCTCAGGTACGGCTCCGGTGGAGAGCGATGATG
Source organism: Chiloscyllium plagiosum (assembly GCF_037043375.1). Classification (NCBI taxonomy): domain Eukaryota; kingdom Metazoa; phylum Chordata; class Chondrichthyes; order Orectolobiformes; family Hemiscylliidae; genus Chiloscyllium; species Chiloscyllium plagiosum. Next base: position 65,862,785 of record NW_028270176.1, on the reverse strand, counting down.
CAAAGATCTTCACAAGCGGCGAAGCAATCACATTTCTCACTTCCCAAAGCAGCCGAGGACAAATCTGGTCTGGCCCTGGCGACTTGTTAATCTTAATGTTTGTCAAAGGTTTCAGCACATCAGCTTCCTCAATATCTATCAATTCCAGCATGCGTACCTGCTCCTCAATGGTTTTTTTTCACTACAAGATTCTTTTCTTTAGTAAAGAGAGAAGCAAAAAACTCAAATCGGGCTTCCCCTACCTCGTCAGATTCTATACACAATTTCCCTATGTTATCCCAGTGGTCTGCATGTTTTACCTCTTCCCATGCTTTTATGCTCTTTATTTTTACGTATTCCCCTCTTTGAGGCCAACTGATCTCACGGAGAGAAAGAAGACAATAATTTGAGCCACTCTGGTGCTCAATACAGGCAATGATGTTCCCAACACGGTCTAAATAATTTTCGCTGTCCGAGTCGTAAAGAGTTCTTTCTCCGTTCGTGGAGTCCCTTGCGTGAAAACCTCTCCTCGAATAACCAGAACTGGAAAAATGGCCAAGGTCCCTCATAATCTAGGACCTGCGCATTCATCACAACTATAATCAATGTCCTCTTGTGGACATATTCCTTGCACCGTGCTGGTCGTGAGATCATAACGGCAGAGCAGTGGGGTTCCGTCAGAGGACCAATCACTTCCTGAGGTGGTTGAACTGACCACTCGTTGCTGTGTAGTGACACGAACTAAAATAGACTTAATAAAAGGTAAGACACAACAAAAGACGAAAACAGCAAGAACTAAAACCGTACTTATAGTGAGACCAATCTTGACAACCATGCTCCCCAAGACCCTATTATATTATTCAACCAATCAAACGCCTGATGAACAAACACTGCATTGTCTTCTAGCTCCTGTCTTAGATTCTTTAGTTTTTCCATCGCTTTAGTTAAAGATACCCCAGGGCTTGTGTTGTTAGGTACAAAGCGATGATCCCCAAACATCACACACACTCCGGTTTTTCTGCCAATGTCTAATCTGAGACCTGTCTGTTTTGCCATGTCATTTTTTCAGGAGCATCTAATTTACTTCAAGTCCACAAGGGCATCATTAGTATAATTGATAAATCTCTCCTGTTTGTAATAAATGTAATTAATCCATTCACAATTCTTGCTCACCTCTATCCCTGGGATGAAAGCCTCCCAGGATGACATTGGCAGGCAGCAACTCCAATGGTGCTGTGGTTATAGAACCCCGTGGTCCACCACAAGAGTACCTGCGGCAAATTCATTGCGAGCATTTAACTTATTAGGAATTCCTCTTGGCTGTCCTATGCTATGAAACTGAATCATTGTATCAGGAACATCCCGTCGCTTAGTTTGGTGCAAAGCTGACTGTAACGTAAAGGTGCACATGTGATGATATGACTATCTCGTGTTGGAGAATAACACAGGTACAGCTGTCACTCCATTCAGCAGGCAGCGGCGCATGCAACCGTCCTTTCCTACCACACATACAGCAAGTATATGCCAGTGGGACGAATTGACAATTTTAGATAGGTCCAAATGTGGTGTCTACCTCGGGTTGAATCGTATTCCCGTAAAGACCCTTATAATAAGATACTGGTGTGGAACCATTTTGCTTTAAACATTGAAAACTTAACTCTTGCCGTATCCTGAAAGCAGCCACGGTGAACGTGTAAGTAGTCTTGCTGGTGGACCACGGGATACGATAGCTGCAACACTATTGGAGTTGCTGCCTTCCCACATCATCCTGCTGGTAGAACATAGAGGCCTGAATTAGGAGACACAAAAGGAGGCAATGTGATTGCATGTAATTTGATGAATCATCCGGATTAAGAGGTCAGCTAGAGTGCTGCAAATGCCATTGAGTACAGGTAATCTAGTAATAGGGCATGGCGAGAACAGAGTATGAGGTGGTCGCCTTAGTGCACAAGAAACAGTCTTATCCAGCCATTATTACGGCCGTGTAGTTTGCCCATTGAAACCAATGATTGTCACGGGCGTGTACCCATGTTAGCGCAGCAAGGTACAAAGTTTGTGAGAAGACTTCTTGCTCGGGTGCTCGTTGCTGTGGTTCTGTTCGCCGAGCTGGAAGTTTTTGTTGCAAACGTTTCGTCCCCTGTCTAGCTGACATCCTCAGTGCTTGGGAGCCTCCTGTGATATATTGGGTCCAGGTCTATGTGTTTGTTGTGGAGTTTGTGGATGAGTGCCATGCTTCTCGGAATTCCCTGGCTGTTCTTTTTTTCGCTTGCCCTATAATGGTAGTGTTGTCGCAGTCAAATTCATGTTGTTTGTCATCTGCGTGTGTGGCTACTAGGGATAGCTGGTCGTGTCGTTTCGTGGCTAGTAAATGTTCATGGATGCGGATAGTTACCTGTCTTCCTGTTTGTCCTACATAGTGTTTTGCGCAGTCCTTGCATGGTATTTTTTTGCATGGCCACTACAGCGGACAGCTGAAACTGACAACTGGAAGCGGCAGGGACAGGCCACTATAAATGCCGAAGGAAACACCACAGAAGCGCTTCACAGAAGGCTCCCAAGCACTGAGGATGTTACCTAGACCGGGGACGAAACGTTTGCAACAAAAAACTTCCAGCTCAGCAAGGTCTACAGTTCTAATCTTTGTCTCCCTGGTATTAGAAGTCCTGGTCTGCCAGGTTAATAACCTCCAAGTCTGCGCATGCTGGCCTGGCATCAGAGAAGGGAGTATCAGGGACTTCTCCCTTGTCTCCCCTATCTCCGCTGCCAGGAGAAGAGCTATGCTCTACATCTACATCACTATCATTTCTGGAATGGTCAGTATCCCCAAGAACTGCACCTGTACCCTGTTTGGAACCCTGCTGAGGCGTTGTAGCCTCTTGTGTGCCCGCCCCGTGTCCACGTTCCTGGGCCTCATTTCCACTTCCTCAGTGTCAGAGTTAATTTGTGCTGGAGTGAGAGCTTTAGCATAATGGTTAAGGTGGTACCATGCGTGTTGTCCTATCACTTGGATGGCTGCAGGTGATGCCTTAGTCACGACGAAAGGTTCTTCTCTCCTAGGCTCATTCCAGCATCTTCAGAAGCCCCGCACGTGCACTCAATCCCGGCCTTAATATATCCTTCTTCGTTGTCAAGTATTGGCTCCCTTTGCGTTTCCTGCATGTGGAAATTCTCATGCAGCACAGTTAGCTGCTGCATATATTGCTTAAGTTCTAGGCTTAAGTGCTCAAAACGATGCACTTGGTCGGGGCCTCTACACTTTGGCACTGGCATAGGTCTGCCTGTGAGCATCTTATTCAGCTTTAAATTGGACATGCGGTTATTCTGCATGTGATAACTCATTGGCGCCAGCGGTAGCGAATCGACTCAATTAAGGTTGCTGCTTGTTCAGATCTTGTTTAATTTGCATTTCAATGTTCCATTAATCCTTTCCACTATACCCTTTGACTGGGGGTTGAACATGCACCCAAACATCTGATTCTCAATAAGTGCAGAACCAACTTAACAATTTTCTGAATGAAGGCAAGCCCATTGTCTGAACCGATTTCTGACGGTACATCAAACCTTGGGATAACTTCCTTCGTCAGAAATGTCACCACTGTCCCAGCTCATGCAACTTTAGAAGCGACAGATTCTACTCGTCGGCAAAACTTATCAGTCACTGCTAACATGTACCTTTTTCCTCTGACCTTTTTTTTTAATCAAGTCCACATCAATTACGAAATGGTTAAATGGCCTTTCAGGTCATGGTATGTTGTCTGTAAGTGTCGTTATTCCCTCCTAACATTATACTGTGCACACATTGTGACAATAAATAGCCCACCGAAGCCTGCAGATACGATTACCAGAAACCATCCCGCATTATCTTCCTTAGCACTTCCGCTGCGCGCACAGTGATACAATCCGTGCGTCTCTGAAATAGGAATTGTCAAAAACGGGGTGTGTCCTACTCATACACCTTCCTTTGTGGTCCATAAACCTTTTTGATTCTGTCTCACACCCCTCTGAATCCATAGGGTTTGCTCAGCCAGGGTAGCCCTCACTTGTATTTCAATGAGGTACCTTAGTTCTGAATCTAACTGCACCTGAGGCGCAATAACATATGAACAAGCTATCCTAGCTGCCTCATCTGCTGCCTGATTACCCTTATCACCATGTCACCGACATTTCTGTGTGCTTGGCACTTAATAATACCTCGTGCCTTTGACTTCATCATTACAGTCTTCTGTTCCAAAGTCTGCTGGCAGTTTTGCATGTGATCCCCATTACTCTTCGTCAAGTCTCTTTACGTCCACACTGCCTTAAATAGGTGGCATAAACCAGGTGTATAAACCGAATCAGTATAGATGTCAGTTTTATTTTACGCTCCATTATTTCACAGACCTCCATCAATGCCTTAAATTCAGCCAACTAAGCTGAGCACGGCTGTTGTCAAGTTTCCAGTTTTATTGTCCTTTCCTGGGACTGGTCCTGCCTTACAACCGAATACTCTGCATGATTCCCGTCATAATCCCTATAGCAAGAAACCTATAATAATCAGTCAGTTGCTCGGACTCAAAATCAGCTTTCAGTTTGAAAAATGCAGTTATTTCCCTTATACAGTCATGGGGTCTCCCTCATACTCAAATGAGACATAGTCCGCTATGGTCCTTGTTGTGCACCTCTGTATGGTTATGTCGGGAAATGTCAGCAGCATCCGATATGCTAATCCTCTAGCTGGCGTCAGTACAAATTTTCCGTTCCCCAATAATTCTGCCACCTTATGATGCATATATAGGATGACTGGGTAACCCATTGTTACTGAGGATGCTTTTTCATACTCAAGATAGGCAGCCGCCAATCACTGATAGCACAGTGGATGGCCCTGAACTACTTCATCTCGCCGGGCGCAAAAGGAAGCAATCGGCTACACAGTTCTCTCTCCACTCACCTCCTGCATCAGTACTGCAACGGTGTATCCTGTCCACCTATTTGACATATAAAGGTAAAAAGGTATGTCGTAATCAGGCAAGGCTAATGCTGAGGCTGGCCTCAAGGCTTGTTTAAGGGTATTGAAAGCTGTCATAGCCTCTTCATTCGACTGCAAAACGCACCTTCAACATGGATGCCCGACATCCTTCATCATCTTCCGTAACGGTGCCACAATCTCAGCATACTCCTCAATCCAATCTGCGCTAAATCCTGTGATGCCCCAAAATGTTATCATTTGCCCTACTGTCTCTGGTCTAAGAATTGTATCATTTGCTTCAATCTGACTTGGTGCAATTGCCTTCATTCCCTTAGAAACCAGCCTACAGCTTTTTGCTGGATACTTTATGCCCTCCATCCGCCAGTATTCTCAAGAGGAAAATGGTATTTTGCGCACACTGTTTCTGACTATCTCAACAGACAATCAAATCATCAACATACTCTTCAGCATACCTTCTAAAGACGTACCCTCCAGTTCTGACTTTCACACTTGCTTGAAGACGTGTAGTGAACGCTTAAAACAATGGGGCATTCTAGTATAAGTGTATTGTTGACCTTTGTATGTAAACGCAGCAGATACTGGCAGTGCTCTGCTATGGGAATGCTACAGAAAGCATAACATAAATCTACAACCGAGACCAAGCTGCCTATGGAGGCATATTAGTCAGCAGTATGTGCAGATTAGGAAGAATTGCTGCCCAATCCTCCACAACCTCATTTATTGCTCTTAAATCATGTACAAATCTCCATTTTGAGCCGTCTACCTTTAAGAATGGTAACAAAGGAGAATTGCAGGGATGACAAGTTACTTTAAGTACCCCTGCCTTCAGCAATACTTGTATTGTAGCTGCTATTCCCTCTACTGCCTCTGGTTTTAAAGGATACTGCGGTCTCCTAAGCAGAGTAGCTCCAAGTTTCACTCCTTTTTCCACGGGGCTTGCTGATTTCACTCTTCCCACATCTGTCTATTGCTGTTACCACAAAGTGGTTGGCAATGTATCTAATTGCTCAGTACCATATTGACTATCTTCCTGCACTGTCACTGGCATTTTACCGTGACTTTCTTCGGAATCCCTGTCATGTTGCAGCATGCTAGGATTTTAATATAGCTGCCATCCTCGGATTCCAAAACCACTGTCATAAGTATATGCCATTCCCGAACTGTTTCTACATGCCTGGCCAGAGGTACTACATTTTTATTTTGATATCCTTCATTTACCAGTGCGGCGCATAGCACAATGTACCATTTTTCCAGGAACGCACATCTCTTTATTTGCAGAATCACTAGTGGCTCCCCTGATACTATTGCTTCACGTCTCAAATGTTGTGGAGCGGTGACTTCCAGCTGCCACTGTCTCTCGAATGCCTCATCCTGAGACTTATCAACTTTCATGTACAGTGGACCTCAGACTAAGGTAGTCATGCTCTCGGCAGCATCGTCGACACTTCTGCTTCCCATATCTCCCAAATGTCTTGAATATCACTTGCTATATTCCCTATCCAATAAACATTAATATCTCTAACTTCTTGCATCACTAATTGTGCATTAGCCTTTTCTACGACCGAGCCCTGCTGTTTGCATTCCATTCTTACCTCAAACTAGAGTAAAGTATCCCTACCAACAAGTTAATTGGCGTCTTTTTAGGCACTAATATTATTAATATTGGCAGAACATTTCCATAAGTGCCATTTCTAATCTTACTGGAGCTGTAAATCGATTTAACCATGATTTCCCTGAGACCCGTACAGTTTTAACAAATTCGCGTGACATGGGAAAGGGAGAGGCATACTGCGACTGTAAACAAGTGAATGTAGCTCCAGTATCTATCATCACCGGTGCCTGCAGCCCTTCCATATTAACTTGTACTGCTAGTTCTTGATCAGCCTCCAATGCTACTACAAGATCGTGCCACTGCCCACCCAGGTTCTCAGGGCATCCAGAGCATATCTCATTCGTGTAAACAGGTCCTGCAGGACCTATAGGTATCTGGTAAGTGGACTGGGGACTCCCGTCAGCTAGGCCTGTTCTGGGGCAGCTAGGGTCCAATAACGGCAATTCCTCCTTATGTGGCCGGGTTGATGGCATCTCCAGCACATCATTTCGGCCTCTCCCCTTGAGCCTGATTATTTATCATGACCTTAGTCCCTTTTCCTACACCGCTGTCCTTGGGGATCCCAGTTCTGCTTTGGCTGCTCTTTAAACGTGCCCTGCCCTAGATACATCACTAGCGCGAACGTTTCTCAAAAATCTCCATTGCTGGCATGGGACTTTCTGGCCCATGGCGACCTACCTGGTAGAACACCCCTTGCACCAGCACTTGGTTCAGCCAGTGTTCATTACTGTGTCGGTTCTTACTGGCAACACATTGTTAGCCTTCCCTTTTTCTTTCTCTGCTCAGATAATTTCTCTTGGTCTTTTCGAAAGCTTTCAACTGCATGAACAAGGTGATTACTAAATTCCTCATGGCTCAATGATGACGTCACACCCTCAACGTCCTCCCAATGGATCCGCTCTTAACGCCTGAGGGCCGATTCTTGGTGGATTACAGTCTCTTTAGGCCTGCCATACTCGATCAAACCCGACCCTGTCAGCCATTGGATAGTCTGCCACATTTTCAAACGGCCTCGGACCATTATTTCCTTTAACTTATTGAGCCATACTAACCTAACCAGCAATGCTTTAAAGACTCCTATAACCAGCAATCGCCCTGTGGTTTCATCTTCAGACCCCGATGCACTTTTCCGCTCCCTCATGTAAACTGGGCAGTGCAGTTTCCAGCCCTTCCAGATCCTGAGTTCTCCAAGGAATGTAGTGTGGCATTCTCCCCTATTTTATAAGCAGCGGTAACATCTTTCCCTGTTGGTCGTTTTTCCCTTTATCTGTCCTACTTCTCAATAATTCCCCCTTGGACTCTGAGTCCGATGCTATTTCCAATTCCTCCCAATCTTTAGGCACTCGGTCATTTTTCTTTCCTTGTCTCTCTTCATCACTTTCGACTTCCTTTGCGTCACCTTCTCTTCTTCTCTCCTCAGCCTCCCTTTCATTAAGCCAGTATTCCACAACTGCCTTTTGTTCCCTTACCCCAAGCAGTATCTCATGTTTCAGTTTGCCCCTAACCTCATGTTTCAGGTTTTCTTGCTCTCGTTGTATGGCTTCCATTTGCTCCTACCTGTACCTTTTCTTCCTTTCTATGTTTCCCCTTAGTTCATTTATGTCTTCTGCACATCCGTCCCAAAATTACTCTCCATCTATTTCCGCTATTCCGTTTATTACTGGGTACTGCTTCAATGCCTCTTCATTCGAGTAAGGAGGGGGTCTATTCAAATCCTCCACCTCTCTGTATAAGGCGGTGTGTGGGGGTTGGTGCTGATCCCTGCTTTTCTGTTTCCAATAACTGCTCAGCTTGTTCTTTTGCAGCTTTCTGAGCCTCCACAAGTGCTTGATAAGCTACCTTCAGTTCCTCACCCTCTTTCCAAAAACGTTTCCGTAAGACCTTCTCCTGATCCTTTCTTTGGTTCCTATTTTATATTTATCTTTCAGCTTATAATTCTTAATTCGTCCTTCCATCTCATTGCACATGTGTGTATCAAATGTCCCTTCTTTTGCCCATTTAGTCAATAAATCATTAGTTCTTTTTTCCTATTTCTCAGAAATGTTTACAATATCATTACTTGCCGCAGGAAATTTCTTACTCAGTACCTCAACTGCTGTCTCTTTATTCAACCGAACATATATGTCTTTCCAGCTAATGTATTAACCTGCTCTCACAAATCACTTCCTCATGCCCTTCAAGTCCGGTACGGCTTCGTCAACAGTATAAACAATCCCTTATTCCATAACTAGCAATTGTCCCTTACTAATCGATCAATTCCTAAACGTCCTAAATTGCAGCTAGTTAATACAAACAAGCTATTCTCATTCGTTCAGCCTAAACCAATCTAGCACTGCAATACAATAATCACTAACAGTTTCTTGAAAAATCTCTCTCTCTAAAATAAAACTGAAATTCTTACATTACAAAATAAAATCAAAATACCCAGGATCTTGAACTCAAGGGAAACAAAGAATAAACATTTCACTATCAACAAACAATTATGCATACAAACAAGGACACAATTATTAAACTAGAGTCTCTCTCTCCCAGAAACATATAAATGCAACCTTTCTGCAAGCAGCCAAGAACTCAGTGTTAAATCACTATCTCTCTTTCAGACAGAGGTTTGCTGCAAGCGGACGCTTTGTTCATTTCCAATAGTGCAGTCTAATTATCATACAGACCTTGTCTTAGGCATTCAACATTCTAATAAAACTTTAACACTATGAAAATTCTCTACTACATTACATTTAATTATCCTCTACCATTCTGCTGGATTTCGGAATAGGTCTATTAGCGCTTTTAATAAAACAAAATCCCTTTATTTATTTTGCCCTACCTATTCAGGCCCTCTTTTCCTGCGAGGCGGTATCGATCGGATCTTACGTTCTCCACGTGGAATATTTACTAACACCACTGGACCTTTTACTAACACCACGTGAACATTTATTAATAACACGTGGAATTTTCACTACCACCACGTGGACTTTTATTAACACCACGTGGAATTTTCAATACTACTATATGGACTTTTATTATCACCACGTGGAATTTTTACTCAGGCAATTGCTACATTACATTCTTGCTCACCCCTTACACCACTGTCTAGTTTTCTTGAACAATTCGCACGTCCCCGTCAGGTGTAGTTTACCCCCTCGCTTTTGGATCTTGGATCGGAGACACCCTCCACCAGATTCCCGCACCTCCGATTCCGCAAGGACCACCCCAAGCCAACAGAATATACGCCAAATATGCTAATCTCTTTTTGTTTGTTACTCTCATTCTGTCAGTCTCAGGACTGCCCCCCGTGGACTGAGAACCGCCCTATTATTGCTGCCGTCGTTCCAGGTAAGTCTCTGCACGACCCAGCTCGCTGCGCCAAATCTGTCATGGAGAAACTGTAGAGAATCACCAGGAGAGGCAGAGAGTTCTTCAAGGAGTGGGTCCTTTATGTGTAAACAAATCATCGTGACAGTCAGAAAGCAAAATCTTGAATGCTCCCGAACCTCAGAGTCCATGGTCCTTTATATTTTTTAATCATGTTTTTGTTAGCCTATCAACATGTCCATCTGTGTTAATCAGAGTTGCCTCACTCCAGCTATACAATAGACCAGTGATGTTAGTCCCCATTATCTCTTTAGCTCTGCCACTACGGTGTTAATTAAATTCTACTTAAAGTTATTCTAATGTCACGATTCAGCATTTGGTGTCACCTCTGACCCTCCATCTCAGACTAATCTGTCATGAATAGATATTTAGTTACCCCATCTATTACAATGGTTTCCTTTCTCAAGCTGACTCTGCTAACAGCTGATTAGATACTTACTGGCAAAGGTCTCAATCAGGCTGACTCTACTAACTATTAATTAGATATTTAATGTCATGTCCCAAACATTTATTTTTATCTACCTGTCCCAATCCTGCCATGATGACATTTAGCAGGTGAGGCTGACTTTATTAACTGTGTTACCTCATCCCGCCATAGTGACCATTTTGACTCATGTAGCATTTCACAGACCACTTGCAACATATCGCCAGTTGTCGTCATGCTTTAACCCTTCCCATGCTTTCTTGCTCTTTACTTGTCATAGTAACAACTTTGATGGATTTATGCACTTTAACACCAATATCCTGCCGTTCTTCCACACTGCCAAGAATCCTATTTTTAATCAGCATTCAAGTTCGCCCTTCCAAAATGCATTACTTCACACTTATCCAAGTTTAACTCCATCTGCCATTTCCCAGCCCAACTTTGCATCCTGTCTATGTCAACTGCAGCCTTCAACAGATGTGAATGCCATCAAATGTACCTCCAACCTTTGTATCATCGGCAAATTTAAGAACCCACCTATCAACCTCCTCATCTGAGTCATTTATAAAAACTGCAAAGAGCAGAGGCCCACGAATAGGTGCAGGATACCATTCACCACTGACCTCCAGGCAAAAGTCTACAACCACTCTCTGCCGTCTGTCGGCCAAACAGGTCTGAACACAGGCACCCAAATCTCCCGGTATCCTACAGCTCCTGACTTTAAGAATGAGCCCACCGTGGGGAAACTTACCAAATACCTTGTTGAAGTTCATATACACCACATCCACTGTTCGACTTTCGTCAACCTGTTTCGTCACCTTCCCAAAGACCTCAATGACATTTGTGAAGCGTGACCTACCTGTCACAAAGCCATGCTGACTACCTGACATCACGTTATGGTTTTCCAAACAGTCTTAAATCTTTTTCGCTCAGAATGCTTTCCAAAGCTTTGCTGACTGCAGACGCAAGGCCGGCTGGGCAGCAATTTCCAGGGATTTCCCATTTGCACTCCTTGAAAAAAGGTTCAACATTCGCCCCCTCCAAATCTCCATTACCTGCTCAGACTCCACGCGCAAGTTCGCTCTGCCACCTCTGAGAAGCCGTACCTTTTCCCTGATCATTTTCTTATTCCTCACGTATGGCTAAAAGGCATTTGGGTTCTCCCTAATCCTTCCCGCCAAGCTTTGTTCTTGCTCCCTGTTGGCTCTCCTGAGACCACTTCAGAAGTACTTTCCCGCAAGGCTGAAATCGGCCCAAGCTGTGCTAGACCCTTGCTTTGTCCATCTTACATAAGCTACCTTCTTCTGTTTGACAAGAAACTCCTCTGCTCTCGTCATCCAAAGCTCCTTACTCTTACCCTTTCTTGCCTGTGTCAGAGGTATAGAAATGGAAAAGTCGCCATAGACGTTGTGGATTGTTATTCGAGAGAGAGGATGAGTGGTGGTTTACTCTGAGGAACACCATGCTAAGATGAGCAAAGAAATTGGAAAGGAGAGTCATTAGCTGTACATGACGGTTTTAAATCCCGGGTGATGGCATTGTAAGGTAAAAAGGCACAAGGCTTTGAGAACGCTTTTGCCTTTCAGAAATGTTTTCAAAGAGGAAAACGTAGAGTTTACATTCCAAGAACTGACAATGTATCCTATCATTGGTGAACGAACTATGTTTTTTTTCAATTGAAGCACTCAAGACATGGAATAACTATTTAGATGAACATTTAATGTCTTATAAAACACCAGGCCTATTGGAAATTGCGTTTAGTAGTGCGATGCTTGATGACTGAAGGGGCTGACCCATTCCTGTTAAAGCTCAGTAACTCGATAATTTTGCAACTGAACAAAAAGCCAAAAACCGTGTCAGGAAGAAACGTTGCAAGCATTGTAACCCTCTAGTTGTTGGGCTTCAATCCTCTCATTGATGATTCCGGGTTTTGATTCCAAGTCAGGGAATGAGGATTTATTGTGAGAGTAAAAACTCTGAACACATGAATTCCTGACATTAAAAACAGCAAGGGGAGTAGCTCCATTAGACTCGGTGAGAGATTCACATCAGAGGTTAAAGCAAATGGAGATCAAGCTGAAATCCATTGCCTTGCCATGCTTAGACGCAGTCCAACAACAAATGCTCTTTTTTAAAACATACAAGTTCTTTGCAGAGTTAACTTCATGCATGCAGAAAGATTTGTTCCTTCCAGGAGAGCATAGTAGCAGAGAGCCTAATATCAGAACGGGGGTAATACATTTAAGATAGAGATGAGAAAGAATTTGGGAGCAAAGTACTGATGCTGCTGGAATCATTACTGAAAACAAAAAAGAAATGCTTGAATTCACAACGATTTATGGCACCATACATGGAGAGAAAGGAAGCGACTGTTTTCAGACTTGGTGATACTTTATCAGAGCTGATGTGAAGTGAGGAGGTGGCAGTATTTTTGCAATAGTGCTGTCTGCTGCTGGAGAAAGAATGCTAATACTTCAGATTAAGTAATTGGAATGTGAGAATGGAAGAACATCGGTGTGATTATGAACCCACTGCCATATCTCCTCCTTGCCTTTCTTTTAACTTGACCTGGTACAGTGTCTCTCACCGTGACCTCTCCCCTCCCCCACCTTCCAGTGTCTCTTTTTTCCAGTCTGGCAGTTAGACACACCATCGTTCTACCATACTGATATTTCAGTAGAATTATGCACATGGGCTGTCGGGTCTGGGTCATTCAGTATGTGAAAGGCTGAGATCGACAGAGTTGTAAACCGTAAAGGCACGAAGATTTTTGAAGAAAGACAAGACCACAGTGAGCTTGTCAGAACGGCCACGAGCTCATTGAGTAGCGGAACAGACTTGGGCTGAATGACGTTTTCTATTTCTTAAAATTAAATATGTTAATATTAATCTGCAGAACTGCACGGAGTGACGTTTGTCAGGTTAAAATGCATGGATCCGCTCAGTGGACTGATCCATCATGAGATGTGCAAAGGACAAAACACAAAGGACAGTCAACGTGGATAATTGATCCAGAGTGAATTGTACATCAGGGTAAAAAGGAAGAGTGGTCTTCAGCACCACATTAAGCCTGGCTGCCCTCTGCCCACAGTCATTTCTCACAAACAACCATCGCCCTTCCCTTTTTCTTACTCTCCTCTGTTCTTGTTTAGAACTGATTGCAGGTCAGCCAATATCAGCTGACATTGGTGATGTGGGACTGAGTTATGTAGGGAAGCGATTCTAATTGCTGCAAAGCATCATACTGCTTCTAAGTGTCAGTGAGTAATTAATGTTGGTCTCTGTAAATGTTTGCCATTAACAAGCCATGAGAGTGAAAGTTTTGAATCCGAATGACTGACGACCCTGGAAGAAATCTCTTTATATCAACCTGGTCAATGTCTGCATTCTCCAATTTGCCTGCGTATGATCCACTCGACTCTGTATCATTTTTGTTATCTTGACTTGGTTTATCACATAGGCCATCCATTCATCTATTAACTTGAATGAGACCTTTTCTGTCAGATGGTAATGTGCTGGGTCAATCGCTCAGCGGTTAGAACACTGGCCTTATAAACCAAAAGTGCTGTTGAAATATCCCATTCCTGTTTGACTTTCCAGTATTTTGAGGAATACCTTTCGGAAGGAGAGGAAGCAGCTGACGAGTGGAACATTCTAATTTGGCGGAAAGAACAAGGCGAGACAGTATAAATTGCAGAGTGAGGGGGAATCAATTAGGAAGAAACACGCGCAGGAGAGTGACTATATGATTTCTTTCCTTGCTGTAACAACACTCTGGTTTTGAAGTGTGAAATTGGACAATATAAGGCAAGTGGGTGAAATCCTAGTTTCTGAGCGTTGGGAACTCTGTCACTCTCGGGGCAATGTGACTGATTGATTCCGTCTGTGGGTGGAAATTAGGTTGAATTCATCGAAGGGGTGCGTGTACAATTTTATCATATGAAACTTCAGTCCCATTCATTGTGCAGTTTTACATTAAAATGTGGCAGGGAACTTATGATTGGGTCGAACATTTGGAACGTCAGCGTACATAAGGCTACAGGACAGATTTGGAAAATTGGGATGATGTTCCTTTTTCCATGCTGTAAACACTCGATGACTCAACCATTTTGGAGGAGAAACTGAACTGAACTGAAAAATGAAGTCAAAGGCTGTGTCATGAAGAAACGATGCAGTGATTCGGATTCGCCACTGGTGATTAGATTCCCTGCAGTGTGGAAACAGGCATTTCGGCTCAACCAGTCCACACCGAATCTCTGAAGCTTAACCCACCCAGACTAATGCACGGAGCACCATGGGCAATTTAGCATGACCAATTCACCTGACCTACGCATCTTTGGACTGTGGCAGTGATTGACAGAGCATAATTTCCAGGAATTCAGTTTGTTCATGGGAATACTTTGGCTGGACCAAAGATGGGAGTGGCACACCTTGTTGTGGAGAAGCCCAAAGAAGACCAAGAAACAGAGGCGTTAAAAGAAAAATATCCTGATATTGTCCCAGATTATGTAGTAACCAGATCTCACTATCGTAAGTCACAGCAGAAATTGAAAAGTAAAGAGAAAAATGAAGGTGTTGTGATCCACTGAGCAGATACCTTGCTTGACTTAATGGTGCAGGAAAAAAATAACTGAGCAGGCAAAGGGTCCAACAGAAGTGTTTAATCATGAAAGGCTAAGAGACTTGCAACAGCAAGACAAGACTATAAGAAATACACATGTGGATGCATGAACTGACACGGAGGCAGAGAATGTTCCGGAGGGTATTTTATCCAAAAGATAGAATCCTCAGACAGAAATGGACACCACGGCAGGTTCGTGCATAAGATAAATGTGCCGTAGTGCATTCGATTGTGTTGCAGGTGGATGAAACACGGAGAGTATTATGCGTAACATCTGAACTATCACCGAAGGTTGTGAAAGACTCAGGCTAAGATACAAAACATTTTTGTTGACCAAGAACGCACAACGATGTGGTCAACTTAAATCATACGAGTCTTACTTGCCAAATAACAGGTAAGCCACAAGCGATAATGAAACCAGCATCTCTACTTCCATTGACCACATTTGAAGAACCTTTCACGTGGCTGATATTTGATTGTGTAGGTCCCCTCCAAATAACTAAAAGTGGAAACTAGTCCTTGTTAACCGTAATGGATGTGTCTACCAGATTTCGAGAAGCAATTCAAATCCAGATTATTAACACAAAAACGGTAGAATAGCAGTTAGTAGTTTTGATCACACGGTATCGGCTGCCCAGGGAGATTTCGACTGACGAAGGGTCAAATTTTAATATAAGGCTGTTTAAGAAGGTTATGGATAGCGTAGGTGTGCAGAACTTTAAATCCAGTGTTATAATCCTGAATCCCAGGAAGATTTAGAAAGATGGCATCAGACTTTGAAGACCATGTCAAGAACATACTGTTAGGATTGCCCGAATGATTGGGATAAAAGTATCTCATTCGTATTGTTTGCCATAAGAGATGTCACAAACGAATCTACTCAGTTCACTCTCTTTGTGTCGATCATGAAGTGAGAGACCCTTTGAAATTAAAGAAAAATTGATAGGACCAAAGTCGGAGATCTCAGAATTCGATTACGTATCTGACGTGATGGAGAGATTAAATTGAGTAGGAAAGTTAGCTATACAGCAGCTAAAGAGGGCTTAGCGCAGATTGAAGCAGGTGGAAGATTAAAACTTCTGAGACTTGGACGTTTCCTCAGGGGAGAAATTGATAGTACTGTTTCCAATGATAGCAGATATCTTCAAAGCCATGTTTAGTAGTCCCTACCAAATTGAGAAAAAAATGAGTCTGGTGAATTATTTAGTAAAGATGCTATCAATGAAAAGTGGGTATCAAGTATGTTGAGAGAAGACGTTGAAAATATACAGCAGAGAGACAGAACTGGAGAAACAGGTGTGAGTTCCTGCCCGCAGAATGAGGAATCAAATCCAGATGATATGGATTTTGAGGTAACTCGGAATAGATTCAAAATGACGAAGTCCTTGAGGAGTGGGATAGATTACTAAGCTATCTGTCTCAGGAACATAGAACGATGTTGAAAGAGTCGTTATTATACTATAAGGAACTATGTAAGAATCATATGAGGAGGACTAATGCTATTGTACATGACGTAGATGTAGGGAATACCGTTACCATAAAACAATCGGCTTAATGCTTTCAAAGACAGGCAGGTCCAGATGGAGGTAGAGGGCATGCGCGATTAAAACATCATTGAAGCAAGCCAGAGTTAGTGGAGTTTGCCGATCGTCTTAGTTCCCAAACCGACGAGACCCAACGAGTCTATAGGGATTATTGGAAGGTCAACACCATTACAAAATCTAACTCATATCCAATTCCGACGTTGGGGGACTGTATGGAGAATATCTGACAAGCCAGTTACACTACCAAAATTGGACTTAATGCGTGGTTACTGGCTGCTACCTTTCGTAGAGCCGGCAAAATAAATTTCTACGTTTGTAACGCCAAATTGGCGACATTAGTTTAAAGTGATGCCCTTTGGAATGAAGAACGCAGCTACCACATTCCAAAGACGCAGGAAGAGAGTTTTGACTAGGTTATCGAGCTGTGCAGTCTATTTGGACAATGTAGTGATCTTTAGTAAGTTCTGGAAAGATCACTGGGCACAGTTGGCAGAGCTCGTTGAATGACTACGAGACACAAAACTGGTGATAAACTTAAATAAAACGGAATTCGTGGAAATGGAGGTGATGATCTTGGAACATAACATCGGTCATGGAATGTTGACCCCCTTCCCTCGGACCACATAAAGATGGCTATCGATACATTTCCATAACCAACTCGAAGAAAGAGGTGCTTAGATTTTTAGGACTGAGCGAATTCTGTCAGAAGTTTGTTCCAAACTTCAGCAGCGTACTGGCACCATTAACAGATTTTTTGAAGAAGTTCACAACGTTTCGGTGGACATAACCATGCCAGGAGGCATTCAACCATTTGAAATCGATATTCACCACCAAACAAGTTTTAGCAACACCAAACCTTTCAAAACTATTAAAGTCGCCATCGGTGGGGCTTGGTCACAAACCCATTTCCTGATTGGTCACGACTCAGACCACGCCTCTATCTTCCTGATTGTTTGGACGATCAGCAGCTCAAGTTCGGTCTGCCAACTCTGTCTCTCAGTGTCGCTTGGAGGAAGACGAGCAGCTCCAGTTCGGTCCTTCATTCCTGCTTCTTGCTTCCGGCGAATCTGTGACATCATCGGGCGTGAGCGGCGGGTACTGGAGCATGCGAAGAATTAATGGGGATCGTGCCTCCAGTGAACTGGAATGAATTGCTGCTCTCTCCCAGCCCCAGGCGGTGAGCGATAGTTAAACGGGAGGTCAGCACGACGAGTAATATTCCGGTGAGTGAGGTTGAGAGGGAAGGGCTGTGCGAGTAGTTGTATTCTGGTGACTAAGAGATGAAGGAGAGGGCAGCATCAGGAACTATATTCGGGTGAATGAGGTTTAAAGGGGACGTCAGCGCCAGAAGCTATTTTCCGGTGAGTGTGGGTTAAAGGCGATGGCAGCGACAGGAGCTATATTCCAGCAAGTAAGGGTTAGAAGGGAGGGCAGTGCCAGTAGCTCTAATTCAGTGAGTGAGAGTTGAAGGGGTGGGCAGTGTGAGGATCTATGCTCCGGTTAGCAAGTGCTGCCTGAACTGCTGTGCTTTTCCATCACCACTCTAATCTGGGCTCTGGATTCCAGCATCTGCAGTCCTTGTTTTTACATAATAATCGTTAAAGGCATGGCCAGCGCCAGGTGTTATATTCCGGTGAGTGAGTGTGACAGGGGAGGACAGTACCAGGACCTATATTCTGGTCAGTGAAGGCTAATGGGGAGAGCAGCACCAAGAGGTATATTCCAGTGAGTGACGGTTAAAAGGGAGGGAAGAGCCACGAGCTTCATTCCGGTGAGCAAGAGTTAATGGTGGGGGCAGCGCCAGGAGCTGTATTTCAGTGAGCAAGGATTATAGGGAAGGGCATCACCAGGACCAACATTCCGCTGGTAGAGGGTTACATCGAGAGCGGCACCAGGAGCTACATTCTGTTTAGATGTTTCATGTTTGGTCAGTGCAGGGTTTGAGACCCAAACATGGTTTTGCCCGGGCTGCGGTTTAAGTCACAGAGAGCATCAACTGCTTCCTTGAAAAATGTCCTTCGCAGGAGCCACGATTCTTCGTTGCGTTTTATTTGGCTTTTTCATTATTTAGCGCTTCACACTTTGTTAATCTCACTTTGGTGTTAATGGGATGAAAACAAAGGTCATTAGATTAAATCATTCCGTTCTCCCTGATGAGTATGTGCTCTTGGGAGACCGTTGTGTTTGCTTTGGTGACTGATATTGATTGGAGCATGACACCGTATGCAACTCTGTCACTGAGATGTCGTCAGGGAAACTGATGTGCAGTTCCAGTGCACAGGAGGTTGAGAGTAGGGAGGGCATGGACAGAATTTCATGGCCACAGGAGTGTGCTGGCAGACAGTAAGCTGGTTTAAAGTGTGTTTACTTCAACACCAGAAGTATCCAAACTGAGGTAGGTGAGCTTGCAGCATGGAAAATTACCAGGGACTTCGATGGTGCGGCCATTTCGGAGACATGGATAGTGCACGGTCAGGAATGGATGTTCTAGGTTCCACGATTTATGTCTTTCATTAAGAAGAGGCAAGGCGTTAAAAGGGGGGAGTTGTGGCCTTGTTAGTCAACAACAGAATAACGGTGGCTAAGATAACTTTTGCTGACCCGTCTACTGAGATCGATGGGCTGTGGTTCGAAACGGGAGAAGAGAGGTCACACTGTCGCGAGTTTATGAATGGGCTCCCGGAGGGTTCCAGGGATGTGAAGGAGTGGATTGTCAAAACGATTCTAAGTATGAATCAAAGGAATAGGGTAGTCATTATGGGGGACATTAACTTCCCCAACATTGACTACAAATGCTATAATTCTAGTACGTCGGATGGATCAGTTTTTGTCTAATGTGTGCAGAAGAGTTTGCTGAAAAGCATGTCAAAGGGCCGACAAGACGAGAGGCCAAACTGGCTCTGGCGCTTGATAATGAATCAGGCCAGGTGTTTTATTTAGCGTTGGTGTGCATTTTGGAGAGAGTGATCATCATTGTGTTACGTTTAATTTAGCTATGGAAATGGATGGGTACATGCCACAAGGCAAGAGTTATAGCTGGGGACAGGCAATTATTTTGAGATCAGGCAGGGCCTAGGATGCATAGAATGGAGGAGCAAAATGCAGATGTGGGGCCAATCGAAATGTGGAGCTGGTTTAAAGAACAGATATTGCGTGTCCTTGAATGGCATATCCCTGTCAGGCAGGGAGGAAGTGATAGGATAAATGAACCGTGATTTACGACAGAAATTGCATCTCTTGGTAAGCAGAAGAGGGAGACTTATGTGAAGTTGAGTCGAGATGGTTCAGATCAGTCGATTGAGATTTACAGATTAGCTAGGAAGGATTTAAAGAGCAAGTTAAGAAGTACAAGGAAAGCACATCAGCCGTCGTTAGCAGGTAGATTGGAGGAGAATCCTGAAGCTTTCTATAGTTATGTGAGAAATAAAAGGATGACTATGTTTGGAATAGAAAAGAAGAAGTGGGAACTTGTGTGTGGACTCTGCGAAGACTGGAGAGGTGCTAAACCAATATTTCTCATCTGTTTTCACTCAGGAAAAGGAGAGTAATATGGAGGAGAAGAATAAGATACGGGATATTAGACTAGAAATGACAGAGGTGAGTGAGGAGGAAGTGCTACCAATTCTAGAAGTCTAGAAAGTAGATTGGTCCCCTGTGCTGAATGGGATTTATCTGATGGTTCTCTGGGAAGCGAGGGAGATGTTAAAGCATTTGGCCTGGATATTTGAGACGTCATTGTTTACAGGTTTAGTACCAGAGTACTGCTGGATTGAAGATGTTGTGCCATTCAAGAAGAGCAGTAGAGTTGACCCAGAGAGCCTTCCATTTGTTGTACAAAATGTTTTGGAAAGGATTAACAGAGATAGGATTTATAATCATGTTACAAGCAACAATTATATTGCAGATAGTCAACATGGTTTCTTCAACGGCAGGTCATGTCTCACAAACCTCATTGAGTTTTTTCTGAGAATGTGACCATGCATGTGATTGATGTTAGAGCAGTTGACGTGGTGTACTTGGATTTCAGTAAAAGCTTTTGATAAGGTTCCTCTCAATTGGCTTTTGGAGAATATCCAGAGGCTTGGGATAGAGGATGATTTAGCATTTTGGATTAGGAACCGGCTTTCTGTAAGAAGACAGCAAGTGTGGTTGATGTAAAATGTTCAGCCCGGAGTCCGTTTACAATTGGTGTGCCACAAGGATCTGTTTTGGGGCCACTACAGTTTTTTATTGTTATAAATGTCTTGGACGCAGGCATAGGTGACTGGGTCAGTAATTTTGCAAATGACAGTAGTGTAGTGGACAGTGTGGAAAAATGTAGGTTGCAGGGGGCTTGGATAAAATGCAGAATTGGGCTGAGAGGTGATACATGGAATTCAAAGCAGATAGATATGAGGTGATTCCGTTTGTAAGAATAACAGGAAGGCAGAATACTTGGTCAATGCAAAGATTCTTGGTCGTGTGGATGTGCAAAGGGTTCTTCGGATCCTTGAACATAGATTCATGAAAGCTGCCACCCAGTTTGATATTGCTGTTAAGAAGGCATAATGTGTGGTAGGTTTTATTGGTAGCGGGAATGAGTTCTGGAGCCTACACAAGTGCTAGTGCGGCCACACTTATAATATTGTGTATAATTTTGTTTGACCCATTGCAAGAAAGATATGGAACGATTGGAAAAGTTGCAGAGGGGATTTGCCAGAATGTTATCTGGTCTAGAGGGAAGATCTTATAAGGAAAGCTTGAGAGACTTGGCTCTGTTCTAACTGGAAAGAAGGAGGCTCAGGGAGATTTGATAGAGACATACAAGGCGAGAAGAGGTTTAGATAGGGTAGACCGTGACAGTCTTTTTCCGAGGATAATGACCTCAGCTTGCAGAGTGCGCAAAGCTCCAAATTGAGTGGTGATAGATTTAAGACAGATGTCAGTGACAGATTGTTTACTCAGAGCGTGGAAATGGATTGGAATACCCTGCTTGCCAATGTCGTCGACTCATCAACATTACGGGGATTTCAACAATCCTTGGATAAGCATATGGATGATGATGGAATATTGGAGGGGGATGGGCTTAGAGTAGTTCACATGTCGACGCAACAGCGATGTCCGAAGGGCTTATTCTGCGCTGTATTGTTCCATGTTCTATGAGCTTGCTGTCAACGTGACAGAGGCTGAGAGAATCTAGCATGATTGGGGGTGACAACTAGTAGAATTGCAGCATTGCTGTTGGAAACTGGATGCGTTATTCACCCACTAACCCAGCACAAATTTCAAACGTTTTTTCTCTCATTGCTCCTCTTCCCCACATTCTTCCCCTTCCTGTCCCACTCACACTTCTATTAGATGATTTCCAAAGATTACTTTCTTACACACTGCATTGCTTTTGTCATAATTCGGAACAACTTGAAAACGGGATCGAAAATTTGAGACATTGCAGCCAGTCCAAAAGCTTTTAATGTGACTCTGCATCCTATCGATCACCTTGAACTGCTGCAGGCTCTGTGGTAAAGCTGCTCACAGATTGCCATTCCGTGATGAGCTGCAGGATTTTTATCTAGTCTAGGTAAGGTAGTGCTAATATCTGAGTCAATTACAATCATTATTTTTTCATATCAAATTTACACGAAAAAGAAACATTCAAAATAGAAATAAAAGTAGGTTGACGTTGTATTCGGTCCAGCTCTGATCTTCAATGTGAATAATGTTGTTCACACTATTCAGTCGCCTGCTACGATTTTAGACTCATTACGTTTGATCACTTTACCACTCAGAATTATATGGACTGCTTGGAAACAGTCCATGTTTTGGCTTTAACATCTTTCTGTAGCAGAAAATTTCACAAAGTCACCAGTCTGAGAGTGCCGTTTGATCTGCCGCGTATTTGTAAATTGTGATCAAACACCCGGCTTCTGGTCACCTGGTAATTGAGGGCATCGTTCCTCCAATATCCATATTTATCCTGATGGAATTTCAATTGTTTCTGTAACATCCATCTTAACTCTTCTCAACGCCAATGGATTTCATCCTAACCTATCCGTTCTCTCAAAAAGGTCAGTCCTGCCAATAGAGGAATTGGTATGGTAAACCTTTGCTGTGCAGTCTTCATAGCCAACACTGCAAACAACACTTCAGATATGGCCTCACCAAGACACTGTACAATTTCAGCAAGACATCCCTTTTACTGTAGTCAAGTCCTCTGGCTACGAAGGGCAACATACATTTTGCCTCCTTTCCCTCCTCTTGCACCTACATGCTTACTATCAGCGATTTGTGTACAAAGGCGCCAGGAATTGTTTCTCATTTCCCATTCGGAAATGCTTCTTGACTGTCCAATCCTGTCACCGTTTTCTAATATTAGTCTAAATCGTCTATTATTCCATGTTGCAGCTCCACCTCCTTTTTTGAATCGTTTCGTCAAATTAGCTTCCTTCCAATCCATAAACATCGTTGCAGTATCTATGGAATCATGGAAGATGGTCAGCTGACTCTTTTTTCCAGTTCAAGCTTCTTGTTTCAGATTGCATCCACTAACTCTTCGCTCACTTTGTTGAGTACTGTTGAGTGGAGGTTGCCACTTGTTGTGCTTTGTTTGCCTTTCATCCCATCAATTTCTCAAAGCCATTTCCCAACTAATGTTGATATTCTTCAGTTCCTCCCTCTCATGTGCTCCCCAGGACTTCAGGTATATTGTTTTTCATCCTTTGTGATAAAATAACGAAATTCTCCCTTTAATTCGTTTGCAAATCCTTTACTCCACATTATAACTTCCCCTCTGTCTGATTGTAAGGGATTCATTTCCATTAATATTTTTGTCTCTTCGTATACCTTATGGAGCTTTTACAATCAGTTTGTATTTTACAATCTTCCGCTTGTACTTTTTTTCCCTCTTAATCAAGCTCTTAGTCGTCTTGTGCTGAACTCTGAACTGCTCCCAGTCTTCAGGTCTGCTGTTCTTTTCAGCTAATTTGTACGCCCTTCCCTTGGATCCAGTATGATCTCTAATATCAATTATTGGACATGGTAGAGTCACCTTTCCCGTTTTCAGCTGCAGCAGATTGGAATGAACAATAGTTTCATTCCTTCAAAGTTTGTATACATGCTTGCCATCCATTTAAGTTGTACTCGCTAATCTATTGTAACCTGCTCATGCTTCATATCATCATACTTTCTTCTATTTAGAATTCGTTCCGCTCTTTCAGAATCAACTGCCCCTCTCCATCATAATGAAGAGTTCCATCACTGTATTCTTCACTCTTTCAAAGGGGCCTCTCGCGGCTTGTTTACCAATTATTTATTTGTCAAGACACAAATAACATTATGAAATTTAAGTTGCAGTTCCCACAGACCATCCGAATGCTGTCTCACCTGAGTGAAAGAGGGAGACGGAAGAGCGATGTGGTCACTGCTCCTCAGGCAAGTAGCAACTTGAAGAATGTTCGACCTTCATGGTGAGATCAATCAGGTCAGGGATTAAGCATGTGCATTCAGATCGAGCCATCCATCCATCTGAGCTAACCGACACCCAGCATTAAGTAATATTCAGTCAAGGCTGGCCTGCCCTCCATTAGTGTCTTTGAATTATTGGTCAATAAGTCTATCTCGTACACACCCAAGGAATGTACCTTAAACGGCATTGTTACTGATATGATTTACTGGATCTATATACAGATTGAAGTCACTCATAATAACCATAATTGCACAAGATATCGGACGGAAATGACTATTCGGCCCACCGAGTCTGCTCTGCCATTTGAAAGTGAATGATATGTTTCTCAGACTCAGTCTCATGCAATCTCCCATAACTGTTGGTCCGCTTACTAATCAAGAAACAATCCATTTCTGTCATAAAAACACTCAATGACTTGGCCTGCATAGCTCACTATGTGGCCATGAGTTTCATGGAATCACCACCCAATGCCTGGAGAAATTCCTCCTCGTCTAAGCTCTGAAGAGTTATCCCTTATCTTACGACGTTGTACCTTGGGGATCTCGTCTCTGCCGCCAATGGAAATATATTCTCCATGTCCACCTATCCAGGCTCTCAGTACACTGTAAATTTCAACCACATGCAGAATCAGACAGCATGGAAGCAGATTCCTTGGGCAAACTACTCCATGCTGAACGCAGTCCAAAACGAAAGT
The DNA here is from genome assembly GCF_037043375.1 of Chiloscyllium plagiosum. NCBI lineage: Eukaryota > Metazoa > Chordata > Chondrichthyes > Orectolobiformes > Hemiscylliidae > Chiloscyllium > Chiloscyllium plagiosum. The sequence goes on along the minus strand of NW_028270176.1, from coordinate 65,838,135 downwards.
CGTCAAATCTGCCTGCACTTGGACCGTATCTCTCAGAATATTTGTTCGTAATATACTTATCCCTAAATGGCTTTAAATTTTGTAACTTACCTGTATACCTGACTTCCTCTGTTCATTCCACACACAACTCTCTTGTTAAAGCAGCTATCTATCCTCTTATTTTCAACCTTTCTCCTCCCACATTATATGCCCCACACGAGTGAAAAGGCATCTGCTGTTCACCTTATCTGTATCTCACACAAGGGCAGTACTTGTGCAATTAATGGTAGGGTCCTGGGTGGTGTTATACTTTGGAACATTTGTACCTAAGATGGTGCTGTAAGTAGCGACTTGTAAGCTTTTCCTTGTATTCACGTGAGTAAATGTGACAATAAGTTATTTCATTCAATTAAAAATATACCCTCGAGGATTGAAATCTCCACACTAGGGAAAACACACCTGTGGTTTCCTACTATCTGTAGCTCTAAGAAAATTATAAACCTCATCAAGGCAACCCTACCCTACTATGCTCTTGTGAAAGAAGTACAAGCCCTTCTAGTCTTTCCCTTCAACCCAAACCTTCTATTCTCAGCCGCATCCTCGTAAATAATTTCAGAATTCTCTCCATCTTAATGTCCTTTCTATAACAGAGCGATTAGTACTGGACACGGTACTCCAGAACCGGCCTCACCAATATCCTATACAACCTAAACATGACGTCCCAACTCCTGTACACAACGGTTTGAGCAATGACGGAAGTGTGCTGAATACCTTAACCACCCTGTCTAATTGTGACACAAACTTAAAATTCTATAAGTCCTGCCCCCCCCCCCCCCCCCGTTTGTTTTGCCAAATGCAATACCTCATATTTATTCAATTTAAACTTCGTCTGTCATTCCTTCTCCCATAAATTAAAATACAGAGTCAGAGAGTCATAGAGATGTGCAGCACAGAAACTGACAAAGTTTGTGAGAAGATTTGTAGCTCGGGTGCTCGTTGCTGTGGTTCTGTTCGCCGAGCTGGAAGTTTTTGTTGCAAACGTTTCGTCCCCTGTCCCCTGTCCCCTGTAAATCTTCTCACAAACTTTGAACACCTACGGGCGAGAGACGCTACGACAAGCCAGGAAATGGGAATCCTGCGCTAACCGCCTAAGCGCCACATACGAACAACTCCGGTTCCTGCATGAATGCCGAAAGAATCGAATCCTTCCACCAAGTGTCAGATACAGACCGCCAGTCAACAATCCACAAGCCAGACACACAGCCAGACAGAACGGACTCAGGATGATCCAGGTAATGATTACAGACGCTCACAACAGACTTCACAGATACAGACAAGAAATTGCGCGCCAAAAGTCGTTAATTTCAAAAACCACGAATCAGGAATGGACCCGGACCATAGAACAGGCTGTCACCATAGGAAAGGACAGTACTGCACACCGCAAAAATAGGCACTAAAAGAAAAAATGGCCAAACTAACAAACAACAAAGAGGATACCACAACACACCTGGTTTAAAAACCTCTCCCACAGACAACTCACAGACACGGAAAGAACAATACTGGCCAAGGAACTCAACTACAACCACAGGGACGCCAAGACAGCAGACTTCCTAGCAGCACTAGAATGCACACTCAGGAACAATGGACTGACAGAAGAGACACAACCAACAGTGAGACAAAGTATCGTACCCCTGATAACAAGGAAAAGGCAAACACATAACCTCAACACCAAGGAGAGTAGAGCACTAAAATCACTAAGAAACGATAAGAACATAATCATGCTACCAGCAGACAAAGGCAGAATGACGGTCATCCTGGACAAAGCAGAGTACATCCAAAAAGCACAACAACTACTTGCAGATACCAACACCTACCAAAAGAGGGAGTTTGACCCCACCACACAGCTCACCAATAGGATAAACAACACACTGAGGAACCTCCAAAAAACAGACAGATAACCAGGTCGGACCTACAAAGAATGAAACCTGAAAGCAACAACACCCCCAGATTCTATAGACTACCGAAAGTGCATAAACCAGACATCCCACTCAGATCCATAGTATCACTAACAGGGACACCATCACAAAAACTGGCTAAAGAACTACAGCAGAAACTGAAACACCTGATCAGCGGACCCATACACTCTATAAAATCAACACAAGAATTCTTGGATATCATCAGAAATATACACATAGACAAGGAAGAAACCATCGTCTCATTCGATGTAACGGCACTGTTCACGTCTATTGACAAAGCCCTAGCCAGAGAAACAATAGCCAACCTGCTGAACTGACATAACAGACAACAGGACGTTGAACCCATCAACAAAGACGGCATACTTAAACTACTGGACTTGTGCCTCACAACACTCTTCACATTCAACAACCAGATATACGAACAAATCAACGGAACACCCATGGGCTCACCGATCTCGGGACTCATAGCAGAAGCAGTAATGCAAAGGTTAGAACAAACAGTCTTACCACAAATTCAACCCAAACTCTGTGTCAGATACGTTCATGACACCTTTGTAATCATTAAAAACACGGAAATAGAGAATACACACCGGATCATCAACTCCACACTCACAGGAATCCGATTCACGAGAAGAAAAGGACAACCAACTCCCATTCCTAGACGTGAGGGTACAGAGAACATCAAACGGAGAATTCACCACTAAGGTACACCTGAAAGCCACACACACAGACCAAGTCCTGAACTATGAAAGCAACCACCCCAATACACAGAAACGAAGTTGCATCAAGACACTATTCAAAAGGGCCACAACACACTGCAGCACACCAGAACTGCAAAAAGAGGAAGAGGAACACCTATACAAGGTATTCGCAAAAAACGGATATCCGCGCAATTTCATCAACAGATGCCTAAGGGAAAGACAACAGAACGAGGACATGCCGCAACCCAAAGGTCTAGCCACACTGCCATACATCAAGAACACCTCTGAAATGACAGCCAGACCACTGCGACCACTAGGACTTATAACAGCACACAAACCAACAGCCACTCTCAGACAACAACTCACCAAAACGAAGGACCCGATACCCAGCATGAGCAAAACTAATGTAGTGTACAAAATCCCATGCAAGGACTGCACAAAAGACTATATAGGACAAACAGGAAGACAGCTAACGATCCGCATCCACGAACATCAACTAGCCACGAAACGACACGACCAGCTATCCTTAGTAGCCACACACGCAGACGACAAGCAACATGAATTTGACTGGGACAACACTACCATTATAGGGCAAGCGAAACAAAGAACAGCCAGGGAATTCCGAGAAGCATGGCACTCATCCACAAACTCCATCAACAAACACATAGACCTGGACCCAATATACCGGCCACTACAGCCGACAGCTGAAACTAACAACCGGAAGCGGCAGGGACAGGCCACTATAAATGCCGGAGGAAACACCACAGAAGCGCTTCACAGGAGGCTCCCAAGCACTGAGAATGTCACCTAGACAGGGGACGAAACGTTTGTAACAAAAACTTCCAGCTCGGCGAACAGAACCACAGCACAGAAACTGACACTTTGGCCCAACTCGTCCTTGCCGATCGTATATATTAACCTAATGTAATCCCATTTGCCAACACTTAGCCCATATCCCACTTAATCTTTGCTGTTCAAATACCCAACCAGATGCCTTTTAAATGCTGTAATTGTACCATCCTTCACCTCTTCCTGTGGCAGCCCATTCCATAATGCATCACGCTCTGTGTGATATAATTGTTCCGTCGGTCTCTTTTACGAATTTCCCCTTTCACCATAAACATATGCGCACTAGTGCAGGACTCCACCACCCAAGGGAAAAGACGAACCTGGTTCGATCGATCTGAAATATTTACTCTATCTCTCTCCACAGATAGTGCCAGTAAATTCTCTATCAATTCTTGTTTTTGGTTCATATTTCCAATTGTCTGCAGCTCTTTGTTTTACGTTAACCTTAATAACGTTTGCTTTGGAAGATCAGTCAGTAATACTGGTACAAAGATAGGTTTGCAAAACAAACCTACCATTCCCTGACCAGGAATACAACCCTTGCTGTGGCGGTGAGAGCGCTGAATAGATTACAAGGGAAGGTGACAATTAGATTCACTGCAGAAATTGTCGTCTAGTTTTTCTAGAGTGGAAGAAGACCATTCAGCCCAACATGCATGTGGCTCATCCTCCATCTATTCTAGACAGATTTTCTAGACAGAACTTACGTGTTATGATCTTTACAGTGTAACTTTTAATGAGGTTCTCCCTGTGATCTTAAGTGTCACAACAACTCGACTGAAGTTTGTCATGCATGCACTGTGTTGTAACCCGCTTGAGGAATTCATCCTCATTTTCATAAGCAGTGGAAGACGGAGACATATACCCTGGGATACAGTGTTGTCAGGTCTATATCAGATTGTTGTGCTTCACTTCCGCTCTCCGTGCCCACACACAAGTTTCTCCCACAAAAGGCAGCTTTCTGTGGAAAGTAAGCCTGTTCTGCAGACAATGACAGCCGTTGTGCTGAACTGAGATTTAAAATGCACAATAGACAAATATGTAACTTCGAATATCCATTGATCCAAACTCTGCATGTCCAAACAACAGGTAGCGGGGACAAAGCATACCATTGCACTCGAGCTCGGTAGGATTTAAACGTGCAAGCATCAGATCAGACATCTGACGCGTTATCTATTAAGCCACTGGCCCAATGCTCAGCGAGGAGTGTGACAGCTTGTTGATATGAAATGTAAACATGGACATCGTGGGGAACATCATTCACAACGAACAAAGACAATTACCTCCCATTACTACACTTTGAAGACCCACTTTTTGAAGCGGTACCTTTCGCTGACAAACATGTTTGTCCTCAGGTGTCTACATCAGGGTCGCTTGCGCCTCTACTGGAAGGTTCCAAAGTTTTCAACACACTCGTTGCGCGATTTCATGATTCACTCCAGTGAAATGTACATTCATATTTTGATTCATTGGCTTTTCCACTCAAGACTCAGAACAAATTCAGCGAGAACTCCCTGCTCATTTCTCGACCGGGATCCAGAATCAGACGAGTTGAACGATGCCTTTGTACATGCCGCCCCTTCACCGCAACCCATCTCCTCAAAACGAGCCCCGGTTAAGTAAACAAGCATCAACCTGTTCGTACATTCCTGCTGTGCATCTGCTGAACAACACCAGGTTATCACAGCTCTGCTTCCTTCACACTGAAACCCAGAGCGATAAAATTAACTGTTTCGAAATTTGGAGAGAGAAGCATTGCTGCCATAATGTGGTTATGATGCAAAGGAAAGGCACAAGAATGTGGCTAAGTCAGGTGGCAAGGGTTTCTGTCAGCATCACTTGGGGGCTTTGCTGCTTAGGAGCCTGAGTTTGCTTCACCCAGACCTGGAAAAAATTTACTATCAGGAAATGAAGAGTTATTTCTCTTCCTGTGAATTGTCTGAATGAAAACGAGTTTCTGATTAAACAAAGAAAACACTCCCGCATCCTGCTGGAATCAGTCCAGTCATTGTTAGCAATCGTCTAGAAGGACAGCGGCAGCAGAGACTGGGGAAAATCACAATTCAAATCCCAATCCAGTCATCTCAACTTTCTGAGATGTAAATATCTCGCTGTTGCTTCAGTGTCACTCGGTGTAAACCCTGGATCTCCTTCCCTCACGGCCTCATGGCTGTACCTCCATACCCATGAGTTCAAGTTTTCAGGAGAGGAAATCATATCTCCATCTCTGGGATAATTAATAATGGGCAGCGAATCTTATCCTATTGAGTGAAATCTAAATTCCAGGAATGCGTTTGTAAAAGTTGGGCGTTCTACTCCGACACCTGCAATCAGTCGGGAATAAATTGAGACTTGGAGCAGGGGAAGGAAGTAAAAGTGAAAGGCATTAACGACTGGGAGGCCGGCAGTGAGGGTGGCACTGGTGGAACAATGCTCAGCGTCGGTGCTAATGGTTCAGCCTTTACTGCCCCAATGTTTACACACCACTCCTGGTCAATTCACCACAAAGACTCAGCTCCTCTTGGTGTGAGGCTCCTTCTATATGTATTGAAGTGATTATTGGGCCCCGACAGAATGAACACATCCTTGTTATCCAGTCTGTTTAAAAGAGTAAAGTAACAGTTTGAAGCCGATACAAGTGGATATATTCTTTTTTCTATATTTTCTGTAGGGCAGGCTAAGCCATAAAAAAACTGTTTATTTTTGCAAGAGCGGTATTGATTACGATTCCGACCGAGCAACATTAAGTTAGAAAACGCATTTCCGAATTACTGTGATCAAATAGGTAAGGAACTGCACGTGTGGATAAGTAAACCTGGTTGTTGCATGGCGCCATGGCTTAGTTGAGTAAAGTGCCTGTCCAATAAACAGAAGGCCCAGGGTTTAAATCACCGTGGTGCCGACTGGTTGAACCGAAGAGTCTTTGCTTCACCTTCTCGTAAAACTCGGTTTGCTGATCAAGTAATTCCCCGCCCTCTTTGAGTTTCAGCGTGTTATGATTGGGTGATCCCACTTCTGGTTCCTGGTTTAGCTCCATCAGAGAACATTCCTTCTTTCTAATGATTAATTCAACCGGAAGGTTCTCTCCCCTGTGCCACATGCACTGACACTTCTCCTCCTCTTTCATTCTCCCTCCTTCATTCTCAGTTTGACAGGAATAATGATGTGAGGCAAGAGAAACTGCAGAATGTCCGGAGAATATTGTGGTAATGACACAGGCACCTACAGATGATCGCCCTCACTCTCTGCTGTCACTGTCCATTTACAATACAAAATATAGACATTTTGTTCTCCTATAGTTGTAGTTTAATTGCGTTTTTTTTCCTGATGGTGGGAAGAAGTTAAGGTGAATACATACCGATAAAGACAGCCAAATGAAGACTCATATTGAGATAGAAACTGAAAGATGCAATGCTCCCTTCGACATGGCTGCTAACTGACAGAAAGGAAAAATAAAAAGGCAATCATTTAAGCACAGCCTTTCACCAGCTCAGAACAACGGATGCAGCCAATGAAGTCGTTTAAGTTTGTAAAGGTAAAGGTTGTCAGCAAATATCGGATTTTAACGAATAGGCTAAATCCACACATAAAGCTAATTGTTCCCCTGGCATTATAACACAGAGATACATAACTAACCAGGTTCTATCGATCTGAAACATTAACTTGGTTTCTCTCCACAGATACTATCTGCCGTGCTGTGTTGCTCGATCATTCCTTGTTTTTGTTTTAGATTTCCAACATCTGCAGTTCTTTGTTTTATGTTCACCTGAATCGTGTTTCGGACAATACATTGATCACTTCCTAGCTAGGTACTTCATTTCCTGCTTCAGAGATGTCGTTATCACGATAATCGTTAAATGGAAAATTCCCATCCTGGTAGATGGAATGGACATTCAGCTAAAAGCAAAAGCAGAGCTTACGGGAAAATCTCAGCAAGTCTGGCAGCCTCCGTGGAAACACAATCAGAGACGAGTTTCAGAAATTCTGCAGAACTTTATCAGAACTCCATTTTCTCACGCAGGCACCGCCAAACCTGCCGCGTTTCCCCAGCAATCTTGGTTTTTGTTTCAGATTTCAACATATTCAATATTTTCTATTAGCCTTTAAAACCTCTTTGTGGTTCTGGATACGTTTTCTGCTTGGGGAACATTTTCCTGACCCAAGTAAAAACCTGGAATTGCACAGAATAGAAAACAAATGTAGCGAGAGCAGTGGCAGCGCCGTCCCTGGGTGGCTCCAAGCAACGAAACTCACTGTTAACAAACAAACACACCGACCCACTGCACGATAGAGTCTCATTACAAAGCCCTTGCACGATCCCCTAAAGCAGGCTTTTAGTGAATTCAAGCTTCAGCCAGTCCCTACTAGAATAATTATTGCTCCAAAGCAGTTTTACTTTCCCAAAATAAAGCCTGGGGCATTCGTTGTGGAGAAACACAAAGAGGGCGGGTCTCTCGCGCTGTGAGCCTCAGGCGACTGTCAGTGTGGAGTTTGCACGTTCTCCCCATGTCTGCGTGGGTTTCTTCCGGGTGCTCCGGTTTCCTCCAACAGTCCAAAAATGTGCAGGGAAGGTGAATTGGCCAAGTTAAATTGCTCGTAGTGTTAGGTGAAGGGGTAAATGTAGGGGAATGGGTCTGGGTGGGTTGCGCTTCGGCGGGTCGGTGTGGATTTGTTGGGCCGAAGGGCCTGTTTCCACACTGTAAGTAATCTAATCTATTCTAAAAAAATATAGCCTGCTAGCCTCTGGCTGAAGAATTCTGTTTCGATTGCCTAACCTTGCAGCTGCAGCCTGTCGCCGCTCCTCAAGCCTTTAGAGAGTTCTGCTTCATAGAATGATGTGCTGTTTCTTTCCGGCCTTTCTTGTCTGTTCTAGCTGAGATGAATCTGCAGTATAAAGTAATATTAAGTTTTAGAGACATTAAGATATGCAAAACCAGACAATGACTGTGGACGTTACGATTGCCGTGAGGTTGTGAAAGTAATGGGAAGTTGGCTTGTGTTTTACTATATAAGTTGAAACGTTCTGTATTTTATTGGAATATCTTGGACATCTTCAAATAAAGAGGTATTTCCCTTGGCTATGAATAAAAAAAAACAACAGCAAATTGCTCAAGGTCTCCTCTCCTGACTACTTTATTTGAAACGACACGGCATTTGACTCACTTTTTTCCAACATTTTCGGACAGTCTGACCCCATCTTCTGCAAACAACTTCATGTCAGTGGGAATAAGCTCCCAATCAAACGGGACAGTCTCCCTTCACGCCTGTCCATTCCCGAGTTTTCTCATTATCCTGGAGCCGAGGTGAGATTTGAATTCTCGATATACAGGGACGTTTATCCGTTCAATATCTCAGGTCACTTCATGTCTGTAGAATATGTAGGTCAAGATCCCAGCCTCTTTAAAAATTGGAAGGTGTCTTGACTGTCTCTTTTCAGTCGGACAGTTCACCCTTCATTCTCCTCTGATTCGGCTTTCGAAAGACTTTCTGCAGATTCCCAAGGGTGGAGGCTGCGTTTTATGGTTTTGCTTCCATAACATTTTTCCACCTGTCAATTGACGATATTTTCTTCACTGACAAATCTCTTCATCAAGTTTCACATTTCACCATGTCCAGGGATGAGGAAATCCCTATTTGTGGAGAGAGTCCTGAGACTGGGAAGGTTGTTTTGGAGCACCGTACTTTAAATGGAGATTTCCTGGGGCTTCTTTTAAGGAAGGGGGAGAGATCGGAGCGGGTTGATGCTGCTTTGCTACTGACCAGACTCAATTACCAGAGGAATGGGAAAGAAGATATTTAAATAAAAACAACATTCATGTCGAATAAGTAGAGCTTGATTTCAGGGGAAAGGGCTGCTTCTTTAAGAGGCAGACGAGGAGGATATGCTGTTCCTCCGAGGAAACCAAATCTGTGGAATTCATTACAACACAGTGTTGTCCATTCTGGGGATAATCAGGAATGAGATAGACAGGTATTTTGTCACTTGGGAAAATGAACGGCGACAGTGACATGGCAAAAACGTGGAACTGAAGATCGACCAAACCAGCCATTATCTCATTTGAAGATGTAGCTGACTTGATGGGCTTTCCCTCTGATCCAATATCTTTTCTGTCCTTTAGAAAATGCTAGAGACCATTGCGAAGAAAACAAAAAAAAATGTAGACCGTTTACAAACGATGATGGCATTCAAACTGAATCACCATCGTGGGCTGGGAGGGAAATCACACTTGAAAGTTTTTCCAGAGTTCTTTGCTAATATTACAAGCAAAGTAATTCAATGGAGACCGCAGACAAAATCCATTTGAATTTTTGCTGGGCATTCAATAACGGACCATATAAAATTAATTGGACAAGGGCAGAGTTCATGGTGTGGGGAGAAATGAGCGTGGGTTACCCAGTCATTATTTATTGAATTAAAGTTACAGAATCGGGATAAATACGTATTTTCCAAGGTGGAAAGATATTATTAGTGGTCAGAATGGTCAGTCATCGGCCTTCAATGCGATTTCACTGAATTAATAATGTGGAGGAATGGCAGATTGAAATGTGTCAAACTTTTCTGACGATACAGAGTAGGTGGGAAGTCGTGTTGTCATGAGGACAGGGGAATCTTTAAAAGGATGCAGGTTGATTTACTAAGTGCGCAAATGCTAGGCAGGTGTCGTGTCATGTCGGGAATGTGAGGTCATGCATTTTGTTAGGAAGAATCACAAGGCAGACTGTTACTAAAATCAAGAGAAACTGCAAACAAAAGGCGGTGCAGAGGATTATGAGTGTTCTTGTGCATGGAGCACACAAAGGTTAGTGACAAATTTATTTTTCTGGCAAGAAGAATGGTCCGTTCGCACAGAAAGAGATGGTTCCCGAGGTAAAGACTGAAACTAAGGAGACTCTAAATTAATCAAACCAAAGATATGTATCGTGTTGTTCCGGTTTTCTGAACTTTATTTACAGTGGAGTCAGCAGTGGGAGAGAAGAAATGAAGGTTAGCCAGTATTATTGCCATCCTTTAACTCTTGCACACGATGTTGTTTTCCTGTATGCACAATTTTACATTGTGTTTACGGTTGCTGTGCTTGGAATCGACACGGCCTAGTAAATTATTCCTCCACTGATCCTCATATTTATCCAAATAGATTCATAATGCTCATTTCCTGACTCAAGCTAATGTTCAATAATTGTACAAATTTTACCACAGACTCGCCATTTCACGTACCTCTATCCGTTTTGTTGCAATATTAATTGATCATTTACTGTGTTACTGCTGCACATGTAAAGAGAAAACAAAACAAAACAGCAGAAATCGTCACGGGTGGGATTGGGTATCGAACGCAGATTACTACAGCCACAGCGCAGCGTATTGCCTCCAATCGAATCACAGAAGCACAGATTGAGCGGACTCGAACATCAAACTGAGTACAGTGCAGGAGTGCATGAGAAGTGGTTTTATCGGCTAGCGTATTCGATTTACTTATTTCTAACTCAGTAACTGAGTTTTACATCGGTTGCTTCGCCAGTTACACCACATAAGAACGTAACAACTGCTGCAGATGGCCATACGCCTAGTTCACAGCCCCACAATCAGAGACACTCAGTGCCCTGAATATAGCTACGAGGAACATCTGGCCATGGCATTTCGTGTCTAGTTGGGGCTCATGGATGTGGATCGTTAGTTGTCTGCATGTTTATCTTATATAGTGTATGGTGCAAGTCTTGCATGTATTATTAGGGGAGAAAGTGAGGATTGCAGATGCTGGAGATCAGAGCTGAAAACGTGTTGCTGGAAAAGCGCAGCAGGTCAGGCAGCATCCAAGGAACAGGAGAATCGACGTTTCGACCTTGGGGCAGAAGGGCTTATGCCCGAAATGTCGATTCTCCTGTTCCTTGGATGCTTCCTGACCTGCTGCGCTTTTCCAGCAACACATTTTCAACTTGCATGGATTATTGTACACTTGTCTGTCCTGAACATAATGGGATTTGGGGGCTTTTGTTCTGTTATCAGTGGAAGTGTGTGTTGCAGCCCCGAAGATTCAACTGGAAATGGGGATGGGAATGATTATGTGGATGTGGTTCAGTGATGCAACCACGAAGCACAAGGTCTTTATCTGATGGTACAGAGACGCATGGGGTCCCAGTACAGGGGCTCTAACCGCACCTGGAGCAGCTTCGGGATTGACAAGGAGCAGGGAACATTGGGACACCAGTTGTTGTTGTCTGAGCATGGCTGTCGTTGTATGTGCTGTCACGAATCCAAATGATCAGTGGAGTCTCTCTGATAGTTCTGAGACTTCATTTTCTATAACTGGAGTGGTTTGTGTTTTGGGTTGTGTTTTGTCCTTATTGCGTTGTTTTTCTGCTTGTTATCTGTTGATGAAGTTGAGGAAATATCCGTTTTTGGTGAAGAATTTGTGGAGTATCCACTAAACCAACGGCCATCTGTACCTACTGACCATACACTGACGACAAAGACCACAATTCTGACTGGAACAACACAACGCTCATAGGACAAGCCAAACAGGGGGCAGTCAGAGAATTTCCACAAGCACGGAACTCATCCAGAGACTGCAACTTCAGATACATTGATCGAGATCCAATACACTGACAATTGCAACGAACAACTGGAAGCAGCTGGAATGAAAACAAATCAATTCAAACCACCACAGGAAAGCAGCACTTCACAGGAGGCTCTGCAGTACTGAGGATGTTACCGAGAAAATGGAGGAGACGGCTATAATCCAATTTCCCAGATACAGCGAACATCCACTAAACAGCTACACTCGGACTACAAATCATTGCACAAAAGATAAAACCCCACAGAACTCAGGACTTCCTCGTCGATGAAGTGAACCCCAGTCCCCGGCGCTCTAACTCAGTCATTAAAACGTTCCTCCGGTCTGTTCAATTAAAAACAGGGATAGACACATAAACACGCATAGAGGTACGGACACACAAATGGAAACAAGCATCAAAATTACTGTTGTATCACTTTAAACACAAGACAGTTAGGAACAAAGAAAGAGGCAGAAGGGATTGATCCCAGTTCATAAAATTCACCGCAATAAAACCGGGTGCCCACTGCTCAGAGAGAGGCAGGTACAGTGATTCACACAAAGGAAAACACACTAACACACACATTGCTGCAAAGACACATAAAATAGAGCTGAATTAGACAAATACAGGAATACACAGGCAGGCATACATAGACTGAGATACACAGAGAAAAGCGTACATACAAATACAGAACCTTTGAGCAATAAATGGCATCCCCTGAGTTGAATAGTGAGCACAACGTGTTTCAATCAGATGTTTTCCAGCTTGATGATGAAATATGGTTGAGAAAGATGGGCAGCAATGTTATCTCCCTCGGATATTGTGAGTGAGGAAGTAATTTGCAGAATACACTCATGATCACTTATGCAATTAAGAAATGCTCAGTCATACAAACACGTGCATGTAATCCGGTGAATTTCATCTGTGGAATGGATTAATGTTCATTCTCAGAAACTCTTTAAACTTAAACTCGCTAATTCCAGTCCCACTCACATCTTGCGTTGGTTGGTGTGAAAGTAATGTATTGAGCTCTAGAAAATCTGATCTCCCTTTTCCAAATCGAAACGGTTTGGAGATGGTTTGAAATTGCAACTTTGTTTCTGTTTGAATTTAAGAAAAGTGCAGGGGAGAGGTTGGGCATAAGAGAGGCTACGCATGATAGAGGCTGTGTGAGAAAGCGATACATGGGAGAGAGTTTGCACGGGAGAGTAGCTGCGTGTGAGGATAGCCTCGTGATATCATAGTGGAAGAGTTGAAGCACAGAGCCTGTGGAGGTGTAATGGGGACTGGATTGGTCTATTGGAGAGCAAGAAGTGGAGGGGCCTGGAGACCATTCCTTTGGGCATCCATAGTGAAGATAAGGTGCCGAAGGCCGGGAAATTGGAAGTTACTGAAGAGATGGAGGGTGTCGTTCGTATCACTTGGAAAGTGCCTGAAACAATAGGAAGAGGAAGGAGTCGAGGTAGGAGATCAGACATTCAGCGGGGCAGGAGGATGCTGAGACAATGCGTTGGCCAGTGTCGTTGGACTTCTGGATTTTGGGGAGCTGGCAGAACCACGAAATACGGGGCTGCGGGATGATATGCTTTGGCAGCAGAGGCACTGCGGGTATGTGTGGAGAGTGAAATCATTTTGGTCTGATGGGTCGCTGTGGGGACACGGGAAAGGGGGAGGGAAGACGTGGTGCAAAATGGAAATTCTTCAACATTTATAAGCTGGTTAGATGATTAACTGATTGGTGTTGTGGAGCGAGTGAACTGTTGCACCTTCCGAGCGTGTGAGGTTAAGATGGGTGACGGGGATGGAGAATTTGAGGCGGCCGATATCACATCAGCAGTCTGCAATGAAGTGGTCTATGCGCGTGCAAGAACATTATGTGGTGACCAAGTGGAGGAGGAAGGTTGGAGGTGGGTGAAGGAGTTGTCCGAGGCAGGTTGGAGCTTTTGTCAAATTGAGGGCCTTGAGATTGCAGAAATAACGTTCCATGCCGTGGCGTATCTTGGTTATGTTGAAGTGGTAGCAGAGGAGTTCAAATTTGAGCCCTTTGCTGACCACAGACCATTCAGCCTCAGAGAGTTTGAGGTCTGATGAGACATGATGGTGTGGCATAGCCAGGGACTGGGGTTTTAGGGGAGCTCCATGGTAGCTGATCGAATATAGGGGAAAAGCTGAGAACACAGGTGTGGGTGAGGTTTGAATGTGGTGTGAGAGTGACTCCATGTGGGAGAGAAAGAAAATTGGGAGGTGAATGGGTTAGTAGGTCGTGTGTCTGGGAAGGGAAGCAGGATGAAGAGGAAACGAGGGAGAGGTGGAGGGGTCAGATGCATTGCGGGATTTGTTGGGTGAGTAGGGCGAGCTGCTGTGTTGACTGCTGCAGATCAGCAGTAGGAACTGGGGTAACCCTTGCGAATGTAGTCCGAGACATGCGTGCAGAGTGACACAAGCCAGAATTGGAAGCAGAAGCTGAAGGGAGGTCGAAGCCTGTCCGAGTGCTTTTGTCGACAGAATACAGGGTTAGTCTTGTTGGAGACATCCAGAGTGGAGGCAGATTGATTCCTCCCATTGAACCAGCACATCGTACATTGTACCTGTCTTCATCTATCCCCACCTGACCATCCTGCTCTTTCTAGAACTTTTAAGAGCAGCTCCACTGACACACGCCCCAGCATTGAAGAAGGGTTTCACACGAAACGACGTTTTCTCGACCTCGCGATGCTACCTGGCTGTGTTCTTCACGTCTCCTGCCTATCCATTGTAGTTGAATTTAGGGCTGAATAATGTGGTCCTTTTCCTATTTCTGATGCTGCTGTGATGCCATGGTACTGAAATTGATTGATATTTTATTTCCGAGTCGAAAGCTGGCAGATGATTTTGATACATGCCATAGGACATTGTGAATCGTAATTTCGCTGATTAGGGAATGCAGCACTTATTTCCCCGTCAGGAGATGATAAATTGACTTATTCTCTGGAGTACAGAAAAATAAGAGTTAGATTTGATTGAAACACAAAACCCACTCATTTCCCAATCTCCCTTCGCTCCCAGAGTCCACCCTCTCACCACATCCAACCCTCATCGACCACATGCTATCACCCTTTCCCCTCTACCCCACCAGCTACACCGGAGCTCCCCTGAAGCACCATCCCCTGGCTATGCCCCACACTCAGTTTGCCTCCCAGACCACGAACTCTCTGAGGCCGAATGGGCGATCCACATGAAACGGCTTAAATTCATGCTCATGTGAAGGAGTGGGTAATATCAATGGGCTCAGAAAATTAGGCTAATGTTCCAGTGGCACTGGCTCAAATCACACGAAGGCTGATACTGGTGACTCTACGAAATCTGGGGGCTGCAGTTTTTGGAGTGGGTTAAGGGACAGGCATAATTGTATATGTTTAAAACTGTAGGAAAACATACAAGCTTGGCAGGACAGATTATTCTACTGTGCAGAAGGGGTCAATGACCGGAGGCATGGATTTTCTGGAGCAGATGGAATTGAATGCAACTGTTTTTCAAACAATGTGTGGTTGAAGTCCAGAGCTCACTGCCTGTTCAGTTGGGAGAGGCGGAAACATTCATTAATTTCAAAGAGTAAACACATGTGTGCTTGCGATGTCAAGTCACACATGGTTATGAGACATGTGCTGGAAAATAGACTTTGGATAATTAGCTGATTGTTTTTAACTGGAACAAACTCGAAGTTGCAAAGGGCATTTTCCTGTTCTGTTGACTTCGACGATTCTCTGAATATGTTCCGAGACTCAGTCTCCAATGCTTTTGCTCAAACTGAGTTCCACAACTTCGTGAGGGAAGGACATGTCTCCTCATCACATTTCGAAGTTGTCTACTATGTACAGAGAGCCTGTTCCCTGGTTCGAGACTCTCCTGCTGGAGGAAAGATTCTTTTTGCATCGAGCATATTCATATTTTGAATTTTATGCGTTTCAATCAGATCCCACTCACGGTGTTTCCTGAACTCCAGAGAATAAGTCGAATCAACATCTCCTTCTGGGACAGTGCTACCATTCCTGCTTTCAGCCTAATGAACGCTACCACACTGCAGTATTCGAACTGATGTTCTTTCGAAGGTGGGTCGAGCAATCCATCGCACAATACTCTACTTGATGTCTTACCATGTCGCTTATCTTAATTAAGGCATACCTCCCTCTGAACTCCAAACCTCTTACCATGAATGCCAATTGTAGGATCCCTAAATGCAGCTAGATATCACTCATCCTACTGAGTCTGTATCGGTCCTCTGAAGAGCAAACCACCGTTTTTCAACGAAGCCCACATTTTCCCTGGCAAATCGACATAACCTGCACGTCTGTTCACTGTGGGTGGAAACCGGGTTGCCAAGCGAAACAAACGCGGACACAGGGAGAACCTGCAATCTCCATACAGACAGACAGCCAAGACTGGAATTCAACTGAATCCCAGTCGCTGTGAAGCATCCGTGCTAATTAAATACCTGTCGTGCCACCGAATCTGCCAAGGCCAAGTTGTATAATGTACATTATCTTATTATTCCTGTGTTTATCACGCATATTTAGAGATAAGACACAGCATTCACATGAGCAGCATACAGACGTGCGCAGTGAAAAGACATTGGCAGTGAGTATCGGAGTTGAGACATCATATTGCTGCTGCAGAGGATGGTGATGAGCCCACTTTCAGAATGCTGCTTGAAATTCCACTTTCCTTTCGAGCGGAAGGATTCTGTTAAACTTGAGATTGTCAGTAAATTGAAAGGGATGTTGCTCCGATTGGAGAGCTCGAATTATCAGTGAAGGGGCAGGTCATATAAGGATAAGCAACTTATGCTTCCACTTTATAGAAATTCTGTTAGCTCACACTTGGAATATTGTGCAGCGCTCTGATCACCACGCTAACACACGGATATGGATGCTTTCGTCAGGGTACAGAAAATGTTTACCAGAGTGCTGCCTGTTCTGGGAGATTTGTTTAGGATTTAGGAAGTTAGGTTCAGGTTGTCCAGGATGTTGATGAGGCGTCTTTTGGAATACTGTGTTCAGATCTGATCACACCGATACAGGAAGGATATTATCAAGTTGGAGAGCGTTCTGAAGACATTCAGCAGTATGTTGCCACGTATGAAATGTTTGTGTTAGAAAGAAAAGCTAGAGAGACGAGTACTTTTATGACCAGAGCACTGGAGGTTGAGAGTCGATGTGAAGAAGCTGATGCAATATTGACAGTTATGGACAGAGTTTGTGGTAATTGGGATTTCCCTCGGATCAGGGAATTCAAGACTATGAGCAACAAGTTTATGATGAGAGGAGAAAGATTTTTAAAAGGCAAGTGAGGCTACTTTTTTACACAGATGGTGTTTCACATGTGGAATGAATTCCCGAGAAGTAGTCGATGTCGGTATGATTATAACTTCCAAAAGAGATTTGAATAGGGACAGGATTCGGAAAGGTTGGGAGGGTACTGGGCAAGGAGCAGGTCGGTGGGACTAATTTAGTTAAGGATTACGGTCAGCATGAACTAGTTAGACCAATGCGTCTGCTTCTGTGTTGTATGAATCTATGACTCCATAATTCTGTAAGTAAGTTGAATAGATTGGTTTTGTTTACACATGAATGCAGAAAGTTGAGGGGCGACCTGACAGAAGTTCATAAGTTTATGAGTGGTGTAGATCAACTGGAAAGAATGTGTCTGTTTTCTCTGGGTGGAGAATTCAATTACTCGGGGACACAGGTTCAAATTGCGGGGAGGATTTTGAAAAGAGATGTACGAGGCAAGTGTTTCACATAAAGGCTGGTGCGTTCCCGGAACGTCTTGCGAGAGGAGGTGGTGGAACTGATATCAACATTCATGAATCACCCGGTAGAATACTCATTTGGAAGGTAATGGAGTGATACAGATCCTGAAAGTGAAAACAGTTTTAGTACGGAAGTGCAAAGTATATTGGTGCAGGCTTGGAGGGCTGAAGGACCTGTTCCTGCGCTCCATGCTTTTCTAATCTTAAGAGGTTATAACTTGTTTCACAACAGCGGAGACTGTGGGTTGATCTTATAGATATTTATAAAATCACGCGAGGCATCAATTCAGTGAATAGCTAAGGCCATCTTTCCAGACTATGTGAGTCCAGATACGATGAGAGTGCAAATATTTAAAAGAGCCTTGAGGGGTAACTTTTTCTAACAGTGATCGGTGCGTGTGCAGAATTAGTTTGCAGAGAAAGTGTTGGATTCGGGTACAGTTTCACTATTTCACAAACATTTAGATCGCTTTATGATTAAGAACTTTCCGAGGGATTTTAGCCAGTTTCTGCCAAATGGCATGAGTTCATATTCCGTTAATTGTTGGCGCTGTCGAGTTGGACTGAACAGTCTGATAACATGCTTTATGACTGTATAACTCGATTCATCATTTCAGTCATTGCTGCATTAGCAGAAACTCAAGCATTTTTGACCGTGAGAAACACTCGAGCGAATGTAAATCGAATATATGAAGTACCTGAAGGAAATTTTCGGAGTGGATCCTGACACGATATCAGCTGAAATAGGCTAAAAAAAAGCCATGACCAGTTTCTGAGAAAATGCAGAAACAGAGACGAAAGCTGGCACTGCGTTATCTTCTACTAGAGAAACTGGAACACATTTTCAGCTTCCCCTTGACGCTTTGGAACTGAAAGAGAAAATGAGGGCAGAGGGAGATGATGGAGGGATGCAGGAATTGTCTATGGGACAAAGACAGACTGAGTATTAAAAATGCTGATAAGAACGCTATCTCAGGGTTTGAACATTTGAACAAAAGGAGACAAGAGAAACTGAGACTTAATTGAAAGTGTGAGGATAAGTGTACAGAGGAACTTAAAAAGCATACAGCTTCTTTTGCTTTTTTAATAGGGTGCCAGACGCCACAAGGAGGGAAATTATGTTAAACATGTACAGGATACCTGCTCCATCACAGCTAAAATATTGTATGCGCTTGTATGTGTTGTATTATCGGAAATATGTGAACGCATTTGAGAGAATGCAGAAGGGGTTTACAAGATCAGTTTCTGGGAGGATGAACTTAAGTTCTGAGCACAGAATGAACAAGTTGGCTTGTTCGCCTTGGATAGAAGAAAACTGAGGGAGAAGATCTGATGGAAGTTTTCAAAGTTGTGATCAGGCTGGACAAAGCAGATAATGAAAAGATGTTCCGACTCGTAAAAGGAACATGAACACGCTGGAACAGTTCGAAATTTATTGCAACACAAGAAAAGCTGAGATGAAGAAAGACATCCATTGTGTTGTTAGTGGTTGGAATGCATTATCTAAAAGTATGATGAAGGCAGGTAAAGGAAAGGGTTATGAAGCACATTCCTATACATTCTGAAATCTGTACTGGAAAACCAAAAATGCTGCAATGCCCAGCTGGTCAGGCAGCATCAGTGGAGCGACAGCAAGCTGACTTGTCGAGTCTTGATCACCTTCCATCAGGGTTCTGCATGAATAGTCCGCTAGAGTCAAAGCATCAGATTGATCTCTCTCACGGATGTTGCCTGACCTGAATTGATTTCCATGATACTTTCTGTTCAGTTCATGGTAAAGAAATAAGACTGCTTCACTGGCTCATTATTCACCCTCAGGGCACTCACTGACCATGTCAGATTGCCTCCCTTAGTTATTGTTTTTCATCTTTTAAATTTGCTCATCTGTTCTTCCTCTAATCTCTACACTAGTCTCGACTTCTGTTTCTGACAATCTCTTTCTCTCTCTGAAACCCTCTCCTTATCGCTTCCTCTTTCTCTGTCACAAAATACTCGACTGCCTCTTCAATATTACATTGCTTCCCTCTCTTCGATCTCTTGGAAGCAATTTGGAGTATTTGACTTGGAGAAACGCTCTGAATCACCTCTGGTTTGCCTCTCGTCTGAACTCACGAGAAGGGAAATTCTCGGAAAGCACGGCTAATGCAATATGCTATATTTCCATCGGGGCTCTTACTTCTCGTGTCGCTGGCGTATTGCGCCGAGAGCTAGTGAAGCCCCGAATGTGTGAGAAAGGTACTTCAGGTTTTTGGATCTCGGGATTCAAAACTGATGTATTTTATTTCCTCCTGTGAGGGATTTTGCTTTTTACGACAGGAAGAATAATGTCAGAAATTCTTTCCAGAACAGTAATCTCACTGCAAAATTTGGGTGAGAACTTAAAAAAAAGTTCCTCTGGTATGAGTGAAAACTTCAGAAACTTCATTGTCACGTGTAATAAAGCAAAGGGATCATGAATGCAGTGAAACGTGCCATTCTCTGGCACATTCTTTGTCACAAAAACAGAACTTAAAAATAAACACAGCAGGAAGAAAAAATACTAATAGAGCCGGGGGGGGGGGGGGGGGGGGGGAGGGCGGGGGGATGGGAAACAACATGCACATCTTAAAATCTGAATTATTACATCCATGAAAGTGTGTGGAATTCTCAACCACTGCCGCATGCACTCAGACCTAAGATGTTTGTTGTGATAAATCTGTGACAATTCATGTCAACGTTTAAAGCTTTTTTTCAGTTTACAATAATCTCTAGAAAGTTATAATTCATCCTTTCTCCATTACACTACAAAGAATGCATTCTGTACCCCAAGTCGATGCTGCGCGGAACCAAAAAAACTCCTCACTTCATATCTGCATTGATGAACGTCAGTTCAAATCTGCACCGACTCGTTCTTCTTCCATTAACAAGCAATACAATTTCTGTCGGTCCACTCAAATCAGCGCACACAATGTGTTGAAAATCTGCAAGATCTATACCACAGAAAAAAGGCCCTTCGGGCAAAAGAGCACAGCCCCACATAATTCGCGGCATGGTGGCACAGTGGTTGGCACTGTTGCCTCACGGTGGCAGAGACCCGGGTTCAATTCTCGCCTCAGTCAACCGTCTGTGTAGGGTTTGCACATTCTGCCCGTTTCTGCGTGGGTTTCCTCCATTATGCAGGCTAGGTGAATTGGCCATCCTAAACTGCCCGTAATGTTAGGTGAAGGGGTAAATGTAGAGGAATGGGTCTGGGTGGGTTGCTCTTCGGAGGGTCGGTGTGGACTTGTTGGGTCGAAGGACCTGTTTCCACACTGTAAGGAATCTAACACTAAAGCTTTGTCACTATTCAAATCCCAGAAAGTGGCCCATTGCCTTGTCTGACGTCGCATCACACCCAAAGCTTTCTCTCCAAAATATTCATTATGAAAATCCCGCTAAATTGATATCATGAAAGATCAGGAACAGGGTCTTTGCCCTGAGTGAAGACTATACCTAAGAGAGGGGAGGAGGGGCTGGAGAATATGTATGTGTGTTTGTGTAAGAGAGAGAGAATAAGCGACTAACATAACGAAAGAGAGAGTTAGTTAGGCAGTGAGAGAGAGAAAAGTAAACAAAGACAGCAAACGAGACAATGAGAGATAGACATAGTGGGACAAAGGCATTTCGAAGGGAAACGCACGAGAAAGCAGAAAGGGAGAGGGTCAGAGCTACAGATGAGAGAGCAACAGAGAGTGAGAAAATGGGAATGTGGGAAAGATCAGGGCGGAGTCAAGCTGTAAAGAGGGAAACGAGACAAATGTGCTAAAATTCACACAATTGCCTGGTCTTTAACCTTGGAGGTTTAGTCCAGGGACGGCGCTCATTCTTGAAAACGGTGCATGAACTGGCGGGTCGATCCTCCACACTGCTCCACCGATATTGAAGTTGAGATCAGCCTCTGTATTAATGAATGGCTCGTTGTATCTGTCAGGGCACGAGGTCAGAGCCCTTCCTGCATTGTGTCTGTGGCCGAACTGAACAAATGAATTTGTTGCATCCATCTCTGCGCCTGTGGGGACGCTGGCGAAAGCACTCAGTGTGGGATGGAGATAACGTTGTTGAATCAGAGAAATTGTTTTCAGATATTTCAATTATTTCTTTGAGCGTCTGAAGGTCCGTCTCTCCCTGGGCTCTCCTCTTCACTCTTCTTTCATGCAAAAGAACAGGACAGGATTGGAGGTATGTTTCACTGTGTGTTGGATCTTACTGTGCACTAGCAGAAACGTGGCAAGGGGGCTGGGCTGCCACTAAATCATCCATTCCGTCGAGATATCTGAAATCAACCTCGCCTCATTTGCATGTAGCCCAGTTCACTGAAGTCCTTTCTATTCACATAAACATCCAGATGACTTTTAAATGTTGCGTTTGTGGTCTATTCCACTTCCTCCACACCATGCGTGAAAAAGCTGTCCTCAGTTCCCTTTAAATCTTTCGCCTTATCTTTAATTTATGTCCTCTGGTTTTCGATTCCACTACACTGGGAGCATACAAATGCTTCTGCATGATTAAAAATACTTTCTTCTGCTTCCAAAGCTCCCAGGAGAATAGACCCAGCCTATTCAGATTCTTCTTACATCTCAAATCTTCAAACCCTGGCAATAATTTGCGAATCCTTTCGTCATCCTTTTAAGTTTGCCAACATCTTTCTTTTAGCAGGGAGACCAAACAAAACGCAGTATTCTAAACGCGGCCTAACCAATGTGCTGTATGTTCACAACATGAAATTCCAATTTCAGAACTTATTGCATAGATCAATAAAAACAAACGCACTAAATGGCTTCTTCAGTAATTTGTCTACCTGTGACTCCACCTTCAAGGAATTATGAACATGTACCAAAGGTCACTTTGCTTGGCAAGACTCCACAGGGTCCTACCATTTATTTTATACGTTTTTCTGATTTACTTCATCAAAATTCAACACCTCACACTTATCTAAATTAAACCTCATGTGCCATTGCTCAACCCAACGTTTCAACTGTACATTATATCGTTTTTCACTGTCCACTACATCGATAATTTTGTGGCATCTGCAATCTTAAATATTTAAATTCAAATCATAGATACAGAGATCTTTAGGGTACCTTCTAGGGAAAGAGGGACCTGTACATGAAGGACTGATTGCATTTAAACTGGACGGGGACCAATGTACTGGGCGAGAGATTGGCTCGAACACTTCGGGACAGTTTGAACCAGTTTGGCAGGGAGATTTGAACCAGAGCTACAAATCAGAGGAGAGAGCTGTTGTTGAACTGGCAGAATGAGAATGTAGAGAGTCTGTCAGGAGTACAAATAGTTGAAAGGCAAATGTATGGGATAAAGTGCGTCTGTTTCAATGCAAGGAGTCAGAAATAAGACTGATGAATTTAGAGCGTGGATAAATACTTGCAAATACGATGATGTGGTCAGAACGGAGGCAAGACTGCTTTCTGGATGTTCCAGGGTTTGAATCTTTTAAAAACAACAGTGAGGGGTGTAAAAGCGGCGGAGCAGGATTGGTATTTAGAGAGTGGATCACAGCTGTCGAAAATGAGGTTGTTGAAAAGGTTTTATAGACTTTGTCAGTATGGGTGGAAACCATAAGCAGGAAAGGAGCAGTCAATTTATTTGGTGTTTTCTACAAACACTACAGCAAAAACAGAGAGATAGACAAACAGACTGGTCATCAGGTCATTTAAAGGACTGGGAGATGTAACGGCGTTATTGGTATGGATGATTTCCCGAATAAAAACCTCATGAGTACTGACAGTGCTGAAGGAGTCGATTTTCTCAGCTGTGTCCAGGAAGTATTCCTGACTCAATGTGTAGGTAGGGTGAATAGTTGGAGGGGTTGGGGGTGGGGAGACGGTATTGGATTTTGTGTTAGTCATAGAACCAGGCCAGGTGTCATATCTCTCACTGCGAGAACATTTCCGGGAGATTGACCACAACTGCCTTTTCTTGAGCATAGCCATGGCGAGTGATAAGAACAGACTGCATGGAAAAGAGTTTAATTGAGGTAGAGGATATTATCCTGCTATGAGACAGGAACTGTTGCGTATAAATTGGGAACAATTCTACTTCGGGAAATGCGTAACAGAAATGTGGAGGCTTTTTAAGAAGCTCTTGCTGTCAATGTTGGCTATTATGTACCACCGAGAATGGTAAGGAGAAGGAGTATGTCGTGATAACAGAAGAGGAGCTTCATGTCATGAGGAAGAAGAAAACATACTGAAGGTTGAAGAAGCATGTATCTGTCACAGAATTAGAGGCTTTCCGGGTAGCTATGAAAGAACTCAAAAATGGACTGAGTCGAGCTACGAGGGGTCATATAAAGCTTTGGCATGAAGTATTAGGGAAAACCGAAAGGCGTTCTACATCGGTGTGAACAAGAAGAAATTGATCAGGAGAACCTGTGGCCAGAACCTGAAAAGATAAGGGAGGCAATTTTTTTTTTTTGTTTTGTTTCAGTATTCCCTGGAGAGAGGGATCTTGTTGATAGTAAGTATATCGTGGATCAGGTTAATGGGCTTGAACAGATTGTGGTTAAGAAAGTGGATGTGTTGGAAATTCTGGGAACCATCAAGATGTTTGAGTCCCAAATGCCGGACGAGGTATATCCAAGGTTACTGCTGGAGAAAAAATTGGATTGCTGCGCCTTTGGCAATGATTTTGG
Organism: Chiloscyllium plagiosum; assembly: GCF_037043375.1. Classification (NCBI taxonomy): domain Eukaryota; kingdom Metazoa; phylum Chordata; class Chondrichthyes; order Orectolobiformes; family Hemiscylliidae; genus Chiloscyllium; species Chiloscyllium plagiosum. The sequence continues at coordinate 65,813,622 of NW_028270176.1, read as the reverse complement.
CATCCTCACTTTCCACGACAGCATGACTGGATGATTGGAGGGAGATGGAAGTTCTTCTGTTCATGAAAGAAAATTCGGAAATCCGTGGGAATTTCGGACCAGTCAGTCTGTGGTTCGTAACATACAATACAGTATTCTGCGAATTAGGATTTATGAATATTTGGTTTAGAAAGTTACATAAATCGACTGTAGATAGTTAGATTGGCTTTTTCTATGGTCAGGTCGTGCGCTACAAGCTTTATTGGTTTCTTTGAGGCTGTGACAAGACAAGTTGATGAAGGTTGAGCAGTGGCTGTAATGTATATGGATTTCGCTAAGGCATTTGAGAAGGTTCACCATGGCACGCTCATTCAGAAAGTTAGGAGTTATGGTATAAAGGGTAATTTGATTTTTTGGATTCATAAATGGCTGGCCATAATAGATTAGCGGGTGGTAATGGAAACACAGTATTCTGCTTGGAGTTTGGTGACTAGTGGTCTCCGACGGGGAACTGCCCTTCGGCCTTTTCTCTTTGTACTTTTTTTTTAATAAATGACTGGAAATTGAAAGGTTGGTTTCGTAGGTTTGCTGATGACTCAAAGTTCGGTGGTGGTGTACATAGTATCGTGGGCATTTGAAAGCTAAGACATGCAATTGACAGCATGCAAAGCTGGGCTGAGAGGTGGCAGATGGAATTCAACTGGGATAAATACGATTCATTTTGGAAGGTCGAATTTCAATGCTGAATACACAGTTAAAGAGAGGATTCTTGGCAGTGTGGAGGAACAGCGGGGTTTTGTGGTTTATGTACATAGATCCCGCTAATTTGCCACCACGTTGATATGTGTGATAGGAATTCGTATGGTGTTTTGGCTTTCAGTAACACGGGATTAAATTGAAAGGCCGTAAGATTTTGCTGCAGCTCTATAAGTTCCTTGTGAGACCCACCTGAAATATTGACTCCAGTAATGGTTTCCTCCTGAAAGGAAAGATGTGGATGCCATGCACAGTGTGCAGAGCAGATTTATCAGGATGAGTCCGGGATTGGAGGGCTGGCAGAGCTGGTCTATTCACTCAGAAGAGAACAACGAAGAGAGGTGTCTTGGGAGAGGTGGACAAGGTAACGAGAGACACCAATGGAGTGGATAGCCAGAGAATTTTTCCGAAGGGAGAAATGGTGTTTAGGAGGTTTCATAATTATAAGGTATTTGTAGGAGGGTATAGGGGAGATGTCGGGGTAAAAGAAAATGTTTGATGGTTGGAATACACTTCCATCGTTGCTCATAGCGTCAGAGACATTCAGGATATTTCAATGAGTGTTGAGCAAACACATACACAGCAATAAGTAGAGGACTGGGGATTTAGTTTAATCTTCTAAAAAGATAATTGCTCAGCCGAAGGCCCAGTTCTGTGCTGTATTGTTCTATATTTCATGCTTCATGTTCTACCCTACATTCATCCTCGGATGGTCTGCAATTCCTCACGCATAAGCGGATCTTTCTCTGCCAGTTCTTCCTTTACCATTAATTCCACTTCCACATTTTGCTCTTGCAGCTTAATTTGCCCGCTCGGAAAGGCTTTCTGAGCTCATATGTTCTAAAAACAAAGTCAGATACAATTTACGTCCGAGATCTCGAGCAACATTTGTTTCTTTTTCACTGAAATATTGAGTACTAGAATTTTGGTGCAAACAACATCGCCTTTCCTTGAAAGTCACCAGATTCGGCAGCTACTGTGGAGAGACAATACAGAGTTAATGTCTGAATCCAGTGTGACTTCTTTCATTCGTAAAGGTGTTCGAAAATATCTTTATACATTACTTCACGCAAATTCAGAGAACGAGCTGTGATTGATGTAGAGGGGAAGGGCAAAATGCAAAGCGATTGTTATTGGTAGTGAAAGAAAAAGGAGAAAAAACAGTTTCATCCCCCTGTGAAAGGTAGAGAATGGGTTCGCTGAACAGCTTTTCTGTTATTGTATCCCTACAGGTTCTATTTTTCTCTTAAATACATCAACCATGTCAGATTTTCTGCATTCTAGGGGCGTAATCTGTGTTATTTCACTCCATCGCCTTTGACAACGTCCTGTCCAATGTACCATCTGATGAATTTGCGCTGCACTTAACTATAGATAGACTCCCAAGTCTCCCTTCTTTCTTAAATTTCCTAATTTAGAAAGTCGATGTTATTGCTGTGCTAACATGAATGGCTGCCGTGAACTAAGCAAAAATGACGGACGGACTGGCACTATGGAAATCATTTGACTGCATTTTGATAATTAAATCATTGCCACGTACTTCGTACATCAACATCTGGCAGCCTGTTGCAGATAAAATGCAGTGACTTGTGAACTAATGCTTGTCGAATGTTAGACTGAAGAGGGACAAATAAAGTAAAAAGTACAATGTTAACCTGGGTACAGGGACAAAGAAGATTTCAGTTTGGGGCTGGAATTCTATCAGAACAGGAGAGGAAGAAAGATGACAAAAGATGTTTTCATTCATGTATTTCAATTTGAAGAATTTTAAGTCGCCTTGCTGAAGCCGGTTACAGAAAATTCCCACTCTTTGACCTGAGTCAAATATCATCCACACAGGAATAACTGAACGCGTCTTCACCGATCTCACTACCTAGCGCTCTTCAATGAATCTGACTGAATGATTCACCGACTTGCCGACTACCCTCCATTCTCCGGCATGGCTACACCCGAAATTGACTACCCCAACATTAATGCCCCTTGACACGATTCCACCTGACGTGACTACCGCCCAAACATGACAAGCCCAAAATACTGTTACTGCATCACAGATATTTCCTGATGTGACAACGCTGCAATATGATTACAGAACACACGATAGATCCCCGACAACGCAACTCCATATAATGACTAACCTGAGACAACTGCTCCTCGAAGAAGACTACCATGAATCAGCCAAGCCTGATATGATCATCCTTCAACATGTCCATTCCCTGACATGACTAACTTCCCAACTGAATACCCAATGATAAGACTGCAATCATTCACCACTTTCCCGGGGAAGAGTAATCCCCAGCATGACTACTATCTCACATGGCTGCCCCCTGATACAGCTAACTGCCAACTTTACTGCCGCACACTGAGTTTTCTGGACACCGATAAAATGCCCTTCTCACTTATATGCCCCTGACAGAGTTGTTCACTGGCTAAAATGCCCGCGACCCAGCTGACCTTGATATGGCTACCTCCAGACAAGACTGCACTGTGACCTGACATCTCCAGATCCGATTATCGTTTCTGAGAGTTTGCTGTTGGATAATCACAGAAGGTCTGGAAGCATCCGAGGAGCCGAAGAATCGACGTCGTGCATAAGTCCTTCATCAGGAATGGCACCCCGGATAATGGCTTATGACCAAAACATCGATTTTCCTGCTCCTCGGATGCTAACTGACTAGTTGTGCTTTTCCAGCACCTCACTCTAAAATCTGATCGCCAGCATCTTCAGTCCTCACTTTCTCCTAGTTGATTTAAACCTGATCCAATTATCCCCTGACACCACGATCCCTGGCAGACGTGTTAATGCAGCTGTCCCAGAACCTCATTACATGACTGCCCATATTATAGCTACGCACAATAAGTGTTCCCTGGCAAGACTTCCCAATACATGACTGCCCACAGACCGGAATACCCCAACACATCTAACGCATCCCAATTAGCCCTGATGTGATTATGCTCTGAGGTGACTGTTTTCCACAGTGACTATTGCTCACTTGATGAACACCTCAACATATCTGCCTTCAACACCATTTTACGACATGACTATGTCCTGATGTAACTACCACAACATGCTTAACTTTTGAAACGATTATCCTCCCGAACCAATTATCTACTGAAACGACTAGTCTCTATACATTATTATGACTCGCCCCAGACAGCACTGACCACTGCCACGCCTACTCCGAACAAAACTCATTGTTGCCTGTCCCAAATACCGCCTTGGCAGACGGTCCCCCGAAGGTACAAGATCGAATATCTTGGACAGCTGAAGTTTTCTGTGACTGGGAGGAAACAGTCGTTTCTTTTGATTGTTGTTCAGTGTCCATTCATCCGTTGCCATGTCGAGGATTGGCCTCAACAATGCACCATGTCAAAGGGCATCCTTGCCCGCAGTGTATGAGAGAGACAACTTGGGCTGAGTCACATGAATACATGCCATGTACATGGTGGGAGGTGTCCCCACGCGTCATTGTGATATCAGTATTGATATTCTGACACATCTTGCAACATCCACCGTGACAATGTTGTCGAGTGTTGTCCTAAATGCCGGACAGTTTGCCATAAACAATGATGTGTTTGAGGTTTGGTGGTGATTTAAAGGTGAAAATTGGAGGTGTGGGAATTATCTTAACGATTGTGCGCATTGTGCGCATCATCAATTAAAATATGGTACATGGTGAGATGAACATGGCAGGGTTTTGTTTTGGCTCATAGCAAGTACTTGACAACGATGTGTACCTTGTTGATGGCAGCTCGTGTCTGTCTCCTGAGAGGGTCATTAAGGTTTCTCGCTGGGGCACATCAGAACTGGCGGTCGATAAGATCAGCATCATACCCCGTTCTTTTGAGGGTATTCTTGAGTACTTCCAGGTACCCTTCACATTCCTCCACATCTGAACAGATCCTATTCATGTGTAGGGTTAATTCATAGAGGATGGCTGTTTTAACATGTTTCCAGTGAAAGATGGAGAAATATAACATCTTCAGATTATCTGTAGGTTTGCGTTAGAGGAGGGGCTGAGATGCCCATCCTAGATGGAGATACATGTGTCCAGGAATGTGTAAGATAGTAGAGAGTTGTCCATAATGAGTGTAATGGTGGGTTTAAGCTCGTTAATATCACTGTGTAGTTGTGTGAGTGACTCCTCACCATGGTGCAGAAGAAGAAAATATCGCCAATGTGGCTGGTGTATAGCGTTGGTTGGAGGTCATGTGTAGAGAATACGTCTTGTTCGGACTTGTGCATGAAAATGTTGGCACATTGGGAGCAAGTACAGTGCCCGTGGCTGTTCCATGTCTCTGGACGAAGAACTGGTGGAAATTTTATGAAAGAGGAGAAAGCGGTTGAGTTGTAATACGGTGATGAGAGACTTAACAAACAAACCAGATCTTTTTCAATATTTCATTTCCGTGGTTGGTGTTGAGTACTGAAGCTGTATCTGCGATTCAGTCATCGCGGGGGATGCTGGTATGGAGTGCTGAAACGTCCGTTGTGACGAGGAATATTCCGTTTTGACTGGTACGTGGGTGCTGAGTTTCTGAAAAGGAATCTGTGCTATCGTGACAGAAGCTGGGGATCCCTTGTCCAATGGGTTTCAAGATGCACTATCCACACACACACTGGCAGACGCAGACTCACAGACAGACATAGGCACTCCTACACACGCTCCTACAGACACACACACTCTCCTCGGGACACATAGGCTCACGCAGACCCTCACTCATACGCTCATACATACACTCCCCCGCTCACATATGCACACTGACACAGACTTATACTCCTTTACACTTTCACACACACACTCCCACACTCATACTTGTATCTCTCTCATACTTATAACCCTTTACACTCACACACATACACATACCCTCTCACAGACACTCATCATACCCGACCACCACCCACAAAACACCCGATGCGCACATGCACATATAAGTTTGTAGGGTGAATTTGTTCATGCAGAATTACATTTCACTTTGCTCAAAAACTGCATGAATCCATATAAAATTCTGTAATTTTTTTTAGATTAGAATTAGTCTGGCCGTTGTGACACAGACAGTTTCACACAGGGCAGCTCATACCTTCAATGCATTATCTGGATAGGCCTGACACCAATTGTTAAATTTCACTTGGGAATGTAACTTTTAAATGTTCTGCGATTTACATGTGAAACAACAGAAACCGAAATGTTTATTCTAAGTGATGAGAGACTGAACACACAATCCAGGTACTTTTCAATATTCCATTTCATTTTCATCACATAGTATACTTTTGCTGTAAATTCTGTGTCTCACGACCATACGCTCCACAACCGCCTGATAAATGAGCAGATCTCCAAAAGCTAGTGATTCCAAATAAACCTGTTGGACTGTAGCCTGGTGGTGTATGATTTTTAACACAACAAATGCATCGTTTCTCGTCTACTCATTAGGACTGAAATTATAGACGTCCACCAAACCAGAGGGCATGAGTGAAAAAATCAACACTGCGAGGTCATAAACAATGGGAAATGGAGCTTTTACTGCGAACTGTCAGTGGCGTTTCCTCTCGGAATGTGTAAGATGCCCACAAAAGGCAATCAATGTCTTGTCATCTGAGTGCTGCAGAAGTTGAAATTACCCTCAACTTGCACGGCTTCCCATTTTACTCGCGGGTTCCAAATCAGAATTGGGAGTATGTTTCGTTCGGGTTCAGGCAAGTTGCACTTTCTTATATCGATTCCCTGGACAACTCTTGTTAACTCACTGTATGCCCCTCGGTATTCAGCTTTTGCTGACGGATTTGCAATATGTGACCATCTCCATGTCTGCTCGTGGACCTTGACGGTACCTTGGTGGCAAAGGATTGCAGCACTCTGCAAGAATGGAGAACAGAGGTTAATATTATCACAAGAGGGAAAGTAAAGAGGGAAATCGAGAAGCAAGAAACAGACCGATTTATGTGGCAGTGGCCTATAAAGAAAGAGACGGATAGGACGAGGCAGTCGGACTTTTACATAGAGCAGACAACAGATGAATAAAAGGAATTGGAGCACATTAATGGATCTACCTTTTGATGTTTGATGACTTGGTGATCGACCTGTTTGTAGCCTCGACACACTTTCCAGACTAACTCTTCATAAAACTCGGACTCTTGTCAATGAAGCTCTGTCTCAGCACACAGGACATCTCACATTAAAGTTTCCACTAACCTCTGGACAAACAATTCCAGAGCCTGACAACTGCCTCAAAGAAGGACAGCCCATTTTCTTTTGACTGTTGAGTTGTTGAACATTCATTGTGACACCGATCCCCGATTTGTAGCTTCTCCCGCAAAGAGTTAAAAAGACACAGCGTCCATACTTTCATACCATTTATTGATATTTTCTATTTCATTCAGATCACTTTTCATTTTTTCCAAATAGAGGCATAGAGTCAGAGAGATGTACAGCATGGAAACAGACGCTTTACTCAAACCCGTTCATGCCGACCAGATATCCCAGGCCAATCTAGTCCCACTTGCCAGCACCTGGCCCATATCCCTCCAAACCTTTTCGATTCATATACCAATCAAAATGCCTAGTAAATGTTGCAATTGCACCAGTCTCCACCACATCCTCTGGCAGCTCATTCCATACACGCACCACCCTCTGCGTGATAAATTTGCCTCTTAGGTCTCTTTCATATCTTTCCCCTCTCACCCTAAATCCTAAACCTATGCCCTCTAGTTCTGGACTCCCCGACCACAGGAAAAGGGTGTTCAGAACTATTTATCCTATTCATGCCCCTCATAACTTTGTAAACCTCTATAAGGTCATCCCTCAGCCTCCGACGCTCCAAGGAAAACAACTCCAGCCTGCTCCGCTTCTCCCTATAGCTCAAATCCTCCAAACCTGGCAACATCCTTGTAAATCTTTTCTGAATCCTTTCAAGTTTCACAACATCTTTCCGGTAGGACGGAGAACAGAATTGAACACAATATTTCAACAGTGGTCTAACCAATGTCATGTACAGCTGCAACATGACCACCCAACTCCTGTACTCTATACTCTGACTAATAAAGGAAAGCATACCAAACGCCTTCTTCAGTATCCGATCTAACTGCGGCTCCACTTTCAAGGAGCTATGAAACTGCACTCCAAGGTCTCTTTGTTCAGCAACACCCCCTAGGACCTTACCATTAAGTGTATAAATCCTGCTAAGATTTGCTTTTCAAAAATGCAGCACCTCGCATTTATCTGAACTAAACTCCATCTGCCACTTCTCAGCCCATTGGCCCATCTGGTCCAGATCCTGCTGTAACCTGAGGTAACCCTCTTCCCTGACCACTTCCAATTTTGGTGTCATCTGCAAGCTTACTAACTGGACTGTCTATGCTTGCATCCAAATCGTTTATGTAAATGACAAATCGTAGATGGCCAAGCACCGATCCCTGTGGCACTCCACTGGTCACAGGCCTCCAGTCAGAAAAACAAACCTCCACCATCACCATCTGTCTTCAACCTTTGAGCCAGATCTGTATCCAAATGGCTAGTTCTCCCTGTATTCCATGAGATCGAAACTTGCTAATATATCTCCCATGGAGAATCTTGTCGAACGCCTAAATGAAGTCCATATCGATCACATTTACTGCTTTGCCCTCATCAATTTTTTTGTTACTTCTTCAAAATACTCAACCAAGTTTGTGAGACATGATTTCCCACGCACAAAGACATGTTGACTATCCCTAATCAGTCCTTGCCTTTCCAAATACATGTTCATCCTGACCCTCAGGATTCCCTCCAACAACTTGCCCACCACAGAGGTCAGGCTCACCGGTCTATAGTTCCCTGGCTTGTCTTTACCGCCCTTCTGAAACAGTGCCACAATGCTTGCCAACCTCCACTCTTCCGGCACTTCAACTGTGACTATTGATGATACCAATATCTCAGAAAGAGGCCCAGAAATCACTTCTCCAGCTTCCCACAGAGTTCTCGGTTACACCTGATCTCGTCCTGGGGATTTATCCACTTTGAAACGTTTCAAGACATCTAGTACTTCCTTCTCTGTAATCTGGGCAGTTTGCAAGATGTCACCATCTATTTCCCTACAGTCGATATTTTCCATGTTCTTTTCCACAGGAAATACTGATGCAAAATATTCATTTAGTATCTCCCTCATTTTCTGTGGCTCCACACAAACGCCGCCTTGCTGATCTTTGAGGGGCCCTATTCTCTCCCTCGTTCCCCTTTTGCCCTTAATATATTTGTAAAAACACTTTGGATTCTCCTTAATTCTATTTGCCAAAGCTATCTCTTGTCCACGTTTTGCCCTCCTGATTTTCCTCTTAACTATACTCCTACTTCCTTTATACCCTTCTAAGAAATCACTCGATCTATCCTGTCTATAACTGACAGATGCTTCCTTCTTTTCCTTAACCAAATCCTCAATTTCTTTAGTTATCCAGCATTCCCTATACCTACCAGCCTTCCCTTTTACTCTGACACGAAAATAATTTCTCTGAATTCATATTATCGCATTTCTGAAGGCTTCCCATTTTCCAGCTGTCCTCTTACCTGGGAACATCTACCTCCAATCAGCTTTCGAAATTTCTTGCCTGATACCGTCAAAATTGGCCTTTCTCCAATTTAGAAATTCAAATTTTAGATCTGGTCTATCCTTTTCCATTACTATTTTAAAACGAATAGAATTATGGTCGCTGGCCCCAAAGTGCTCCCCCACTGGCACCTCGTCACCTGCCCTGCCTTATTTCCCAAGAGTAGGTCAAGCTTTGTACCTACTGTAATAGGTATATCCACATAATCAATCAGAAAAAAAAAAATATTGTACACACTTAAGAACTTCGTCTCCATCTAAACTTTTAACATTATGGCAGTCCCAATCGATGTTTGGAAAGTTAAAATCTCTCACCATAGCTACCCTATTATTCTTACAAATAGCTGAGATCTCCTTACAAGTTTGTTTCTGGATTTCCCTCTGACTATTGGGGGGTCTGTAATACAATCCCAGTTAGGCGATGATCCCTAAATTTCGCAGTTCCACCCAAATAACTTCCCTGGAGGTATTTCCGAGAACAGCCTCCCGCAGCACAGCTCTAATGCTATCCCTTAACAAAAATGCCACTCCCTCTCCTCTCTTGCCTCCGTTTCTATCCTTCCTGTAGCATTTATATCCTGGAGCATGAAGCTGCCAGTCCTGCCCATCCCTGAGCCATGTTTCCGTAATTGCTATGATATCCCAGTCCCATGTTCCCAACCATGCCCTGAGTTCATCTGTCTTCTCTGTTTGGCACCTTGTATTGAAATAAATGCGGTTTAATTTATTAGTGCTACCTTGTCCCTGCCTGCCCTGACTGTTCGACTCACTTCTGTTCTCAGCTGTACCCGTCTCAGATCGATCTCTTTCCTCACTATCTCCCTGGGTCCAAAACGGAACCACCACCCACCTTTCTAGTTTAAATCGTCCCATAAGGTTCTAGCAAATTCCCCGCCAGTATATTAGTCCCCTTCCAATTTAGATGCAATCCGTCCAGCTGGTACAGGTCACTTCTACCCCAAAGGAGATTCTAATGATCCAGAAATGAGAAACCTTCTCCCATACACCAGCTCCTCAGCCATACATTCATCTGCTCTATTCTCCTGTTCGTGCACTCACTAGCACTGGGAGTACTCCAGATATTGCTACTCTTGAAGACCTCCTTTTTAAATTTCTGCCTAATTCTCTGTAATCTCCCTTCAGAGTCTCAACCTTTTCCCTTCCGATGTCATTGGTTCTTATGACTCTTTCCCCGGTGAGAACATTCTGCACCCTCTCTGAAACATCCTTGATCCTGGCACCAGGGAAGCAACACAACATTCTGTATTTTGCTCTGTGTGTATCTCTGACTACAGAATCCTCTAACACAATTGATTTCTTGGAAGCCGACGTACCCCTCTTTGAATTAGAGCCAGTTTCAATACCAGAAACGTGGCTGTTCGTGCTACGTTCCCCTGAGAATCAATCACCCCTGACATTTTCCAAAACAACAGACGTGGTTGAAATGGGTATATTAACAGAAGACTGCTGCCGTAGGTGCCGACCTCTCTCACCCTTCCTGGAGTTAACCCTTCTTTGTGACTGTATCTGAAACTTCCCCCTTTCCTATAACTGCCATCCAATCATACTGTTGCTGTTGCAAATTCCCCCTCGCTTCTATTTGTTTCTACAAACGTCCCAATCGATCTGATTAGATTCGCATCCAACAGCATTTATGGCAGATATAATCCGCTGTAACCTTTAAACACTATTTAAACTCCCACATCTGACAAGAAGTACATATCACTTCAAAGGCCATTTTTGCTCCTTCACAATCTACAAACCCAGAAAATAACAAAGTCTTATTCCTCTACAAACACTGCCCCATTTTAAATTAATAGCTATGGCTTATATTTTAAGTTTATTCAAGAGACCTATCTGCAAAACACCTAATCAAGAAAGAATCCACTATACTCACTATGGCAGACTTTCTCTTGGACAGTCTTAAAACAACAATTATTTTATCTGATTCTGTGCTGTGAACTTCTCCCTACAGTTCCTCCAAGTTTAGTTGTGATTTTCAATGTTTGTTAGTTTTCCCAGATGCACTCCGATGTTCAGGGATACACGAATTTAAACAGTAAAGGCGTTAACTGTGCAGGTTCTCTCTCCCTCTCTCTCCTGCACTGCCCTCACCATGTGTTTCCTTTGTCGTCTCTTTTCCCTTTTAAAGTGCTGTTATTTTGACTTTTTCCCCAAAGTACCAAAAGAATGCAACAGCATATAAAACAGTAATTGCTGCTCCTGGAATTCGAGGAAATCACCTCCAACACCTAAAATACTCAAAAAAATGAGCCCCTCTTACAGACAGAATTTTTTTTCCTTCCTCCACCTTGGATTTTCTTTTGAAAGTCTTTTCGTTCATGAAATGAACTTCATGGAACTTTTCTGAACAACCGAAAATGCAAATGTCTCCTTTGTGGTTAAAGAGAGCAACATTGTACTCAGCTGCCTCTGTGTGTTCTCCCTATGGCTCAGCTATGTATCGAAAGCTAATTTCCCCATTTGCTCCCCTCCATCAAATTTCTCAATATGTAAAGAGATGTCCACTTGTTATCCTAATGGTTCGATTTTGACAATATCAAGATCATCTATTCGTCTTGAGACGTTCCTGTTATTTTGTCAAATCTGTGAGAATGGTAATACTGTCGAGCCAGAATCATGAATTCCTAACTTAAGCAGAGCCAAATACTTTGGCAATTCTTTGAAAACTTCTCATTTGTTCATTCCATTTCCTGCCCCCCCCCCCGCTACCCCCGCCCTCTTTGCTGACAGTTGCATAATAATCTCAATGATTAGGAAATTAATGGGATGGCCCAGGATTGGCAATGACAAACATTCAAAATTATATAGGTGAAAAACAAAACTGATATTTTCCGATGTGGAACACGAGTGCAAGGAAAATAGGGACGAAACCCTATCATAGAAGGGAGTTTCGAGACAGCATTCTGTGCAAAAAGGAGGTTACCATATTGTTAGGACATGCTGAAGCCCTGAGTCTTAAGAATTGTTGAGAAATCAGCAAAGGTGGAGCAAGGGAATAACATAACAAGAGATTAAGATTGCAGGAAATCTAACATCAGTTTGTAGAAGTGTGCATCAGCATGTTAAGAGAAAATGCTTTGGAAAAAAAAATCTAATGCACATTGTTTATGACTACGGTGTTTCTAATTGAAGGATAACAGGTAAATATGTTAAAGATGAGACAAGGTGACATTATTGGTTAATAGAGCATAGCACAGCCCTTAGTCCCACGACGTTGTGCCAAGATTTATTCTTAATGTAAAATATAATAACTTAACCTACACACCCTTCAACTCACTGCTATACATGTGCATGTCCAGCAATCACTTAAATGTTAATTCAATTCACAAATCATCACAGTTTCCCTTCTTGAGATTCAGGATCCTCGTCTCAGAATCAACTACTCACTTTCAGGCTCAACGATTTTTTCTTTCTTATGAGAACTCATTCCTCAGCGTTCTCTCAGAATTATTCCTTTTTCGTTGAATAATGTGCATGTTAACGTGGATTGTCCTCCAGTTGATTCATCAATATATTGTTCCAGTAAACCAGACAATATACTCAAATGTGACAAATTTTATTTGAGCAAAGTATATGCAGATTAATGTCACCCATCCAAATAGGCAAGAAATTCCTAATTTCCGATTCAATTACATTACCAAATAACACTACTACACTTCGGTGGTCTATACTCCAACCCATAAACTTTTTAAGCTCTTAGTGTTCCTCAATTTTCACACATAGTTTCTTCATTGTCCGAGCTAATGTCTTTCTTCAATATTATGTTTAACTCCTCTTTAACCAATAACTCAACTGCAACAACTTTGCCTTCTTGGGTGTCCTTCCCAAATACTTAATAGGCTTGGATACTCATTTCTCATCCCTGGTCCCCAGCAGCCATGTCTCTGATCCCAATATTATCAACTGCATTTGCATATATTTGCGTGATTATCACAGTCTTTTTATATTGAATGCACCCTGTCTTCAGATGCAGAGTCATCAGGCCTCTTCGCATAATTTTTGACATTGTCCGTGTTACATTATGAGCCATCAGTGCTCTGCCGATTGCTCCACTATTACCCCCTTTCTGTCTTTTGCTTGTTTCCATAGTTCCCACCTATCTGCCAAATTATTTATACCCTCCCTAGACCCTCGAACTCATCGTCCCCCATGGTCATCAGTCTTGGTTCCTATCAAGTGGAACCAATCCAGTTTCTGCTGGTCCCACCGCCACCTGAACTCCAAAATCTGGTCAATTCTGGAAACCACCGCCTCACACCATCTCTTTTCCTCACGTGTTCGTTAGTATATCCTGTTATTTCCTCTCTGACTAGAACGTTGCAATTCTGTCAATACTGTAATCACCAATTCTAAAGTCGACGTTTGAACTTCTTTCCTAACAGCAAATTGTTTTCATTTAGTACTTGCCACATTTGCTTTGCATGGAAGTCATTGATATAAATGTATACCATGACCACTGCCGATGCATCCTCCCTGTCCAGAAGGTCCTTTAGGTGTTGAACCTTACACCTCAGTCATAATACAATCCTGGAGTCTTGATTGTTGTCATAGAAATGCCTATATGTTCTTCTTATAACTGAATTATGATTATATTTCCACAAGTTCGGCTCTCCCCTGTTTAGCAGAGCAATGAACATGTCACACACATGTTTATTGATGCTTTCTCCTCAGAGGCCATTGCCCTAAGTAGTATCCAAATGCTAAGACTGGTTCTGAAGGGAATGGAGACAAGGCATTCCTGCATTGTCTTTTGAGTCCCCGTAATCTGAGTGGGTACCAAGCGTACTCTTGCTGCCTGTGGTATTTTGTCCTGCAGTGTGCCCACATTCCTGTATGTACTATCAACGATTTCTTCAGCCTCATGATAAATCAGTCGTGTGCCTCTCCTCCAGTCCAGGTACAAAATCTAGGCTTCCAGAAATTGGAACTTGAGACATTTACTGCTCACATCCAGAACCCGGTCCTGGATGATTGCCCAGCTTCCCAAACTAATCTGCCCTAAATTATCCTTTTGGAAGATGAATGCCACCCGATCCTTCTGTTTTCTGATTCACTGGGACTTCCCTACAACAAACGAATTTAGAAAAATCACAGACAATATTTCACGACTTTAGCTATCCAATCTTTAAGTATTCTGCAGTGAAAAGTTTCATGTGTCGGTAACTAATACACTTTAGACCGCTTTGTTTTCCTGATAGAATCAAAGAATTGGTATAGAACAGATGGAAGGCAATCAGACCATTGTGACATAACTGATTGATCAAGGGTATCTTTGCCCTCCTGCTTTCCCCAATAATCTTGCATTACATTTCCCTCATTACATTGCAGTACAACACATGCACTTCACAAATGGTGCGCAAATGTTCTCAATCTTTTCTACCTCCTCCTGGTTTTTTTGCCACTTTTTCTACTATTTTGAACATTTTGAATGCCTGCATGGAGAGAAAGATATGCACACTGTTTGTTCAATATCCATATCATTTGATACTTTGTCATTGCTCATTTGCGAGTTCCATTCCCACAGGGATGAATATTTCCTTTCATTGCTGCCATCACTTTATATCTCTTTTAGCTGTTCTTACTCTCGTCTGTCCGAAACACTTCTTGGTAATGCAAAGTTTCATTCTACTTGCTCCCTTTTCTGAAAAATCATCTGATGCTGATTTTAAAAGAAGTCCCGATCATTGCAAGTCAGCTTCACAGGATGAATCAATTGCATGCACTTTAACGAATGGAACACCGTTCTCACTCAAGTGTGTTTGACTGAAATCTATCCTTTTTGAGAGTTCCTAAATGAGTCCTTAAAAGTCTCGTACTGCTTACGTCCCATGCTTACATTTCAAATGTTGATTTTTCTTTGCAATCTACCATCACCAACTGTGATTTCACCTGTTTAGATTTATTGTATCTAGGTATAAGGGTCAGCTTGATTTCCATGTTTATCATCCTCAACCTTGACGTCATTTCATTACTCATGACTCTTGAGTAGCACATCTGTGACTGCACATCCCCTCTGTCTATCTATGTTGTGCTGAAAAGGCATGTAAAACACACACATACATACACACACACACACACACACACAAAATAGTGCACATGTACAGACTATCAGATTAGAGGAAAAATAACTCATTAAAAGCGCTGGATACACTAGTTGCTTCAAATGTGTCCAGGACTGGACACCGCAAGTGTGGACCACACGGAAACGATGCAGCTTTGACTGCTGATGGCGTTGTTCCTCAGTCAGTCTAAATGTCTAAAATATTTAATAATCTGAGTAAATGAAGATTTCACTATATTCGGGTGCTCCGGTTTCCTCCCACAGTCCAAAGATGTGTAGGCTAGGTGACGTGGCCATGCTAAATTGCCCATAGTGTTAGGTGAAGAGAGGAATGCGTCGGGCTGGGCTTGTTGGGCCGATGGGCCTGTTTCCACACTGTAAGTAATCTAATCTAATCTAATCTAATCGAATCGAATCTAATCTTCAACTAGTCTCTGAATTTAGGATGCCGTGCAACACAAATCGCAGTGTGTGTGAAGCAACTGAGCTTTTGGAGCATCTAACTCATTTCCATTACATAAATAGTTAGATTTTGAGAGTGATATCCAAAAGGCTTTATTCTAAAATTTACGGAATGCAGTGCTGATGCCGACCATAGAAGTAAATAATTCCCTGTCACAAGAAACTACAAATTAACGGAATTCCTTTGATTCATCATCAATGGTTCACCGGTGCTCTTCTTATTGCTCTGCAAGTGGGTTGCTTTCGGACTTTGTTCTCACTATTATGTGTCACACCGTTAACACAACGAGAAGCAGAACGAGAATATAGGCAAGTCCCGGGTCTAATATATCGGGATAAAGATAAATAAATAGCTCCCCAAACTGGAGATAAACTGACGCATCGTTTCCACCAATAAAATCAGGGTCCTTTCCTCCTGTAATACTGACCTGGAAACATAAATATCGGAAATTCTTTTTTTCAGCAGCTCAGTCCAGTTACTGTTCTCAGAACTACAATCGTTGTTTTCACGTTGCAATACTTAATTTTCAGAATGAGGCAACAAATGCCAGAAATCGATCAAAGTTGAAAGTGACAATGAACCAGAGAGTACAGAGAGTGGCTGCATAAATCAGGATAGGATCGATATTACACACAGGAGTGCCTTCTCAGAAAGTATGTCCTTCATAATAAACAAACAGAATTTGCCGCATTGTGAGTTTAATCAGGGAGTGACTGACGCATTGGGCGAGACCACAAGCTTTCTGAGTCAATATCATAATTGTCACGACATTAGCTGTGAGGAAAGCAAACAACTAATTGATAGATTCTGCTCAGAATAATAAGAGTTTTACTGAGCAATGATTGAGATGTGCAACTAGCATTGTGGATCCATTAATTTTGCAAGAGATTGACTCAATGCTTAGGTTATTTGCTGTATCCAGCTATTTCCATTCCATTAATCGAGCATGGAGCAGATAAATAAAATGAGGTAATAATTCCTAGCACTGTAATGTGTCTTATTGTTTTGTTTAATTTGCATCATAGTATAAACCACAGGAGCTCAGCTTCATTTTGGGAAAGTTGTATATAGGTTGGTTAGTGTGAATTTCTGGCCCAGCTTTGACATGCACTAATTTTCTGGTCAATGTGTGGTTGACAGAGATGACGTTTCCCTGATAATAACCGGACACTCCTGGATTAATGGAAAAAACAATTCAGAATATATTTATCCATACGATTTTAACCCAAATGCAACACGTAATATTCACTGTATCTGCCATTTACAAGTTGCACTGCATCACGTCTCCAAGGCTCAATGGCTTACTCCGGCTCCTAATTCATGTATTCCTGTATAACAGAGTTCTGCTTTAGGGCAAAAATTGCCTTCAGTGTTCAAGCTGTTGTGTCAAAATGTATGCACGTGATAGAAGAGGTATTGTCAAGATACGGAGCAGTGATCATATCGGAATAGAAGGTTAACCTATGTTTCTTGCTGGAAATGTCATCAGAACAGATGGTATATTATAACTCTTTCTGCTGTTATTGAAAAGAATGAAATGAGACGTCCGGAACATATGGCCTTGGCGGAGCAATGAGGCATGTTAGGCCAGATTTATGACCCAAAGCATTTTTGAAATGGAAAAAAAAACTCTAAGAGAAGCTACCCTAATGTCAGAACATGATTCGGCCAATTATTTAAACATGATGTTTGAAATGAAACAAATATTCTGGATTACATGGTTCAACTGCATGGATGTAAGTTTTGTGAATATGTGGTATTAAATCAGTGACTACTCAAGAATAATGTCGAATAGCGAGGATTACACGCGTAAAATACCGTCATGGATGGAGGCTAGAACCCGCAAAATTAAGAGAATAAATTCCCAGAGCTGAAGAACCATAATACCAAAAGAAAAGTGAATAGACAATCTGTCATCCAGCTTGTTTTGACTTTCACATGACACTGACTCACATTCACCTCACTGACTTTACCCTGATGTTTTGATTCTTCAATCCGTCAAAATTATGTCAGCGTTAAAGATACACAAGAACAAAATTCTCTGTGGCAATAAGTTCCAAAGACAATGAAATCTCCGAGAGAAGAAATTACTCTTCATCTCAGCTTTCAAATGACGCTCCTTTACTCTGAGCTTATGACGTCTGGTCCTACTTTTCCCATGAAGGGAAACAGCTTCTCAGCATTCACCGGCTGAAGCCCCTTAAAATATTTCAATTAGATCGACTCTCTTTTCTCTGGACTCCAGCGAAGAGAGACCTAAACTCTTTAGCCATTGGTCAGAAGCCAATCCCCGCACACCAGGGATCATTCTAATGAACCTTCTCTAAAATGATCCATTGAAATAACACCTGTGCAGAAATAAGATGTTGGCTAAGCAGCACCTTTTCCATTTCGAGAAGAAGAAAAAATCTCTCAACATGACTCGTGAAATGAGGACCAACACTCTTTGCCTTTCAGATTCCTACCAGATTTTTGTGTTTTGCGCACAAGTCTACCACATCCAAACCCATCCCCGATGTTGTCACTTCCTGCACTCTTTCTCAATTTAAGTAATACTGCTATGTTGTTCTTCCTTTCAAACTAAACGACTTCACATTTCCCCATCGACAGCGTGGGAACAAGAACTGATGCTGTGCTGACGACATTTCGAGAAGGGCCAACCAAATTGCAATAAAAACCCTCAGGACGCTCAAGGTCAGAAACCAACCAGTTGCACTCACTTCTGGAGCAGGAAGTTTTTCCTATTTCAAATTTGCCCTGTCGTGTTGGCCAGGAAAGACGATGTTGGCAACAGATTGCTCAGTTATTCAAACCGACGGGGTTAACAGTGTTGAGGATTACTTTACAATGCATTGTGTCCCTGACGATACATGTCGTTATTGCACCTTTCACTCAGCAGATTATTCTGAGGAATGGACAGCAAGTTTAATAGACAGATTGAATCCTTCCTGACCGTCGATTCGATCGCCAAACATGCAGACTACCACCCAATGTACAAGTAATATTCAAGAGGAGGCGATTCCGCCCAGCAAGCCTGCTCTGCCAGCGAACCATACCATGGTTGATCTGACTTTCACGTTAACTCTGTATTCCTCTTGAAAATTAATAATCGTATTACATCTCCCTCAAATACATTTAAATATTCCTTATCAACTGCCTTTTGAAGAAAGAAAATTCGAATGAATCACTACCCTCTCAGAGTATAAAATATTTTCTCATTTATGATTCCATTGGCACTGCTTTCCTTTTACACTGTGACTGCTAGTTTTGGAATTTCTAACAAGGGGTAAAACCCATTCCATATTCACGCTTTCACGAGCGTCGTAGAAAATTGTAATTATGTTAACACAGAGGCAGAGAGTTTTAAAATGTCTCTGAGACATTTTAGACCTCTTTTTACTGAAGGTACCAGATGCTTCAAGACGAATACAATTATCGAACTGCTGAAGAAAATTCATGCAGCGTACCTCATTGATCACCAAACAGTGGCTCTGCCATTTTGAATTATGAGATTCTTCAAAAGTTTTGTGATAGGTCACTTAAACTACCCAATTGTCTTGATGCTTCGTAGCTCTCCTGTCTGTGCAACAGATCCATTGAAGGTGCCATCTCCTTGGTCCTGTACTGATCAATGGGATAACTGGGCAAGAAGGATCCATAAGGCAGGCTCCTACTTATTGACTACAGCTCTACCTTCAATTATAAAATTCCAAACAAACTCATTCAGAAACGTTGGGATTTTGGTCTCTTCTCTTCCCTCGATGAATGGATTATTAATTTTCTGACAAACTGGACACAGTCACAGTGCAGGTGACAACATCTCCTCCATGATAATCCTGAAATAAAAACACTGCCCCGCAGTTGCTTACTCAAAACCTGGCAATGTTCCTTATGCGCAGGATTGTGCGGACAAAATCCGCACCAACTCCATTTACATGTTGGTGACACCACTGCTGCAGGTCGGATCACAAACAACGATGCAAAGCAGTCCAGGATCGAGATCGAGTGTTTGGCAGCGCTGAGTCATGACAACAGTCTCTCCATCGATGCCAGAAAAGCGATAGAGCTGATCATTAATTGTATGTCATGCAGTGAAGGGATTACCCCTGTCTGCATAAATGTTGCTGAGATGGAGAACGCAAAATTCCATCGAGTGACAATTAGCAACCACATGTCCTGCTGCAACCATTTGACACGATAGCCAAAAAGCAGAACAACGCCTCTTCACTGTCAGAACTCTAAGGAGCCTGACAGTTTTTAAGGGATGTATCATATCGCTTATTTAATTAATTTTTATATTCTTACATTTCAGGTAGATTTGATTCTGGCTGGTGTTGAGTCCATGTACTGTGCGCTGTTTCAACCTCCAGCTGGATGCATTAGGACAACAGTGGCATCATTTTTCAGGGTAAATATGAATCCACAGTATGTGCATTGCGTTTGGCAAATACTACACTGTATCATGAACAAAACGTGTGACGCCTCTGCACAGATCGCTCAGGTCCGTGAAAAATAATATCTTACATGACGAAATTTTCAGTATCAACAAACTTCTCATCCTCACAATGCAGTGAAACTGAATGGAAATTCTGACTTGGAGGATGCCATCCAGTTGGAACTCAATTGTGTTATTAAGGAGAAATGGATCATTTTCTGAGGTGAGAGTATTTGACTGGCTGAGAGGGACAGAGAGAGCTGAGAATTGATTACACGCAATAATCAGATTGGGGTTGTGTTGTGATTTTACATCAACTGAGATTGAATTTAACCAACTATGCTTGGATTCGAAATCCCAAACTCAATTATGCTAGGATTCCAAATCCCAAACTGAAGATGAGTTTGGTTTTATTGACAATATCAGACCAATGAGCGTCTCAGACTTTGAAGGTTAATAAAGGATGGAAATTTTGAAAATTCTTCAGCGCTGACTGCCAATCGAATATGACGGTACATGTCCTCTGAAACGGCCTCTAAACGCTATCAAAGAAATCTCCTGGAAGGCGCTATCTATTAAGGTACTTTTTCCTGTCAAACAGCAAAAAAGTCAGAAAAGGTGATCACGGTGAGGACAGCAGATTTGGAAGATAGGAAAGAAGAAATCATAAGAGACTGTACAGACTTTAAGCGATGAAATATTTAGTAATGGAGTTATTGGAATAGCATTCCAATATAGTTGAGATCAAATTTGATTAAAAACGGGGCATGGAATTCTTCATATTTCCTGTTTTGCGTTCAGAGATAGAATTAGGAAAAAAAGTTGTTGTTTTTTTGCAACCGTGGAAATCACGGGTTTCCTTTCAATAATTCACATTTTATAGCAGATTATGAGGGGAGCTTAGCTTTTTCAGGTGCTTTAGGTTTAATTAGAAGAAACATTCGAACTCCAGGTTGTAACACCGGACAACTGTATTAACATCGTACAACCGTTCCAAACAATCTAATAGTCACACATAACAGATTAGAATGTAAGAGAAAATTGTCTATTGAGACATGTACAGAAATACGGTGAAATGTTTACAATGCTGCTTGTCATGACGCCAGATTCGGTACAATGCACCGAAGAAAAATGTTTCCTTTCCACTGATCACCCATGCAAGAAGCCAGCCGAACAAGTGTCCCAGCTCAGCTCCATTCTTACAGCATGCTTTGCTCTGCGCCACTCCTGACCGACAACCTACATCGCATCGTGTCTCAGCTGCTCCGCGCTGCGTTCTTACTCACAACTGCAATAGGTACGTTTTATAAAAAGAAACACCTCTACGTTTCGGGAAAAAATAGCCACAGGTAGAAGAGTTGAAAATGAAAGCGGACAGATTTACGTATTCGGGGCTAAGGAGCTGGAATTCTTCCTAGTTGGGAAATTGAAGTACAGAGGGAAGTGTTCACTGATGTCATCACTGATAGTTATCCTTAAATTAACTTAATCTGAAAAGGCCAACAATGTTTCTGGTTGCTACTCCATTACGTTGTTGTCGGATTTACATTTTTCCACATTTGAACCTGTGGCTTCTGCATTCCGAAAATGAATTTAACATGAACGATGCTTAATTAGTATTGCAAGCAACTTTCATTCACATTTTACTTCATGTCAACCCTCCAACAAAGCTACAAAAAAAATACATACAATTTCTTAGTGTTCACAATTCTCAAACGAAAACAACAGCCTAAGGGAAGGAATTATTCAGCGTCTGAGCCCATATTTCTGAATCGTCAACATAGGTGTCTGAGCCTTAGTTCAGGATTCTGCTAATAAGGGAAAACCAATCCCTCAGATTTAATATTGCCAATATTTGGAAGAGAACCTATCTTCTCTATGATCCACAAATCACAAATCTTCTTCACCATTCCTTCTTCGTCAACACTTTCATATTGACTGATTGGGATATATGACGATAGGGTTCCTTTAAGATAGGTTTCCATCTTGTTTCTCCTGGAGACCAGTGTTGTCACAGTGGTACTAAAAGGTCGCATTCAGACAAAAAAAAAAGATAAACAGTTTGATTGCGGCAAATGAGCTTGTTTTTCTTTTCCAGTAAGACAAAATGATCATGAGGAAGCGTGATAAGTTTCCTAGACCCAAAAGCTTTGCTTTCACTTAGTTGAAGGTTTTTACTGATTCCTTGAGCTGAAAGGTTGAATATCCTGTTGCTGGAGTGAGAGTTTAGACAGAGAGGCTTGTGCTTCAACATCACGAGGCGGCAAGGTTTTTTCGTTTTTTTTTGTTTCCTCCTGGAGTGGAGAGGCAGAGCACGTGAGAACAATAATGGTATTCTTGAATTGCCTTTAAATAAGTACGCGCTTATGGGATGATGCTACATTGAAAGAGCTGACGATTAAAACTTGTTAAGTATGTTAATGGTTCAGAGTGATGCCTAATCTTTTTTTTCTGTTTTGTAAGAAAAATGTATGTTATCTCAATGTTTCGTGATTGGAATGACACAACCTGGCTTTGATGGTATCTCCAATCACTCGTGACAGTCCGATTCTCAGGGTTATTTTCTGCCAAATTATTCATTCGCAACTGTTCCCACGTTAGGTACTGTTCAGCTAATTAACCAACTCGAGTTAATCTTTCCCTCACTTCCAAAACATAGTCTAAGGTCGAGATCTCCGACTTTGCTCCTGTCAGTTTTTATTTAATTCAATTCAAAGCGCTTCTCACTTCATGCCTGCATATTAATTCGAAGGCAGTGAACTGATCAGATTGGTTTGGGGCATCTCTATTAGCAAACAATACGAATGGGATAACCTTATCCGCATCATTCGGTCAACCCTGACAGTATGCTCTCAACATGCTCTTCAAATTCTGATGTCATCTCTCTGAAGCTTGTGGGATTCAGGATGATACGCACCCAGTTTACAGTGCTGCACATCTAAGCTATCCGTAACACTCTAAAAAGCCTGTCAGTAAACCTTGACCCTTAGTGCAACTGAATCTCTTAAAAAAATCCATACTGTGTGAAGAACTCTACTAACTCCTCTGCTACCCTTTTTTGTCTTGATTGCCATTAAAGGACTTGCCTCTGGAAACCTGGCAGACGCACCCCTTATGGCTAACAAGTATTGGTTCCGACTTTCAGTTCACCGGAATGGACCTCCACAATCAGCCCGCGTGAAACGTTCGTCAAATGCGGGAATTGGCAACAGAGGTTCTGGTTTGATTACCTCCTGTGGCTTCCTTACTATTGGCATGTATAGCATATATGGCAAAAGTTAAACACATCCTTCTGCATTCCAGGCCAATAAACATGTTTTTTTCCACCTAAGCCTGAGTCTTTCATATTCGTAGATGACCTCCCGCAGGTAGTTCATGTGCGACCAGTAACATCTCCTTTCTGTAGTGTACTGGCAACACAATCTAGTGCAATTCGGCATTTTCCTCCTCTGCACCGAACTGCCGTGTTCCCTATTTCCACCATTCGATGCTATCTATCAGATAATGAGCATCCAGAGGATCCGCTGCTTCCTTTTCCGAGTATGCATCCACATATACTTCTTTTATCGTCTTGACCTGCTGTTGCAAGTCACTTCGTCTTTCAGCAGTAAACACTTCTGTCTGACACTCTGTCGGTTCAGGTTTTGCCTGCACCATTGCATCAGACAGGGTATCCGCTAACTGAATCCCAAATTCTTCATCTTTCTCTTTACTTTTCTCTTCGTGCATTGATTTATGATAGTGGGATCTGATCACAACACAGTCTGGGAAAATACCAGGATATTTCTGATATTACTACTCTGTTTCTTGATCTTTCTTGGTGTTCTCCACAATAAGGGGTTTCACTCCCACTTTCGATCCTGCCAAATAATTCACAAGAACAAACTTAATTCCTGGAACTGACACTCAGTCAATCACGCCTACTGTAACTTTCCCAGTCTTGAGTTGGCACTCCAACGTGATCTTAGATAGGGGAACGCTAGATTTCTGTCCATCCGTCCCAAAAGTTAACAACCTCTCGGTAACAGATCAGAAAGTGTGCATATTCGCTCATCTCTTCCTATCAGTGACTGGCTAGGTCCTGTATGGTGTCCTTCTCCTCCTGTTCCTTCTCATTAAACTTTACCAACAGGGGCGAATTCTTTGCAAAGATCAGGTGTTTACTTCATACCAATCCACTGCCTAGGCTGTGCACTCTTCTGCAGCTCCTCGATTATTCGTATTCTATCCTTTACTATCTTCACGAATGCCTCTGGGTTAGCTACTTTTACTACATCTTTTCCCACAGTGCCTTTCTTTAACGATCGGCACTGTGACGGTACATGTCCCACTTTCTGCAAATGAAAGTACCTTTCCCCAGTGCCCTTCTGAACAAACTGGCAGTGTATTTTTTCTGTGTCTCGCTCTATTACAGTGAAAGTACCTGAGGCCTTTCACCTCATTTCCACTCTCTTGGGCTTCTTCAACTGCGGTAAATTCTTGCTGGTGTTCTCTACTCTTTCTTTCGGAGTGTCGGATCGCCCCTTCTCACAACCTGTACTCCTCACAGGACGATGTTCTGGCCGGAAGCTTGTATTATGTATTAACATGCATTCATTTGCCAACTCTGCTGCCCTTCTCACTTCCTGATCTTTCTGTTCCAGCACTTCAAATGCCTACCATCACTTAAAGTGTGATTTTAATATCCTCCAGTAGAATACTCTTCGAGCCTCAAATGGCTAGTTGAAGTTCATGTATCCGGGTGACTAGGTTTCTACCTGTTTGTCCAATGTAGTGTTTGTTACAGTTCATGCACGCCATTTTGTGTCATTCAATTGCAAAAACTAATTTCATTTGCATTTGGAATACTGCACACAGTTCTGCTTGCCACATTAGGACAGAATATGGTTGCTATGGCGATGGTGCAGAGCAGTTTCACTCGGATGTTGCCTAGCGTGGAAGACGCTACCTGTGAAGAGAAAGTAGATTGGAATTATTTTCAACAGAAAGACAGAAGTTTGGGAGGGAACTGCTGAGGTCTAAAAAATCATGAGAGTTCTGGACAGGGTGCATCGCAAGAAGCTTTTTGTTTTTTCAGAGACAGACAGATTTTTCATCATGTTTGGGGGGAACCTGATTGAAGTCTCCAAAATCATGCATTTTTGTATGTGAGTGTGAGTGTGTGTGTCTAAATGTGTGTCTGTGTGTGTGCAGTAGAGAACGTGTATGTAAGCGTCCTTATGTGTGTCTGTGAGTGATTGTGAGTGTACGTATGTCTGTATGCGTCACACAGTGCAGGAAACACACATTTCCATGGAATGCGAATGGCAATCTTCGATTATGTATCTGATTTTAACATAAACCTGATCAAAGTCTTCCCGTGTCCCACTCAGAGGAAGCATCTCTGCTGCTGACAATCAGATACGCTGCTCATGTGTATTTTTATTCTTTTTTTTTCCAGATGATCACGTTTTATGAAATGAATAGATGGAACGGTTCTGAGCTCCAAAATTGTAAAAGGAAAATCTCGAATCAGATATAGCTGGAAAATAACTTTGGGCAACATCCTTTTTTCGAAATGTCATGCAAGTTCAGTGCAAGTTGTTTTGCATCTTCTGGAAGTGTTTTCAGCTTCTCAGAATCCAAGAATTTAACAAGATAGAAGGTGGTCAGTACAAGTGCTGCGTTGGTGCCGGCTCGTGAAAAGGTTGTTTTTCTGGTGTCTTTCTGGAGGAGAACCCATTGTGATTCAGTTCCTGGAGCAGCTGTCTGTCTGCGCTCTGCAATAACTCTCTGCTTCCTTATCACTCTGTCACTTTCTCCTTCTCTTCCAACGTCAACCCTTTCCATATTTGTCCTCCTCCTCCTCCCCTATGTTTTGATACACATTCTCCCCGTGTCTGCGTGGGTTTCCTCCGGGTGCTCCGGTTTCTTCCCACAGTCCAAAAATGTGCAGGTTAGGTGAATTGGCAACGCTAAATTGTCCTTAGTGTTAGGTGGAAGGGTAAATATAGTGGAATGGGTGGCAGTTCGGTGTGGACTTGTTGGGCCAAACGGCCTGTTTCCATACTGCAAGTAATCTAATTTTCGGTCTTGCTTCATCTCTGAGGAAGGGTCATCAGATTTGAAACTTTACCTCTGTGTTTTTTAAATCCTTCCCATTACTCTGCTCTTCAGGAGTTTTACTTCCATCATTTGAAAATCTGCTCACTAATTATTTCTTCCCCATATCGTATAGAACGTAAAAAATACTTTGCATCTGTCACAAATACCTGTGGGAGCACACTCAACGCATTCAGGCAATCCGGAAAAAACACAAGGATCCATCCTTTCTGTTTTCCATTACAAGCAAGTCGTCAATCTCTGCTCGTGTGTTCACCTAAACATTATCAGCTCCTCCTCCGCACAACAACATGTTATGAGGCAGCCCTCCAAAACCTTGGTGAAAACCCGAATGCAGTAGGTCAATCGGACCCACTTTGTCCACAACCCTGATGTGCATTGATAGTTAGCCTGGAGACCTTGGGTAAATTCTGGGGCGACCCGATTGCCTACATGCGATTCTGGACCCATGCCCATACTAGTGAGCTATTGGATCGTTAACGGCGACCAATGACAAATGTCTCGACCTGCGATGCCCCCATCCTTTGGTTGAATAACGAAGCAAACTCTAAACACATCATGCAACACCCTCCCCCTCAAAGATATCTTGACAGATGTCACCTTATCACTGTTGTTAATAGAAAGATAGAAACTTCGCATTCCTGAAAGAATTTCGTCTCGTTCCTTGATGACAAATTGAGGTCGGACATTTCTGTCTGTTAGTCGAGTTTGTGGTCAATCCTTTCCATAAGAAAAAAATCAAAAGTGAGAAAATTGATTCATCCATTTCATTAAGTTATCGTATTCACAGCATATTCTCCTTCTCTATGGAATAAACCTGTTGTCTTGTGTCTTTCCTCTCTCCAATTACATGACATCTACACTTGTAAATTATTTATGGAATATTCCAGGGAATATTTATTTTTTTTTGGATGGTTCTACAAAAAGTTTGTTATCGAAAGTTCTGGAAAATGTAAATGCAGATTTTTCGAGTGAATATGCACAATAGAAGATTCTACATAATGTTACAGAGTAGGGCACTTAAATAACGTCCTGGATAATGTTCCAGACAAGTTCAGAAGCAGGGAACGATACGATGCAAAAAAGTAAACAAGGTTCACGGTCCCACATATTACAAGGACCAGAAAAGAAATGGTTTGTTGCAAACAAAGGAGCATCACAGGAATGTTGTCTTGAATTGTATATTTGGCAACAAAAAATGGATTGCAAGAAACTGGGAAAAAAAATCGTGGGCGGCACGGTGGCACAGTGGTTAAAACTGCTGCCTCACAGCGCCAGAGACCCGGGTTCAATTCCCGCCTCAGGCAACTGACAGTAGGGAGTTTGCACATTCTCCCCGTGTCTGCGTGGGTTTCCTCCGGGTGCTCCGGTTTCCTCCCACAGACCAAAGACGTGCAGGTCAGGTGAATTGGCCATGCTAAATTGCCCGTAGTGTTAGGTAAGGGGTAAATGTAGGGGTATGGGTGGGTTGCGCTTTGGTGGGTCGGTGTGGACTTGTTGGGCCAAAGGGCCTGTTTCCACTCTGTAAGTAATCTAATCAAATCTAATGCATAAAGGTACATCAAAAGGCCATTCAGCCCCTCACATGGGTTGCACGATTCAAAATGATCCTGGCAGTTATATTTGTGCCCAAAGCAACAGTCTCGCACTTCAGAAGCCATTGCAGACTATGTTATTTATCGATCTACCTCTCTGTGCTTCAAAATATTCAATGATGCTGCCACCATGTCTCTCTGGGGAGGAGATCTCCAAAGATTCACTACTCTACTAAAGACTTAAAAAAACAGTCAAAACATCTGCAAATTGAATTGCGTTACAGTTTTTTTTTAAATGCATTTCTCGTTATCTAATTTGAACTTGTGCATTTACTGCAAGGAGTTAACTGTGAGGGAAGGAACAGCTAATACGATGTACCCAGTCTTACTGAGATGACATAGAGAGGACTTTGGGGCATGATTTTGTCTGGTACCTGAGAAAGAATTAAAATAAATTTGAAGTAGTTCAGATAAGATTGACTCAACTGATTCCTCGGATTGAGGTGGAAACGTTTGTGGAAACGTTGAACACTTTGAGTTTAAACTCACTGTACTTGAGAAGAATAAGTGGCAATCTTATTCAGACAAAACTGACACTGCAGAAACTTGTAACAGTGAATGCCGTCAGGATGTTTCTCAATGTGGGATATCATGTATACCATGTACAACATTGGCTGTTCCGTTTCAGACAGCGATAAGGACGCATCTGCGAATAACTACCAATAGAGCTTTGAAGGCTCAATTTATTAAATATTCCATCGTATATGAAGTTAACCGGTATGTAAAACTGGAGCACACCATTCTGCCTTTCAATACCGTTAAAATGAGGCAGGAGGAGACAATTCGACGTATGCAACAATTTATTCAGACGCAGGATGAGTCATGCAGCCGTTTGTGTCCATTACATTGTCTAGAGAATGTCATTCAACACTTCCAAGCTGTTATGCCAGAACTGCGGAGCTCTGGTTAACGATCAAGAATTCTGGAGTCAAGGTAAGTCGTTATTTTCAGGTTGGAAAGATGAAAATATTGGAATGTATTAGAGATTAATGTGAGACCGTCAGCTAGTTATAAGTTGTTTGGCTAAGGAGACTGATGAATTAGAGTTAGAGGACATAAATAGTCGTTCAAAAGTTTGTCAATAAGTTGGCAGGGTTTAAATGGAACGTAGGCAAGTGATAATAGTGAGCAAGTGTTCGGCAGAAAACAAATGTATAACTGGGGTTTTTGGAAGTTATCCATTTTAGAAGGGACAATAGAAAAAACAGGAACGATTTCAATGGAGAAAGATTTGAAAAAATAGTGTTACAGAGGGGTTTTTTGTCTCTAGATACGGTAAGCGCAAAATGTTAGGATGCAGCTGTAGCAAGTAATGGAGAAATTAAACTGAACAGTGTTGTTTCTGACAAACCTGGTCTGTATAAATAAAAGGCTGAGGAAAGCAATGTTAGGAATGATTTACTGCGTCACTATAGGGCATTGTAGAGTCAACGTCTGATGCACTGCAAAGCAAGGATGTCCTTAATGAAAAGGGGGCATAATTGCATTCGAACCAGTTAAAATGGTCCAGTCATTTACCATAATCCAGTTATGCTTCCCTTATTTGTTTTTCACTGCTGATCTGTAATTTGTTTCGTCATGTTGGAATTTGAAATGTATTTTTTTACCGTCATAACAATAGTTTTATTTATGTGTCTTAATCTATAACTTTAAACCATCCATTCCAGCGGGTATACATTTATGTTCCCAATTCCTATTCCCCAACTAAAGTGATGACACCTGCGATTTTTCCCGTGCTAAGTTTTAGCCATTTAAGCAGCAAGGCTCCATTCCTCATGTGTTGTATTTGGCTTTCACACACTTCATCACTGGTACTTTATATTGTGTATTTCTTCTGTTCCCACTGTCATTCTAAATTGCATTTATTTCTATTACGTTCTCAACAAAACC
Source organism: Chiloscyllium plagiosum (assembly GCF_037043375.1). Taxonomy (NCBI): domain Eukaryota; kingdom Metazoa; phylum Chordata; class Chondrichthyes; order Orectolobiformes; family Hemiscylliidae; genus Chiloscyllium; species Chiloscyllium plagiosum. The sequence continues at coordinate 65,783,746 of NW_028270176.1, read as the reverse complement.
TTCCAACGTGGCTTCTCGCCAGTTGCGATGGGCACCTATCTTTGTTGAGAAAACATTCCTGAGAAAACCATTTGATCACTCAGGCTCACTCCATCCTCAGAGTCAAGCACAATCCTTTCAAACTTGTCCCATTTCCTTGATCCTTATGTTCAATGAGAAAGTGAGGACTGCAGATGCTGGAGATCAGAGCTGAAAATGTGTTGCTGGAAAAGCGCAGCAGGTCAGGCAGCATCCAAGGACCAGGAGAATCGACCCGAAGAAGGGCTTCCTGAAGAAGGGCTTATGCCCAAAACGTCGACTCCCCTGTTCCTTGGATGCTGCCTGACCTGCTGCGCTTTTCCAGCAACACATTTTCAGCTCCTTATGTTCAATGTAAAGTAAGTCACATTCCATGAATAGTGACTCATTAAATTCCAGGCTTATTTTCACAATCTTAGGCATTCCGTGAATATTCAAAGATTCACGTCATTCTGGTAATTAAAGAAAAATATCGTGCTGACGAAGAGGAGCAATTAACTAGAAACTTCAACGTTTTCATTGTGATTAGTGAATGTCCATACTCGAATTTGGCAAGCCCTGAAGCAGCATGATATATATAGTTAAAACTGCATAACACGCCAGGTGGTAAATTACAATTAAAATAATCACATAATTAGTTGTTGTGATCAGAATTCTGCAGCTGCAGCTCTTTACTATTATGTTATATCCCTACAGGGAATTGACAGGCATGTTTTTCTTTATACTTCATGATGTAATCTCAACGTTATTGTCGAGATCCAACAGCATATAACGGATTCAGAGTTGAACACAGTGCGATCTTCTGCTTCAATAACATAAAATCCATTGTAATAGAAATGCATTATCCAATCGACAATGTCTTGGAAATATATTACACTACACTTGCTGTTTTTGGCGGACCTGGTAAGTGGATCATAAACAATCGAATTTCTGACAGGTTGTCTGAGAGCTGGCTCCTGAGTTTCATTCTTTCATTAGGTAACGTGATATCTGGTTTTATTATTTACATTTATGTGTGTCCCAATCAATGACATTGTTTTCCGGACGAAATGACGTGAATTCCTTTTAGTATATGATTGTTTGACACCAACAATGAATATGCATTTTCAGCTCACGGTCCGTCTGAACCATCAAGCTACTTCATTCCTTGAACTTCCGTGTACACATTCGATATTGGGAGAATTATCAGTGGCAGTGATGTTCTGTCAAGTATATGTCACTAACATGTGCGAGTTAGCTAATGTAAATGGCATATTTGAAAGGAAAATCACTCTCTTCAAAAGTGCAGTGAGGAAATTGCATATTTGAGGTGGAGCATCTGTCACTGAAGCATTTTATTGAATGTTGGTTACGAACTGGAATTAAATAATTAGTTCTAATTCACCATTAATCTTTACTCCCTCCCAGTCATAGTAGCTGCATCTGTGTTGTTTAGATTATAAGCATTGAAGAGGATTTAGCATTTCTGTTTTTCTCTTGTCAATACAGAAAGTGAAATGCATTCCTTCTTTGCTTTTGTACTTTTCGCCGCACTAAAAGTAGCTGATTGACTCTGTATTATCTGGTAAACAACAAGGTAGTATGTTCTTTCACTAATGTGTCACCATATGATCTGAGAGCGAGTTCGCTCGTTTCCACCTGTGTGTAGATGCACCAGAGCAGAGAAGGCCAGGTCCAGCGCGAGATGATGGGTGATTGTGCACTGTGGGGTGCAAGAGGGCCAGTCTGGGTCGGGCGGAGAGGAAAGAAAGCCTTTTTATGTCTGGGAGTTATACGTTGTCTGAGGGAAGTATATTTGCGTCTGTGCGATCTATGTATCGAGTCGATTGTACAGTTACAAAGGAATTACACTATGTGTTTAACAATCTAATATTCCCTGACCAACTTACTTTCTGGTAAAATACCCAATCCATGTACTAACATGTTTTTGCAAGGCGTACAACACTATTCGAGTGGAAAATTCGATTTCTTTAGCAGTGTCGTTACAGTGAGGTGGATATTTACTACTCAACTTCTTGTCAAATTTATCAAACACTTCAGGAACAATTTCGACTTGAACATGGGCCCGCTAGAGTTGGGATAGTACCACTGCACAAGATTTTAGAGTGTGCTGCTGCTGCAAAAAAAAAAGTGCTATGATGAGATAACTGCAAGTTTTTCAAGTACCATCCCCCGTCAGTCCAGGCAGAATATCGGTCCAGTAATAATTTAATTTGGGATAGTCAATGGCTTTGTGAATGTTACCTCGCATCTGACAAACGTCATTAGGTTATTTGAGAAAGTGACGAAACAAATGAATGACGAGAAGCAGTTGATGCGGTGTATTTCGGTTTCAGTAAATGGAAAATCGTCGTCATTAAGTCAAACAAACAAACAAACATAGCACATAGATCATAGGACATTACAGCGCAGTATAAAAATGTCTGCCCTCGATGTTGCACCGACCTGTGAAATCAATCTAATTCCCATCTAAACTGTAATATTCAATTATCACTCGTATGTTTGTGTAATGACCATTCAAATTCAATTAATTCTACTGCGTCCACTACTGTTACAGGCAAGGCATTCCATACCTCTGAGTAAATAAGCCGTCTCTGACATCTATTCTATATCTATCACCACTCAGTTAAAAAAATTCATTTAATGGGTAGATTGGAGTGTTGGGAAAAGAACTGGCTGATCGAGTTCAATCCGATAAGGGCGAGGTTATACATTATGGAAAATGCAAATCTGCAGCGAACTATACAGTAACTGGAAAATTTCAAGGGAAACTTGACATACAGAGCGATCTGGGTGTTCAGGCCCATTGTTCCCTGAAGGTGGCATCGCAAGTCAGTAGAGGTCAAAAGGCATACGGCATGTTTTCCTCCATTGTGCGGGATATCGAGTACAAAATTTGGCAGGTCATGTAACAGTTCCACACGACGTTGGTTCGGCCACGTTTGCAATACAACATACAATATGGGTCGCCATATTACCAAAAGGATGAGGATGCATTGAAAAGGGTGGAGTGAAGGTTGACCACGATTTTACCTGTATGGAGGGAACTAATAATGAAAAGAGTTTGAATAGAGTATTATTTTCATTGGTAAGTAGGGGATTGAGATGGTACCTCATTGAGGCCTACGAAATCATTAGAGGTCGACAGGTTATATAGCAAGAAACATATTTTTCTAGGGTGGACAACTCAATTATTGGGATTCACGAGCTCCAAATGAGAGGGGGAAGCTTGGAGAGATGTATGCTGAAAGTTCTTCACGCAGAGCATGGTGGATGTATGGAATACGTTGACAGCGAAGTTTGTAGGGGCGGGAAAGTAAGCATTATTTAATATGTATCTCGAAAGTTACATGAATGTGCAGGGAGCAAAGAGCAGGTCCTCACAAAATAGGTGACAGGTTTCGAGAGATGATTTGGATCAGCGCAGGCTTGGAGGGCTGAAGTGCCTTTTCCTGTGCTGTAATGTTCTTTGATCCCTGCACTTTGTTCGAGCTATGCCCCCCAACCCCGTGCTATCCATCAACGCACGAGGAAAAATGCTCACATTGTCTACCCTATCTCATCCTCTGATTATCTTGGATGCCTGTATTGCATCACCTCGAAACCTTTTCTCGAACGAAGACAGCTTCAAGTCCCTCAGCATTTCCTCATAAGTCCTTACCTCCATACCAAGCAACATCCTGCAAATTTTCCTCTCCACCCTTTCCAATGCCTCCACATCCTTCCTGTAGGATGGCGACCTAACTGTATGCAATACACATAATTGGGCTGCACCAGAGGTTTGTACAGCTGTACGTGACCGCATGACTTCAACATTCAATCACTTCACGAATAAACACTAGTGCACTGTATGTCTTCTTAATGATCTTATCAGCCTGGGTGGCGATTTCCAGAGATCAAGAATCAAACCATTAGCCCAGCACTTTTTACTCCATTTACTTGTTCCAAAGTGAATTATCTCTCACATTTCCGCATTTATTTCGATTTACCACTTCTCAGCCCAGCTCTGCAGCTTATCTATGTCCCGCAGCAATCTTAAAAATCCTTCTGCACTGTTCACAACTCCAAGACTTCAGCATCATCCACGAATTTACAGACCACCCTTCTCCGCCCTCATTCAGGTCATTTATTTAAAAAAAGACAAGCAGCAATAGCCCCAAAACAGATCCTTGTGGAACACCACGAGAAGGTCAACGGGAAAATGAATATTTCCCATCAATCACCACTCTCTGTCTTATTTCAGGTACACAATTTCCGATCCAAACACCTTCAATGGCATGTCTCTGTATTTTCTGCAATAGCCAACTGTGGGGAACCTCACCGAACTCTTCAGTGAAATCTATATACACCGCATGAACTGCTTCTCGTCATTCATTTACTTGGTCACTTTCTCAAATAACCCAATAACGTTTGTCAGGTGCGAGCTAACATTCACAAAGCCATTGACTATCCCAAATTAAATTATTACTTTTTTGATTATTATGAATTCTACCTCTTATAATCCTTTCCAATAATTTGCCCACAACAGAAGTAAGGCTCACGGATCTATAATTTCCAGGATTGCCTCTTCTCCGCTTCTTGAACAAGAGGAGAATAATTGTTTTCCTCCAGTGTTTCAGCACTATTGTTGGAGACAATAACGACATAAACAACAAAGCCAAAGGCTCTGCGATCTCGTTCCAAGCTTCGCAGAGAATCCTATCCAAAATCCTATCCTGCCCAGGGGACATAGCTATTTTCACACTTTCCAGAATTGCAAACACACTGTTCTTCTGAACATCGATCATAACCAGTCTAATAACGTGGATCACAATACTCATCTCGACAGCATCGTCTTTTTACCTGTGTGAATCCTGACAAAAATATTCATTTGACAATTCTTCTATCTCTTCAGACTTCATGTGCAACTTCCCATGACTGTTCTTGCATGACTGTAATCTTACTCTCAACAGGAGTGTACTCCTGCCATCCGTCCAACTGATAGACCTGTTATCCATAATTAGCCGTAGTAGGAAAACGCGTGAGGAAAAATCAGGAAATTCCAGGTAATGGTACAAAAACTGATGGCTGGTCTGAGGATTAGAGAAAAAATGCACGAAGAAAGACCCAAAAAGAACCACCGACAACTGCGTGTAGAAGATAGACAGTATTATATAAGCAGATAAGAAGAGATTTTACTTTTTTAAAAGTTGAGAGAAGAAAAACATTAGCAAGATGATCGTTGACTCATCATAATGCGAGAATCGAGAGTTAATGTTGGAAAATATGAAAAAGGCATATGAAGTAAATTGTTAGTTTTGTTACGTCTTCCATGGAAGAGATAGAAATTCAATCGAAGAAACAAACATAAAGCAGTACTGGAAGAGATAGCCGAACTGAAAAATGTCTCAAACACCAGTTCAAGGGTGCAAAGTAGAAAGTACGTGCGAAATCGTTTAAGTGTTGCATTACATGTTCCAATGTTCACTTTTATGTGATGATCCCATTTTCTTAGAAGATATTGATTGTACATGGCCGCTGCAAAAGGGTGACACAAAATTGGATGTCAAAGTGCAGTTGGCTCAAATCCAGCTGACAGGATTTTCTGGCATTTAAAAATTTGTTTGACCATTTACATCAGTAGACTAACAGCAAATGTTTGAACACATACGGCAAACACAGGCAGGTAGGAGTAATTTAGTTTGGGACTATCGTCGACATGGATTGGTTAGACTGAAGGGTCCTTGACCACATTGTTTGCATGTCTGACTCGAAGGAGGGATTTTTTTTTTTTTGCGACGTTTATTAACGTTGTGGCAAAATGGAATAGGAATATGGACATTGATTTCCAGAGGGATTTGATCAGGTGTGGCGTTATAATGTATCACCTAAATTGAACACTCATATGATAGGTACTCATATTTGCCATGGACAGATGCTTGGTTGGCTATTGGAACAAATGTAAGAGATAACCATGTATTACTCGTTGTAGCAAGATGCAATGAGTGATTTGTTACAAGAAAAAGGATCCAAACTGTTTATAACTTGTACAAAAATGAAGATATGAACAGACCAATAATATAGTCGTCAAACATGCTATCGAATGGAAGTAGATCATGTGAACAGGGCATTGGGAGGTAGGTGAGATGCGTAGGCAAGGATATAGAAATGGAGTACAACGTATGAAAGCTGCGATTGTCAAATTTTGCAACAAGAATATAAAGAGCAATAGATTATCTAAGTGTCCTGGGATATGAGTTGAAAATGTTCAGGTCTGAGTACAACGTGTGATTTGGGAATAATGTTCGGATATAAATGCATGGGTCGTGTTTGTTTTTAATAATTTGTGTGTTTGAAAATTATGGTCGAAAGAGATAACGTAATATTTGTTCAAACTAGTGTTTGGAAAATTATGCAATGGCTACAAGGTTTGTTACTTCCCATGTAAAAAGCTCACCCCTCAGAGATTGTGATTTAAAAGTATTGATTTACAGATGATTTGTATGTGAGGGACAATAGAGATGCAGCTTTTGCTCTAAATTAGAATCCATTGTTTTCTGGATGAAGAACAACTTATAAAATGTGGAACCACTTTTGCTTGTCACGGAAGTTGTAATCGATTCAAATGTAATTGGTCAGCATGGAGCTGTGAAGAGATCGCAAAGAAAAGAAGCATTCAGTTGCTCACCAGCTCAGAGATGACATTTTTAATTTCCACTTCCGAAATTCACTGGAAATAGGAAGAAAATAGATTAGTATTTAGGACAATGATTGCTGTAATCTCTAACTTTTAACTGATGAGATTGGGACATTTTATAAGTCCTCCTTCCACCGTGTTTATCTTATCAAGCAGTGGAAGTATTTATGGAAACAGAGCTGTATAAACAGCTGGCCATCAGAAGAGTTATAAGAGACATCTCAAGAACAGACTGAGACAACAACAGCAACTGAACAGCACTTACAGTTGATAACCTATTTCTAAAGTATGTGCTCTGTTGTGAATACATTTGTAATAGACAAGTCATTATTTCGTGGTTACAGTGTTCATTTATTATTTTATATAATGACTGTGTATAATTGTTGACCTGTAACTAACAGTCAATGCATAGAATGCCTACAGTAGAATAAACTGCAATTACTTCATTGCTAGTGTTTAGAAATTATCAATTATCCGATTAAATGTGAACTGCCGCTTCTACAAGCTCTCAGGCTATCGTAAAAAATGTCCCTAACCATGAGTAGTTCAGCTTTCAACTACTGAGTCTGGTACATTATGAATTGACCATTTGAAATTGTTTTAATGTATTTGGTTGATTCATGATTTCTGCTGGTATCTTCTTCACCAGATTTTTTTTTAAGTATCTACGTTGTGATTAACCAACGCCAAGTGTTAATGCTGCATAGTTGCGACATTGAATGACTTATCAGGTAATTCTCTTATTTCTCTTTCTCCCTTACAGTTAATTTAGTGGCGTTATTGATCCTGAGTCATGGGAAATGCGGCCTTTCTGCTTCTACCACTCGCTATCTGCTGGCTATGTCAATGGCGGATCTTCTATTCCTTATTGCAGAGGTCATACTGTGGCGGATAACGTATTATTATTTCCCAACAAGCTTCTTTCTGATCACACCTGTATGTAGTGTTATCCATGCTCTGCGTCGGGCTGCCACGGAATGTTCAGTCTGGTTCACCGTTAATTTCACCTTTGATCGATTTGTGGCCATTTGTTGTCAATGTCTGAGGGCAAAATATTGCACTAAGAGAACCGCCGTTGTTGTTCTAGCAACAACCAGTGTTTTCTTCTGTTTGAAAAACATACCTCAGTACTTTGTACAGGAACCTGCATATGTAATTAACAGTGTGCCATGGCTCTGTTATGTAAAGCCAAGTTATTATACTAATCCCGGATGGATTTTCTTTGATTATGTTGGCATGATTTCAACGCCACTGCTCCCATTCGTTTTAATTTTGTTGCTGAACGCTCTGACAATTAGACATATTTTAGTAAGCAGTCAAATCCGTAAGAGACTCAGACGTCAGAACATTGAAACTATCTGTAATGATGCAGAAATAGAGAGTCGGAGGAGGTCTGTGATTTTACTCTTCAGCATATCCGGCAGCTTCATTCTTCTGTGGTTGTTGCATGTTATAGATTTCTTATATTATAATATTACAGGAGCAAACACAAGGGATTATAACAATTCTGAATTCATGTTACAGAGAATTGGATTCATGCTGCGCAATCTGAGTTGTTGCACGAATACATTTATTTATGGTGCAACACAGTCTAAGTTCAGAGGGCAACTCAAGAGTGCAATGCAATATCCGTTCAAGTCGCTGCTTCGTCTGATAAATAAACATAACAACTGACAGCTGCCTGGAAACATATCCCAGTGTGTTTAGGCCAGTACCATCCAGTACATCACAAATTCCGAAGTCATTTCATGACAAAGAACTGTAGAAATCCACCAAAATATGATTGTCAACTTGTCAACACTTATCTAACCCGTCTCTTACCTCTTCTGAAAACTCCGTTAACTTTGAAGATACGCATTTCATTTTGGAAATCCATTCTATATCTTTCTAATGAAACTACCATTTTCCATATTACTAACACTCCTGCATGATAATTTGTATAAATTTCTAAAGATTGTTCGCCTATCCGGCCTGTAATTTTTGGTCTTACACTTGCAACCTTTATTGACCATTGCAGATTCTATATTTCAGACTTCTGGCACCGACACTACTTCTGGTGAATATCAAAGTTTGTGTCCAGCATTCCCTTCAATTTACTTGTTTCTTTTTCCAAACGCATTGAATGAATCTTACCTGGAGCAATCATTTGTCAACTTCCCGCAAAGCTTTCTATTCAACAATTCATTATCATCAAATTTTAGCCGTTCATGATAGATTGTTGCCTCCAGTTACCATGGTTTCGTTAGCATTACAGTCTTTCATAAATCGTCACTGTACACTTCATGCAGCATGAAAGAATGGTGTCCTTCATTACAATCAAACGCAACAATTCAAATTACGCAACCAGTATGTCACAGAAAGAATCACTTCAGTTACATGCTGAACACTATACCTACCTTTAAAAAGAGTTACATGTTCTTGTGAAAGTGTAAATTAATCCTTGACCAAAACCCGCAGTAAATTAAACCAATATTCTAACTGTAACTGAAAATCCGAGTTGATCCACAAATCAGCTTTTATACAAATTGAAATCCTGTTTATAAATCTAATGTTACGTTTGATTATTAAAACTAAGCCAAAAAAAAAACAAATCTATTTCTTATTTTATCCAAATTCCAAAATCTAGGAACTTGCACAACTATTTTGAGTGCTCAAATGTTTAAGTTTATCTAGCTGGCAAATTTAAATCGATTTAAAATGTTTGATTAAATTTGACCATAGCTCAATCCCCAACTATTCCCCTTAACCCATTTATATCATTGTGAATGCTAATTGGAACCGGAAAATATCATGAGAAGCTGAATGTAAACATTATCATGCTTTCACCAAACGTGAGCTTATCTCTTAAGCCATCGAAATTTAGGCCTGATGCTTAACAGCAAAATTAGATTTTTTGACAATATTCGCTCTGACGAGGTATTGAATCACTGCCATTCAGGTTAAACCTGAAAGGTTCCCTCATGTAGCTGCCGTATGTTTGCTGTGGAAGTGTAGAAAGGGGTGATGGGTACAGGAGCTGTGAGCAGATACCTGGAGAAAGTACATGCTGTCTGGGTTTCATTTTACATACACGACACACCCTGCTTCCTCACTGCCACCACACAGGTTAGTTGGTTCATTCTCTTCAGGAATGACAATATTTTCCATGTATTGTTACATGGTTCCTTTGATAGATGAAGTAACTGACATGAAGTCTTAGCTTTTGGAACGCTGCTCTTGCATCAGGTGGTTATAGATACAAACACGTGCTTCGTAAGCTAGTGTTTCTAAACAAACTTGCTGAACTATAACCTGGTGTGTCGTTTATAACTTTCTACAAGCCCGTCCAACACCAGGACCACGAAATCAAGATATGAAATCCATGTGCATAAAATAATGATGAGGGCGTAAATGAGTGTCAGTTCTAATGTAAAATGGAACAGCTGCTGGATTTGGAAGGAAGGAGCAGACAGAGAGCTTGAAGGCGAGAGAGAGAGCTTTTTTGCCAGTAGCCGAATTAGATTGAGTTTTAACTTGAATGCCAGAGAGTCGGTTGTTCAAGCAATGCGTCTCCTTACTATGGCAAATATATTTGCATTGGGAGAAAGATGAGTGAAAATTTAACGGTTCCCCTATTTCTGCTCTGCTCATGTGATCATACCTGTCTTATGAAATATGGGTGTCCTGTACATTTAAGAGAATCAAAACCTCACAGAATTACAGGACAGCACCAAGTGTTCTGAATAATATACAATGTAACATGTGGTCCGGCAGTTTGGGTAACAGGTTGCCTGGAGACGAAGATAAACTTGAATTAGACCAATAAGGTGAAATTATACACCCAAAAATGCCAAACTCCAATCAAGTTTGATTTGAGTACATTGACAGTATTAAAAACCAATGTCACAATCCGAGACTTGGGGTTATAATAGTGGGGAAAATAATGAATAGCTGAGGGAGAACTGCCAAAAGTCGAACAGATCTAGGCTGCTCGTCAGAAGTCTCTCAAATGTACCTGTCAAGCGAAGGAGTTTGCACGAGATAATTAACATCAACATCGACCCTGGAAATCAACTCTACAGAGGAAGATGTAGAGAATTTGACCACTGGCTGGTATCGAAATTTTGATTTTTCAATAAGTCTTAAGCGGGTGTTCATTGGACAAGTATTATAGAAGGGAAAGTAAAAGTTCTGTTTGAGGAAGGAGCTGCAAATAATTAGTAGTTATTTATTCTCTTCGCGAGTTTTGAGAAGATTTGATACTCAGGCTGAGGTTCTGGAACGTTCATTTTCTGACGTTTCGTCACCATACTAGGTAACATCTTCAGTGAGCCGACAGACGAAGCACTCCTTATGATACCTGCTTTCTATTTATATGCTTGGGTTTATTTGAGTTGTGACATCCTTTATTGTGGTGATGCCAATTCCTATGGTGATGACTTTTTCTGTTCCTTTTCTTAGTGGGTCGTCAATGTGTTTGCTGATAGAGTTACGGTTGCAATGCTATGTGTCTAGGAATTTTCGTGCATGTCTCTGTTTGGCTTGTCCGAATGATGGGTGTGTTGTCCCACTCCAAATGATGTCCTTCCTTATCTGTATGTAAGGATACAAATACAAGTGTATAATGTTGTTTTGTTTTTAGTTGATGCTCAAAATATTGCCATACCAAAATCTAATGCAACTGCGACGTGACCTGCCAACTCCTATACTCAATTACCCCGTCCGAAGCAGGAAACCTTGCCTTCTGTCTTACTGACCACTCTACTGACTTTGTTGACACGTTCACGGAACAGTGGAGGCGAACACGCAGAATCTTATTTTCATCAATTTTCCGCAGGACTTGTCCATTTACTGTGTCACCTCACATTTGCCCGCATTGAAGTCCATCTGCTATTCCACTGCCCAATTCTCCAATCTCTACATTTTCTATTGTGTTATCTGACAGTCCGCTTCCCGACCTGCTACTCCACTAATATTGGCATAACCTGCAAACTTTCAAATCAGGTTATCTGATGAAAGAAAACAGCACGGATCCCTGTGGAAAACCAACGGTTACAGTAATCTATTTGAAGAAACTCCTTTCCACTACTACTTTCTGTCTCCTGTTGCCCAGCCATTTTTTTCTATCCATCTATCTAGAACAACCTGTACCTCATGCCAATTTAACTTCTCCATCAATGTACCATGGAGATCCTTATACAATGCCTCACAAAAGTCCATTTATGTGACACCGATATCCGATCCTTCATCAATTAATTTTGTCAGCTCCTCAATGAATTATTTTAGGTTTTTGAGATATGACCTTCCCTGCACAAAACCATCTTGCCTCTCACTGATAAAACCATTTCTTTCCAAATGGCAATATCTCCACACCCTCAGTTTCTTCTCCAACAACTTCCCTAACCTTAGCGGCACGCTCACAGATCTGTTTTATCTCTGCTAACCTTCTTAAACAAGGGGACCACATTAGCAATTCTCCAGACCTCCAGGACCTCACTTGTGTTCAATGACCCTGCAAAGATATCTGTTAACGGCCCAGCAATTTCCTTTCTTGCTTCGTCAGTAACGTGGAATAGATCCCATCCAGACTTATCCTCCTTAATGTCTTTTAGAATACCGAACACCTCCCCCTCCTCATGACAACTTGACCTTCAGTAATCAAAGATCTCTCCCTAACTTCAACATACATCATGTCCCTCTCCTCGCTGAATACCGATACAAAGTACTCATTCCGAATCTCACCCAATTTCTCTGACTCCACACATCACTTTCCTCCTTTGTCCTTGAGTGGGCCAAACATTACTCTGAGTACCCTTAGATGTGAGCAAAATGATTTGGGACTTTCCTTAACTTGTTTGCTCCTGATTTCTCACGACCCATCTTCGGTCTCTTAATTCTTCGTTTTAGATTGGTACAACATTCCCCATATTCTTGAAAAGCTTTTCCTGCTTTCAGCCGCCTAGTCCTTATGTGCGTGTCATTTTTACTTTTAGCTAGTCTCACAATTTCTTCTGTCATTCATGGTTTCCTAATCTTGATATTACCATCCCTTAATTTCACAGGAACATATCTCTCATATAGCCGAATCAAACTCTCTTTAAAAGCCTTCCACGAAATGAATGTGGATTTACTTTCAAACAGGTGCTCTCAACCTACATTCGCCATCATTACCTAATTTTGGTACAATTGAAATTCCCTTAATTTTGCACTCTTCCTTTAGGACCGCTCTCGTCTTTGTCTATGAACTTATGGAACTGTTGTCATTATTCCAAATATAATCGCCGACTGAAGCTTCAACCACCTGGCTGGGGTCAATTCCCAACGCCAGAACCATTATGGACCCAGTATCGAATTGGATTTCTGACATACTGCTCTAGAAAGCCCTCCTGGATGGTCGTCACAAATTCTGCTTCAAACTTCCTCGAACATGAAGTGAAACCCATACAATGTTCGGAAAATTAAAACCTCCTGTCGCCATTTCCCTGTATCTCCTACAGCTTTACATGATTTGTTTACATGTTTATATCTCCATCTCACTTTTACTTTTGGGAAGCTTGTATGTCCTGCACACTTCCTACTTCCGAACTCTGTCCATATTGCCTCACTGCTCGAGTCTTCCATAGTGCCATCGTTGAGCACAGCTGTGATATATTCCTTGATCAGTAATGCAACTCCTCCATTTCTTTTAGTTTCCTCTCTGTCCAGCCTGAAGCATCGATATTCTGTAACATTTTGTTGCCAATCATGCCGTTCCCGCAACCCAGTCTCAGTAATACCTATAACATCATACTTACAGGTACTAATCCACAAACTAAGTTCTTCTGCCTTACCTGCTACACTTCTTGCATTAAAACAAAAGCATATCAGACAAATATTCCTTTCTGCTCATTGTCAGCTCCCTGCCTACTCGTCGCTCAGTCACGCTGACTTCATTATTTAGCTACTTACTGGCTTCAGTTACTACCACTTGGATGAAAGTTTGCTCACAGAGCTGGAAATTTTGTGTGCAGACATTTGTTCACCATCCTTGGTAACATTATCAGCGTGTCTGCGGTGAAGCACTAGTATTACTAAGTCGCTTTCGATTTACGTTTTTGGGATTCCTCAGATTGGTGGTATCATTTCCTGTCCTGATATCATTTCCAGTGATGCTGCTATTTTCTCTCATTTTCTAAGAGGCTGCTAAATGGCGTCCAAGTCACTGTGTTTGTTGACAGAGTTCCGGTTGGAATGCGATGCTTCCAGCAAATGTTGTGCATGAGTCTGTTTGGCTAGTTCGAGGATGAGTATGTTGTCCCATTCCTCGTGATGACCTTCATCTTCTGTACGTAAGTATACTACTGAGAGAGGGTTATGTCTTTCTTTTGCTAGTTGATGTTCATATGTTATGGTTGCTAGTTTTCTGCTTGTTTGTCCAACGTAGTGTTTGTTACACTTCTTGCAAGGTATTTTGTAAATGACATTAGTTTTGCTCGTTGTCTGTAAAGGGTCTTTAACGTCCATTAGCTGTTGTTTTCGGGCTACCATGATGCAATGTGGAATGATAAGTCTGTTAGTTATTTGGGAGCTATATTTGATGTAGGGGAGAGTGGCTAGCCTTTGTGGACGCGTTCTATTCGATTGTTCGGTTAAATTGAGTTTAGTGCAACACGTCTATTTGTTGCTGAGAAATCGGCAGAATGTAGGTTTGAATACAATTCCAAAGAAGAGCGAGGGAGAGTGACACTGAGGGGATTCAGTGTGACAGTGTGACAGTGAGAGTGAGTGAGTGAGAGTGAATTGAAGTAATCATTGTGACAGTGGCATATTTTGGCACTGAGTGAGTGAAAGTGAATATGAGGGAGTGAGAGTAAGAACGAAGAAGTGAGCATGACCCCGAGAGTATGAACGTGACAGGGAGAGCTGAAAAGTGTGGGAGTGAGTGACACTGAATTAGTAAATGTATCTGTGCGAGTGTGAATTGGCTGTGAGAGAGTGGGTCTGTGGATAGATGTTCATTAAATGTGAATATCGCAAAGGTGAGAAGAAATAACAAAAATGTGATAGGACCATGTATCAGCATTAAACATAAACGATTCTAATGTATGGAATCATGCAGGCATGGCAATTGTGTTATTTGCAACATTAAGTTTACTTAGATATGCTCTGATGTTATTCATCTTTGTGATGTGAAAAAGATTTGGGCCCGCACGGGTGAGGTTATATGTTTGTTCAATGAAATGTTATGAATGCGCGTGTTGTCGATCATTTGCTCCTCTGGACTTCCTTATTCTAAATAAATGAGGGATGATTTGTTTGCATCTCAGAGATAACGTGGGAAGCTTCGGGAGTACTTCGACTTTTTGAAAGATAATGCATGGCACAGCGAATGGACCAATCTTTGCCATTTGCCATCCCATTCTCATTCTTATTGGTGTCCTTGGAAAATAAAGTATCTGACAAAACTTTGTTTTTTTTGCATGTTCTTATATCTATTGAACATTCTTCAATTTTAAGTTCGTGTGAGCATGTGGCAATATATATGGTTGCATTCTACGATAAAATGCAGTTGAACGCTGCAATAGAAATTAAAATCACTGGGGTTCTGTAAACATTATTCCACTATTTTTGAAGCATTGCGTTTTGATTTTTAGTTTTGTACAGCAAAATCCCATCGAAATGGACAAACACGTATCACGACGTGTATATTACAATATTTCCATTTGATGGTTGCAAGATCAAACATAATTTAGTTTATTGGCATATCTATATACATTTTGACCAGTGGACCGATGCAAATATTACAGTCTACTACATTCACAATGGACATTTTCAATGAGATGTGCGGACTTTCTTTATTCTTTCATGGCACGTGGTCAACGCAGGTTTTGCTGATCAACCATTGAATTTGGGGAAGGGCTGAAGAATTCAGTGGAAATTCAATATCTTTTTAAAAATCTATTATGCATTCAAAATATGAACAATAGAGTGTTTACTATATGGGTCTTGTTTGGGTCAGCATCTTTTACTTGTGTTCGGTGTGGTTGATACTAACATCATGAATGTTGGTTGCTTATCTTTGACTTCTATTTGAAATCATCGCATTTGACTTGATTCATAAAGAATTCCCTTAAATACGAAGGCGTCTTTCATGAGACATTAAACAAATGAATGACATAAGGAGAAGATGGAACACAGTACACAAAACTTGAATATTTCATAACATTACACAGATAATCGGGAATAAGAAGGAGTGATGGAGCAGTTGAGTCTGAAAATCACAATTATATGGCATGGGCAGTGGAAGACATCACTGCCACTTTTGGACATATATCAGGAATTCAAGAAATGACAGATTTGGCGATTAACTGTAAAATCCGTTGGTAAGAATATAGTATACCGATGGATGTGATGAGGGTATAAATCTTTGAGGAGAAAGTGAGGTCTGCAGATGCTGGAGATCAGAGCTGGAAATGTGTTGCTGGAAAAGCGCAGCAGGTCAGACAGCATCCAGGGAACAGGAGAATCGACGTTTCGGGCATAAGCCCTTCTTCAGGAATCCTGAAGAATTCCTGAAGAAGGGCTTATGCCCGAAACGTCGATTCTCCTGTTCCCTGGATGCTGTCTGACCTGCTGCGCTTTTCCAGCAACACATTTCCAGCTGTGATGAGGGTATAGATGACTTGGCAAGTTAGAAAGTTAAATTGAAATGCTGTTGGTTGTGGACATATTTTACGTCAGCATACATAGTGTTGCTGGATGGATGGGACATGGTATGCATCAAAACGTCGGCAGCAAATATTTTGCATTTTGCAGAAGACTATTTTGGATAGCTAGACGTGAGGACTGGTTCATTGTCAGAGGTGGGGGTGGGGGGGCTTTGAATTTATGAACGGGCAGTTTGCATTGACTCCATGTGCAGAAAATTAATTAATCCAACATTGGATGTCAAACATTCAGCAACCGAATTGCCAGAGCAAAAACGAGGTGACTTGAGCAATACATCAGATGGATGGCATGTGCATCGTAATATCTCTCGGTCCTTATCTCTCACAGCAAACGTGATAGCAATTGTAATCGTCTCCCAAGGACGGTGTGGACTCTTCTGGTGGATCCCCTATTTCTTGGTGCAATAGCAGTGGGTGATTTCCTTGTCATCATTACCGCTGTTGCCATGAACCACATTGACTTTAGGGACAGTTACCTGTTCACCACGCTTGCTTGCAGACTGGTCCGTTGCCGCTGGGTATGCTTCAGTCTGCTTGACTGTATCCTTCCCCTTCAACCCCTTTGGAGCCTTTTGTTCCCAGAGTTTGTAGACCACATACTGCAAGGAGAAAAGGGCATTGTTGTTGATTGGAGTAATGTGTCCCTTTCTGCTTCATCTATCAACCTTTGCACTCTGTGAATGGAGGGGGCTGGCTTTGTGACGTTCGAGTGATCTTCTATATCTCGTCAATCTGACAGGTCTATGATTGGTTGAATGACACCTTTTCTGCCATTGTTGCTCATGCTGCTTCTGATCAACTTGACAGTAAGACACATGTTAGCAGCCAGCAGAGCATGCAGGAGGTTCCGTCCTGCCGATAATCGTGTTGATTTGGAGATGCCAATTGCAAGAAGTCCGTAGTCTTGCTCTTCACAGTCACCACCTTCTCTTGTGAGGGAGCTATCACTTGCGTTTTTTCTACATGCGGGTTGCAAGTGAAGGCTACTTCTCTGGCCTGGATTTTAATGTCAAGAGACGGTTAATATGTTTCAGTTGGTCAGTGCCTGCAACAAATACATAATCTCTCAGAGCAAGTTCCGAGAGGAGATAAAAATGTGGCTGACATGTCCTTTCAGCACGCGCACTGTTAGATTTAAACAGCAAAAATTGAGAAGGAAGAAATGCTAGTAGTGTTCCATATCCTGCAGAGTGAGTCTGTGTGTCAACAATCTCTTAAATTAGGATGCAGTGCGCCCAAACTAGGCAAGTTCAAGGAGGCAAAGTCTATAGTGCAGCAAATCTGTGTAGAAGGATCTGAAAACTTCGAATATGGTGGAATGTGATGAAAAGCCTCGATCGGTGAGTACTGTCTCAAACTTAAATAAGGCGTCATGACGTTAATATTTCAAAATAAAATGGGAAACGATCTCTACAGCTCCTTCACAAGATATTTGCTCGGAAATTGTCACCACTGAAACCAGTCATTTTTTCTGTGCTTTTATCAATAATTCTGAGTGATTCTGTCCATTGTGTTTTATTGAAAATCCTGCTTACCTTCAGAAAAAAATAATCAATTGTCTGTCAATTGTTTTGTAATGACAAATAGATAATCTCAGGTAATCGAAACCGTTGGATGATCGGCTGGAATAGTAGGATTAAAACAATTGTTAGATGTTATGTGGGGAGAGTCAAAAACATGCGCCATTTCATGCAAAAGACGAATAAATTTATACCAGTTCCACGGGCAAATATAATGCAAAAGAAGACACGTTTAACACCAATGTAATTGGAAAATTTCGAGATTAAGTTTAGATCTGTACCTCAATAAAAATAAAAATTACAATGATAAAACTTCGCAGATCAGAAGAAGGCTATTAAACACAATGTGAATAATGTGGCTCTCAAAAGAGCAAATCAGCGAAGCCTATTCTCCAGGCCGATTTCCAGAGCCCTCTGAATTCGTCACTTTCCAACATGCATCCAATTCTCTTCTGAAACTTCATATGCAATCTTTCTTAACCACTTTCCTGGGCAAAGCACTCCAAATAAGAATAACTGTGTGAGTAAAGAACTCTCTCTTCACTTCACTTCTGGCTCTCTTGTTTACAGTCTTGATATTTTTACCCCTTTTTTCTGATACTCCGTCTTGTGGAAATACTATGTCCTTCCTTACTCTGCAAAGGTTGTCTGAAATGTAGAACTGTCCAATAAGGTCATCTTTTAATTTTCTCTGTTCCAAGCACAATAAACCTTTCTAACCTTCCCTCCCAACGGATATTTTCATTTCTGGCATCATTGTAGGAACTATCCCTTGTTCTCTGTCCAGTTAGTTGATATACTTCTTTCATTCAGGTACCAGGAACTGAGCCAGAGTCCTGGTTCTGACAAATGGTTTTTAGAGGTGGTGCAGCACTTCTTCGTTTTTCGCATTTTACCTCTACTGATAAATACAAGGATCCAAAACGGCTTCTTAACAATTGTTTAAGCTTTAGGGTCAACTTCAGAGAATTATATATGTGAACCCAGGGGGCTTTCTGTTGCTGTACTCCCCCCAGTTTTACATCTATATTGAATCTGTGTTGTTTCTCAGTGCTGCTTCTACGAAAATGCATTATTTCACAATTCTCTGCACTGAAACGTAAACGTGTTTGTAATTATGATTTGGTCATTTCTCTTACAGGGATTAAATTTAAAGGTGTAGCTATTTAATTGCGAACTCATTAAGATTCAGTAGATCGCCTCTATCCTTGACGAGGTGAAGCTGTACACTAACATGTACGTCATTGGGTAATAAATTATTGTAATTCTATTTGATTTGTTATACTTGGAACAGGTAATGTTTACTGTACTTTTGCCATCCTGTATGGGTTTATGAACTGTTCATGTTACAAGGAGAATTCGTTGTTGCACGGACAGCTATGAAAACCGCATTGCGCTGTCAGACCACAAAGATCCCAATTGCGAACTACTCATTCTGTGAGGATTGTCTTTACACACGTCGAACTCTCTGAGCGCACTTCCACCTATCGTTTACTGCTGCACCCCGCCCCAGACTTTCTCTAACATGTGTACGTTTCCTAAATGCAATCAACTCTGAAGATGAATTCTGCACCCAAAAGACAAGGAACAAAGAACCTTACAGCACAGGAACCGTCCCTTTGGCCCTGCAAGCCTGCATGGGTCCAGACACTCTCTCTAATCCTGCTGTATATTTACTAAGCATCTATTTCCTTAGTACATTACCATTCATGTGTCTGTCCAGGTACATTTCACAGATCGCTCTTATTTCGTCCCACTACCTCCACTGGCAATGCATGCCAGGCACCCACCACCATCTGTGTGAAGAATGTTCCACTTATATATCCCTTAAACGTTTCCATTCTCGAAACCCCTAGAACTTCCCGAATGTTGTTTCTCCGTAGAAGGTGCCTGAGAGGCAGAACTTTTTCCAGTAACACAATTCTAGATTAGTTAATATAAACTATGATGAAGTACAGTTGGATTGGTTGGGCCAGGAGAAATTTATTGCTTTTGTTGGTGTGAATTATTAAACAATGGATCAAACTCACAGTCGAGGAACTGAAGGGCAAAGAAAAATACAACCAGAGAGTTTTGCAGTACAGAACGGCACCATGTGATCCGTCTGCACCGACTCCAGAAAAAGCTCCCCAGGTAGTACCACTGACCAGCCCTGTCTCGGTCGTCCCCCAACCTCATCCCTATCAAACATATATTCAAATCTCTTACGAAACATTCTATGTAACCTGCCTCCAATACTCTCCCAGGTAATGCATTCCAAATCATAACATTTCTCTGTCTAAAGACGTGTCTCTTCATCTCACTCCTCGCTGTCTTGCCCACAATATTGAAGTTACGAGCAAACTTCACTGACATACTAATTAGTCGAAAAAATGTTTTTGTTTACATGGTTAAAATTATACATAATTTAATTAACGCATTAAGATCACCTCTTTGTCTTCCAGACTTCAAGGAAAACAAGACCAGTGTCTCCCATTTTTTCTTGTATCTAAACACATTCATTTCTGGTACGATTGTACGAAACCTCCTTTTTACTCTCTCCAGGGCTTCAGCATCTCCCCTTAAACTCGGCGCCATAATTGAAAACGGTACTCCAAACGTCGTCTCACCAATGATTTATAGCGATGTAGCATCGTTTCCTTGTTTTTATACTTTCTATCCCTGTTTACAAGTTCAAAGGTCCTGCAAGTCTTCTTAACTAATATTTGAAATTAACTGTGCACCTTAAGAAGGTTATATGGAATGAATCCCCTTCCTGTCCGCTCCTGGACGAACGTCAAAATTCTACGATTGAGCCTATTTTGTCTTTCTATGTTTCTGACACCAAAATGCAGTACCTCACCTTTCTCTGCATTGAATTTCATCTGCCAGGCAACTGCTCGTTTGAACAAATTTTCAATGTCCGTCTTAAGTCTCTCAGCATCATCCTCACAATTCACAACACTCCCTGGCTTAGTATGATCTTTTAAATGTGGAAGTTTTGACATCAATAAGCAACTCCAATTCAGAGGAAAGCAAGGTCTCAATACAGTTTGCAAGCGAACACCATTTTCAACTCATCTCCAATGTGAGAAATAACCTACTGTAACTATCACCTGTTTCATTTCCTTTCGCCAACATCGACTCCATGCTGCCAAAGAAACGCCAATCGTTATCATTCCTCCTTTCTTAATTAACCTGCCATGAACAACCGTATCAAAACATTTGTGGAAGTCCAAATGTACAGCATACATAACATGATCGTGATTTGCTGCTTGGGTCACCTCGTCAATGAAATGAACCAACTTTTTCAGATATTACTTACAGTGTAGCAACAGGCCCTTCGGTCAAACAAGTCCACACCAACCCTCCGAACAGCAACCCACTAAGACCCATCCCCCGACATTTACCCCTTCAACTAGCACTATGGGCAATTTAGCATGGCCAAATAACCGAACCTGCACATTTTTGGACAGTGGGAGGAAACTGGAGCACCCGGAGGAAGCCCACGCAGACACGGGGAAAATATGCAAACTCCACACAGACAGATGCCTGAGACGGGAATCGAACGCGGCCCTCTGGCGCTGTGAGGCAACAGGGCTAACCATTGTGTCACCATGCTGCCCATGAACTGACTTTCCCAATGCCATGTTAACTGTCTGGAATTATTTTAGTTTTCTCTAACTGTATATTTCCCTTTTCCCGTGTTAGGTCCGCCATCAGTTTTCTAACTACGATGACAAACTGACTGGTTTATCATTTCATCAGTTATGCTTGTCCCTGTCTGTTGAAGAAAATCTCGAGAGGCAGACTTCAAGCCTTAACCAGTTTATTACACGATGCATCATGAGAAGCCTCTTCGTTCTAACAGTGGCTCGGTCGGCACCAAAGTACAGCAGCAAGTGAAAGGGTTACATGATATAAAAGCTCTGGCGGTGCTACAGGCTGATCGTAAAATAAATAGTGGCAGGATGGTTACGAGATGGTCCCAAATCAGGGCCCAGCTCTCGCAGTGAGCTCTAATTGATGCTATGCATTCCAGAAGTGAACAGGAATGAAAGTTACCAACTACAATTCTGTTTATAAAAATCAACAACAGAGTTAGGAAATATGTTCTTTATTAGAGGAACATTGCAAATTAATTGGGCGGGGTTTTGGCCACTTGAGCAACTGAGCTACATGGTCGAATAATACATCACAATGGGAAAAAATTAAGCAGGCGACCGAGGCGCCTTGAACAGAAATGCTACACTTCAGCATTACCTTCTCGTGAGAGAGGAACTAAGCTATGTACGAGAGGATGTGAGATAGCTTCTTAAAGCTACATGCCAAGGACTAACATTCTGCGGGGCGAGTGGCATTTCAGCGAACTGGTTGCTTCACCGGTGGGGAAACCATTAACAGCAAACTGTCTTCCACAAATACTTTTTTTTTCTTTTTATAATCAGCTAAGCAGGCCAGGAGCTTCAGTAAAAGGCGGAATGTAATCAGAGCCAGGAGATTGCCTGGACAGGGAGGCTCAGAATCGGGCAGATAGTCATCAGAATAAGAGGATCAGTGCTCTTAGGTCTGGAGTCTGGGGCTCAGTGCCTTTGCCAACCAGAGGGATGCTGATCAGCTGACTTTAAATGGGACGGAGGGCAGCAGCAGAGAAACAAAGCATCCACAACCCTGCTTAATGGAGCTATCAAGAACCGTGAGAAGTAAAAAAAAACAAGGAGCATAAATCCTTGTCCGAGGGCACTGCTGTAGAACCAGAACGATGAGCCCACACAACCCCACAAGTCCCACCGGGAGCAGGGCTCCCTTTGAGGCAGTATTGTCTCGTAACGACTTTTGTGCATCCACTCGAATATTGCTTTGATTTTAACTAATGTGCAGATACTCGCCTTGTCCCCTCTGCTCCAAATTTCCCCGGACCTAAGGCTCCGACTAGGTGTATCTGTGAATGTGAACTTTGAAGAGTTTGGGTTAACTTGTACAGATATTTCTTAATTGTTCACGACTGCTGTGGAAGTAATATCAGACATTGAAAGGTTCCCATTCATCAACTAAATACATTTGTTATTAATAGACAAGATTTGCAACAATGTACTAGATGTAATTCTACAATATCAATTTGCGGACAAGTGAAACGGCCAACCACGCAAGGGAGTGGTTCGAGAACCCCCCCCCCTTGCCCAAGTGTGTACATCTATGCTCATAATCAGCTAAAATAGGCAGGATGCTTCAACAAGGCTCCGTAATGGTGGGACACACCAAGCTCAACGAGAGACAGTCAGCAGTTTGGCAACTTTTCTTTTGGCTAGGATGCAAGCATGTTGGTCCTGGCGTTAGCACCAATGCAGCCACAAGGACTCTTTGCTCCTCAGTGGCCACATTTTCAAAGTAAAAGCAAGGGCCTGCCATTTGCCCTGGGGTTTTAGCTGGCTTAATCCCAGTCCCAAAGGTGTTGTACTTGAGCCCGCTGTTCCGTTTTCTCGGATCCTGTCTGGAATGGGTTGCTCAACAGTGGATGCTGGGCCGAAATCTGAGTTTGGTTCCATCCCCAATGAGTAGGTAGTCTCAATCAACCTCTTCAGTGTTGGCACACTGGGTGCATGGATCACGAGGCTGTTGGACATATTCTGTTTTACGTGTAATTTGGATCGTGGCATGATCTCATTCTTGCCATCTCAATAGATGATCACTGCTCCCCCCATTTGCGAAGACAAATTCTTAGGCGATTTAGAAACTGGCAGTACTGCAGACATGATCTGTGAGAAGCACATTTTCAGACCTCGAGCTCTGGCAGCAAAACATCAACATTCAATCACCAACAAGCAAATGTTCATTCAAAACAAACCACAAAATGTTTACCTTTCTGCAAGCTTCAGTGACTCAGTGCTGAGACGGTATTTTTCCCTCTCTGGTAACTTTCGTTCTATTCCGGTTTTTTAAGCATCTGTTCCTTCCTTTTTCGTAAGGGGAATGAAACATTCACATTTCAGAACAGTCAAAATTAGGGGGTTTCAATTCCAACAATATTTTCACGCCACATTGTCTGTGCTTCTGCTTTAATCCATGGCCGGGGGAAGTATACTGGAGTCTTTAATGATCACCAAATATGTCGCCTCGAATACATTCATTAATGTTTGGAAATCCTGAGGCACGCAACTATAATCACTGCAGATTTGTACTCGCCAGTTGAAAAAAACTGTTGATTAATGGAGCAGATCAGAGCGTTTTGAATCATGCTAATGACTTTGGAGCGCGTCCAAGGCTGGTCAAGTTGAGATTCATCTCTCTTGATCCGAGGACAAGCATGTATTTTTTTATTACCAATCACTGTAAATCATAAGATGCTTGCACCATTATCGCTTGTCCGGACAGTAGGGCCCTGTGGAGTACTTACACGAGGAGTTTCTGGTCAAGTATCTTGAACTGTAACAGTATTTCGACCAGCTTTCTGTCTTATGTGCTTATTCTCTTATGTTCTTATTCTGTTCTGTTATTTTATTCTCACGTTTTCAATCTCTTATCGAACACAGATGTCTTGAAGTTCTTACTCTCTTCTCTTTTTACACTGTCATGGTGTAATTTTATTATGCTCCTATTCTCTTGTCTAATGTTGGTATTCTTTTATTCTCTTTTTTTCTTACAGTCTTACATTCTCATTCTCTGGCTCATCTCCCTTCAAATTCTCTGACGTTGATTATCTCTGAAGTAATCATTCACTTATTCGAATCTATTGTTATCTAACGTTCTTAATCTCTTATATGATCATTTTTTCTGTTCTTCTTTTCTTATGTTCGCAGTCACCTTTCGTTTCCATTCTCTTATTTTCTAAGTCTCTTATGATTTCATTTTCTTATACTCTAACGTTTTTGTTGTATTACGTTTTGTTCTCTTATTCCCTTCTTGTTTAATTCATAGTTAATTAGCTTCATAGATTCACAGTAATGCTAGCAAGAGTTGGCCTAGAAGCCCGTCGAGCCTGTTCTGCCATTCATTAAGATCATGTCTGATTTATCCTTCGTCGGAGTTCCTCGTACCTGCATAATCCCCATAATCCTTAATTGCTCGATCATGCAATATAATTGAAACTCTGTCTTGAATATATTTCATGAAGGTGCCTCTACTACATCATAGCAACAGACGATTCATAGTTTCTTAACTCTCTGAGGAAAGTGCGTCCTCCACATATCTGTCTAAACCTGAGCCCCCTATTCTTGAGGGCATGTCCCTTAGTCCAAGTCTCATCCATCGATGGAAAAACTTTGGCTTCCTCTACGTTATCTATGTATTTCAAAATTTTATGTAAAATGATGAAGAGCTTATGCCCGAAACGTCGAATGTCCTACTTCTCAGATGCAGCCTGACCTGCAGCACTGCACTCTCAACCTTATTGACGGCCTTCTGCAAATACAAGTGTATAACATTCACCTGTTCCTCTCCATATGTCGTGCTTGCTTCATCCTCAACGAATTCCAGTAAGTATAACAGACATAAGCCTCCTTTCCTGAATCCATGCTGCGTCTGTCTGAATGGAACCCTTTACACTAGATGTCTCACTGTTTCTTCTTTCATGATATCCTTCAGCAATTTCCCGACGACAGATGTTAAGGTAAGTGGCATACAGTTACCTCTTTTTTGTCTACACCTTTTTTTCAGACATTGGTGTGACATTCGGCGTCTTCCAGTATGACAGGTCCTGCCCGCAGTCCAGTGAATTTTGGTAAATTATCACTAACGCATCTAGTGTAACTTTTACCATTTGTTTCAGCACCCTGGAATGTATTCCATCAGGATCAGGATCATTAAAGTCCTCACCGCCCATCGTGTCCTTTATGTTATTCTTTGGCAAGTTATGCATATATTCCACCTTGAAGTCTGACACGAAGGAGTTATTCAACGCCTCGGCCGTTTCATTATGATCCAGTATCATATCACCTTTCTCATCCTGCACGGCACTTACTTCAGTAACCATTTTCAGTTTCAAATATTTATAAAAAGAGCAGTTTTCCTTCACCTGTTTATATTCTATGTTGGTTTACATTTATAATCTAGCTTTCCTTTCTTTGTCACTTGCTTTATTCTTCTGTTTTGATTTTCTCCATCTTTCTGTTTCCCATTACACTTGGCTTCTTTGTAAGCCTGGACATTTAATTAGATCCCTTTCATTATTTCCTTGTTTATTGAAGGCTGGCTCTTCATACAATTGTTATCTTTCTTTTAGACCAGAATATACTAACGATGAGCATCGTGAAATATCTCTTTTAAAGTCCTCCATTTTTCCTCAGATATTCCACCATATAACTTGGTTTTCTTGTCTAATTTAGCCACCTACTTCCTCATTCCTGAACCTACCGTGCTTTAGCATAATACACTGGCATGAGATGCCATCATTTCACCCTCCATTGCTGTCTGAAATTCGATCGTACTGTGATCTCTCTTTCCGAGAGGCTTATGAACGACGGGAAGTTATAATATGTTGAAATCTGTTATGTTATTATTCTATTATATTCTTATGTTCTTCTCAGCTATTATTCTGTTATGTTCTTATTCTCTTACTCTCATTTGCCTAATTATTTATTCTCTTCAGTTTTTGTTCCCTCTAGTTATTTTTCTCTTATCTTCTTATTCTACGATGCATTTCACTTCTTATCTGTTTTTTTGAAATTATGCTCTTATCCTTTGATATTCCCTTTCATTTATTCATTACTATTCATTCGTGAATTTTCTTATTCTTTTATTTGATGTTATTCAGAGTTTCGGATCCCTTATATTATTCTTACTGTCTTATGCTCTTATTTTATTATTGTCCTATTTTCTGATTCTGTTATATTCTTATATAAATATTCTGTTTTGATGGGAGCAAGTTTGCTCGATAATCTTGAAGATTCGTATTCAGAAGTTTGGTCAGCGTGCAAGGTAACGACTTCAGCCATCACCATCCTAGGAAAAATGCTCTCCCTATCTACACGCTTATTATCTTGTCTGTCTCCATTAAGTTACTTCTCAGCCATCGTCTCTCTGACGAAAACAGCCTTATGTCCCTCAGCCTTTCCTCGTAAGACCTTCCTTTCATACAGGCAAAATCCTAGTAAATCTGTTCTGCACCATTTCCAAAGCTTCCACGTCCTTCAAAAAACTGTGGTGACCAGAACTGGATGCAACACTCCAAGTGCACCTGCACCAGAATTTGTACAGCTGCAACATGACCTCATGGTTCTGAAACTCAATACCTCTACCAAGAAGAACAAACACATTGTACGCCTTCCTAATAACCCTATCAACTTGTGTTGGAACTTTCAGGGATCTATGTACATGGACAGTGAGATGTCTGTGCTCATCAACACTGCTAAGAATCGTATCATTAGCCCAGCGATTTTTAATCCCGTTTTTCCTTCCAAAGTGAATCCCTTCGCACTTTTCAGCATTAAACTCCATTTGCCACCTCTCAGCCCAGCTCTGCACATTTTCTATGTCTCCTGGTAACCGACAACATCCTTCGTCACTATCAACAAATCCATGACCTTTGTATTCTCCTCAAATTCATTGACCCTTTCTTCTACGCCCTCATCCAGTTCATTTATAAAAGTAGCAAGCAGCAGTGGATACAAAACAGACCCTTCCAGTACACCAGGAGTAACTGAACTCCAAGATAAATGCTACCCATCAGCCAACGCCATCTGTCTTCTTTCAGCTTGCCAAAGTCTATTCCAAACCGTTAAATTACCCCCAATCCCATGCCTCCATATCTTGTGCAATAGCCTACCGTGGGGTACTCTCCCAAACACACTTTTTGAATTCCACACACATCACATTAGTTGCTTTTCCCTCATCCACCCATTTGTTTACTGTCTCAAAGAACTCAATGAGTTTTGTGAGGCACGACCAACCCTTCACAAACCACATTAACTACCCCTAATCAACTTATTCATATCTAGCTAACTATATTTCCTATCTCTTATAACCTTTAACCACAACTGAATTAAGGCTCCTTGTACTTTTTTTATGGGGTGGTCTCTACTCGCAATCTTGAACAAGGAGACAACTTTTACTATTCTCTAGTCTTCTGGCATAATTCATGTTGGTAATGACGACATAAGGATCAAAGCCAAAAGCTCTGCAATTCCCTCCCTGTCTTCCCAAAGCATCCGAGGACACATCTCATATGACCAATGGGACTTATCTTTTCCACACTTTCCCGGATTGCTGGCACCTTCTCATTGCGAAGGTGAATCCCCACCCGGGTTAACAGGCCGTTGCTGGAAGAACCGAGTGGGATGGTTTCACAGACTGTTGCTAGGAAAGCAGAGTAGGCATTTGGATCACAGGCAGATGTTACGGGAACACAGTGGGAATTGCTTCAAATAGCACAGCTTGCGGAACAGCATCAGAACTGATCAACAGGCTTTTCTTATGAGAACAAAGCGTGGATGGGTTGACAGGCTATTGCTCGTTGACAAGAGTGGGAATGGGTTCGCGGGCCGTTGCTGTGGAAAAAGTGAGCGCATGGGCTTTCAGGTAATACCAGGAGAAGAAAGTTGATATATGTTAACAGGCCGATGCAAGGAAGAGGGGTTTTGTGTGGAGTCATCGGCCGATGCCCAGGGAACAGATTAGGCATGGGTTCATGGGTCATTGCTACGGGAATGGATTGGAGATGGGTTAACAGGCCATTGTTAGGAATACAGTGTGGATATCTGGCCACAGGCTGTTGCTTGCAGAAAAGTGTCAGGATGGGCACACGACCTGTGCTCCTCAGATTAGAATATCCAACATTACAGCGCAGTACAGGCCCTTCGTCCCTCGATCTTTCGCCGACCTGTCATACCAACCTGAAGCCCATCAAACCTACACTATTCCAAGTACGTCCATATGCTTGTCCAATGACGACTTAAATGTACTTAAAGTTGGCGAATCTACTACCATTGCAGGAAAAGCATTCCATACCCTTACTACTCTCTGAGTAAAGATACTACCTCTGACATCTGTTCTTTCTCTATCACCCCGCACTTTAAAGCTATGCGCCCTCGTGCTCGCCGTCACCATATTTGGAAAAAGGCTCTCCCTTTCCTCCCTACCTAACCCTTTGATTATTTTTATGTCTCTATTAAATCACCTCTCAAACGTCTTCTCTCTAACGAAAACAACCAATCAATTCCCTCAGCCTTTTCTCATGAGACCTTCCCTTCATACCAGGCAACATCCTAGTAAATCTCCTCTGCACTCTTTCCAAAGCTTCCACATCCTTCTTATAATGCGGTGACCAGAACTGTACACAATGCTCCAAGTACAGAAGCACCAGAGTTTGTACAGCTGCAGCATAACCACATGGTTCCAGAACTCGATCCCTCTACTAATAAAAGCTAAAACACTTTATGCCTTCTAAGCAACCCTGTCAACCTGGGTGGCAACTTTCAAGGATCTATACAAATGGAAACCAAGTTGTCTCTACTCATCTACACTACCAAGAATCTTACCATTTGCCCAGTACTTTGCATTCCGGTTACTACGACCAAAGTGAATCACTTCACACTTGTCCCCATTAAACTCCATTTGCCACGTCTCAGTCTAGCTCTGTAGCTTATCTATGTCTCTCTGTAACCTACAACATCCTTCGTCATGAATCGCTTGTCATTTCTCAAGGGTGAACTCCATCTGTCACTTCTCATCACAGCTCTGCAGCCTGTCAATGATTTGTTGTTGCTTGCAGCAGCTCTCGACACGATGTGCAACACCGCCAACCTTCGTATTATCACCATATTTGCTCAACCACCCTTCCACTTCTTCATCCAAGTCTTTTCTCTAATCAAACCACAGAGATCAGAGGCTTAATAACCGTTCCATGCGGCGCTCAAATGACCACCCAACTAAAGGAGGAAGGGTTTCCATCTACGACCAAACGTTGCCTTGTTGTGGCCAGCAAATTCTGCACTCAGACAGCCAAATTTCCCTGTATCCCATATCTCATAACATTCTGAATAAGCCTACTGTGGTGAACCTTTTCAAGTGCCTTACTGATAACTATACACAGAATTTCCTCTGCTCTACCTTCATCAACTTGACAAGTCACCTTCTCAAAAAACTTAATAGTGCTTGTGAGACATGCCCTGCCCATGGCAAAGCCATGTTGACTAAAGTATCCAACTATATATTTCCAAAATACATCTACGATATTTCACAGAATCCTTTCCAGTAACGTGTTTACCACAGACATGAAACTGACTGCTCTGTAATTCGCCGGGACCTACCTATTTAATTTCTTGAACAGCGGAGCAACATTCACCTCCCTCCACTCAGCAGGTACTAGTCTCGTCGAGAGTGAGGATTCAAAGGTAATGGTTTGAGGAGTAGCAATCTCATTCCTCGCATTCTGCAGTAACCTTGGGCATATCTGTTCTAGCCCTGGCGACATATCTATTGTGACGGTTCCCAGAATGTACAGCACTTCCATTTCGGAAATATCTTTGTTTAAATCTACCAACGAGGTCCACGGTGCTTTCACTATCAATAATATCCTTCTCTCTAGTGAATACTGAAACAAAAACCACATTTTAAGCCTTCCCTACCTCTTCAGACTCCAGCACAAGTTCACTTCACTATCCATGATCGTTCCTACAGTCTATCTAGATAATCTCTTATTCCTCACGTACGTGCAGAACGCATTTGAGCTTCCCCAAAACCTTGCAGCCAAGGCCTTTTCATGTCATCGCCAAGCTGTCCTCAGTTCATTTTCGAGTTCTTTCTTCGCTAAAATGTTATCCTCTGAGGCTGTTCCACATCCTTGCTTTCCCAACCTTAAGTAAACTTGCCTCTTCCTTTTGATGAGAAGCTCCTCTACTCTTGTCGTCCAACGTTCAATCACCTTACCATTATTTGCCTGCCACAGTGGGGAAAAGATATTCAGCACTGGTAGCAAGTACTCCACAACAGCCTCCATATTGATTCTGGAGAACAATTGTTCTCGAGTTATAATCTACAAGTGGCTATAATTATCAACATCTGTCTAATAGCCGTCTAGTTTGCACTCCTCCAAGTAAGTACTTTACCGTACTCCCTGCTCCTATCCCCCTCCATGGTTATGGTAAATGTGAGGTTGTTGTTATTTCACTGAAATATTCTTCCATCGAGATGTCTGACACCTAGCCTGACGCGTTGCCTAGCAGTAAGTCTAATATGCACCCACACCTCCCCAGCCCCAGTCGGCCGATCTGCATACTGAGTCAGCAATCCTTCCGGGACACATGTCACACAAACGGCTCCATCCAGACAATTTGCGCGAAGGAGGTTCTAATCAATATTGGGGAATTGGACTCAACCAAAACAACAACTCTGTTACAGATGCACCTTTGCAAGATCTAATGCTCAATCTATACTTTCATGTTTCTGCTGCAGTGTGGGGCGGTGGGGGAGTGGGGGGTTGGGGGGGGGGGTGCGTTTATAGAAAACGTCCAATAAATTGACTGCTAATTTCCTGTTACTGAGTTCTAACCGTATTGGCTCAGTCGATAAACCCTCCCTTACAAACTCATTTTCTGCGTTTGTGATGCACTCTCCAATTAGCAATGTATTCCTCTATTCCTTTACAACCCTACCCTTCTTAGACCTAAACCCTGTAAACTTCAGCAACCATCGCTGCACCCATGAAATCCATAACTCCGTTATCGCCCCAGCATTGTAACGTCTGTGGAGTGAAAGCTGAGTTAACGTTTTGTGTCCGGTGACATATTCTTCAGAATGAAAAGAATGTTAACGGCATGAAAAAGTTCGTTAACTGTGCAGAGGAAGTACATAATTCGGACAGAGTGAAGAATCAAAGATGTTGTAACGTAGTAATGAAACTTTTAATAGATTGAATCTGTGTCAAATTTTGTTTGTGGAAGTGAGAACAAAAACTCTTGAATTCGAAAATAAATGCTGTTCAACGAGAATAAGATTAGTCTTTCCAGCAAGACGATCTGAAAATGGAGACAAGAAATAATATACTGCAGTGAACCACAAGATTAAATGCCGTTTACTTAAAATCGCTACGATAACTTTTAACACTGATATATATCACAATTATTCCCTTCAACAAAACTGAATGCTATACCTGGATTCCAGATCACCGCAATGACAGGGTAGTAAATGGCAAACAACAACAGTGACTTGCTCATTTTTCATCAGGAACTCTTTTTCCATTCTGATACGTAAATTTATGAGTCATAATTATGCCTAATGGCTTTGTCCCGGAGATAATTAGCTCATTTTTAGAAATGTTAAAAATAAAATGCAGGCCTTGATGCAAACAGGATAACGTAGCAAAATGTTGCTTTTCTTTTCCATGAATATAATTTTTTTTACGGAACCAAATTCAGATCTGAACTGAAATTCGAGAAATGAGATCTACTTCTGTAATGCAAAGGAATATAAGATCAACAGTTTCAATGCTGAAAGTGGCCACTGTACGAGAATTATTGTCGGGGATAATAGTGATTTTGGCACATCATATTACTGACGAGAAATGAGCAGTCCGGGCAGCAACTACATTGATGACTTGTCAAGTTGTCAACATCACTCATGTTCAAGCATGTGATCACAGCTCACCAGGAAGTTGTTTACACATTGCAGTGAAAGTGTGCATTAACTTTTGTACGATTATTTGTATTTAGTGTGGCAATTCCAGCTGAACACAAATGCTTTCTTTATCATTGAAACAACTTTACTTCTTTCTCATTGAATTCCAGCACTGATTGAAAGAGGTCATTGATATCTATATATGCATGAAAATTTATTTAATATTGTCACTTGCACGTTGGTATACTGAAAGCTGCAAAATGTCGCCATGCTGTGGCGCTATTTCAGATTATAGAAACAAAATAAGTTTCAATTGCATAAATTGAAACATTTGGAATTAATTGATAAAAAAAAAATATTTTACTGGAAGAGCAATGCAATGTTTATTTCAGCACTACAGTAATGCTGTGTTGGTTTTGAAGAAGTACAGTTGTCGCCTGATTTATTTGTCGTGAGCAGGCTGTGTACCTTCTGTTTGGATTACTATGATCATGTCACATCATCATCATTACCTTCCAATGTCCTGTTTCAAATCCATACTTGCATAAGCTCTTATAAGTTTGCACTTTTATCATTTGTGATGATCTTTTCTCGTTTATCAGAGTGTAAATTAGTCACAGTCCTAAGATAAGTGCAGAAGATGTTGTGAAACTTCAGAGAAGATTTTCAAGCGTTTTTCCTGTGTCCGAGGATTTGAGATATCGGAAGAGGTTGAATAAGCTGGAACTGTTTTCGGAGGCTGAGGGCTGACCTTATACTACTTCATAAAATCATGGGCGACATGGGTAGAATAAGTTGACAAAATCTCTTCTTTGGGGTGGGCGAGTACAAAACTAGCGGGCATAGGTTTAGATTCAGACTGGAAAGATTTAAAAGAGACATAATGGGCAAGGTTCTTACACTGGCGGTGGTGCGTATATGGAATGAGCTGCCAGAGAAAGTGGTAGAAGCTAGTACAATTGTAAAATTTAAAAGGAATCTGGATGGGTATATGAATAGGAAGGGTTTGGAGAGATATGGGGCAGTGCTGGCAATGGGATTGCATTGTTTAGGGATATCTGTTCAGCATGGACAAGTTGGACCAAACGGCCTATTTCCGTGCTGTGCGTCTCTATGATTCTACAACACTATGGCCAGGCAATTTCCTTCTGAATGTGGAATATGGGTTGCTGAACATGTCTACAGTCCTCATAATTCGTTGTCTCATAATAATTTCATTTCCCAATTACCTCCGCTGTAAGGAGAGAAATGCCGGTCTATTCAGTCACTTTTCATAAATGAAATTCTACATCTCATTCAACGATACACTTTAACTTTCCAGACAAATCTCCTCTGTACACGCTTCAGTAAAATCTAAACCCTCCTATTATGTGGATTCCAGAACGGCATACAATAGTTGATTTGTGAATTGAAAAACAGTCACTCAAGAAAATCAAAGAGGAAGTCTTCTCAACGGTGGTAGCCTTTAAGGTCGCTTGTTCAAGGAGCAGTGAGAAAATAACATTGGATTTATTGAGGGCGATATTTGCGACTGACAAATATTTGAAAAGACGTTTATCAGATATCTCATGATTTTATCCAAGTCGGGAGCAGGATCAAGACACCAATCAGTCTAACCCGACTTCCAATTCAATCTCTCCGTTAGCCTGCAATATTTCTGATTCTAAAAGCAAGTTTGCCTTCTGGTAGACTGCATGTGTTTTTGGAAACGGATGCTAATTTATGTTCTCGGTGTTCCTATATTTTACATTATAATTTCTAACCTGATGTTTAGCATTGACCAGGGTGAATTCTCAATAAACGAAACAGGACAGTAAATAGGGTTGATGACCGGAAAAGACCATACAAGGAAATCTTCCTCCAGGAGCCCGTTCTGTAAATAAATATAATTATGATCAAACCGACATTCACCGTGTCTGCTTTCTTCTCTTTCCTGGAACCCATGATTCCAAGACTGATCAAAACATTTTCTCTCTTAGTCTTAAATATTCCCAAGTAATCTGTCCCCACAGCTCTCAGTGTCCAGCAGTTGACGACTCTCTGAGAAAAAAAAAATCCTCTTGATCCAGTCTGGAATTGGTGCCCTGTCAATCTGAGAATAACTGTTCTGACATTAGATTCTGTATTGATGGGAGATATCCTCATAGTGTTTATCCGAATGCTTCTTCAGAATTGCATCGATTCAAATGAAATTATCTGTTATTCGTTGAAACTCCACTGACTACTCTCCCAATCTGTTTAACTTTTTACAATTAGATAAGTCCTCTGTAGCTTGGATCATCCTGGTAAACCTTCTCTGAACTAGAATGAACGGATACATCTCTTTATTCCAAGGTTAACAGACGTTGTCGCGTTCTGCATGTGATTAGATTAAGCTTTAGGCTCAACACACTTGAGTCTAACATCGTAGTTGTGATACAAAACAAGGAAATTGGCATAATTGGAAACCTATCTCGATATTATAGAAAATAATTCATATTTGATCTACTACTCCAATACAGCAGCAGGTACCTACGCAAAGCCAAATTCAGAAAAAAACGAATAGTTTGAAAGGAATAGCCGCAAGAATGAATTTTTCAGTGGAAAAAGACTTCGAGGTTGTTATGTCTGCTGGGAGTGAGAGCGGGAGAGAGAAAAGTGTATGCACAACGCCAACTTTAATAATCGAAAGACGGAGTGTAAAAATCAAAATATGCATCTACGTTAGCCTGAACCTCGTCACTCATGCTTCACTCAAGATCTTCAAACTCAACGTCAAACAACCAAACAAAAGTCCATAAACCTATTTTGAACACACCGCTACCATGTTCTAATCTACACCTACATGGCTCCTTCACACATACAAACAATTTTAGGCCCGCATCCCCTGCTTCATACAGCGAAGGCAATTCGAGATTAACATTCCAATTTACTCTCGATACTGGACGCTTTCATTTCAGCCAACTTGATCAGTTTCCTAATAGAGACAATAGTTTGGTATAAATTTTATTTCACTTGTGGAATATTCTAAACGTAAATTGGAGAGTAAGGTCCTTTGTTCAAACAGAGGAGTTTAGAAATATAGGACCACGCTGTTCAGCCATTGCATGAGATAATGACATTATACACGTCAGAAATGTAGTAACAGTTCGTAGACTGATTCAACGCAAGATGAACGTTGACACACAGTGATAAATCTGTCTGGAATAAACTGTTAAGAAACAAAGGCAAGTTGTTACTTAACGACTCAAGCAGGTACCCATGCATTGTTGAGATTATATAAACAAACCTGCTCTGACTCTTGCTTGATAAACTGGATGTCTTAACGCCACAGGACAATTGATTTCACTGCAGAAGATTTTACGGAATTAACAACAGGTAACCTATGTCTTTCGACTCTATTGTAAACACGGAATCTTAACAAGATGGAGAACGTTTGATCGGAAGACAAACTGCAGACTTGCAATAATTTGGCTGAAAGGACCTTAAACAATAATCATCAACCTTGAATACCTTGGAAAAGAATGACAAGTTGGGCAATCATCAACGTATCCCTTCAGAGGCTGAAGGACAAAATAGTTATAATAACGTAAAAGTGAGCAGTAAACTTTCGAAGAATAATCATGTAGAATGGCTGAACACTAAAACTACCCGAAACAATACCACTGTAGGTTGAAGTCCTGGTCAGATTATGTCCATTAATATGGTGAAAGCTAAATTGTTTCCCTTCTTTATAAATGTTTACCCGAGGGACTTAACATTTCGTTCCTTACTTGGTCGTACTGTGTACATCCATCTTACCTTAAGAAAGTACTCTATCTATTATTTTTCAATCCAAACTTTATAAACTCTCACTTGCTTTCATTAATATCTATATCAAACATCTAGATCAGTTGTGCCCATTCACTATGTTTACTCCTGTGTTAAGTGTATGAATTCTTTAAAACTGCCCATGGGGCTGAGTAACTTTCTGTCATCGGTAAATTTAGATATGAACCTGACTACTTCATTGTACATGCCGTTATTAACCGATTGGCGCAAATGAGCCCAGATTGCAGATCTGTGTCAGACATTATTGGTCACCGCCTGCTAACTTGAGGCCTGCTCATGAGCCTGAAACAATCATTTATCGATGTCTATTGGAAATGTATCTTTACTTCTGTGATTTTCTATCTGAATTAAAAATCTCTGTATGTTAATTTATTGAATCTGTACTGAACGAGCCTTTAAGCAACATCCATAAACATTCCACACCTCAATTTTCCACCTGGTACCAAGGACTCTTCCCGCAAGAAATCGATGAAATTCAGCACTTCCGCTATCTCCGTCCCTGATCATCACGTGTAACGAGTGGGAATGTTTACGAGGATTCTTGCAAAATGATGGAAGGCCAACAGACCCCACAGCTGTCTTTAGCAAGGTGTTGCAAAAAGGCACAACACGCAATAACTCTGTTTTCTTGCCCTGATTTCCAAAGTTGTAACTTTGAATATTCGTACGTTTTCTGCGATAAAACAGTGCTACGTTTTCTTAGCAAAGAGGCTTCTTCAAATCTACAGATTGCATTCGATCGTGGGAGTTTTATGATGGCTATTTATCGCATGTATGGAATATTCAATCGTAAAGTCAAAGTATAATATAATCCTGAGGAGGCTTTTCAGCTATTGAGTCTGTACTGCGAACAATGCGATAAGGCATAACCTAATCCACAATTACGACATTTCAAGACTTATGTATGTGTGTGTGCGCGCACACACACACTTGTATATGTTATATATATATATGTATATACACACACACACACATATATACACAGTTCTTCCAATCCAATCCAATGCGTTTTAAAATTAGATATATGCATATATATTTTGATTATTCGACTAAATGTGGGAGGATTGTAAATTGCTTTCTATAAATTTTGCAAACTCCTGTCAAGATCTAATGCAACCGAACAAGATATTCCCTCAACATTCTCTGCTCCAAATAAATAGCCAAACTTCTTTTCAGTGCTGAACATGCTCTAACTTCGGCAACGTTATGGTGAGTGTCCTTGGCAACCCATGAAGTGTAATCACATCTGTCCCGAAGGCCTTAAGATATAGGGACAGGAACTATATTGTTTGGTCCATCGAGTGTTCTCCACCATTAAATCCACGCTGAAAGATATTTCAAACCCATTTTCTGGCTACTCCCTGGAACCATTGATCCATTTGGCAATCACGAAATCTGTTTTTGCTTTAATTTTTCTTAATGACCTGGACTCCACAGGCTTCTGTGGCTTTGAACTCGATTGATTCACCAGTTTATGG
Organism: Chiloscyllium plagiosum; assembly: GCF_037043375.1. Classification (NCBI taxonomy): domain Eukaryota; kingdom Metazoa; phylum Chordata; class Chondrichthyes; order Orectolobiformes; family Hemiscylliidae; genus Chiloscyllium; species Chiloscyllium plagiosum. The sequence goes on along the minus strand of NW_028270176.1, from coordinate 65,746,032 downwards.
CGACAGATGTTTCTTCTTATCACTGTTCAAAAGGGCATTCCTTTACACTTAGCCTGTGCTCTCGTGTCCTTATTTCTGTGTCAATGGGAACATCTTCCCAATGTCAACTCTGACCACATCGTTCAGTATTCTGTAAGTTTCAATCAGATTCCCCCTCATCCTTCTAAGACCATCAACATCAATAGCAGAGTCCTCAAATGTTCCTCATATATTAAGCCTTTAACTCCTGACATCATTCTTGTGAAGCTCGTCTGGATCAGATCGGGAACAAATCCATCTATCCTGAGTGTAGGGCTCAAGGTTATTCACAATATCTAAATGTGGATCGTCCATTGCCTTGGAGAAAGTGAGGACTGCAGATGCTTGAGGTCAGAGCTGAAAAATGTGTTGCTGGAAAAGCGCAGCAGGTCAGGCAGCATTAAAGGAGCAGGAGAATCGACGTTTCGAACATAAGCCCTTCTTCAGGAATGAGGAGGGTGTGCCAAGTAGGCTAAGATAAAAGGTAGGGAGGAGGGACTTGGGGGAGGGGCGTTGGGAATGGGATAGGTGGAAGGAGGTTAAGGTGAGAGTGATAGGCCGGAGAGGGTGTGGGGGCGGAGAGGTCAGGAAGAAGATTGCAGGTCAAGAAGGCGGTGTTGAGTGCGAGGGTTGGGACTGAGATAAGGTGGGGGGAGGGGAAATGAGAAAGCTTGAGAAATCTGCATTGCCTTGTAAAGTCTGAGCAACATATCTTTTTTTTCCATCTTTTCGAGACAAAAGGCAACATGGTATTTGCCCTCCTAACTATCGACTCCAACTTCAAGTTCAATTTAAGAGCAACCTGGACAAGGTTCCAATCCCACTTGCACGCCAGATTTCTGAATTCTTTTCCCCATTTAGAAAATACTATATGTCCCTATTCTTCCTATCAAAGTGCATAACATCACATTTCGAAACATTGCATTTCATCTGTGAATGACTTGCATACTCTCCTAACCTATCTATATCTTTCTGCAGTCTTTCTCCAAATCAGCACAATCTTTCCCTCCACCTCCCTTTGCTTCAGCTGCTAACATGGCAAGAATACTCTCAGTTTCTTCATCTAGATCATGAATGGATGAAGCGAAAATTTTTGGATACAAAACTGTTTCTTCTTTAACACCACTAATCACCACTTCCATCCTGAGATGGACACTTTTTATCTCCCTTCTGCCTTCTGCAGATAGCCAATCTTCTATCCATACCAGTACGTTGTTCCTTTCACCATGGGCCTTGACCCATCTCCGCAGCCTCTCGCACCACCCCTTATCAAAGGCCTACTGGAAGTCGAGACTGATAACGTCCGTTGACTATCCTTGCTCTAAGCTGCTCGTTAACGTCTCAAAGAACTCTAACAGTTTTGTCAGGCATGACTTCCACTTGATTAAACGATGATAACTTTGTCTCATAGTACCACATATTTCCAAATATTCGGATATCTAATCTTTCCAAATAGAATGCAAAATTCTACCACCAATTTAGATCAGGATAATCGGCATGTAAATTTCCATTCCCCCCTCCCTTGTTTCCTACTTAAACCTGGGGATACTTTAGCGATTCTACAGTCTTCTGCGACGCTGCCTCACTCTCGTGATACCTGAAAAATCACGATTAAAACATTCATTTTCTCGTCATATACCGCTTCAGAGCTCGAACCTATAGCAGATTGGGTTGATGTGAATTGTTTAATAGTGTGGTGATCAGAACTGCGCACTTCTCTGACGAAAAAAGTACAGTCTTCTTCAAAGATATCAACCCTCCTGTTGTAATCTATCTCTCGACTGTTCAAGGCAAGCACGCTCTTTCGTGTAGATGGAAACTTTATAGCTGCATCATTACTAGAATGGCAAACTCAAATTGGCTCTATAATACTTTCTATGTTGAGGATAATTCCTATGCGTGCAATGTGTTCAGATCAGCCCGACGACGGGAAACCAATGTCATATGACTGAGCTCTACCCGCTAAAACATTACTTCCCACACGAATGCCTCAGGAAAAAGGAACAACCACGATGTTTCAAAAACACACCAGCTGTCAACACCCAACCAGCCAGAAACACAGCAGAACAGAATTGCCGCAGGATGCTCGGAGAAATAATGAATAATGCCAACAACCCACTCTAAAACTATGAAGAAGAACGGTCTGGGCAAGAAAATGTTCGTGACAGAACACCAGCGCTTCATCACAGGCTAACTGGTGATTCAACTTAGCATGGTGCTGATACGTCTGAGAATAGATCTACCAGGTCAGCCAAGAAACTTACAGCCGGACTCTATATATACCCCTGGTAAAATCAATGACTGCAGATGCTGGAAACCACATTCTGGATTAATGGTGCTGGAAAAGCACAGCAGTTCAGGCAGCATCGGAGGAGCAGGAAAATCGACGTTTCGGACAAAAACCCTTCATCAGGAATGCAGGCAGTGTCTGAAGCCTGGACAGATAAGTGAGAGGAGCGTGGGGGTGGGGAGAAAGTAGCACAGAGTACCAAGGGTGAGTGGGGAGGGGATGAAGGTGATAGGTCGGGGAGGGAGGGTGGAGTGGATAGGTGGAAAAGAAGATAGGCAGGTAGGGCAAGTCAGGACAAGTCATGGGGACAGTGCTGAGCTGGATGTTTGGAACAAGGGTGAGGTGGGAGAAGGGGAAATGAGGAAACTGTACAAATCCACATTCATGCACTGGGGTTCGAGTTTGTTTCAGGACATGGTTGAAGAGCTTCAGGACAGAGGAAATGACCTGGCAGTTGCAGTGGGAGAGGGACTCCCTGAGATTCTAGTAGAGAGAGGAGGAAAACTTCTTCAAGGCAGGCATCCTTGCAAGTGTATTCGATGTAGGGTTAAAATCAACTGGGTAAAAACAATGACTGCAGATGCTGGAAACCAGATTCTGGATTAGTGGTGCTGGAAAAGCACAGCAGTTCAGGCAGCATCCGAGGAGCAGGAAAATCGACGTTTCGGACAAAAGCCCTTCATCAGGAATACAGGCAGAGATCCTGAAGGTGGAGAGATAAGTGAGAGGTGTGTGGGGGTGGGGTGACAGTGAAAAGATTGAAACGGAACCAGCAGACAATGCTAGGATCCCCTGTGTCCGTTCCCTCATTAACAAGCATATGATCTTGGACGGTGTTGAGCCTTACTGTGCGTTTCAGGAAGAAGGGATGAAGTAGGGTAGGACTGCGATCATGACTGGAAATTCTGTGGTCCTGAAGGAAACTCCCAATGGTATGTTGCCTCCTCGGTGCTCTGGTCAGGAATGTCTCAGATCAAGTCTACAAGAATCTTAAAGGGTAGGGTGAGCAGGCAGTAGTCGTGGTACAATGATGGAGGTAGAAAAAATGCATGAGGATCTGAAGTGAAAATTGTGGCAGTCAGGTTGTAAGGTAGGAGTTAGAACGAGCAGAGAAGCGATTCCAGTATTGCTACCGGTGCCAAGAGCTAGTGACACAAGGAACAGAGAGTGGGTGCAGCTGAACACGTGGCTACAGAGATGGTGTAGGAGAACAACTTTTGATATGTTTCGATATCATTGTGATATATAGGGGGAAGGTGGGATCTGTAAAAGGAAGACACCTTTCAACTCAAATGGAATGGTAACAATATCCTTAGTGGGGGATTTGCCAGAGGACTTGGCAAGGGGTCAAATACTTTGGCAGGGGCATGGGAGCCGGAGCAATCACGCAGATGATGAGTTAGCTGGTGAACAGGCAGATACAGAGTGCAGCGAGTCCGACAGAAAAGACAGATAGTTGAGACGTTAAAGTTGCAATCAGTGTGATAGGTTGAATTGTGCACATTTTGACGCAAACAAACTGCCAGAAATAAGGGTGAAGAACTTCGAGTATGGATCAGTAGTGAGAACTGCAACGTTGTGGCCATTCCAGAGATTTGGATGTCACAAGGGCAGGATGGTTGTTGGATGTGCCGGGGTTTAGCTATTTCAAAAGGAATAGAGAGAAACATGAAATAGGTGAGAGAGTGGCTTTGCTAAATAAGTATAACATCACAGCAACATAAAGGGAGTTCATCGAGGAGGGTTTGTCGACTGAGTCAGTATGTTTGGAAGGCAGACACGGGAAAGGAGCAGTCATGAGATTCGGGGTTTTCTATAGAACAGCACGCCCATCCCCGCCCGCTCTCAATAACAACAGAGACTCGGAGGAGCAGATTGGGAGGCAGAGCTTGAAAAGGTGCTGAAATGTAAAGATTGTTGTCGTGGGTGACGTCAACTTCCCTCATAATCATTACAACCTCCTTCGTGCAACTATTTTGAATGTAAATGACATTGTTCAGTGCATCAGGAAAGATACTTGACTCCTAATGTAGTTATGCCATCTGGAGGGATGTCGTATTTGAATTGGTGCTTGGAAACGAGCAGGTCAGGGGTTAGATCTCTGATTGAGTCGTATTTCAGCGATAATGAACAAACTCTCTGATCTTTACTATAGTCATGGAGACTGATTGGTGCAGACGATTAGGGACTAATTTTTAATTTGGGGAGGGGGATTACAATGTTATGAGATAGGAACTGTCAAGCACAAAATGAGAACAGACATTTTAAAAGAAAGGCACGACCGAAATGTCGAGGTTGTTTATGGACTGCTGGCTACGAGTGTTGGACAGGTTTGTCAAGTGAGTTAAGGAAAAAATGGTAGGGTTAAGGAACCATGAATGACAAGCGATTTGTAACATGCAGTCAAGAGGAAAAAGGAAGTTTACTTAAGATTTTGGAAGCAACGACCAGGGAGGTCTCGAGAGGGTTACAAGATATCCAGAAAGGACCTGAAGAATGGACTGAGGAAAGCAAGATGGAGACATGAAAAATAAACCTTGGATGGTAAGATTAAGGAAAACTGCAAGGCGTTCCAGATTTGTCAGAAAAAGAGAAGTATGTTCTGAGTGAGAATCATGTCTATCAGTGACAGTGAACAACAAAGATTAACGAAAAAAGAACAAAGAAAATTGCAGCACAGTAACAAGTTATTTGGCCCTCCATGCTTGTGGCGATCCAAAGTATTGATAAATTATCACTTATCTAAGTATGTTGCATATCTGCAAGACGATGTGTCCCTTCGCGCCCTTCCCATTCATATATCTGTCTTGTTACGTCTTAACTGACGATATCTTGGCCGCCTCTACCATCTCTGCTGCTAAAATATTCCGAACACCCACCGTTCTCTGCTTAAAAAAAAACTTTCCCGGCATATTTCCCTCAAATATTTTCCCCTCGCCTTGAATTCTTGACGTATAGTAATTGATTCCCCAAGTCTTGGAAAGAAAGCTTCTTACTTTCCACCCTGTCTATACCACTCATGTTTATGGCAACTCAAGCCAATTCTCCTCCACCTCCGCCTTCCTAATGAAAACAATTCTAATCTACTCAATCTCTTTCATGGCTAGCGCCCTCCATATCAGGCAACATCCTGGTGAACCTCCTCTGCACCCTTGCCAAAGCATTGACATCCTTACTGTAATGTCGTGTCCAGAACTGTGAACTGTATTCTAAGTTTGGCCAATTTGGTATACGCAGTATTTCAAAGTCCTCCAGAACTGTAGCATGACCAGTCATATCGTGTACGCAATACCACGTCTGATGAAGGAAAGCTCGCTGTCTGCCTCCTTGAATATTCTTAAACCTGCGTAGCCACCTTTAGGGTACAATGCACCTAAACAACCAAATCTCTATGTGTTCATCAATTTTATCCAGGAATTTCCCATTTACTCTATTGTTAGCGCTAAGATTTGGTCTTCTTAAATGCAACACCTCCTATTAGGTCGGATTGAACTCCATCTGCCTGTTGTATGCCCAACTCTCCAATATATCTATGATCTGCTGCATTCTCTGGCTGTCCACTACACGATCTGCTCATCTACCAATCTTACTGTCATCTACACACTTGCTAATCAGACCTCCTACGCCTTCCTCTAGATAATCTATGCATATCACAAACAACAGTGGTCCCAGAACTGATCCCTGTCGAATACCACTGGTCACCATCCTTCATTTTGACAAACTCCGTTCCACAACTACTCTCTGTTTACTGTTGCATAGCCAGTTCTCTATTCATCTAGCTAGTACACACTGAACCCCATGCAAGGTGACTTTCGCCACGAGCCTACCATGGGAAACATTTTGAAACACCTTCCTCATATCCATGTGTATGACAACTACAGCACGTCCCTCGCCAATCAACCTTTTCACTTCCTCAAAGAATCCAATAAAGTTATTCAGAAGTAACCTTCCCTGCACAAAAACATGCTGCCTAACACTGATAAGCCTACTTTCTTGGCAAACACATATAGATTCTACCCCGAGTTCCTTCTTCACTAGCTTCGCTTTCATTCACATTAGATTCTCGTCTTTATAATTAACTGAATCAATTATTATTCATTTTACCATTATTGAAGAAGGATGCAACATTAACAAAACTTCTGTCCGCCGGAAACTCACCCGTCTTCAAGGATTCTGCAAAGGCATTAGTTGAACGCCCAAGTATTTCCTCTCTGGTTTCCCTCAGCATCCCATGCTGACTTGGAGACTTTTGAAAATGCTGTGGTTCTGTTCGCCGAGCTGGAAGATTTTGTTGCAAACGTTTCGTCCCCTGTCTAGGTGACATCCTCAGTGCTTGGGAGCCTCCTGTGAAGCGCTTCTGTGGTGTTTCTTCCGGCATTTATTGTGGCCTGTCCCTGCCGCTTCCGGTTGTCAGTTTCAGCTTTCCACTGTAGTGGCCGGTATATTCGGTCCAGGTCGATGCGTTTGTTGATGGAATTTGTGGATGAGTGCCATGCTTCTAGGAATTCCCTGGCTGTTCTTTGTTTCGCTTGCCCTATAATGGTAGTGTTGTCCCAGTCGAATTCATGTTGCTTGTCGTCTGCGTGTGTGGCTACTAAGGATAGCTGGTCATGTCGTTTCGTGGCTAGTTGATGTTCGTGGATGCGGATCTTTAGCTGTCTTCCTGTTTGTCCTATATAGTGTTTTGCGCAGTCCTTGCATGGGATTTTGTACACGACATTAGTTTTGCTCATGCTGGGTATCGGGTCCTTCGTTTTGGTGAGTTGTTGTCTGAGAGTGGCTGTTGGTTTGTGTGCTGTTATTAGTCCTAGTGGTCGCAGTAGTCTGGCTGTCATTTCAGAGATGTTCTTGATGTATGGTAGTGTGGCTGGTCCTTTGGGTTGCGGCATGACCTCGTTCTGTTGCAACGAGCACCCGAGCTACAAATCTTCTCACAAACTTTGAACTTTTGAAAATAGGCAACACTTCCTCCCTACTTATATTATCTTGAATATGAGTAATCAAACATCAATTCCGAACTCAACAGCTGTCATGTACCTCTCGTTTGTGAAGAGCGATGCAAGGTATTTATTTAGTGTCGCACCTTTTTCTCTCACTCCACACTTATCTTCCCTCCTTTGTCGTTGAGAGGTCAACCCCTTTCTCTATTACTTTCCATTACTCTCTATTACTCTCTTCGTTCCCAGAAACGAATAAAAAAACTTCATGATTTCCCTTAATTCTGTTTACGAAAGAAATTTCATAACTCATTACTGATCCTTCAACTGATCTTTTCTGATTGGTCCTATTTTCCCAATATCCTTCCAAAATCTGCATGTGTCGCCTTAATCATATGAATGCTTCCTTTTTCCTGTTAGATGGTCTCACAATTTCAACTGTTATTCATCGTTCGCTAATGTCGCTTTTTGTATCCCTAATTTTCGCTGGGGCATGTCTGTCCCGCGCTCTAATCAACATCTCTTTAAAAGCCACCCACATATGAAATGTGGATTTAACTTCAAAGAGCTGCTTCAAATCCAAATGCTCAAGCTCCTGCTGAATCATTTGGATATTTGGCCTTCCCCCAATTTAGCATTCTTCATTTCGGACCATTGCTGTCTTTTTCGATGAGAATTCTGATACTTAGGGAATTATGATTACTATTGCCAAAGTATTCGGCTACAGAATCTTCAACGGCCTGCCGGGTTCATTCTACAAAATCGGGTGCATAATGTCCCCTTCACGAGTATGACGTCGTATACACGGCTCTATCAAACCCTCCTGGATGCTCCTTACAATTTCTGCTTCATTGAGATCTCGACCACTATATGAATCCCAGTCAATGTTGGGAAAAGTCTGAAAGTCCCATCACCACCACTCTGTTGCCCCTACATTTTTCCATTATCTGTCAACATTTGTGTTCCCACATCTCATGCTCACTGTTACGAGGCCTATGCAACCCTAACATTCTGTCCTCACCATTCCTATTTCGGGGCTCTACCCATATTCCATCACTGCTCTAGTCATCCACAATGCTGTCCTTCAGCACAGCTGTGATATCCTCTCGAACCAGTAATGCAACTCGCCAAATCCTTTTTCCCACCTCTGTCTCTCCCGGAGATAGGCGAAGATCTCAATCCATACTTTCCTTCTGTATTCACGAGTGAGGTGCTCTTGTCGTTTGTGAGGATAGTGGGAAATAGACAGATAAGCTACAACAGGTTCAGACCGACGAGAATCGAGAGTGCAGTGCTGGAAAAGCACAGCAGGTCAGTCAGTATCAGAGGAGCAGGAGACTCGACACTTAGGGTATGATCCCTTCATCATGAATGATGCTTGTGCACTGAGGGGAGCTGCAAGATAAATGGATGGGGTAGCAGTGGAAGGATGGGAGCTCAGAATTCTATACATGAGGGAAGGTGGGGGAGAATGTGATGGATAGGCGAGGATCGTGCAGTGGATAGATGGGAAGGACAAGGACAGGCCGCGTGGGTGTGACCCAGTTGTAGGCTTGAGACTGGGATAGGTTAGGGGAGGGGAAATGAGCAAACTGGTGAGATCCATCAATTCCGTGTGGTTGCAGGGTCCCAAGGTTGAAGATGATGTGTTCTCCTCCTGGCGCTGAGAGTGAAGGGTTAGGCGATGGAGGTGCTCCCAGGCCTGCATGTCCTGGATCAAGTGGGAGGGAGAGTTGAAGTGTTCACCCTGGAGGTCAGGGGACAAACGTGGCACGTGCCACTGTGGCTGACCGCGCTGTCATGCTGTGTTTAAATTCTATGCTTTTTGAGTATTGGTTTTGAGTCCAAACACTGCAACACTCGTAGATGTAATATGTTACTTAACTTTCTTGACTCTAATCTCCAGCATTTGCAGTCCTCCTATTCGCTACACTGATGTCCAACATCGGCAGTCTCACTTTCTAGACTCTGTTCTCCACCAATTTTCAATCATGACTTTCTCCTACACAATTCTTTTACGTTTACTTTAGCACCGGAAAGGGGTTAGTAGATACCGCAGGACAAGAGTTACAGCGAGAGGAAAGGTAATTATGGGTGTGACTTAGGATGCACAGACTGGGTAAGGCAACTTCTCGGGATGGGCATAATTGAAATGTGTGGGTTGTTCATGGAACAGCTTCTGCGTGCCCTTGATAATTATGTACATTTTAGGCAGGGAGGAGGTGATCGACTGATGGAGACGTGATTTATGAAATAAGTTGAATCTCTCGTCAAAAGGATGAATGGAGCTTACTTAAAGAGGAGATGTGAAGGCTCAGTGAGTGCTGTTGAGAATTACATGTTCGCCAACAAAGACGTAAAGAGAGAGCTAGGAAGAGCCAGAAGGGTCCATGGAAAGTCTTTGATAAGTAGGAGCAAAGAAAAAACCTAAAGTATGTCAGAACTAAGAGAATGACAAGAGAAAATTTAGGGTTAGTCAAGGACAGTAGTGGGAAGCTGTGCGTGGAGTCTGCGGAAGTAGAAAAGACACTGACTGAATGTGCATCGTCAGTTTTGCCACTGGAAAAATCTTATGTTGTGGAGGAGAATATTGAGATTTAGGCTATTATACAAGACGGGATTGAGCTTGACAAGGAGGTGATGTCAGCAATTGTGGAACGTGTAAGGATAGATACATCCGCTGAGCTGGATGGGATTTAACCTGCTTCTCTATGGGCAGCTAGGGTGGAGATTACGGAAAGTTTGGTGTTGCTTTTTATTCCGTCATTGTCTAGAGGAGTAATAGCAGAAGACTGGAGAGAGGAAATGCTGTCACCTTGTTCAATAAGCTGAAATGAGACAACCCAGTTAACTATTGACCAGCGACCCTTACTTCAGTTGTGGCTGAAGTGTTGAAAAGGATCGTAAGAAACAAGACTTATAATAATCTCTAAACAGGTAATTGGATTGGGGACAGTCAACAATGTTTTGTGAAAGTTAGGTCGTTTCTCCCAAATCTTCTTCAGTTCTTTCAGAAGGTGATTAAAGCGGTTGTTGTGGTGCATTTGGATTTTCGTAAACACTTCGCTCAGGCTCCCATGGAACTCTATTGCAGAAAGTACGGTGGCGTGGGACTGAGGGTAATGTAGCGGTTTGCTTCAGTGATTGGTTGAAAGGAGACAGAGGGTGGTGGTTGATGGGAAATGTTCATCGTGGAGATCAGTTACTGGTGGCGTACCACAAGGCTCTGTTTTGCGGCCACTGACGTTTGTCATTCTTATAAAAGATCTGGATGAGGGCATGAAAGGATGGACGAGTAAATTTCCGGATGAAATTAATGTCCGTTGAGTTGTGGATAGTGCTGAAGGATATAATAGAGTCACAGAGACACATAGATAAGCTGCAGATTTGGGCAAAGAATGCAGATGCAGTTTAATGCGGAAAATTGCGAGGTGATTCACTTCAGAAGGAGTTACAGGAAGACAGGGACCTCTGCTTATAGTAAGTTTCAGGGTCGTGTGGTTGAGCAGTGAGGTTTAGGTGTCCATGTACGTAGATACCTGAAAGTTGCCATGCAGCGTGATAGGTATATTACGAAGGCATAAGATTTGTAACTTTAATTGGTCGATAGATTGAGTATTGAACCATAAGGTCATGTTGCAGCTATACAAAGCTCTGATGCTGTCGCACGTAAATGTTGCGTCCAGTTCTGCTCACTACATTATAGGATGGACGTGGAAACATTGAAAAGTGTGCCGAGGAAATTTATCAGGTAAGGTCTTATGAGCAAAGTCTACGGGATTAGAGGCTGTTTTCGTTACAGAGAAGAAGTTTAAAGGTGACATAATAGAGACATACCAGATGATCAGAACATTAGATAAGGTAGACAGTAGACAGCCTTTTTTCCTCGGTGGGTGATGTCTAGCACGAAGGGACAAAGCTTAAAAATGAGAGGGGCAGAGGAATGACAGATGTCAGAGGTATTTCCTTTTCGCAGAGATTTAACTGAATGCAACACTCTGCCTGTAACAGCAAGAGAATCATTAAATTTACGAGCATTTACATGATGATTGGATATACACAGGATGTCAAGAAAATAGTGTCGTTTCGATGAGCTTCGCATTTGTATCTCAGGTCGGCGGAACATCGAGTGCCGAAGGGCGTTATGACGTTCGATGTTTTGTCTTTTATGATTCATTTGTGAACGACCACTTTTGTTCCCAAAACCACAGCAGTTTTACTTCACTGAGTTTGATGCGAATCCCTCTGAAAATTTCCCTTTCCTTTAGTTATCCAATGTGAGTAAACGTTATAAATGTACCTGGACTCACTCCTTCCTCTAGTAGGTCAGTCCACGTCCATGTGTTTGTGAAATAAAATTGCCTCTGTTTTTCATTAAAAATCTTCCTCGTCTGACCTTAAAATTACTCCTTGGACTTTTTAGGTCATCCACACGTAGGAAAATGTTCTTGTTATTCACCTGGTCTTTGCCAAGAATCCTATCACAATTCTCCACGGGTGGTCTCACTCGCACTTTGCATTCTAATTATACAACCAGTTTCGTATAAGAATCAATATTCGTTTCGCCTTACTGATTGCTTGCTTTACACGTGTTAGTTTTCATTGTTTCATGCGCGAGTGACCCGACGTCCAGATGTGTTGCAAATTCCTGCAGTATTTCCACAATTAAATCATCATGATTTTGCTCCTTTTATTTTTCCACCATGGACAACATTTTTTCAAAGTGTTTGTCAACATTATGCAATTTACATAACCAATCGAAATCACTGTGCAAACTTTATTACCTTGCAACTTAATTTTACAACTAATTTTTTCAATCTGAAAATTTGACTACGGTGCATTTACTTAATTCTTCCAATTGATTAATACATATTGCAAATAGTTTAGATCACGGAACAGTGTGGAATTCCACTGACTAAACGTTGACAATCCGAAAAAGAATCCCTCTTGTTCAGTTAAGGTTTCCCGCATGTCAATGAATTGTCCAACCAGACTGAGATACTTCCTTCAACATTTCCAAACCTGATCTTAAGAATTCACCATGTGGGAACATGCTTTTAATCTGCTGTCACCCGTAATACTGCACGTCATTGCTTTCAAAGATTTGTTCAATTGCTTCTTCAGAGTTTCTGTTGACTCGTACATTATTTCAGATCCAAGATTTCCCTGTGCAAAACACTGACAACGTGAAATTCCGCCTTATTCAAATGTCATCACGTATCAATATTTATTTACATCTTTGCCCCATGAATTTTCTTCCTAAAACTGTCACAAGATGCATTATGTGGAGCGTAGGAACTTGACAGGTGATGTTATTAAGGCTTATAAAATAATGATATGCATAGATAATGTGATTATCAACAGTTTTTATATTCCCTCAGGCGGGGCAATTCGAAAGTATTCCGATTTTTTTAATGGAGAGGAGAAAGAATTAAAACTGAAACAAAGCCTTTTTTGCAGAGAGTAGTTAGTATGTGGATTGAACGTTCAGATGAAGTGATGGATATGGTAGAGTTACAATGTTTAAAGTATTTTAGATAAGGACACCAATAAGAAACGTGTGGAGGGGTGAGGGCCAACCACAGTCAGTGACATCTAACTGAGATTGGAATTATGGTTGGGCATGGAAGGGCTGGATCAAACACTATGTATCTGTGCAGTATGACTCGATGATTCGATAATCATTTCAGGTTTCGTGAACAATCTCAACATTTTTTTGCACTCCTCTCACAGTTCTGAATATTTCAGTTCGATCTCTCCTGTGGCCCTTCTATTTTTCAAGGAGACAACTTGAGATTTCCCCATCTATTGCAGAAGTTCGAATTGTATAAACCTTGCTTCATTTTCTGTAAACGCTTCTTAACCATGTCAAATACTTACTAATTCTTAATTCTGGATACCAGAAAGTGATACAGTAATGAAGTATTGAGGAAATTTTGATGTAGGTACAGAATGATATGGATTACATTGGCACGTGTGATTCTGATCAAATAACTGGGGAAAGTAGGAAGTAATGTTTCTCTTCAATGCTCATGTCCTGAAATTCCTGCCAAGTTGATCTGATAATCAAGATAATCTGGCCATGGAGTGCTCAGTTATATTCCTTTCTTCAAATGCAAAACAATCATGGAAGGCAATCTCATCTGCATCACTTGTTGAAGGTGATCCTGATTATTTCGCTTTAATGAGCAACTGCATGAGAAAAACTGAGGAGTAGGTGTTTGAATTCAAGTTACTTCATTTGATTGATCCAAGATTTCACATTCTCGAATTTGAGTTCCATGATCCTCCTGTAGAACTGTCTATTCTTTAAAGTCACAAACTGTTTATGCAATTTTAGAGATGCTTGTGTGGGACTGGATTGTACAAAGTTAAAGATCACATGACATCAGGTTTTTTGTTCAACGTGTCTTTTTGGAAGTACAAAGGAAGCGCTGCTCCTTCGTCATGTAACTATTGCAGTCGGATTATAGGATACAGAATTTTCGCAAAATATCAATAGTATCATACACTGATGCAATATCTTGAACTAACCTGGATTGCTCTTCAGTCTTTCATATTTTCGAATGGACTGCAGGTTTCAATTAATCCATATATGAATCCCAGAACCTCTTTCAAGCCATATGCCTGAGATTACTTAAAGTTTCATAAAAGGAAGACCATACCTTAGATCAGAAAATTTAGTAAAGGTGTGTGGCCAGAGTGTGCATATATTCCAATCCTGACCAGTTAAATGGAATTTAAAAGAAGCAAACAACGCAATGCCTTTATAAAGGCATTGAAAATCGACCAAGTATTTGTCGCTTTTAGGCACTTATTTTGAAGCAGTAAAAAACATTAGTTTGTGAAGCAATTAAAACGCTTGTGAAGAGCAGACAATTAAGGCTTTAAGATTTGCAGTTGAACTGGAATATGATAAGGAGCTGTATCATAAATAAATTTGGTGTTGCAGCACCAATTTTGGGGAATATAAATTGGTGAAAAGAGAAATCCTCAGGTCTTAAAGGAAAAGCCGATCTCATTGAAGACAAGCTGAAAATTGGGTAAAAGAAAACTATGAGGCCCAATGGGTGGTAAGATATCTCGAGTGTTTTCACTGTAATAACGTAGACACATGAAATTGAAGCACTGATTATTTCGAAGAAAACCAGGTGAGAGTCCGACAGGTTTATGCGAAAACATTACCTTTCGGTGTTGTGTGGTTTCTAACCTTGTCCGACACAGCCCAACACCGGTTCTTCCACATCACAGAAAAATACACTGGGAAGACAAATGCTGGAAAACAGGATTAATTGCAGAGTTTTATTGAATTCGCAAAGAACAGTACATTGAAAGTTAAAAAGCCGCTGGATAATATGCGAACTTATCAGGAAACTGGTGAGAAGAAAGTGACAGATCTCTTTCAAGATTTCACTTCCGTACGAAATGCTTTCTCATGGGCATCAAATAAATAAGCATTTTTTAAAAAGTGCTATTACAATCAATCTTTGAAAGTGTGAGATAAGGAGACATGTAATTCGGAGGATATTTTGCTAAAATAATGTTGAACTTTATGGAATTCATGGCGAGAAAAGCAGTATTCATGATATGGAATGGAGTTCAAAGATATTCGTTTTAACGTAAAAATGCGTCAGCTACATTTCAAACATGACCAATATTGTCATTTCAGGATTACACAGTTGTGTGGTGTGGTGTGCATTAACGATCTGGCAATTTTCAGTCATACGTGTAATAAGTAACTGGATTAGATTAGATTAGATTATTTTACTTACAGTGTGGAAACAGGCCCTTCGGCCCAACAAGTCCACACCGATCCGCCGAAGCGAAACCCACCCATTCCCGTATATTTACCCCTTTACCTAGCACTACAGGCAATTTAGCATGGCCATTTCACCTGACCTGCACATCTTTGGACTGTGGGAGGAAACCGGAGCACCTGGAGGAAACCCACGCAGATACGGGGAGAATGTGCAAACTCCACACAGTCAGTAGCCTGAGTCGGGAATTGAACCCGGGTCTCTGGCGCTGTGAGGCAGCAGTGCTAACCACAATAAGATTTGGTACATTGATTTTAGGAGGTGTGTCTGGTTATAAAGATGCTGAGGAATGAGTCAGAACAAGTCCAGGTTACCTCCCTGGACGATATCGTTGGACATCGATATTTGACACCACGGGATGTGAGAAGAGACATAACTGGAGAGTTTCCAGGATCATTGATGAAGCGGAAAACACCACGATTTCTGGGAATGACTGATTTAATATCCGAAGTTTGGACTGAAGATTAGATGTCTGGTTGTTCTACCGACCGATGGTTTGAAGAAGTGAGGAATATGATAATGCATTCAAAGCTGTGAAAGCTACAGTTAACATTGACCCAATGTTGGCCATACTTAATTGAGCAAAGCCATTCAAATTTGCTATTCACATGAGTGATATTGGTGTCATGGCGATACCTCGAATGAGGATGATGAGAAGCTAGACTGACTGGATATTTTTTGAGGAAAAATAAATCATCATGAAGAGAAATATTCTACAATTGAGAGGGACATCTTGACTTTTGTGTAGATGTTTCAACATTTCAAAATTTACTTCGCCAGTATTGTGTGGGAGACAATTACTGATTTATGACTGATTCTATCCCTTAACGTTTTGGTGAAAGAAAAGGTAAACATACAAGGATATAAACTCGGAGCTTACAATTGTAAACATACAATTTGAAAATTATCCAAACGGCAGGTTTAGAGAACAAAATTGACAACGCATTGTCGTAATGTTGATGAACATAGACGATGATATTCAGGGGTGTTCGATGCAATGGATTGACATGGACTGTAGTAGGTAAAATTCGCATGCCTACCGTCAATATAATATGCATGTATTGTCAGGTTCTAAAAATGGCAGACCGATTTTGCTTAGAAAGTGAAGCAATCTTTGTTTTCAACGAAGGAAGCATGAATGTACTATGGCTTTAAGCGCTGTATGTTTCTTAATAAAGCGTAGTTGAAAACATCGAGCACTCTGCTTCAATTCAATTAATTCAGCAACTTGTGAGTGTTTGGTTCTTTATCCTTTTCAAAACTGGAACAACTAAAGTAAGCTGAATGCATTAGACCATGCTTCGCGATCTTCAGGATTTTTAGGTTAGCTTCCAGTCGCAGCACTGGGCACTTGACGCTGGAAGTGGAAGCTCTGTTTCGACCAGCTAAAAGCTGGGGTTCTCATAATGTTGCTAGAGATATATTTGATGCGATCTGTTTTACTGACTGTGCCATTGCAGAGGAATGTTACTATACTGGAGCAGATATTTAACAGCTGTTTAGTATTTTGCAAAATATTTCAGTAGATAATCCAATCCTTTTTGTTTCCTTTGGTTTTGTCCTTGCGTTAAAGGTAGGACATGAATAGCGCGTATTTTCCTTCATGCTTGATTGTTTTGCACAATCAAATTTCATGTCAACGCAACGCCTGGTACTTGACTTCAAGATTAGAAAACTAACTGTCTAAGGTATTCATTTGACATATTTTGAGTGGGGCTGTTCTCGTCGATCACATTGTAATTACATTGTTGATTCCAGTACCTCCTGTAAGGTGTGCAAAATATCAATGTCATTTTCGGTTTAATGTCATTTACAGTTTTTATTATTTAGTTTGGTAATGTGCACTGATGCTCTGAAATGAGAGTCAGGCGACATCTCTTGTAGTGTCACTTAAATTCCATCAAATCGAAATACCTTCATCCATAAAGGTCCGTCTTTCCTCAGCATCACTGATCAGTCAGCACGAAGAATCTCTTTCAATGTTGGATGGTGTGCTTGGGCAGGACAAAATGACCAGGGAATACATAATGACGGGTTGGACCATGGCTCGCACGAAAGAGCCGACAGACTTTGATATGCATGCATATAATTTTCTTAATGTATCATGTAAGAAGACATATGGAGGCCTATCCTTTAATAGATAGTTGAAGAGCCGAGAGGCAATTCCGCAAATGTAGAAAATGTTAGTTAGGCCATAATTAGAATATTATGTGCAGTCCCAGAATCTATGTTGCAGAATGTATGTGAGTGCACTGGAGACGACGTAGAGGATATTTTGAAAAATTATACCCGGGATGGATAGTTCCAGTTGTGAAGTGAAAATGGAAACACTGTTTTTGGTTCACACCAGAACAGGCAACAATGAAAAGGGGCACTATTGTGGTGAAGAAAATTTGGAGATGTAAAGATAGCGTGGAGATGACGAAATATGTGCGCCAAAGGATTAATGACAGAGGTGCATACATTTTACGAAAGCTGTTGCAAGTTTATAGAAGATTTGAGGAAATACAATTTCATTTGAAGGGTGGTGGGCAACTAATTTAATGCTTGTATGGCTGCTGGGGGTAGAAAACCTCGCAACATTGAAGAAGTATTTAGAGCATTATTTGCAGTGCCAAGGGGCTGAGAATTGCATTCGAGTCGTGTCGTAATTGCATTCCATCAGTGCAGACCTAATTGTCCATTTGTTTTCCAGTGTTGAAGGTCTTTGGCCTCTATATACAGAAAAAGAAAGATATTAGTTCACGATGTGTTACTTTCTGCAGATTCTTAAAAAGTTGACAGCTCGAAGTGATTTGAAGGTTATTCCCTGCTTCATTTTTCTCAATCTCCCCCAACCTGTGGTCAGGATGAGAAGCATTCGAAGTGCTGTTTCTGTGTTTTGTGGATCTGTGACTCGCTGATACTTTTTGGAAGGAACTTCTTAGGTACCTGAGCTCACATGTCCACCAATTGTGAATATATTAAGCATTAAAGGACTCAAAAATAACGGTGTCGAGTTAACTCAGGAACATTAAGGATCCGGCATAGTTGAAAGAAATGTGATGTTGAAGGGATGAGTTATATCAAAGAAAGAAGGTGGGTTGCATTGTCGGCGGAGGTTACAAAGAGGAGGAAGTTTGGAGAAACTTAGAAGACGATTACATTGAATGGGAACATTGTTGTGTCCATGTAAGGTTTCATATGGAATGAGGATGTGCACTGTTTTACAAGATGAAAAAAAGGAAGGTTGGTTGACTGCAATGTATGACACAGAGAGACTCAGAGTTGCAGAGCCGTAAAAGATGACAGTCAGCAAACTGAGTGTAGCGACTGGAGCATGCAACAAAGAAACAGTGAGTGTTTTCGGGACACAATGAGATTTCAGAAATTTAGAGAGATACAGAGAAATCTATCGTGGTTTTACAGAAATGGAGGCGAAAGTGAGCTGGAAGAGGTGAGATTGATTGGAAAGGGTACAGGTTCTGGAAGAGTAAGACAGATAGTGAAGGATATTAGGAGTCGATGAGACTACGAAATTTGTGGGCCAGCACAAGGTCTGGAGATGATAACGAAGCCTGGAGAATCTGCAGAAAGTGGCAATATTTTCTCTGGTGTTAGAGTCTGTGTGTGTCTTTTGATGTTGCAATGTCCCTGAAAGCCATTTTTTGCAGGAATTTCTCATTGTTACTGCGACATATATTGTTAAGAGATGGACACGACTAAGAAACTGAAAGATTTGCATTACTTGAAGGTGTTAAATGAAACAGGAAACTGTCGGGGATATTGGAGGGGAGATTGTCAGTGCTGGAGGACGTAAATGTGGATACCATTTTCGAAATGTCAGCTATACAGAGATGGAGAGTTTTGCAAGATCTGAAATGTCGGATCATGACTGGAAATGTTTCACTTTTTTTAAATATTGCAAGACTTTGAGCGTTGCAAAGATTTGGTGTAGTAACAAAGGCTTTCAAGTCGACGATATCAGAGCACAGGGAGGAGAAAGTGTGAAACAGACTGAAGGTAAAAGGATTATATTCTGCAGTCCCCTGAGGCTGTTGCAAGCTGAGTGCAAAGGAAGGGCAGCACATGCGCGTAACCTCGACGGCGTTGCTGAGTGTTAAGGATAGACATATTGTTCACCCTCAAGTGTATGAGTTTAGGATGTAGAAATCTCGTCACTCATACCTTTCCACCATTGAACCTTCTACGGTATTGCTGCACTATGAAGCACGTCGTAATTATGAACCACGTTTCCACTAATTTTAATTGTGCTGTTCAGTGAGAAATTGAATTATTGTTGTACAGAGATACTTCACTGCAATCTTGAGCTGTTCCCTGAACCGAACCTGGGTCACTCCATAAATTACTGTATTTGTGCAGCAACTTAAATTTCTCAGCATCAATACAATTTCTCCAAAGACATACGATGAACTGTTGTAATTCAAGGGATCAGTTCCTGTAATTCTGGAGCATATGAAATATATAACACGGTTTAGCCATAGAAGTATAAAGCTTCCCGATATAGTAAACAGTAAAATTGCTGATTTCTTTCGGCTTTCCATTTCTATGTCTCTTCCCTTGCCGTGACCCTTCAAACACTTGCGCACTCGACTAGACATTAAAATGTATCGGACTCTCAGAGCGTTAAGCAGGAGAATTAAAGTGAATGGGAGCAATGGCATTAAAACTGTATCGAGCCAGTCAAATCCCAACCATGCAGGATCAGAGTAATAGCTTGGTTTCGTGTGACAATACCATGGTACGTTGTCAATGATCATTCCAGGTTCATATGCACAGTTGAATGGAACGTTTTTGGAACAAAGCAGAAGGCTGGTTGTAGCTAAAACCACGCCTTCAGTTTTGCTGGTGTAATATTTTGTTTCAGATTCTGGCAACAAATGAGGACAAATCGATCAAACGTAAAAGTCACAGTATACCAGACGGAACAATCGGCAGCTGCACGAGCCAAGAAATAGGTCACACTGCACACTGGAGTGATGTCGAGAAAACCTAATGGGAAGTAATAATACCTGAATTGCCTCAGCACGACTTCTGCAATGATGACCATTAGATCAGCTGCTGCCATGGCTACCAAGTAGCGAGTGGTGCAGGCTGAGATGCCGCACCTTCCCCGAGATAGGATAGCAATTGCCACCAGGTTTACTGCAAAAAAAGAATTGGAATTGAAATGGTCTGTTTCCAAACTGTATGGATTCAGTTCATACATTGCATGGAGATGTTGCCGAAAGAGGCAGCGAAAAAATGTGATGGGATTTCTACTGATAGGCGAGAAGGAGATAGATACTCTGTGCATGCAGGTCTGAATTCATATTCTTAAATTTTAAAATCGAATATTGAGTACTCAAGGCTGTAATATAGATAGATGGAAGATGAGGGAGAAGGTTGATAGGCAAGCACTGCAACTTATGTGGGAAAGATCCACTTTGGGGCGCTGGATTGGTCTGAGGGTGTGATGCCATGCTAGGTTAGGAGAAGGAGCACACACTCTCCTTAGATTAGTTCTGAGTCAGTGTTACTGAATCAGAAACATTAACTGTGATTTGTCTGTACAGATTCTGCAAGACTTGCCGTGCTTTTCTGACGTTTTCTGTTTTGCGTGGTTTTGTTGCATCTCCTTCATGTTGATTTCCCATGTCCACAACATTATGTCTGCTTTTCAACGGCCTTTTTCTTCTGGCAGCACAGTGGGCTATTTTCAAATGTTTACATATTTTTGCTCGTGGTCTCTTGGCTAATGGCAAGAAAATGGGATTAGAGGAGTGAGAAAGTTGTTGCTGGGTGGCACTGATATGATGGGACAAATAGCCTTTTTATATGCGCTAGGTCTCCGTGACTGTATGTCTAATTCTCGGTTCACGAATAAAACATTTTATTCCCGCTCCTCTTATCAGTAATGCTTCTCTTTCTCTCTTTTTTTCACGTTTCTATTCAATTCTTTCAATTTCCCAAACCTGCACCAAGTAATGAGCATAAATCCAATTTCCACGTTGATTTATTTGCTTATACATGATTAACCTTAATACAGATGCAGCCAGACCTGTTCAGTGTGTCCATGATTTTTTGTGATGTTGGTGTTGCTGGTGTCCTTTTGTTTTGACATCAAATTTCCATTGGGCATAGCTCCTCTTTGTGCTCTAGGTTATTGCACATTGATTTATGAAGGGATAAGCTTAGCTGTGCAGAAATCTAAACGGACGAACAGAGAGTAGACCATTCTGCAAAATGATCCACCATTCATAACATGGAACAGAATTAACCAATTGGTGAGATTATAAATACCCGAAATCGGAAAGTGTAGACATTTTATACGAATTACTCGACGGCCTGATCTGCAAATACATGTCTAACTATTGATCACCCAATGGAATGAATACTCAGAAGCCAATCAAGTCTTCTGAATTACAGAAATTACCATTTGAACTTAAAATTTTAAATGATAATTCATAACCGGAGAAACATGTCTAATACCGTGGTGAAAGCATGAAATCTGCATGCAGATCCCTCACACGTAAGTAATGAACATCACCAAAATCGCAAAAGACCTTACGCCATTGCATTCAAAGGTCCCAAGTGGTTGCTTAAGCCTAATAATACCAAACTTCAGTCAAGGTGAGAACTTGAGAATAAGGACCAACATGGCAAGTTTCATGGAACTGAACATTCGCTGTTGGCATGAATGTGTACTGTAAACCAATTGTACAACTAACTGGGAGAAAAGAACCCTCAGATCTATAACATTGGAAACGTTTACAATCACTTATTTGGAACACCAATTATAGCCAATATGGTGTAGTATAATTTTCTTATGTTGTCCATTGATTGATGCACTTTCTGAGTGAAGTCGCCTGCACCCTCGTGACAATCTCTCTGTATTGAACTGACGGAAAAATATGCTGGAGTCCGCAAATCATTATTATCAAGTTTAGGAAGAGGAAGCATATCCAAAGCAAAACAGTAATTCCCTTTCCCACCCTAATGCAATTTCAGAACTGTTCGGTATTTCCAATGCTTTCTGGTTTGAATTGCGTCCTCCAACACTCTGAAGAATGACAGTCACGAGTATTTAATTAGCAGACAAGCATGACCGCTGGGACACTTGGTGTCTCAAAAGATTCCAAATGCTATTTTTATAACTATAAGTGTTATACTGAATAATGTAAGCAAACATATGACGAAAGTACAGTGAAATCCCTTTTTCTATAACGTTTGCAAAGTTTGAGAAAGTCAATTGAGAAGCATATATTTAGATGGACACTTGGAATGCAAAGATGTGCAAGGCTGCAGTGTTGGTTTGGTGTATGTTTTCCCCATCCTGACATTGTGGATCATGAGGCCTTTTTGGCTGTGGTATGGATTGTTTCGATTTTTTAATCTATATATTTCCCATCAACTCTATTTTAGCTCTCTGGTGTTGAATGCAAGCAATCTTATTGAATAAGGCCACACCCAACTTCATGGTGTACATTTCTGCACCCCCAAGCAATGCCCATTTTCTACAGGGTAATTTCTGAGATAGGCACTTTACTTTTCATTCTTCATTTATTGCATATATATTCACAACCCTGGCTTGTTTGATTTGTTATTATAAACAAAATGTTAACTCGTTAAACCTTCAACCTTCACATGAAAATATATAAAGCACTGAGCATTGGCGAATAAAAGTTCTGATTGTTTCGTTTTAATAATGCATTTTCTAAGATGTCTCCTCTCAACTGTAATGATTCACTGAACATGTCATCAAGTCAATCTCTAGATGGCACACAGAGTCGCTAATGTCTGTTGTCGAACTTAAAACGGTAGACAATAGTAATGGTCTTTGGCCCCACAAGGTTGTGGCGAGCTTTAATCCTCGTCTGAGTTTAGACTAAATTAGTATGTTTCATTGTACTATCTTCTATGTACCTATCCAAGAGTTGCTTAAATGCCCTAAATGTATCTAATCCTACTACCATTGCTGACAGTGCATTCCACGCAGCCACCACTCTCTGTGAAACAAAAAGTTGACCTCCGACATCTCCCATAAATCTTCCTCCAATCACCTTAAATTTATTTCCCCTTTCAGTAGATATTTCCACCATAGTCAGGTCTCTGTCTATCCCCTCTGTCAATGTGCCTCATCATCTTGTATACCTCTATGAAGACATTACATATCCTTCTTCACTCCAATGAAAACAGCCCTAGATCCTTTAACCTCCTCCATAAGACCTGTCCTCCAGTCCCAGAACAAACTCGTAAACCTTCTCTGCACTTTCTTACTCAAGTTTCCACATTTTTCCTGTATTAAGGCGGACAGAATTGAAAACAATAGTCCAAGCATAGTCTCACCGGTGCTCCATAGAGCTGCAGCATAAACTTGCAGCTCTTCAACACAAGCCCACCGCTCATAAAAGCCAAAACATCATACGCCTTCTCAACAATAATGTTGACTTGAGTGGTAATTTAAGGCATCTGTGGGCTCAGGCCCTAAGATCCCTCTGCCCCTCCTCCCCGCAAGCATTCTGTCTTTAATCCTGTCTCTGCATTCAAATTAGAACATCCAAAGTGAAACACTTCGCAATTTTTCAGGTTGAAAATCTTCTGCCTGTTATCAGCATTCGGCTAATGACCCGCTGCAACCGAGAGCAAAACTTCACACTGTACACAACTCCACAAAACTGCGTGTCAACAGGAAATTTACTAACCCACCCTTCCACTTCCTTATCCAAATGTTTCCGAAAATTCACAAAGAGCAGAAGTTCCAGAATTTCTCCCTGCAGAACACCGCTGGTCACCGAGTCTCAGTCTGAACGTATTCCATCCACACCACCCTCTGCCGTCTTTGGACGAGCCAATCTGTATCCATGCTGCCTGACTTCACTGAAGCTCATGCCTCATTACTGTCTAAATAAGCATACCATGTGGAAATTTCGCAAATGACTTGCTAAAATTCATGTTCGCCATATCCACTGTTCCACCATAATCATTTTTTTTTACATTATCAAAGTATTCAGTCAGGCATTTGAGGCATGACGTGCACCTCCCAAATTCAAACTGGCGATCTCGAACCAAATAAGATTTTCCAAGTAATCATAAATCCTCTCAAAATCGTCTCCAATACTTTGCCGAGCAGAGAGGTTATTAACCATAATGAATTATTTACCTTCATATACCCAGCTCGTGTGTTCCTCCATTTGTTTGCTTTGTCTTACCTCCAAATTGCTTTGCAAATCGGTAAAAAGAAGTATGATAATGATTCTTAAAAGTTGCAGCTGTGAATGTAATGTAGACACAGAATAGAATACTGACTCATCCCATGGCAGGTGCTGGAATGTTATAGTCTGTGAAAAATATTGCGAGTCTTTTAAAACTAATACGTGTTCAGAAAGTAGTAGAGACGCTGAACATGATTAAACCCATGAAATCAAGACAGATCCAGAACAAATATATACCAAAATCCATTGCAAAATCATGAACCTAACACAGACCCTGTAACTCGCACAGGTCTGGGATAAATGAAAGCCCTGAAACGAATAATGAACGTTAAAGTGATGCTTGCATTCATTCTGATAAAGCCCCTGATTCTCAAATAACATTGAAGACCAACAGACCCAACTTGTCTGCCATTGTTATAAAATCTAGTCTTGAATCATATGATCAGCATTTCCCTATTCCCTGCCTCTTCAGGTTTGTATCCAGTTCTCACTTAACTGTTGTTACCTCATTTGCTTCTCTCAAGCACTCTGGTCATGCATTTGAGGCAGCTAACATCTGCGTGAAAAATACACTACTTCACGCATCTCCTTTAGCATCTTCACCCCGGGACTTTACCTCAATTCTACGACCCTTACCATTTGATACTTCCATCCTGGGGAATGGTTTTGACTACCCATTCGATCAATGTCTTGCATAATATTATGTACTTCTCTCAGATTGGCCCTCAACCTCCAATGCTCGAGCGAAAACAAACTCGGATTGTTCCAAATCTCCTGAAATGTGATAGAGTTCAATCCAACAGAATCCCTGAAACCACCTTAGTAAACTTTCCAAGGTCCATATCCTTCCTCGTATCGGGACCAGAAGCCCGCAAGACAAATGTAACCGAACGGAAGTTTCATCCGGCTGCCAGCTTTCCAACATTTATACTCTATGCAACCACCAATGAAGGCAAGCATGTTTCCTTTACCACCTTGTCCAGTTGCGTTACCACTCTGAAGTATTTACACTTCTGGACCCCAATATCCTTCTGTATTTCAATACTTCTAATGGTTCTGTGTTTAATTTATCCAGACTTCTTCTAGTCCACTTCAAGATCCATCATTTAATATATTAACAGATTAATCACCATTTGACAGTGTTCTATAAAATATATCTATGTTTCGCTGGAGCATTTGGTGGGGTTCGCCATTATGCAAAAATCCACCAATATTCTTATCTTTCTTCGATGATTAAGTTAATTTTGTTTTAATCATACAATCGTTCCATGGATTCCGTTTGACTTAACATTCTAGACCGCCCAATCATGACAAACAGCGTCACAAATTTTAGGAAAGTTTATGTGGATAATATCTGTAGCTGTACACTTACCAAACAATTGTGTCTCTTCCGCATAAGCTGAACCAAATGTTTAAGACACCAGCTTCCCTGCACAAAGCCATACTGACATAAGTTCCTTCTTTTCGAAGTGTAATTAAATGCAATCCCTGAATCTAATTCAGAATGTAATTCTCATACGGACCGTGAAACGAATACAGCCCGGGAAAAACTGATGCAGAGTCCAAAAATAATTGAAATCAATAAAACACTGACGCTAAGACAGACCCTGAAACTGATAGAAATTTTTCAACTTGCATAAACCTTTACAGTGATCCAGATTCTGAAACCAGGGCCCAACACTAATTTAATAGAAACACTGAAAATGATACAGGTCCTAACAAAATCACTGACCCTTGAAATGATACAGAATCCACACACACCCTGAAGCAAATTCAGATTTTGACTGTTATAAGCATCATGATTTCAATCTATATTCTGAATTTCTGACAATTGACAGTCAATTTTGGAAAATCTGGACACGAAATTCTGATTCAAACTTTAAAACGTGTGTAACTGGAGTTAGAGGTGAAAAGTATATATTTTGTAGCACTGTAGAATCACATTTGGACTCATTGCAATGTCAAAAATCACATCTATGACCATGTTTTCGCTGGCCCTGGAATTAATTCCACACAAAGAAACGATCATACACTTAATTCTTGGACACTCTGTGGAAATCATCGGACGTCAACACCAAAATATATCAAAAAAGATATGGTCTCACATGTTTGTTAAAATGGCAGTACCGAGGCCATCATGCGGAAGTCTGAACACTCCAGCTCACCTCATAGCCAAAATTTTATTTCTAAGAGCGTACCTGTGGAAGATATTAAATGGAGCTCTTCCTCCAATTGGAAGTCGTTTCACGCCTGCAGTTCTGCTAACACTTTCAATGATATCAACAAATACAGACATCGGGATCTCTGAAATTGGCAGGACAAATCAACAAGTTATTTTATAAGGTAACCAGGATGCGGGCCTTCATCAGTTGTGAAATAGGTTGGCAGAACATGCCAGAGCGTCATAGAGCAAGACGTGATTGTACTAAAAAGGGTGTAAAGCAGATTCAACAGGCTGTTACCGGGATGGGATGTTAGAGCCATGAAGAGAGGCTGCGTAATCTTAAGTTGTTCTCTTTAATTCTGAACATTTGATGGGCTTAGTGACGGAAGTCCAAACGATTCCGAGGGAGATAGTCTTGATGGATAGAAAGTAAATGTTGCCATTTGTTGAAGGATCAAGTCAATTTAATAACCCAGGAGATTGTCAGAAGATTTGAAAAATAGAAATCTTACCACCTGTGTGCTGGACGTCTGGGATGCACTGTCTGGAAGGATAGCTATGGAGTTATTAAATCGCAGAATCAAACAGCTTGGAAACAGACAGTTTTGTGCAACTAGTGCTTGACGAAAATAATTGTAAACTAAACTCGTCCGACTTGCCTGTCACAAACCAGATTCCCACAAAACATTCCTATTCATGTACATATCTAACTGTTTTTGTAAAGGTAATGTAGAGAATTGTTGAGAACTACCAGGGGACGAACAGTGTTCTTCAAGAAGATAATATTTTATTTGCAAACAAGAGCTGTGACAAGCAACAAGCTAACGCTTGATTGTCCACGAACCTCTGGGTCCGTTGATCTTTATACATTTTTGTTATCATGTTTCCGTCTAGCTTATCAGCGTGTCCAACGGTGTTAGTTAGGGTTATCTCAGTAGACATATACAGGCTTAGTTCCCGTTATTTCTTTTTAGATCACAAACTTAGATTAGATTATTTACAGTGTGGAAACAGGCCCTTCAGCCCAACAAGTCCACACCGACCCGCAACACACCCAGACCCATTCCCCTACATTTAACCCGTCACCCAACACTACGGACAATTTAGGATGGCCAATTCACCGAACCCACAAATTTTTGGAATGAGGGAGGAAACCGGAGCACCCAGAAGAAAACCAAGCAGACACGGGGAGAATGTGCAAACTCCACTCAGTCGCTTGTGGCGAGAATTAAACCAGGGCTTCTAGCACTGTGAGGCAGCAGTGCTAACCACTGTGCCACCGTACCGCCCACCTCTCTACTTCTGCCACTTTAATCTTTACTGCATTTAACTTAATCTTATTCTAATCTGTCATGATAGATATTTGCTCTCACATTTACCAAAATGGTCTTTAATCTGAGGCTAACCCTGCTCGCTACTAATTCAGTAACTGCTGTCACATTTTGCCACAATGGTCTCCAGCAACCTGACATGCTGACCCTGCTAACTGCTGATTAAACATTTACAATTACGTCCTTCCAATGTTGATCTTCAGCAGGCGAGTCTACCTTCACTGATTGTTGCTATCTTATCCTGTCTCAATTATCTTTTGCTTCAGCCTGATTCCACTAATTGGTGTAGCCACATTCCACAGTCCCTTTGATGCATCATCTCGATTAGTGTAACATTTCACCGACCCCTTGCAATAGTTCACTAATGGTCTTTATGCTTTAGCCCTTCTAATGCTTTTATACTTGTTATTTCCTATTGGAACTGGTATAGCCGCAAATATCTCATCTGTCGGATGTTCCTTTAACATTGAAACCATCCTCTGTTGAAACTATTGCCTCACATTTTCTTATATCATCAGCCTTTCACAATAAAATGTGTCCCGAGTCTTTAAAGTCAATGCAAAAAACACAACATTAATTCTATCCACACACATCTTGATTTTATAAGTCTCTATAAGCTCATATGTCCTATTCTTATCTTCCAGTGAGAAATATCCCATTCTATCCAGCTTTTCAATGTAACTCAAACCTTCCACAGAGCAACATCTTTGTCAATCTCATCTGAACTTTCTCGAGTTCAATAACAGGGCGAGCAGAACTGAACACAGTATTGCAGAAGATGTCTCAGCGATACTCTGTTCAATATTAACGTGACATCCTAACTCCTACTCTCAAAGAATTGTGAGGTGGGAAACCTCAGAGAATTTCCAGAGTACTACTTTGGCTATGGAAAATGTTGTATCATTCTGAGCTGCAGGGCTCCTACAGATAACGTCGGCTTCCTTTTGGTTGCCTTATATATGCGGCAGAGAAGATAAAAATAGACTTCTTATTCTGGAATCAAAAACAGACAATCAGCCATGCAACATTACGATGTGGAGAAGTCGATTTTCCAGGTCTAACGCATCTTCAGGACTACGAGTAGGTACAGGGGAGCTGCAGACAATGGTGGTTGCAGGGATACGGTTGTGAAGTGGGGATAGGTAAAGTTATGTGGAGGGTACGAACTGTTTTGTCAAGGGGAGGAATGAATCTGGTTGGTGGCAGGAAGGAGTGAATGGGAGGCGGCGCTGGGAAGGGAGTACACGTATGGGAAAGGTGGTTATTTGATATTGGATAATTCGATGTTGTCTGCTCCGAGATGTTGGCTGCCCAATCGGAAGATGAGGATTGGTTCTTTCAATTTGCGGCGTGGTTCGTTGGGAGGCCAAGAATGATCATGTCAGAATTCTACCAATTCCTGCACCTCCCCTGCATTTGCTTGGACGAGGAGGCATTACATTCGCGAGCATCCCAGATGTCCACCTATTTCGACCTGTAATGGAAAATTAACAAAATTAACATTTACTCTGATATCCAGATACTCTAACATTTGAAAAATGATGCTTTACTAAACTTAAAAGTTTCTGACACTTCGCTGAGGTCTGCAGTCGAGGGATACCTTGTTTCTGTGGAACTTTGTAAATATTCAACAAGAGAAAAATATAAGAACAGTATGTCCACAACAAGGGAATGAAAAGAATAACAACTAAAATCTCACAGTCTTTGTCTTTGAGAGCGTGATAAGAAATAGTGTAAGACGAGTATATGAATTATGCTCAGGGCCCTTGAACAAGGCATTTTTGTCAAGTGCATGTGGTCCCTCTGCAATGCAGAAGTTAAAATTATTAAAGCTCATGTGATAGTTGAGTCGAGTCAATTTAATTTCAAAAACAGTAAACTTGGGATTCGCCCAGCACCCCATCACGGATTAAGATTCTGAAGATTCCAAGGATGTGCAGGCAGCAGCGCCTTGAAGGTCTTTTACTTCATCTCGAACGCTAAATTGGCCCCACTGCGTGAGAGGTCTGGAGATCTGTGGATCGTCCCGGCGCCGGGGTCTGGACTGAATCGGGTCGGGGTAAGAGTCGTGGCTTAAGTAATCCTATACAGAGACTCGTTCTAAGCGAATAAATGAATCAGGAAAACGGTTCAGTAAACTCTCACGCGGCATTCGATCAAAACTAAAGAAATAGGATTGCCGTCTCGAGAGTGTTTGAGAGACAACAAGTTTAAGGGCGGTTTTCGAACTGGAACGAACACTAACTGAGTTGGGGTCTCCAAAAACGTAAGAGGTACGTAGTTTCGTTGTTTATTAAAACCAAGGAGTTGAGGGGGACCCGCCCAATGCGAGAGGAGACCACCGGAGGTAAAAAGCAAGTCAAAGGGAAAAAGATAACGGTACCGCAAGTGAAATAGAGAGAACTGAACGCTTTTTCAGTAACACTGAAAATGGGCTCCGGCAAGAGCAAACAAAAAGAGGGTACACAGAGGAATTTGAATGGCCAACCAAACGTTTATTACGTGATAAGTAATTATGGCCCAGAGTCTCTAAAGCAGTTAGAATTAATGATCAAGGAATGTGGTTTTCCGGAGGGGTGATATTTTAGTATAAGGCAGTTGGAAATTGAGTTCGAGGTTGGAGGAGAGAGAATTAAGGAGAAAAGGAAGGGAAAAATAGAATCTATGAATTTGAGTGCTTATAACATGTAGAAGGCTGAGGCTAATATCAGGGAAAGGAAGCCTCAAGTAAAAGATAAATCAAATACGTGTACAAACACTCGTGCACACGCAGATATGCCCAGGAAATAACCAAACGATGCTGTACAGTCTCTTAAATCTGTTCAAGATCCTGACCTTGATGACTGCCCTACAAGACCTGCAGCCCCCTTACGAGATCCGCCTGGCAAAGGTTCCAGCCAGCAGACTCCACCTCAGGGTCTGCTAAACCATCGATAGCAAATCGTACCTGCAACCAACTGAAGCAAGAAGCCCCAAATGACAACGGCCACTCCAGGACAGAAAGTCATCCAGGGCCTGCTCGCAATGTCCCCAGGATGGATGATGAGTCAGACGATGAGCGGTTTCGCGTATGATCATCTTACCAGGTTGTTCTGCAAGCCCAAACGGTTGAAGTTTCAGCCCAGAAGGATGCGCAGTGCTTTTCCACAGACCATGGACCATGAAGGATTTGGAAAGTGCCAATGGGCAGTTGCCCGACCCACGCGAGGTTGGAGGTAATAAGTTCGCTGAAGAAGTGACAAAGGTCTGTACCGAGTTCTGTCTCACGTCACGTGAGATGAGACGACTCCTGGGACGAAAACTGGGCGTTGATGTCACCAAAATCAAGGATACATGGCCAGCCGTAAACGTCCATTCCAGATCAACGGACCCAGAAGCGGGAGAGAATGGAGACTTTAATGCTTTTGTTGCAGCGCTGGCAACCGCCTGTAGGGAGGCATTCCCAGTGCAAACGGAAATGACCAAAATAAACATGTGTAAACAACGAGAAGGTGAGACAGTGTCCCAGTACCTTATTGGCCTCACTGAAGTCCATAACGCCATCGTGGACTGAGACCACCTGAAGACATAACGGCTGCAGAAATCACGCTGTATGAAGCACACCTGCGGAACAGCTTCATCAAAGGAATGAAGGGCGAAAGAGCGAAAAAGGATTAAGACACATGTACTACCTGGGAAACGGGAAAGCTGAATTTGATAGAACAACATGTGTTACATGCTGAACAATTGTTTTTCCAAGAGAAGGATAAGTGGAAACTAAAGATTGAACAGCAAACACATAAAGCTCAGCTTATCATGATGCCGATGGTCGCCCAGCCTTTGGAGGGAGATGCAGCAGAAAAAGAGTGCAGAAGAGGCGCTGGCAGAGGTAGATCTGGCGGGTGCTTTGTTTTTGGAGCAATGGCCACTGGGCGTGACAGTGCCCACGCAGACAGCCTCAATTGCCCCTGGAGGCTGGATAGCAGGGTATCTGACGGGGAAGGCTGATGTGGAGGTGGGCAGTCCACAAGGTAAAGGTAAGCCTCTTTCGCTTATGCTTGGAAATGAAGACTTGCTAATGTTAATCTCTTCTACTAACCTTACGGGCACTGAAACATACACCAGCCCCATAATGAGCGGTGAGATTTGAGAGCGTAGACCATATGTTCAGTACAATAATGATACGTATACGTCAATGCCTACCTCTTTATTATATGTGGAAGGTACCCCAGTTATCGTTTTTGGTAGATACAGGGGCATCCCTCAAAGGCTTAGTAGTGACAATGGGACACCAATTGTCAATGATACCTTACATCAAGATCAGTGATTATTTGGGAATAAACATGAGACAACGCTGTGTCTTCCACCCAGCGAGCGGTGAGGCAGTGCAAAAAGAAAATGCGACCTTAAAAAATAAATTAACAAAATGTGAGGAACTCGGGGTGGCATGCACAAAGGCACTTCCAATTGCGCTGATGTATGTGAGATCTAGGAGGAGAGGAAGAGCTAATCTTACGCCTTTTGAAATTTTGATCGGTATTTCGCTTAACACAGGATTTGGCCCGAGACCAAAGGTAATACAGATAACAGGCCACTGTGAGGATGAGATGTTGTTTTACTGTATGAAACTCTCTACACTTTTGTTCGAAATGCAGAATCAAGTGAAAGCAGCACTACCCCAACCAACAGAAGGGAAGCTGCACGATCTAGAACCTGGAGACTGTATAGTGGTGAAAGACTTGAGGTGGAATAACTAGAAAGCGAAGAGTTTAATGTGGCATCTAAAATGCTCCTTACAATACAGACAGCTGTTAAGATCGCTGACTTTTAGCTATCTGGCTCTGTCGATTTTTTTTCATCTGGCTCTATGTTTTGTTGTCCTGGTTGTCATAAAATGACAAGAAGGGGGAAAATGTCATAGAAAATTAACCAAATTAACAATTACTCTGAAATCCAGTTCTGCTAAAATTTGAAAGACAATGCTTTACGAAATTTAAAACTTTCTGACACTTTGCTGAAGTCTCAGTCGAAGGATAGCTTGTCTCTGCAGAACTTTGTAAACATTAAACAAGAGAAGAATATAAGAACAGTATGTCCACAACAAGAGAATGAAAAGAATAACAACTAAAGTCTTCACAGTCTTTGTCCTTGAAAGTGTGTTAAGAAACAGTGTAAGACGAGTACATGAATTATGCTCAGGGCTCTTGCACAAGGCATTTTTCTCAAGTGCATGTGGTCCCTCTGCAATGCAGAGGTTAAAATTATTAAAGCTCTTTTTGGTTGCTCTTGTTAATAGCTGAGCCGACTCAATTTAATTTCCCTGACAGACCAAAGTGCTTTTCCTCCCTCTGTAATTCAGATAGCGCTCCACCGCTTCATTTGTTTTCCCCTTCCACTGCTCTAACGCCCCCCTCCCAATGCAATAAATCAGTTCCCCCCTTGCCCTCATATCCCACTCTATCAGTCTCTGCATCGAACGCATCATCATGGAACACTTCCGCCAACTCCAGCTGGACCTCATCACGAAGAACATTTTTCCCTCCACATGCCTCTTTTGCCTTCTGCGTGGACTGTTCCCTTCAACAGTTCTTGGTTTGCGCCATTCTTCAAACCAAGCCTCGTGAACCCCAATAAACCTTTCCCTGCAACCGGAAAAGATGCAAAATCTGTTCATACACCACTCCTCTCACCTCCGTCCAGTACCCGCAAAAAGTATTTCCAGTTGAGACAGAGATTCCCCTGCCTTTCTTCCAACCTAGTTTACTGCATCCAGTGCATCTCTACATCGGGGAAACTTAAGGTAACATAGGGATCGTTTGAGTGAGAATTGTATCCAGGACCACAAATGTCTCCAGAACCTCCAGAACCTGTCCATTTTAATTCCTCTTACTCCTTCGTTTCCCACATGACCATCCTTGGCCTGCTCCATTGCCTCAACGTGACCACCTTAAATTGGAGGAACGACATCTTCCGCCTGGGTAGCTTACACCCTGGAGGGTCCAAAATTAAGATATCCAATTTAAGATAGCCTTATTCCCATCCCCCGACTCCCTCCACCTTCGCCATCCCTTCCATTTTTTCCTGACACCAAACGGATTCATTCCTCCCATTGACCAACAAGGTCGTACCCTCTACTTGTCTTCACATGTCCCAATTTCAAAACGTTGCCCCCTCCAACTCCATTATCTGAAGCTTCCCCACATCCGCAGACTTGAAGGTTCACACCCAAAACATCGAATTCTGCACGTCCTGATCCTACCTGGCTTGTTGTGTTCTTCCAGCCTCGTGACTGTGTATTATATATTTGGCTGAACAGACTTGATGGGCAGAAGGGTTTCTTCTCTCCTGTGCGATTTTACTATTCTATTTATTCACATTTTATCATAATGCTAAAATACATTATAACCAACATGCCATTATGAGCTGGGATGGTTCTGTAAGAGGGAATGCTCCCTTCACTTATTGAGAATTTCCCAAGATGATTTAATTCGTGATCTTCTTGCTTCAGTTGTAAGGGCAAAATGCAAGTTTTGTGTTGGAACATCAGTGTAAGAACATTAGTTGCCTCATTTTCAGTTGATACGCAGCTAATGACAATGTAATATTTGCAGCACAAAATTCCAGTACAATTAGAATTCTAATCTATGGTATCTTTTCAGATGGAAATTACCTTGGGACTTTCAACTTTAACGGTTGATCGCATGAAAGCCAATAATTCTATCACATAAAACGCAACACAAAATTGAGGTGTTTTATAAAGCTGACATTTCAAAGTGGTATTAAGATTGTACAACATCGTCAATGGAACTGTCCGATGAAAGCAAAATTGAGAAAGCGTCTTGTGAGAGTCGCTCTGCAAGCAGCTGTTTTTCCAAGGTACAATAATTACAAGACAACTAACAGCCCTTAGAACTCAATATCGAGTTCACCAAAGTCTGAGTGTGAATACGTTTTTGCCAGCCTATTATTTAGCATTACATGGCCAGAACATTTCCGCAGGTAGCTTGCCTTCAGTAAATAAACACATTTTCAATTCTTCATTTCTTTTTCACATTACCGCATATCTAGCTGTTTTTGTTTTATGGCTCGCTCGAAATAGGCCCTTTGGCTGCCTGCCATTTTCTGTCCCTCCTTCTGGACTCCATCCCCACGCAGTAGATTAATTATTCCAACCAAACCACTCAAAAAGGTCTTCAGAACAACTGTCACCTTTGCTTAGCAGTTGCCAGTTATGGAAACCTTACCTCGCCTCAAAGTATTCTCTTTATTTGTGTACACAGATACTATTATTCCTGCTGATTTTCTCCAGCAATTTTGCATTTTTTGCTTCAGTTAGTTATCCTTGAAGATTCTTTGTTTTAGAGACCCCGACTAAACATGTGAGTGCATCTGCATCAAAAGAGATGCTTTTAAGAAGACAGCTCAGTGGATCTCCTCAGATCACTTTTAAGAACAACCACGATATTCTCCAGTGGTACATGACTTTGGTTAGGTTGCAGCTGCAGTACGAGAACATATCCCTCTCTGCATCAAATATGCTGAAGTGGAAATGGTCGACAGCGTCAGGTTTCAGGCAGGGATAATGAATATCAAACTGTCATAGTCCATCCACTTTAGCGTTACAGTCAAGAAAGAAAAGCAACACTTCTCCTTCTTCAGTAGCCAAAGGAAATGCAGCATGTCCATAGAGTTTCCATTCAATGTTTTATAAAAATAGCACAGAAATCATCCGATTGGGATGCATCACAGTGTGGCAACGCAACTGCTTTTCCCATAATGAAAGAAATTTCAGAGAATTGTGAATCTGCACCATTTCATACTGCAAATCAACCTTCCATTCATTGACTCCATCTACTCTTCTCACTACCTCCAGAAAGCAACCGATATTATCAACGACACTGCCCACCTCTTTTCGTCCTCTCTCCCATCCTCTTCCATCGGACAGAATATAAATACGTTTGCGTACACGGAACAACTGATTCAAGAACAATTTCTTCTCTGCTGTTACTAGACGTTTGAACTGACCTCTTTATCGTTCATGCTGATCGCTCTCTGCAACTTATCGCCAGCTGTAACATGTATGGTGAACTCTGTTCGAAGATGTTGGTGAACTTATATAGTATGAACAGCCTGAAGAGCTCATAAGACAATATATTTTCAAAGTATCTCAGTACAAGAGATAATAGACATAAAAGTAACAATATCACACCATTTATCTTCGTCATTTTAAGCATTGCAATTGACGATGTATGATTACTCTGCTTTCTGTCCACGGATGCAGCTAAACCAGCTGCAATTGCAGTTAAACCTACTTTCGCCGTATAATTTCTGAAACACCTCCATTGTACATATGTATATTTCGAGGCAATTTTTGATTTTCTGCCATGGAATATACAAACATAGAGGTCTACAGCTCAGAAACAAAAAAAAACTTCCGTAGATGCTGTCTGCACTACTAATTATAGAAGAAAACTCGACCCGTTCTGATTCTATTTTACGGGAATTCACGCATCGCCATGTATATCTTGGCATTATGAGTACACATATAATTCAATTTTACGTCTTCTGAGGGTATCTGATTCAAAAACCGCAACAAGCAGTGAATTCCAGAATTGTCTCATTCGTTGTTCGTTTGTTTTCATTCTTATTCCCTCTGAACCTCTAGCTCCTCATTTACCTAACTAATATATGTACCTCTCCGTCTCCACAGCGTTGTACCTCCCATATTTCCCTCAGGTTCAACTAAATCATTCAATTCTCTCTCATGACCGAAACGCACTGTTGTCTGGTTGAACTATGATGAATTCATATTTTTCCTGTTCACAGTATACACTCTAACGGCAAATCTCCTAATCTATTGTTCAAATCAAAGGTTACTTTCAAATATGCACAAGAGTGACACCCTGTTAAATTTGCAATTTAATTACTGAATGTTTATATATAGGTGATGGACACTGAAAAAAATACAAGCTGAGCAAGAAAGCGTTTGTTTCCCAAACAAAGTTATGCAGAGTTAGTTACAACGACAGATAAGCGTATTTATTCCCAAAGTTAACAGTGGGGTGGCTGAGTGGTTTGCGGTGCTGCCTTTTACTGTCAGGGACTTGAGCCCTCTTTCAACTTCGGGAGTTTCTGTGGAGTTTGCAATTACTCTGGTCTGTGTAGTTCTACTTGGCACTCTGGGTTCTTCCCACAGGCAAAAGAGTTACAGGATAGTCATCATAAATGAAAAGTTTTGGGAATTGAATAAGAGGAATGGATATGGGTGAGATGCTCTTCGGAGAGTCATTACAGACTGAATTACTCAAATGGCCTCGTTCTGCACTGTCAGGATTCTATGAGTTCAATCAAATACCGGAAAGGACTCGAGAGGACGGAAGCCATACTCCTGTTCACATATTGCGAATGGCACATTTTATGCTTGTGTGGGCATGATTATTCCTGGCAAAACGCACCTTCTCATTTTTTTTCCATAAGAATTATTATGGTAACTGAACCGTTAATCTCAGTGGCGAATATGATTTATCAGTTGCGTGATTTTACCTCTTGAAGTTAGTTTCATCTTCATTATCAAAAATTAAGATTGAGTCTTTCTATCCCCAAGGTGATTGTACAGGAGGTAACGGAAATATTTCCAACTTTGATGCAGACACATTCAATAAATGAGGGGTCAGAAGATAGTAATAGTGAAAATGCATCTTCGAATTCAACATGTTTTGAAGATATATTACATGAATCTTGCTTCTAGTAGACTTGCTGCTAAGTGATTGCAACCATTAATTAGATATGGAATTGTTTAGGAACCGCCCTCTTGGTTGAGACTGTGATGTTGCACAAATTCTTGTCAAACGTAGAATTCATCATTTAACTTATTTTTAGTATTTTCTGCAGTCACCCGATTGACACTTAACGTCAAAACGCCCCTGAATTATCAAGATTATAGGTTTAGAAGACTATTATGTGAACAGGCCACAGAGAAGAGGCCACTAACTCACAGAATGGAGTCATGAAAGGTAGCTCGAGGTAATGCACGTTCACAATTTGCTACTTCGCAGAGTCAAAGTCTCCCGTTCATCTGTCAGGGAAGTGTGAGGATTCAGAATTTAACTTATTCGGGCATTGCCTTTCATTAATGGTCTTCCAAAAAACGCAACTATCTTTAGTAATCAAAATGGACATTTTCTGCTCGTCACCCGTCATTTCCTAACGATCATTACCACCGTTCTATGCTGTTGGTGTACCCCATATTTTGGTTACTCCTACACTTGGCCTGATGAAAACAACAGGAATAGTTGGAATTGAACTTTTTTTCTGAGCAGCACCAAATGTTAGTTTTTAAGGAAAATGTGTCTGCAATGCGCTCAATGTGTTTTATCTTACCACGTTTAATTTTGTTTCGTTTGATTTTCGGTGAAATAGATTGAAAATGCATTTGCTCTCTGAATTGAAATGTTCAACCGTGACTGTGTGAAGTGAAATGTGTTGGTGTTACTCTAATTTTGCTCAATAGAAATAGATATGCACTTTTTCATAGAATCTTTACTTTGTGGAAACAGGCCATTTGGACCAAAATGTTCATACCGACCTTACGTCAAATAATACATCCAGATCCATTCTCCTACTCTGTGGGAGGAAAGCAGAGAAGCCAAAGGAAACCAACGCAGACATGGGGAGAATCTGCAATCTCCACATAGATAGTCAACGGAGACTGGAAGCAAAAGCGGTGTGACGCAGAGCCGTTAACTACTGAGCGAACACGCTCAGCGCTGACAATGCATCGAGTTCAATAGGCCATGTGCTGGCAAATGAAATTGGGATAGTTAATCAGTAGTTGTTCACCCACAGACAAAGTGGGCCAAGGACCGTTAATAGTAGACAGTTCATTTACTTGGCTGGATCGGTTGCTTTGCAATGTGAGACAGATTGCCTGATTTTTTCCATGAAATTATTTACTTCGCGAAATTTGCCCTTCATCTGACATATATTGATCATCTGGATAAAGTCAGCAGTCTTCATCTGTTTCTCGCTGTGGAAAGAGCCGTCATCGTTCTGTTGTTAATTTAACAACTTCAATTTAGTGTTAATTACTCAAACTGAGTTCACTATGCGGGATCATCAAGCTCTGTTTCATGGCTTATTTCCTTCCTTCGGGGGCAAGTTTCAGTCACAAAGAGAGATTGAATCGACTGAGCTGGTTTTCCTCAAAAGAGATAGATTGAGGGAAATAGTGCATTTTATCATCCATTATTGGAGGGATCAATGATCAGCCAGATTAAACTCAACGTAAGGGGCAGCATGTTTAGAGGAGATGTTAGCAAAACATATTTTCTCCAATTGGGTGGCAACAAAATAACGTAATCACCTACAAGGGTGACAAGGCGGGAAGTGTCATAAGATTTTAAAAGTACTGAAGAGTGCACTGAGAATACTGAGATACGGGCTATTAGACGAGAAAGCATCGAGGTTAGTAAATATGAGGCGTTATCGATTGTAGAAGCTGTGAAAGTACATAGGTCCCCTGGCCAGATGGGATTTATACAAGGATTGCTGTGGTTCTGTTCGCCGAGCTGGAAGTTTTTGTTGCAAACGTTTCATCCCCTGTCTAGGTGACATCCTCAGTGCTTGGGAGCCTCCTGTGAAGCGCTTCTGTGGTGTTTCCTCCGGCATTTATAGTGGCCTGTCCCTGCCGCTTCCGGTTGTCAGTTTCAGCTGTCCACAGAAGCGCTTCACAGGAGGCTCCCAAGCACTGAGGGTGTAACCGAGACAGGGGACGAAACGTTTGCAACAAAAACTTCTAGCTCGGCGAACAGAACCACAGCAACGAGCACCCGAGCTACAAATATTCTCACAAACTTTATACAAGGATTATCCGGCAAACGAGGGAGAAGATGGTGGAAACGTTGGCCTTGAGTTTTGAGTCGTCATTGTCTGAAGGTTTAGTAACAGAGAACTGGAGGTTTGCAAAAGCTGTGCTCTTTTGTAAGAAGGGCATTCCAGATTACCCAGGTAATTATAGACCAATGAGCTTTACGTCGGTTGGAAGAAAAGGCTTGAAAAGGATTGTAAGTGGTAGGATTTATAATCATCGAGCAAGTAACAATTTGATTGGAGATAGTCAACATGATTTCGTCACGGGCAGACAGCACTGAATGTTTTAAGGAAGTGACCAAGCATGTGGATGAGGGTAGGGAACTTGGCGTGGTGTACATGGACATCAGTAAAGCCTTTGAAAAGGTTCCACAACCTAAGCTTTTGAAGAACACGCAGAGGTATGGTATTGAGAATGATTTAGCAATTTAGATTCGAAATTCGCTTTCTGTAACAAGAAATGAAGTGGTGGTTGATGGAAAATATTCAACCTGAAGTCCAGTTACTCCTGGTGGGTCATAACCAAGTGTTTTGGGACAATACCGTTTGTCATTTTTACAAATGACTTGGACGCCAGCGTATGTGAATGGCTTAGTAAGTTTGTAGATGATGCTAAAGTCGAATGAGTAATGGACAGTGTGGAAGAATTTTGTCGGTTGCAGGGAAATTTGGATAAATAGCAGAATTGGGCGAGAGTTAGCAAGTGGAGTTCAATGCAGATAAATGTGAGGTGATATACTTTGGGAAGAATAACAGGAAGGCCGAATACTTGGTGTGTGGAAAGGCTCTTGGTAGTGTGGACGTGCAGGGGGAACTTGGTATCCATGTGCATCGATCCCTGAAAGTTGCCACACAGATCGATAGTGCTGTTAAGAGGGCATATGGTTTGTTAGTTTTGTATTGGAAGTGGAATTGAGTTCCGGAGCCATGATATCATGCTGCAAATGTGCAAAACACTAGTGCGACCTCACATGGGATATTTTGTGTAGTTCTGGTCGCCCTGTTACAGGAAGGAGGTGGAAGCAATGGAAATGGTGAAGAGGAGACCAGTATTTTGCCTGGTCTGGAGCGAAGGTCTTATGAGGAAAAGTTGAAGGACATTGGTCGGTTCTCGTTGGAGAGCACGTGTCTAAGAGGAGACGTACAAGAAGATCAGAGGATTAGATAAGGTGGACAATGAGAGTCGTTTTCCTGGGATGATGACGTCGTCTTGTAAGAGCGGTCCCAGCTGCAATTTGATTGGTGACAGATTTAAGATAGATGTCAGAGGCAGGTTCCTTATTCAGAGAGTGGGAAAGGCGTGGAATTCCCTGCCTGCCAATGTAGTTAACTCAGCCACATGTGGAGCATTTAAGCAGTCCTTGGATGAGAATAAACATTATGATGAGATAGTATAGGAGACGGGTTTACATTAGTTCGCATTAGAATTATTCTTTTATGCCTTTTCTTTCTAATGTCCAGATTCACTCATTTTCTTTTTTTTTCTTCTTTAGTTCACATTCACTTATGTTCTTATTCATAATATTCTTATTCTCATATGTTCTTATTACCTTGTGTCCATTTTTGTCTCAGGTCGTAACCTCTTATGTCTTTTTGTCTTATGTTCTTATTCTATTTTTTCTTAAGTTCTTCACCTCTCATGTTGTTGTTCTCCATTGTTCTTATGTGCTGATTCTCCTGTGTTCTTACTCTGTTCTGTTCTTTTACTCTTATGTTTTTATTCTCTTATCGATCACTGATGTCATGATGGCCTTAATATCTTCTGTTCTTAAACTATTATGGTATAATTTTGTTATGCTCCTATTCTCGTGTCGAATGTTCGTATTTTATTATTTTCTTATAATCTTACAATTTTATTTTCTCATGCTCTGATTAATCTCCCTTCACATTCTCTGATGTTGGTTATCTTTGACGTACTCATTCGTTTATTCTAATCTGATGTTATCTTATGTTCTTCTTCTCTTAAATGGTCATTCTTTTCTGCTCTTATTTTCTGATGTTCGCAATCTCCTATTCATTTCCATTCTCTTATTTACTTAGTCTCTTATGATCTCATTTTCTTATACGGTTACGTTGTTGTGCTCTTACGTTCTTGTTCTCTTATTCTCTTCTCGTTTAATTCATAGTTTATTAGTTTCATAGATTCATACTAATAGACCAAGAGTGGGCCTTTTAGTCCGTCAAGCCTGCTCCGACATTCGTTACGATCATGGCAGATTTATCCATCGTCTGTGCTCCTCATACCCATAATTACCCAACCATGAATATTTTTAGTGAAGGGCTTATGACCGAAACGTCGACTGTCCTAATTCTCAGATGTAGCCTTACATGCAGCACCGTACTCTCGACATTATTGACGGCCTTCTGGAAATCCAAGAACATATCATCCACCTGTTCCCCTCCATCCATCGTGCTTGCTTCATCCTCAATGAATTCCAGAAAATATAACAAACACAAGACCCTCTTCCTGAATCCATACTGCGTCTGTCTGAATGGAACCCTTTACGCTAGATGTCTCACTCTTTCTTCATTCATGATTTCCTCCAGCATTTCCCCGACTACAGATATTAAGCTAACTGGCCTGTAGTTACTTCTTTTTCGCCTTCACCCTTTTTACAGATATTGGCATGAAATTCGCCGTCTTCCAGTATGACATGTCCTGCCCGCAGTCCAGTGAATTCTGGTAAATTATCATTAACGCATCGAATGTAACTTTTACCATTTCTTTGAGCACCCTGGGATGTATTCCATCAGGATCAGGTGACATAACTACATTTAGAAACTCCAGCTTGTTCAAGAATAAAACCTTTAATGAGAAAAATTGAATTAAGGTCCTCACGGTCTATCGTATCCTCAAAGATATTCCTTGGCAAGTTAGGCATATCTTCCACTGTGAAGACGGACATAAAGTAGTTATTCAGCGCCTCAGCTGTTTCATCAGGAACCAGTATCATTTCACCTTTCTCATCCTGCAAGGCAATTACATCCACTTCAGAAACCTTTTTCTGGTTCAAATATTTATAAAAATCACAGTTTTCCTGCATCTGTTTATATTCTGTGTTTGGTTTACATTTACAATCTAGCTTTCCTTTCTTTGTTGCTTGCTTAATGTTTTTTTTTAATTCGCAAACTTCCTGTTTCCCAGAAATTTTGGCTTCTTTGTAAACCTTGGCATTTCATTGGATCCCTTCCATTATTTCCTTGATTGGCCAAGGCTGGCTCTTCGTACCGCTGTTATCTTTCTTTTAGACCAGAATGTACTATCGATGAACATTGTAAAATATCTCTTTTAAAGTCCTCCAGTATTCCTCAGATATTTCGCCATACAACTTGTTTTCGTCGTATAATTTCGCCAACTCCTTCTTCATTCCATAGCTTCCCGTGATTTAGCATAATACACTGATTTTACATGACATCACTTCACCCTCCATTGCTGTCTGAAAATCGATTTTGCTGCTATCTCTCTTTCCGAGAGGCTCTTCAACGACGGTAAGTTCTATTATGTTTGACTTCTGTTTTGTTATTATTCTCTTAGAGTCTTATGTTCTTATCTTGCTATTATTCTGTATTGTTCTTTTTCTCTTACTCTCCTTTTCCTAATTACTTATCTTCTTCAGTTCTTATTCCCTCCAATTATTTTCCCTTATCTTCTTATTCTACAATGCATTTCTCTTCTTATCCTTTTTTTATTCTGCTCTTATCCTTTGACATTCTTTTTCGCTTATTCATTACTGTTCTTTCATGAATGTTCTTATTCTTTTATTACATGTTAGTGGTCGTTTCGGATTACCTTATATTCTTACTCTCTTATGCTGTTATTTTATTGTGGTCCTATTTTCTTATTCTGTTATGTACTTACATAATTATTCTGTTGGATTGGGTATAGGTTTGCTCGCTGATCTGGAAGGTTTGTTATCAGGCGTTTCATCATCATACCAAGTTACGACTTCAGTGAATCTTTGAAAGAAT
The DNA here is from genome assembly GCF_037043375.1 of Chiloscyllium plagiosum. Taxonomy (NCBI): domain Eukaryota; kingdom Metazoa; phylum Chordata; class Chondrichthyes; order Orectolobiformes; family Hemiscylliidae; genus Chiloscyllium; species Chiloscyllium plagiosum. Next base: position 65,702,465 of record NW_028270176.1, on the reverse strand, counting down.
TACTGGTGGCGTAGCCCATTTTCTTTTTCGATGTTTGAGTTTCCTCGAATTGGTAATGGAATTTCCTGCAGTGACGTCAGTTCCTGTGGTGAAATCATTTCTTGTTTTTTTTTCCCCGGGCGTGGTAAATGGGATGCAAGTCTATGTGATTGTTGACAGTTCCGGTTGGAAAGCCATGCTTCCAGTAATTCCCATGCCTGCCTATGTTTGGCTTGTACTAGGACGTATGTGTTGTCCCAGACGAAGTGGTGTCCTTCCTCATCCGTGTGTAAGGATATTTGTGAGAGTGTACAATTTAGTTTTGTGGTGGGTTGATGTTCATGTTTCCTGGTGGCTAGATTTCTGCCTGCTTGTCCAATGTAGCTTGGGGCAACACAGTAGCTCAGTGGTTAGCATTGCTGCCTCATATTACCAGAGTCCCAGGTTCGATTCCCGCGCCAGCGACTGTCTGTGTGGAGTTTGCATCTTCTCCCCATTTCTGCCTGCGTTTCCTTCCGGTCCTTCCATTTCCTCCCACAGTCCGAAGATGTGCAGGTCAGGTGAATTGGCAATGCTAAAATTGCGCATAGGTTAGATGCGTTCGTCAGAGGGAAATGAGTCTGAGTAGGTTAATCTTCAGAGGATCGGTGTGGACTTGTTGGGCCGAAGGGTCTGTTTCCACAATGTAGGGCATCTAATCTAATGTTATTTACAGTTCTTGCAAGGCATTTTGTAAAATATATTGGTTTTACTTGTTGTCTGTATCTCGTCTCTCAATTTCATGCTCCCATGTCCTTGTCCAGTTCTGTCCTTACAACCTTATGCTCATATGATCTGCCACAATTACGTTCTTATTCACCTCAGTTGATTTCCCTTACGTTTTATGATTTTATTCTCTTACGTTCATATTTCAAATCATGGATGTTCTTATTTACCTATTCACTTAAGTTCTTATTCTTTCATTATCTAATTCTCATATTTAAACCTTTTATTCTATGTTGCTCTTAAGTTGTTTTTCTCGTGTGTTCTTTCTCTCTTATAATCCTGTGGCCCTGCTCTCTTTATGGTCTTTTTCACTTGCATTGGAAACTATTTATTTCTTATGACCTTATTTAAGGTGTTTCTTTCCTTATTCGTAATTGCTTTTTGTTTTGTCCTCTTATGATTTTCTTGTCTTACTTTCCTATGTTCTTATGCGTTTAGCTTTTTTAATCTCCAATGTACTTATTATTTAACATCTTGTTCCTTTGTGTTTTTATTCGCATATTCACTTTGTTCTGCTTCTCATTCGCTCTTGTTTCCGTATTCTGTTATGTACTTATGACCTGACTATCTTATGTTTTTATTCTGTGCTCTTTTTATTTTCTTATATTCGCATGTTCTTATTCTCTGTTGTTCCTATTGTCTCATTCCTTAATGTTATTTCTCACTCATATTCTTATTGTAACCTTATCTAATGTATTTATTCTCTGAGGTTCTCATTATCTTATTCTCTTTTTCTCTCATGATATGATCATATTAATGTCTTACATTCTTATTATCGTATTATCTTCTGTACTTAGCATTGGCTGGTCTTACTTCGAGTAATCTTATGTTCTTACTCCCGAATTTTCTTTTTGTCTTATTCTATTATGTTCCCATTGGATCATGTTGTATTCTCATTTACTCTTATTCGGTTATTAACTTACTGATGTCTTATTTTTTAGATTATCAGTGCCTTATGTTCTTATGATACATATTTCTCATGATCTTATTCTCTCGTTCTCTTTGGCTTGCACTCTTATTCTCTTCATTTTTATTTACTTATGTTTTTATTATTTTGTTCTTTAATTTTATTATTCGTGTTCTCATTCTTTAGTGCTCTTATCTTCCTGATCCAATATGTTCTTATTCTCTTGTGTTCTTAGTGACTTACGTTCCTATGCTCTTGCCCGTTCTGTTCTTATTAACTTGTGCTGTTTTTCTCTTTGAATCTTATGTTTCACTCTGCTGTGTTCTTATTTTCAGATCCATAAATGCGTGTATCTTCTTATTCCCCTATTCTCATATGTTCGTATGCTTTTATGATGTTATTATCTCAGGTTCGTATTATCTTACCAACCTATTCTCGTACCTTCTTGTTCACCTAATCACTTGTGCTCAAATTCTCTTACCTTCTTATGACCTTGCCTTCCAATTCTATTATAGTCTCATTCACAACGTTCTGAATCTCCTAAGTTTCTATTAACATATATTTGCATTTTCTTATTTTCTCATTCACATATTCATATATATGTTCTGATTCACTTGTGTTCTGATGTTCTCATTCGTATTTGTTTCCTGTCCTCACGCTCTTGTGTTCTTATTCAATGATGTTTTATGATCGTATTTTCTTTGTACTTGTTCTGTCACGTTGTCGTTATCGTTTGTTTTTATTTAGTTCTGTTTTTATTTTCGTGTGTTCTCATGTTCTTTCTTTCTTATATTCTCAAATTCTCTTCATCCATTATGGCCATGTTCCTTTATGCTATTGCTCACTTGTGTTCTAATTATTTTGTTCTTGAATTCTTTTATTCATGTTTATTTTTATCTCTGAAGCTCTTATTTTTTTTGTTCTACGTTCTTATTCTCTTTTGTTCCTATTCTATTATATTAATTTGTTCCGACGATCTTTCAGTCATATTCACTTAAGTTGTTTTTTACTTATTCTTTTCTTTTCTAATCTTGTGTTCTGATGTTAATATTCATCAAACATCTTATGTCTTGATTATCTTATTCTCATCTGTTCTTACGGTCTTATTTTGTTAGTCTCTTATGTCCTTAATATATCATCTTTGCTTTCACTTATGTCCTCAATCGCATATTCACTAAGGATGCGATTCTTTTATGTTTTTGTTGTCTTACCGTCGTATTCTCTGATGTTCTGAATCACTTCTGAACCTACGCTCTTATGTTTCCATGATGTTACATTCTTAATCTGTTCTGTTAATATTCTTTGCCTGTTATATACAACCTTAATTCTTTTGTTATCATGTTCTCAATCCCTTATGTTCTTACTCAGTTATATTTTTATTATCCTATTCACTTATGTACACATTCCCTAATATTCTCATTGTCTTATTCTGTTACTGTCTTCGAGCCTTGTTCTCTTTATCTCGCACATTCGTTGACTATTATGATTTTATTTTCTTATCTTAGATTCTTAGTTGTGTCTTGTTCTATTATGTTTTTATGATCTTCATTTCTCATGGTCTAATTCTCTTATTCTCCAATGTTCCTATTTTCGTCTATTCTTGTTCTCTTATATTCTCTGTGATTTATTCATTTCTTCCACTGTTCATGTACTCGCATTCTCTTCTGTTCTGATCCTCTTACGTTCTTAGGTTTTTCGTCTAAAAGATAAATTGTGTTTTTCAAGCTCTTATTATCTTATGTTCTTACTCCCCTCTGTTTCTATAATCCGCTTTACATATATTCTTTATCACCTTTTTTCATGTATCTGCAGTGTTTTGATTCTGTTTCCTTATTTTTGTGGTTCTGTTCGCTGAGCTGGGAATCTGTGTTGCAGATGTTTCGTCCCCTGTCTCGGTGACATCCGCAGTGCTTGGGAGCCTCCTGTGAAGAGCTTCTGTGATGTTTCGTCCGGCATGTATAGCGATGACAACACAGAAGCGCTTCACAGGAGGCTCCCAAGCACTGAGGATGTCACCTAGACAGGGGACGAAACGTCTGCAACACAAATCCCCAGCTCGGCGAACAGAACCACAACAACGAGCACCCGAGCTACAAATCTTCTCCCAAACTCTGTTTCCTTATATTCTTCTTTTCATGATCATAAATCGTCTTATGGTCTTCTTAACTTATGTTCTTATTATCTTGTTCTCTCGAACTCATATTTAAAGCTTTGTTCTCTTATGATATTATGTTGATTTTGTCTTATTACTTTTCTCTGTATTCTTTATGAGGATGTGGGCATCGCTGGTGAGGCAGCATTTATTGCCCATCCCTAATAGCCCAGCAAGTAGCTGAATGTCAGCCACTTTGATACTGAGCTGGAGTCACATGTAGGCCAGACCAGTTAAGTATTGACAGGTTCCTTCACTAAAGGGCATTAGTGAGACAGTTTGAGCTTTTATTTCGAGCAGAGGCAATGTATATAGAGCAGTCATTAGATTTTTAATTCCAAATATTTGTTGAAATCAAATTCCACATTTTGTCATGGTTCGCTGGATTTACAGACAGTGACTGTACAATTAAGCCATCACATTCCCATCACATTTTATGAGCATGCTCTCTTATGTTATTCTGTTCCTCCTCACATACGTAGTTCTTCACTTATGTTGATTTCTCTTTAATTCTTATGATTTTAATTTCTGCATTTATTTTGTTATTCATAAATGCTCTGACGTCTCATTTATCTGAAGGTTTAATCCTATTACTCTCCTATGCTATTCTCCTCCTACGTTTTAACCTCGAATGTGTTTCTTATTTTAAATTCATGTACCCTTGTGTTATTATTCGCATATTCACTTACGTTCTACTTCCTTTATGTCCTTATTTTCTCATTCACTTATGTGCTTTTTCTCTGGAGTGCTCATGATCTTAAGAGATAATTATTTTCTATTTTTATTCTCGTATTTTTCTTAATCTCTTTTGCATTTATATTCTCTCTTTCTTAAGCTCTTATATTCTTATTAAATTATTACCAGATGCACTTATTATCTGATATTCTCAATCCCTTATTTGGTCATTGTGCATTCTGTTCTTACTCTTTTCTTACCCTTTAATATTCTCTTATTCATAATCTCGAAAATTCTTATTCTCGTATTCGCTTGCTTCTGTATGTGCTTATTCTATTATTTCCACAATGGGTCAAGTTAAAATTACACAACACCAGTTTGTAGGTGAACAGATTTCCCTGGAAGCGCTGCTTCGTCATTAAGTGGTTGTGGACCAGAATCACAAGACACAGTATTTAACGCAACAAGATTGCAGTGACATGGAATTAAATATTAAACAAGATTAGCTTTAGTTTTGTATCATTTGGAATGATCATGTTATTTTCAATTCATTCATATGTAAATCCCAGATTTTTTTAAAGTTATATGATCAACATAATTTTAAAAATAGAAGCTATTTCAGATCAGATAATGCATTGAAGGTGTGAGGTTAAAGTCGGTGTCCCAATGTTCGTTCAGACTGATTGCATTTATAAAATTGGATTTTCATTTTCTTAAATGAATAATGCAGTTTTCGCGCAAAATAAAATGTTGTGCAGCAAGTACAAATTCATGCAAAAAACTTTATATATGTGTGAGTGCAGGGGAGACCAAGTGACTGTGTGCATGTGAGTGTGTATGTGGTCACGTGAGTGTCCATGAGAGCGTGTGTGTATGTGCGTGCAATAGGGTATATATTATTGAAAGGGTGCGTGCGTGGGTTTGAGTGTGGGGATATATGTGTGCACGCATGAGGGAGAGCTTTTGTGTGAGAGAGAGTTTGTGTGAGTGTCCAGGTCTGTGGCTGTGTGTGTATATGTGTGTTTGTGCGCACTCCCCATGTGTTTACGTGCACGTGTGCGCTTGTGCGTGCATTTGTGTGCATGTTTGTGAGAGAAATCTCAGTGTCGTGAGGTCACCTGTAGTGTGACATGAACCCAAGTTTACTCTTGACGCTATCCCCATGAGTACCAAACTTGGCTGGCAGCCACAGCTCGGCCACTTTGCATTTTTGCCTCGCTCACATTTAGTCTTGGAGGATGGACAACCGAAGATTCAAGGCCGAATGCCCTGGACCACTAAAGAACTCCCCAACTGCGAGAGAACACGCCTGGTTGGTGATTGTTCCCGGTTTCGATTCAGCCTTTGTTGTTGCCTCTGCCCTTTATCGCCAAAAACACGCATCATGGTTTATGTTGCATTCTCATGGATCTTGTTCTATTATTCTCTTTTTCATGTTTCATTCTGCTGGGTTGTTATTGTCTTATATTGTTATGATATTCAGTTGTCATGTCCTTATTGTCTCGTTCTCTTACTGCTGTACCTTTCCTCTGTTTTGTTTTTATTCTCTCATGTTCTCATGCTTTTAATCTTATGCTCTTATTGTATTATTTGCTTACGTCCTAACTGTCATGATCTTATTCATTCATGTTTCTATGTTCTGATTCTGTTATTCACTGTCTTCTTCTCCAATGTTCTTATTTGATTAGATTAGATTACAGTGTGGAAACAGGCCCTTCGGCCCAACAAGTCCACACCGACCCGCCAAAGCGCAACCCACCCATACCCCTACACTACGTGCAATTTAGCGTAGCCAATTCACCTGACCTGCACATCTTTGGACTGTGGGAGGAATCCGGAGCACCCGGAGGAATCCCACGCAAATATGGGGAGAACGTGCAAACTCCACGCAGTCAGTCACCTGAGGAAGGAATTGAACCCGGGTCTCTCGCGCTGCTAGGCAGCAGTGCGAACCACTGTGCCACCGTGCCGCCTACTCGTCTCTTATGTTTCTATGTTTCTACTCGGTTATGTTCTTATTCACTTATATTATTTTTCACTCCAGTTCTAAAATGTTTATATCTTTAGCGTTTATGTCCATGATCATAAATTTTATTATGTTATTATTCCCTTATTCTCGTATGTTCTTAAGTCGTCATTCACTTTGGTTCTTATTTACTCACCATGCTACTCTCTATGTTCTAATTCGTATATTGATGTATGTTCGAATTCACCTAAGTTCTTTTTATCTAACCTTCACATTCCCTTATGTCTGTATTCGGATATTCACTTATGTTGCGTTGCCTTCGTGTATTCTAATTCACTTTTGTTCTTGCGGTCACACTCACCTGTGTTCTTATTCAACTATTTTCTTATTTTCTGTTTAACTTATGTTCACATTATATTATATTCTTATTCAGTCCTATTCGTATTCTCTTATGGTTTTATGTTGTTTGTCTCTTATTTTCCCCGTCATTCTTCCCCATGATTTTATGGGCGAATTTTACCAATCACTTATGTTCTTATTCCTTTGCTCTTGAAATATTTTAGAGATGCTCTTGTTCTCTTATGATCTTTGTTCTTGTCTTTGCGTGTTTTTGTTCTCTTGTGTTTTACTCTATTCTATTCATATGTTCCTATTGCCTTATGTCCGCTCTAACGTCTGTATTTTTTCTATTCTTGTCTTGTGCTGTTTTTCTCTCGTGTTCTCATTTTAGTGTTCGCAAATGCTATTTTGTTCTTATTTTCTTATTCCCGTATGATCTTATGTTCTGACCTTGTTAATCTTTAATGTTTATCCTGTCTTATCTTCGTGTTCTTTTATTGTTCTTATTCACCAAGACACTTATTTTCTAAATCGCTATTTCTGTGTTCTTCCTCTCTGATATTCTGTTTTCTGTTCTACCCTTATATCCTTATTGAATTATTTTATCAGTCAGTGTTATTCTTACTGTTTTGGTCTTGAATTTGAGTATTCATGTTCGTAATCGCTTGTGCTCTGATGTTCTTGTTCCCCTGTGCGCTTATCCTCTTGTGTTCTTTTTTCTAAAATGTTCATATATTCCTGATATGTTATGTTGGTCTTTAGATATGTTGTTTTTCTCTTTTATGTTTTTGAATTTTCATTCTCTTACGTTCTTACCTGAATATTTACACATGTTCTTATAGTCTTATTCTCTTTGTGTTATATTTCACCTATGATATTATTATTGTACCTTCCTATTCCCTTATGTTTTATTTGCATATGTACTTATGTTCTGCTTTGCTTCTGTACTTATTCTCCTTCTTTATTAACTAACGTTTTTATTTTGTTGTTTTCTTATTCTCCAATGTTAATGTACTTATTCTCTTCTGTTGTCGTTTTTTTCATTCCCTTATTTTCTTCCTAATTTATTGTCTTATTATTTTATTCTCATGTGGTGTCATTCTCTTCTTCTGTTATTTACTTGTAGTGTTATTGTCTTCATCTCTAAATTCCTTATTCACTTACATTTTATGCTGTTACTTATTATTGCCTTATGTTGTATTCTCACGTTTTCCTATTCTCGTCAATTCGTTTTCTCCTACGTTAAAATTCTCTTATTCTCTTTTTCTACTATTCTTATTCGACACGAATCTTTTGCTTTCATTGTTTTATGTTCATATGCCATTAAACATATTCTTAATTTGTCTGTTTCAAATTCTTACCTTCATACGATTATCCGTGTTATTCTCTCTTACGTTCTTATTGCTTGACATTCCTACGTTCTGCTCACTCATGTTCTTATTCAGTTACATTGAATTCTATTTTAATCTCCCAATTTTAGTCTCTTATGTTCTTCTTTTCCTAATCATAAATAATCATATTTACTTATTCACTTAAATTCTGATTCTGCTGTTCTCTAATTTTGATATTTTTATTCTCTTATGATCTTGTGAGTTTTTCTTATGCTCTTTTTCTTTTATTTTCCTATGTTGCTGCTCTCTTATGTTCTTCTTCACATCGCTTGATTTCTTTTCCGTTCTTATTATTTTATCTTAGAACTCCTTTTTTTGTTCATAAAAGCACTTTGTTTTTGTTTTCTGATGGTCTTATTCTCGTAACATCGTACGTTCTTATACACTTACATTTTCAACTCTACTGTACTTTGTATGTCCTCTATATTTATATTCCAATTCACTTATTTTCGTATTTTCCATTTATCTAATTCTCTGATTCATGTGCTTATTTTCTAATGCTCTTCTGTTTCTGTTCTCCTGTTTAATTATTCCACTGTGATGTTCCTATTTTTGTACTCACTTATGTTGTTTTTTTCGATTTAACTCTCATGTTTTTTATTCTATATTAATATTTGTATATTCATAAATGTTCTTATTTTCTTATTCTCTTATACTCGTATATTGTCATTCTTTTATCTTATTATTCGCATAGGTTCTTCTTAATTTATCACCTTCTTCCCTTTTGTTCTTATTAGCATACATAACTGCTCAAATTTTCTAACATTATCATTGTCTTACCTTCCCATTCTCTTGTGTTCTTATTCATATATTGACTTATAGTCTAATGTTTTTGTTCCCTTATGTTTTTGTTCACTGTTGTTCTTTCCGTCTCACGCTCTTATTTGCTTACTCACTTGTGTTTTGTTTTCGTATTTGCATCTGTACATATTCCCTTATGCTGTTCGTAACTTTTATTTACGTTTCGTTCTGGTCTTATTTTCTTATGTTCTCCAGCTCTTACATTCTCATATCCTCTTCTTCCGTTATATCCCTCTTCACATATTTATTACTCACTTATGTTCTTATTCTTTTGATCTCGAACTCTGTCACTCTTTTTATATGCACTTCTGTTCTTGTTCTCCCATGTTCTTACGCCCTTGTGTTCTTGTTCTGTTAAATTCATATAATCCTCCTCTCTTATGTTCGTATTCACTTATGTTGTTTTCTCCTTTGTTTTGTGTTTATATTCTCTTCTGTTCTGAGTTTTATATTCATACAATGTCTTGCGTACTTATTCTACTCCTTCTGTGTGTCATATGCTCTTATCATGTTGTCTCTGACGCTCTTATTATCTTAGTTTCCTGTTCTGTAATGCTCTTATTTTCATGTTCACTTATGTTCTGATTCGCATAATACTTAATGTTGTCATTATCTTACTATGTTAATCTGTCCTGTTCTAACTCACTTTTGTTCTTATATTCATTTTCATAGTTTTATTAAGTTCTCATTCCCGAATGTCTTACTCCTTCATATGTTATTATCTCATTGTCTTTTGGGCTCATTCTCCTTTGTACTCATGCTCTTATTCTGTTATTCCATCAAAGAAATATTCTCTTAATCTCTGGGTTTCTTATTAGAACTCAGAACATAGAACATTACAGCATAGTATAGACCCGTCGAAACTCGATGTTGCCCTGCTCAAGTCGTCCATGTCTGAAGTCCATCTATCGTACGCATTTTATTTTCATCCCCAAGTCGAACGAAACAAGTGGAGTATTACCTACCCTCCTGATTATTGCATTATAGGAAGGACAGGGTTCAGAGGAGATTTGCAAGGATTTTGCCTGGTGCAGCGCGAAGGTCTCATGAGGAAAGGCTGAGGGATTTGAGGCAGTTTCGTTCGAGAGAAGAACGTTGTAGGTGACTTAATAGAGACATGCAAGATAATCTGAGGATCACGTAGTGTAGACAGTGAGAGCTTTTTTTTCTCTGATGCTGATGACTAACAGAGAGGAAATAGGTTTAAATTGAGGGGTGGTAGATGTAGGACACATGTGAGAGATAGTTTCATTTCTCAGAGGGTAGTAGGAGCGTCGAACGCACTCTCTGCAGCAGTTTTAGATTCCTCAAATTTAAGGGCATTTAAATGGTCTTTCGTTAGTAACAAAATCTGACATACCGCATGCCTTCTTATCAAAACGAACAACGTGAATGGCAACTTTCAGGTAGACTGAGACCCATCTCTCTCTGTTCATCTGCACTACGAAGAATCTTAGCATTATCCGAATACTCTTTATTCCTGTTGCTCCTTCTATTTTTCACACTTTTCCGCATTAAATTCCATTTGCCACGTCTTCGCCCAGCTCTGCAGCGTATCTGTGCCCCTCTGTAACCTATAAATTTACAGTGCTGTCAGTTGAGGTGTCAAGTGATTATGAAGCTGTCAAGCAGTCTGGTTTTGATTCCTTATGAGATAGTACCAGAGACGTATCGACAGCCCTTTAGAAAATTAAGGAAGGAACAAGATCAGACCTATGTTAAGTTCGATAGAATTAAAAATCGTAATTTTGATAGATGGGTGCCGTAGTTAAAATAGCCAAGGTCGACGTGGCTATCAGAGAGATTAATCTTCTGGAGGAGTTTTGAAGAAGTCACTTCCAGAGCTGACAAGAATTTGTTTGGATGAACAATAAGCAATAAGCGAGAATAGCAGCAGAGATGGCAGGTGAATATGCACTGGTGCACAAGGCAACGTTCAGCTTTTGACAAGAAGTCCATCCTGTGAGGACAGAAATTTGGAGAAGTACAGATCTCACTCTACAAAACAAAGTTAAGAGCACGTTGGCACTAGTCTACAGCAGGTTAACAAAGAATCCCAATAGGAGGAACAGGAAGTGATATCTGGCAGGTGTTTCCACAGTGGTAAAGGAGGACACATGAAGTCACTGTACTGGTCATTAACTTCAGCCACTGTGGGAAAAGATGTGATGGAAGAGGCTAAGCCATTGGCATTCGTGAATATAGTAAAAGAAACCCCAAGTACAATTGAGGCGCTACTGGATAGTGCACAGCTTATATACGGGCTGGGTATGGGGTGAGTCCCTGATCTGGAAAATAATCATCGCTGTGGGTAAAGTTTACTCAGAAAGAACACAGAGAGAAGGGACATATGTTACCATTTTCAGAGATACAGGATCGAGAAGTGAATGTTTTTGCACACGTTCTGACATGTTACCCGAGAGAACGGTAATTTGTGGGATAGTTGGGCAGGAATTTAGAGTATATTGTAAGATCAGTTTGGAAAGCAAACTCAAGACAAGTTGGAGTAGTGATCGAATGTGAGTTCCAGGAATACCGTTTTTTCTTGGGATCTATTGATCAGTATCCAAGGTGGGAATGCCACCAATGTTGTGGAGACCACCAAGGGAGACCAGGGAATTGAAGAGTTAAAAGGTAAGTAACCTGGCATGTTTTCAGACTGTGTAGTAAAACGATCCCGCTCTCATAGGTCACTGCACGAAATAGAATGTGAAGAGAAAGACGAAGAAATTGAGGTTCAATTAGCGGGCACACTGCTTGATGTAATGGTTCAGGAAAACTGGAACTGGCAGATGGTCAGGCAGAAGTGATTAAATGGAAGGCTAATGGACTTACAACTGAAAGACGAGACAATAACAGATATATATGTTGACGGAAACTCAGAAAATGAGTCAGAGTTTATTCATGATGCTCATTATTTTAACATGGACACCATGCAGAAGAGTGCAGAGGAGAACTGGGCCGAAATGCACAAGCTTGTGTTGCAAATAGCAATAAAGGAAGTATTATGGGTAATACATGAACTACCAGTATGAAGTCAACTGTGTGGAAATACGATTCAGGCTGAGGTACAGAAGCATTCGTATTGGCTTCGAATGCAATTAGGATGTAAATAACGTTTGCCATACATGTCATATGTTCCAAATGCTACGTAAGCCACAACAGTAATAAAAACAGCAACTTTATTGCCAATTAACACATTGGAAGAAGCTTCCATGCAGATGATAACTAACTCTGCACATCCCCTCCCCAAATTAGAAACGAGAAGCAGTGCTTGTTAACCATAATGGAAATGGCAAACAGATTTGCGGAGGCAATTCCATTACGGAGGAAGAAGAAAAAAATAAAGGTCGTGGAATCAATAGCTTTTTTCACATGGTATGGGCCACCCAGGAATATTCAATCAAACAATCAATCATTCCCACCTTGGATACTGATCAATAGATCCCAAGAAAAAACGGTATTCCTGGAACTCACATTTTACTACTCGGCTAACTGATGAAGTGGTGGATGGCTTAGGAATACAGCACTTTAAAACAAGTGCGTTCCATCCTGAATCCCAGGGAGCTTTAGAAAGGAGGCATCAGACGCTGAATACCGTGTTAAGAGGGTACTGCCAGGGCTGCCCGAATGGTTGAGATAAAAGTATCCTATTTGCATTGTTTGCCATTGGGGGGCATACCCCAAAACAAATCTCCTACGTTTATGCCCTTTGACGTAATATTCGGACATGGAGTGAGAGGCCCTTTGAAAATAATGACAGAGAAATTCATTGGGCCAAAGTAGGAGATCGCGCCCTTGGATTATGTATTGGAGGTGATGCAGGGATAAAATCGGGTAGGTGAGTTAGTTAAACAGCACCTGAAGTGGCACAGTGTAGAAAGGGACGGGGGCAGATAAAATCTCTGAAATTCGGACGCTTTCCCGTGGGGACGACGTATAACCAGTTGTAACATTCACTCAATAGCCAGCTTTAGTGATCCCTATAAAATTAAGAAGAAAAGTTGAGTCAGGAAAAACTGTCACATAAAGATGCTGGATTCAGTGTTGGGGTCCCAGCTTCACTTTATACATAAATGATCTGGATTAAAAGGCTGGTGGCACACTGGCGAAGTTCGTCGATGATACAAAGTTAGGTGAACAGGCAGGTTGTTCTGAGGGGTTGGGGAGGCTACAGAAAGGCTTGGACACTTCAGGAGTATGGTACAAGATATAACTGATGAAATTTAATGGGTTAGATGCGAGGTCTTGCACTTTGGAAAAAAGAACACAGGCAAAGACTACTTTATGAACGGTGAGAAATTCATAAAGCCAAGGCACAATGGGATCTGGGAGTGCTTGTACACGATTCATTGCGGAGTGACTTGCAGGTTGAATACGTGGTTAAGAAAACAAATGCATTCTTGCCATGTCTCTCGAGAGGGTTGGAATGTAAAAGCAGTGAGTTGCTGCGAAGACGTTATAAAGCTTTGGTTAAGCCCCATTTAGAATACAGAGTCCTGTTGTGGACCTAACCTCAGGAATGACATACTGGCAGGAGAGCTTCTCCAGCGTAGATTCACACAGATGATTGCTGGAATGGTATGTCAAACAAACGATGAATCGTTGAGGATACTGGGATTGTATTCGTTCGAGTTCAGACGATTGAGGGGAAATCTAATAGAAACTTACAAGATGGCTTGGAAAAGGTGGCAAAACTAGTAATAAACTGAAAGAAATCAACATTCACGAAAGCAGAGGAGAGGTTCTTGTTATATTGTATCGGTCATGCAATTTGGACACCAACGACATACGCGTTGGAGCTGTACATCTGTTCGAAGATCATGATGGAATTGAAAGCCAGTTGTTTACTGCACACTAAACTCCACACCCCACCAGAGAAGATACTCTACCATCGAAAAAAAGAATTATTGAGTTTCGTACTGGCCTTCCAACAGTTTAATGTTTATGTGACAAACGATATGTCAGATCAAAACGAATAAAAGAATATGAGTTTTATCCGTTGTAGTCTTTTGCTGCAGACTCTTCATGTCGACATTGTACATGTTATGGCTCATAAGAATTTGGTTATAGATGCGTTATTGCTGATTTAACAGAAAAACTACAGATAAGATTGAACGGATAACAATGTTTTATATATATATATATATATATATATATATATATATATATACATATGTGCGTGTGTGTGTGTATGCACGCTCGCGCACGCGCGAAGGAATTAATATGAAATTACATTAAGGCCCTACGCATTTCCTTGTAATGGTGGTTAAAACCTGAAAATAAAGCATCTTTTCACTGTAATGGTTCATATCTTTTTCGTAAGTGGGGAGATGTTATAAAGTTGTGGGTGTCAAATGTACCTTAAAAAGAGAGTGAAGACTGTTTTGCAATGCGAGCTTGCAGGTACCAATCAAGTGAATGCCTAGCAGTATCAGAGTGTACTGGACATTTGAAAAAAAAAACACATTTCATTGTGAAACAAAAACCCAAATTATGGTTGTTATTTTTCCAACGATTTAAATTGATAAAAAAAATCTGTTTAAAATATGCCCCAGCAAATTAAAAACTGATTATTTTGAATTTATTCGTTTTGTAATTATCATACTACTGAAACGATCCAATGCTTGGACATTAAAGAATCGGACATTTTGACAGTTAGACAGAGTGAGACTAAATGTCATCAATAGAGTAAACTGTCCCCAAATTATTCCCGGTCGAAGTTCCTTTTTCATACGAAACATCCTTGCACGAAAATATCGAAGTTGACCCAGGGAGACCTACAGCCACAGGGAGATGGAAACTGTCACTGAAAGCCGTTGTGTGGTTTTGAAATTAAGTTGATGTAGTTTTAATTCATGGTTATTGGGAAAGTATGATGCTGTACAGTTGAAGGCCGATAACAATTAGTTAAGAGAAACTGGGCTTAAAGTTGTAAATCGTTTTGCTACATGTTCACTTTTAGAGGTAAAGAATAAATTGAGTTTTTAAAATATACTGGAATTTAGTAGTTCTTTGTCACTCATACTACGATAAATTCTGAGGCAAGGCCAGTTTCCTGGGTGTTTGGTTTGTTCAGCAGGAGGTTTTCCACGTTGTCGGCGCAGTGTCAAGCAAAACAAACCTGACACAACAGATTACCGCAGAATATCCTGAAAAGTTAACAGAACAATCTCAGTGATTCCTATGGGCAGGGACTACTGAACTGCCTTCCCATGCTTCATGTGCAACAACGACATCATAGGTTTTTTTTTGTCACTGCCTCTGAGAGTTTGTGGTGGAAGTTGCAGGAGAGGATTAAAGTTGTCAGCATTCCAATGATATGTTTTCGTTAGTTATTGTTTATCTGCAGCTGATATACTATCCTCTGAAAAATTTACATTCTTGTTTAATATAGAAATGAAATCGCTGCATTCTGTATGTCTTTCTGTGTTTGAAAACATATACGCACACACACACACACGTGGATAACACAAATCCAATTAGCCTCAGCTAATGTGTGTGTGTGTGTATAGACAACTGCAGTTTTGTTGACGACAATTAGACAATAACTATCGGAAAGTTCAGAATGTTTGACGACGAGGAGAAGAGCGTTTGCATAGTCGGGTCTGGTCACAACATAGAGTAATCGAGTTATAGAGATGTACAACATGGAAACAGACCCTTCGGTCCAACCTGTCCCTGCCGACCGGATATCCCAACGCAATCTAGTCCCACCTGCCAGCACGCAGCCCATATCCCTCCAAATCCTTCCTATTCATATACCCATCCAAATGCCTCGTAAATGTTGCAATTGTACCAGCCTCGACCACATCCTCTGGCAGCTCATTCCATAGACGTACCACCCTCTGCGTGAAAAGTTTGCTCCTTAGGGTCTCTTTTATATCTGTGCCCTCTCACTCTAAACCTTTGCCCTCTAGTTCTGGACTCCCCGATCTCAGGGAAAAGGCTTTGTCTATTTATCCTATCCATGCCACTCATAATTTTTCACACCTCTAGAAGGTCACCCCTCAGCCTCCGACGCTCCAGGACAAACAGCCCCAGCCTTTTCAAACTCTCCCTATTGCTCAACTCCTCCAACCGTGGCAACATCCTTGTAAATCTTTTCTCATCCCTTTCAAGTTTCACAACATCTTTCCGATAGCAAGGACACCAGAATTGCACGCAATGTTCCAACAGTGGCCTAACCAATGTCTTGTACAGCCGCAACACAACCTCCAGACTCCTGTACTCAATATACTCAATAAAGGAAAGCATACCAAACGCCTTTTTCACTATCCTATCTCCCTGTCACACCACTTTAAAGGAGCTATGACGCGGCACTCCAAGGTCTCTTTGATCAGCAACACTCCCTTGGACCTTACCATTAAGTATATAGGTCCTGCTAAAATTTGCCTTCCCAAAATACAGGACCACGCATTTATCTGAATTAAACTCCATCTGCCACTTCTCAGCCCATTGGTACATCTGGTCAGATCCTGCTATAATCTGAGGTAACCCTCTTCGCTGTCCACTGCAGCTCCAATTTTGGTGTCATCTGCAAACTTACTAACTGTACCTCTTATGTTCGCGTCCAAATCATTTATATCAATGACAAAAGGTTGAGGACACAGCACTGATCATTGTGACACTCCACTGGTCACAGGCCTCCAGTCTGAAAAGCAACCCTTCACCACCACCCTCTGTCTTCTAGCTTCGAGCCGGTTCTGAATCCAAATGGTTGGATCTCCTCAACTTGCGAACTAGTCTCCCATGTCGAATATTGTCGACCTCCCCTACTGAAGGACACATAGATCCCGTTAACCACTCTGCCCTCATCAATTATCTTTGTTAATTCTTCAAAAAATAATTAATTCAATTTAACGAGACATAATTTCCCACGCAGCACGCCATTGCTGATTATCCATAATCATGCTTGCCTTTCAAAATGCATTAAATCATTTCTCTCAGGATTCCCTCCACAACTTACCAACCGCCGACGTCAGACTCACAGGTCTATAGTTGCCTCGCCTTTCCTTACCTCCCTTCTTAATTAGTGGTATCATGTTAGCCAGCCTAGTCTTATGGCACCTCACCTGTGATTATCGATGACACAATTTTCAGCAAGTGACCCAGAAATCACTTGCCTCACTTTTCACAGAGTTCTGTGGTGTAACCGGATCACGTCACGGTGATTTATTAACTTTTATCCGGTCCAATACATCCGGCACTTTCTCCTCTGGAACACGGTTTTTGGATTAAAGATAACAACATCTATTTCCCCACAGACTACATCTTTCATGCCACAGGTGAAACGTTATCGATGGGGCAATTGCAATTATAATGTGATTAGGCAAAGTTAAGATGCATAGAATGGGGAAGCAAAATGCGAGGGATGCAGACAATGGAAATGTGGAGCTGGTTTAAGGAACAGATATTGCGTTTCCTCGATAGGTATGTCTCGGTCAGGCAGGGAAGAATTGAAAAGGTAAGGGAACCATGGTTTATTACAGAAATTGCATCTCTTGTTAAAAAGAAGATTAAGGCTTATGTGTTGAGAGACAAGGTGGTTCAGATGATGCGATGGAGTATTAGCGATTAGCTAATTAAAGAGAATGTTCAGAAGAGCAAAGAAAGGACACGAGCAGTCATCGGCAAATAGAATAAAGGAGAAATCTAAAGCCTTCTGTAGGTATGTGAGGATTAAAATGATGACGAGGGTAGGAATAGGGCCAGTCAAAGACAGAAGTGGGATGTTGAGTGGGGACCCTGTGGAGATGGGAGAATTACTAAACAAACATTTCTCATCGTTTTCCACTCAGGTAAAGGAGAATAATGTCGGGGAGAAGAATGAGATAAGCGATATTAGAATAGAAAAGGTCGATGTTAGTTATGAAGAGGTGTTATCAATTTCAGAAGGAGTGAAAGTAGACCAGTCCCCTGTGCTGGTTGGGAATTGTCCGAGGATTTTCTAGGAACCTAGGGAGGAGATAGCAGAGCATTTGGCTTTTATATTTGAGTCGTCATTGTCTACAGGTTTAGTATCAGAGGACTAGAGGATCGCAAACGTTGTGCCCTTGTTCCAGAAGGACAGCAGAGATGACCCAGGTAATTATATATCAGTGAGCCATATTTCTGATGTATGAAAGATTTTGGAAAAGATTATAAAAGGCAAGATGTATAATCATCTGGAAAGCAATAATTTGATTTCAGATAGTCAACATGGTTTCGTCAAGGGCAGGTATTGTCTCAAAAACCTCATTCAGTTTATTTTTGATAATGTGACAAAGCATGTAGATGAGGGTAGAGCAGTTGACGTGGTATACATGGATTTCAGTAAATCCTCTGTTAAGATTCCATGTGATAGGCTGTTTGAGAAAATGCAGAGGCATGGGATTGAGGGTTATTTAGCCATTTGGATTAGAAACTGGCTTCATGAAAGAAGGCAGCGAGTGGTGATTGATGGAAAATATACAACCTGGAGTCCAGTTACTCGTGGTGTGTCACAAGAATCTGTTCTGGTACCACTGCTGTTTGTTGTTTTTATAAATAACTTAGACGCATCATAGGTGTATGTATGAGTCAATTTGCAGATGACACTGACGTCGGTGGAGTAGTAGACAGTTTGGAAATATGTTACAGGTTGCAGGGCGACTTGGATAGACTGCAGAATTGGGTTGAGAGCTGGCAAATGGACTTCAATGGAGCTAAATCTGAGGTGATGCACTTTGGGAAGAATAACAGGAAGGCAGAGTATTGGGTCAATGGAAAGATTGTTGGTAGTGTGGATGTGAAGAGGGATCTTGCAGTCCATGTGCATAGATCCTTGAAAGTTGCCACCCAGGTTGAGACTGCTGTTCAGAAGGCATATGGTGTGTTAGATTTCATTTGTAGAGAGATTGAGTTCCGGAGCCGCAATATCATGCTGCAAATATACAAAACGCTCGTGCGGATGTATGTCGGGAAGAATGTGAAAGCATTGGAAAAAAGTGCAGAGGAGATTTAGATTAGATTGCCGACAGTGTGGAAACAGAACTTTCGGCCCAACCAGTCCACATCGATCCTCCCAACATAAACCCACGCAGACCTATATTTTTCTATATTTTCCCCAGCTAATACACCTGGCAATACGGGCAATTGAGCATTGCCAATTCATCTGAACTGCATATTTTGGGACTGTGGGAGGAAACCGGAGCAAACCCACGCAGACACAGGGAGAAGGCGCAAACGCCACACAGACAGTTGCCCGAGTCTGGAATTGTAACCGGGTCCCTGGCACTATGAGGCATCAGTGCTAACCAGTGAGCCTGCATGATGCCTGGTCTGGAGGGAAGGCCTAATGAGTAAAGGCTGAGAAACTTGGGTCTGTTCTCATCGGAAAGAAAAGGACTCAGACGGGATTTGATAGAGACATACAAGATGATCAGAGGATTAGATGGGTAGACATGAAATCATTTTCCTAGGATGATGACGTCAGCTTGTACGAAAGTCCTTAACTACAAATTGTGATGAGTTAGATTTGAGACAGATGTCAGAGGCAGGTTCTTTACTGAGACAGTGGTAAGGGCGCGGGATTCTCTGCCTGCCAGTGAAGTTAACTCAGCCAGATTATGGAGATTTAAACAATCCTTGGAGAAGCACATGGGTGATGATAGTATATTGCAAGGGAATGAGCTGAGATTAGTTCAAAAGTCAGCGCAACATTGAGGGCCGAAGGGCCTGTTCAGCGCTGTATTCTTCTATGTTCTATATACTATGTCCTTCCCCACATTAAGCGTCCATACAAAGCACAGGTTTCATATCTCCCCCATCTCGAGCAGCACCAAACAGAGACGGGCGTATTGATTTTTATGGTGTCCCAGTACTCTTCGCAGACTCCTCTTTGCCCTTAATGAATTTATAAAACCAGTTATGACTGACTTCAACATAGCAGCATGCTGCAATTGAGCTAAGTAGAACTCAAAACTACAATAGACCGATTCAATTATAGACGTGTTATCCATTACACCACAGAGCCGATCCACCATCGACTTCCTCTCATCTTTTCCATATGTAATGGAGACATTTATATCGGGGGGATATAAGATTTCCAAGGTGAAGAACGAGTAAAGATAACTAACGTCACTGCTTTAATTAAATACGTCACACTTTGTGAAGCAGTGCCTGTCAAATTGTACACATTCGTCTTCACGTGCCTCCTTCAGTGTTGCCTGCATGTCTGCTGGACGTTTCCATTGCTGTTTTCACAGTCACTACGCGATTACATGATCCACTTCAGTGAAATGTACTTTCATAATCTGAGTCATGGCCTCTTCCCTTCAAGACCCTGAACAAGTTCAGCGAGAAAACTCTGGTCATTTCTAGCCCGGGATCTGGAATCAGACGAGTGTCACGACACCCTTATTGGTCCTGCCCGCTCACCGGATACCAGCGCGTCAAAATGAGGCCCTGTGACCACCAGCCTGTTCTGTGCCTTCCTGCAGTGCATCTGCTGAACAACATCAGATTATCACAGTTCCGCTTTCTTCACATTGAAATCCAGTGCGATAATATGAACTTTTTCGAAACTTGGAGTGAGCACCTTTGCAGCTGAAGTTTGTTATGGAGTCAACGACAGACACAAGAGTGTCCACAAGTCAGATTGTAAGTTTTACAGTCAGCATCACAGGAGGTCCCTGTTCAGTAGTCCGAGTTTGCATCGCACAGACCTGGATATAATTCCCACTCAGGTAATGAAGATTTATTTCTCTTTTTGTGAATTATGAGAATGAAAACAAATTCTTGCTTGCATGCAGAACACACACCCAGATCCTGCCAGAATCGGTCAGAAATTGCTTCCATCCGTATATAACGACAAAGGCAGCAGATACACGGGAAACGACCACCACTAATCCCCTTCCAATCATATCACCTTTCTGAGTTGGATGTATCTCGCTGATCCTTCAGTGTCGCTGAATGTAAATCCTGGAAATTCCCTCGAGTGGTATCATGTCTGTGCTGAGGAGTTGAAAGCTTGAGGAAAATAATTCATCCCCTCCATCACTGTGGTAATTCTGGATATGCATTGAATCCTTTCCCATTGACTATACTCGAGGAATTCGTTTCGAAAAGTTAAAGGTTCCTGTCAGACATCTACAATCGTCTGGAATAAGTTGAGACGTGGACGAAGACAGTGAAATAAAGTGATAGACAATGATGCCTGGGAGGCATAATGCAGGAAGTGAGCGCGGAACAGATGGTGCAAAACTCAATGTCGGTGCCATTACGTCAGCTTTTACTGCCCAATGATTATACTTACTTACACATTACTCCTAGTCAAATCACCACAATGACCTTGTTCCTCTTGATGTGATGTCCCCTCTGTCTGTATTAACGTGGTTCATGGGCCCCGATAGAATGAGCACCTCCTCTTTCTCCTGTCACTATAACCAGGTGAAAATACCAGTTTTAAATGAATGCAAGAAGAGATTATGTTTTTCTGTGCCTATTCAGTAGAGACTTTTCAGCTGTAAACTGTTTGTGTTTGAAAATTCGAGGATTGATTGCAATTCTCTTAGAGCAACATTGATCCGAAAACACATGTCCAAGTACTGTGAGAAAGTGGTTAAGCAACTCCACATATGGATGAGTAAGGACCTCTTTACTGTGGCGCCGTGGCTTAGTTGGTTAAAGCGCTTGTCTAGTAAACAGGAGATCCTGGGTTCAACTCCCAGCGGTGCCTACCCATTGCGTTCATATTTGGGCTTGGTGTTTCAAGTCTTTGCGAAAGTAACTCAGCGTCTTGGACTTTCACCCTGTTAAGATTTGGTGATCCAGGTTAAGTTCCAACAGTGAATGCCATGTTTTTTTATATATTCCGAAATATTACTTATGTCTATAATTTCTTTCCATTATTCCACAAGCACTTATGCTTCTCCTCCTCTTTTATTCCCCCTCCTTCATTCCCAGTTAGGTCGGAATAACGAGATGAGGCAGGAGACGCTGCAGATTTGCCGGGGAATTTTGTGGTAATGTCAGAGATACCACCAGGTGATCACTCTCATTCTCTGATGTCACCGTTCATACATTTAAACAAAAATAGATACATCGTTGTGCTTCTTTATTTGTAGTGTAATTGCTTTTTTTCCTGGTCGATTAGGAATTCTATTTTGAATTCGAAACAGTCATAATTGTTTGAGGAAGAAGTGTCGCCTTGCGAGGTTTGAAGTGACAGACACATGATCCGGAGAATGTGAGCCCAGTTCAACGGACTTCAGTCAGTGGGCAAAAAGCCTCTCAGCAGCTGCACACTCAAATTGTCTCGAAATGTCAGACTTTTCACAGAGCCGAAATAGGTAAAGAGCTGTATGGACAGGCAGAGTGTCGGAGAATGTGTAACAGGAAGAGGGTGAGATGGATGCACAGAGACAAAGAGAGACGTATGGAGACACATGCTGAGTGAGACACTCAAATGACCAATTCTCCATTCGACATTGCTGCAAACTGAGAGAAAGGAAACGAAAGAAGGGAATCATTTAAGCACAGCCTTTCACCAGCTTAGAGCAACGGAAACTGCATTATAGTCAATAAAGTCCTTTTGAATTTGTAAAGGTGACGGCTGTCTGTCATTGAGATATTTTGATAAAAATCCTGATTCAATAGATAAAACTGATAGTTTTCCTAGCATTATAATGTACAAATGTATAAGTAACGGGTTTCTGTCGATCTAAAACTTTAACTCAGTTTTTCTCCACAGATTCAGGCCTGCTGAGTTTCTTCAACAATTCATGTCTTTGGTTCAGATTTACATTATCAAAGAAAAATTAAAATCAATATTCTGTTGATCGCTTCATTTTTAAAACCCATCAGAAAATAAAACTGGTTACACTCTCAGACACAAATATATACTAAACCGACTATGCACATGCAAACAAGCAAAACCACTTTCAAATTTAGGCCGTGGCAGACCCAAGACCGAACGTCTCAGTATTGTATTCGAGTCTAGACAACGCGTTGGGAATTCACGTTTTCACGACCTGCCAAATGCACAACTGTCAAATTGACTGGCTGTAGCAACAAGCTCCATCGAAACAGCCTGTCCTTGGCAGAGTGGGAGCGGGAGAATAATATTGATTCACAGATGCGTTTGCAACTACAAATTCACTCTGTCATCACGACCACGTTATTACATCTCAGGAACAGTACCTGACTGTACCGCACCTCAGCAGAAAGTGATAACTTTAGATGCTGGAGATCAAAGTCAATAAGTGTAGCACTTGGAAATCACAGCCTGTCAGCCAACATCTGAGGAGCGGGGAATCGACGATTCAAGCATTCCTGATGAACATCTTGTACGCGAAACATCGAATTTCCTGCTCCCCGGATGCTGCTTGACCAGCACCACAGTTTTTCACTCTATTCCCACCTCAGATGATTTGCTTCGAAAAATTGATGATGAACTTGCCAGCATTCCGTTTGAATCTTCTGTCACATGTTTGACAGCTTGCAACATTCCATTCCTCATAAAACTCAGATCATCCAAATTACTAACTAAAAATAAACTGTGGATGCAAGAAATCTGAAACACAAGCATAATTGCTGGAGAAACTCTGATATCAACTGAATAGTTGAACATTAAACTGTGTACAGGAAAAGAAAAAAGCTGCAATTTGATAACTGCAACACTTCGTTTCTCCAAAAAAAGACATCATGAAATGCAGTATTTCGACCAGGCTCTCACCGTCTCAAATACTGATTGGAGTGGCGAAATAAATTTTGGCCCAGTCATTGCTGAACAAATGAATTAAAAGACTTATTGCGTTCCTAATCAGTTGCTACCCCGGCAGACCATGTTAATGTGATCCACAAAGCAGGACAGCCAGGTCCCTCTGTATTTCAGAGATCTGCAATATCTAATTTAAATAAAAGGGTCATTATTGAATGTTCCTGCGAATATCTCATTCTCCACCTCAGACTGCATTGGTCAATATTTTACTCACAAACTTCCTCATCTCGACATCACTCAATTTTTATATCCTTAACGTTCTCTTCATGGTTTACCATTCAAACTATTTTCCCAAGTACATGCCCATTTTTATTAAGTCGAAGACTAAGCTGAGATGATGTCTGTTGTAAATCCAAATATCGCTCTATCACACTTTGTCCCTTGTTTAGTGTGTCCGTGTAAAACACGTTAAACTTGTGCCCTCTCGTTTTGAATTCCACCATCCTGGATAAAAAGAAGGCCTAGGCCAGTCACCGATCCAACCTCAATCATGATTTTATAAACGTCTAGAAGTTTACACACCAGCCTGGAACACTGCCGGGAAAAGCCCCTGCTCAAGCACTCTCTACTTATAACTCAAACCCTCTCGACACTGTAACATCCTTGTAAATCTATTCTGCACTCTTTCAAGTTTTATGAAATCTTTCCTGTTGAAGGTGATCGGAATTGTCAGCAGTATTCTATATGTGGCTCCACTAATGTTCTGTACAGCCAGAACATGACGTGAACTTCAATAATCAATGTTCTGACTCATGAAGGCAAGCGTGCCAAATGCTTTCTTCACGAACTTTTCTACATATGACACCGATTTTCGTGCTCTCGTAATCTTTGCCTTGACTTATAAAGTCGTGCTTGTCTTCTTAACTACTATATTCTGCTGCCTTCACAAATCTGTGGACCCACATGCAAAGTCACACTTGGGTTTCCCATTCCCCTTCCATTCTTTGAGTACTCCCATGACGTGTTACTTACAAAGTGCATCACCTGATGATTTTATTGTTATTTTCAGCTCCCCCTATCTGCCCATTGGACAAATCCACCTCTGAAATCCTGGAACCTAAGATCTTCTTCCTCACTGTTCACCACTATGCCAATCTTCATATCCTCCTCAAATTTTCTTATCATTTCCCAACATTATGTCTGTATTGTTTATGTGCAATCACAAACATTAAGGGACACAACATTGATCCTTGTGGGACACCACTGAATACCAGTTCCACGACTCAGAAACAGCACCTTCCTTTGTCTCCAACCACCCAAATAAGTTTGGGACAAACTTACCACGTGACCCTGTATCCCTTTTATATTAACCCTAGTACCAGTCTCTGTTGTGGGAACTTGTCTCAGGCTTTCTAAAATCCTCATAAACTAAGTCAAGTTCACTATCCTTGTTTACACATCTGATCACTTCCTAAAGAAAATGTAATCTGATCTATCAGGCATGAATTCCTCTGACAAAAGCATGCTGACTCTTGCTGGTCAAACTTTCTCCGAAGAAGTTGCAATTAATTCTCTCCTTAAGAAGCTTTTCCAAAAGTTTCCCTACATGTGATGTTCCAATCACTGCTCTGTAATTTGCTGCATTATCTCCGCCAGGAACCACGTTAGTAGTCCTGAAATCCTGTAACCACTCCCAGGTGACTAAAAAGAAATGTGAAACATTGGTCAGAACACGCGTAATTTTCTCTCTAGTCTCACAAAGCAACGTGAGACACAACTCCATCCCGATCTGGGCATTTGCCCAATTTTAGCCTGTCAAAACCTCCAATGCCATCTCAGTCACCATGTGAAACGGCTCAAAAAACTCTCAGTCCCTCGTCCCTGCATTCTGTACCCATATATTACCACATAAGGACTGTTCCCCGGCTGCATATGTAAGCTGATTCACTCAGTTATCCCATTTACTGACACAACTGTCCTATCATACTGGAGGGAGACCATTCAGGTATTACAAGTAGGAAAAAATACTGTTTCAGCCTAAGCACCTATAAATGCTTCAGCTTCGATAACTAATGGCACACTGTCACAGTGAGAAAGGGTTTTTGTGTTATCTATCTGAAGAAAAAGTCACTAAGTTCCACCTCCTGCGGAAACTCCAGTCTGTTCAGATTTGGCATGAGTTTTTTTCTCTCTCTCTATTGTTGATCGCATTCAAAATAGAACTGCGGTACAAATCCCATACACATGATTGCTGTATTAATAGACCTAAGAAGTTGATGCCTATGGCTCACATTGCAATAGTAAGAATCGACAAGAGAATTTTTCAAAATGAACAGAGTACTGTCTTCGGTGCAGAGAATCATTGAGCACGGACGATCTCAGGCTACCAAAAGGGCACACGCACGACCTTTATGCCTTGATCATTCACAGTGTCAGATGGCCTGAGATAGAGATGTGTGCCAAGGAACATGTTCAAAAGCAGAAGGTGCTGGAACAGCTAAGCAGGTTTGGCAGCACCTGAGAAGAGAAATAAGAGTTAGCAGTTCCGGTCCAGTGACTCTTCCTCAGAACTGATGGTACCTATGAAATGTTGCTAAAAATCTGCAGTCCTCACTTTCTCCTAAGAAATGTTGACCTCTCTGCAGAAGATAGGGTGGTGGGGTTGGGATAAGAATAAACGGTAGTTGGTGTGGAACTCAAACAGAGAGAAGAAGAATTGGGCAAACTAATGGATAATGATCAAGCTGAGAGGGTGACTAGCTTTTTATGGAGACTGTTAGTGACTAAACATAGATAGCGTGTAATGGTTGCATATGTGATGACAAGGAGTAGTGTGTGAGGTGGAGGGCAAGGAGATGGATGAGATCAGGACCTAAAAGTATTGAAATTGATGGAGTCCGGAGGGCTGCAGCATCTCCAAATGGAAAATGAGATGTTGTTCTTCACGCATAGACTGAACTTCTCCGGAACACTGCAGTAGGCCTGAGACAGAGATGTTGGCCAAGGAACGGGCTGGTCCGCTAATGTGGCGTGGAAGTGGTAGTTTTGGGTCTTTCTTGAAGATGGAACTTGGATTTTCTGAAAAGCAATCACTCAGTCCACACTTCATTTCCCAAGATAGTGGAGACGACATTGCGAGCAGTGAATGGAGTAGACTGGGTTGTGCAAAGTGCAAGCAAAGAGTTTCTTCACCTGGAAGATGTGTTTGGGCCCTTGGATACTGAGGAGGGTGGACGTAAATGGACAGTTGAGGAGAAACAAGATGTATAAAGGAAGGATTATTTAGGAGATGTTATGAGAGATGTTGGAAATCATGAGGCTAAGAAAGCTGTCATGAAGACAGTTTACCAAATGATTGTAGCAACTGGAACAAGGTTGACGAGGTAATGACACAAATCATTACGAATTAATATGTTTTAGTCGTCATTACGGAGACATGGTTACAGGGTGGTCATGACTGGGAGTTAAATATTCGGGCTTTTCAGACTTTTCTGAAGGACGGACAGGAGAGTCTGATATTCAACTACAGCTTCAACGCAGTACTATGAGATGGTATAGGTTCGATAGAGAATGAGTTTGAATCCATGTTGTTGGAAATTAGAAATTCTAAGAAGAAACTTGCACTGAAAGGCGTAGTCTATAGACCACCAAATAAACGATTACATTAGGGAGGTGAATACACAACCAAATAAGTAATGCTGGTCAAAATGGGCCGGATATTAACTTTGGAGATTTTAATCGACCTTTTGATTGGTCGAACTAGCTCAGTCTCTGTTGTCTTGAGGAGGACAATGTTGGATTTAATCGTGATGGTTTTCCTGAACAGTATTTCAAAGAAACGGCGAGGTAGCAAGCTATTGTCGATCTGGTCCTGTGTAGTGAGACAGGAATAATCAAATACCTCATCATTAAGGATCCGCTTGGAAGGAGTGATCACAGTATGGTCGAATTGAGAATGCAGATGGAGAGTGTGAAGTTAAAAACCAATGCCAGATTCCTGTGTCTGGACAAGAGGCTCTACAATAGAACGGGGAGAGCCTGGCTAAAGTAGACTCAAAACAAAAATAAATATGGTGGGTCAGCCGATCAGCAGAGCTTTCAATTAGATTTTTCAAAGTGATGATCAAACTTATATTCCAATGTAAAGGAAGGACAGTAAGAAAAACTATAATCTAGCATCGCTGTCTCAAGAAATAAGGGAGACTATCAAATTGAAGGAGAAGGCATACAAAGTGGTTAAAATCAGCATGAAACTGGAAGATTCGGAAAGCTTTCTCGGTCCACAGAATGCCACAACAGTGCTGAAAATAACCGCAAGAAAGAACATGAGAAAAAAGAAACTCGCACAGATTATAGGGATGTTTCGCAGAGGTTTCAACAAAAAAAACGAAAAAGACTGGTTAAAGTGAACGTTGGTCCTTTAGGCGTTTAGTTATGGGATGTGATGAAATGGCTGAGGCATTGAACAGTTATTTTGTATCGTTCTTCACAGTGAAAGACACTAATATATGCCAGTAATTGAAAAGAGATGGATGTCGGTGAGGATCTGGAAACAATCCTTATTTCGTAAAAGCTAGTGTTGGGCAAACTAATGCAGCTAAGGATAGACAGTCCCCTATCCCTGATGGAATGCATCCCAAGGTGCTAAAACAGTTGGCGAGGGAAATAACAGGTAGACTGGCGTTAATCTTGAAAATTCGCTGGACTCTGGGTCAATTCGAGCAGAATTGAAAACAGTAAATCTGGCGCCACTGTGTTTGAAAAAAAAAATGGAAGGAAGACAAGAGAGGGGGTTATAGACCCACTAGCTTAACTTCTGTAGTAGAGAAGGTGCTTGAATCTACTATCAAGTAAGGAATAAGAGATCACTGCGATAGAGATTGAAAAGACACAGGATTCATGTAGGGCAGGTCATGCTTTACAAATATATTGGTATTCTATGAAGACATGACGAGTATGGTGAACAACGGAGACTCAGCGAATGTGGTGCACCTAGATTTCCAAAAGATCTTCGACAAGGTGCACACAACAGGCGGATGCATAAGGTAAGGATGCATGATGTTAGTGGGCGAGTCTTACCATGGATAGAAGAATAGTTAACTAACAGGAAGCAAAAAGTGACGATAAATGTGTACTATTCTGGCTGGCACACAGTGAGGAGTAGTGAGCCTCAGTGATGGGTTTTGGAACTGCAATTATTTACAATTTATATAGATAATTTGTAGTTGGGGACAATGTGTAGCACGTCCAACTTTACAGATGACACGAAAATGAATGGCAGAGGACAGTGTGCAGAGGAATGTGAAACTTTGTAGAGGAAAATAGTTACATTGACTCAATGGGCAAAGGTTTGGCTGAAGAAACGTGAAGTCATCCATTTTGTTAGAAGTTACATGAGACAGTGTTATTACTTGTCGAATAAAATGTTGAAGCATGCTGTTGTACAGGGGGAATTGGGTGTCCTTGTGCATGAATCAGAAAGGTCGGGTCTGCAGGTACAACAAGTAATTAGGTAGCCAAATGGAATGTTGCCTTTCATTACTAAAGTGGGTGAGGTTAAAAGAAGAGAGGTTCTGTTGCCGCTGTACACAGTGCTGGTGAGGACATTCTTAGAGTACTGTGAGCAGGTTTGGTCTCATTACTTGAGAAAGGATGGACTGGCACTGGAAGGGGTGCAGAAGGGGTACACTGGGATAATGCTGGAGTTGAGGGGATAGGGTTATGAGGAGAGACTGAGTAGATTGGGATTATATTCATTGGAATTCAGAAGAATTAGGAGAGGCCTTATAGAAATATGTACAATTTTGAAGGGAATATGTAAGATAGAAGTAGAAAAGATGGTTCCACTGGCGGGTGAAATTTGGAAAAGAGGGCACAGCCTCAGGATTAGACGGAGCAGCTTCAGCACAGAATTGATAAGGAGCTTTTTAACCAAAGGATTGTTACTCTTTGGAATCCTCGATTCCTGATGAAGGATTTTTGCATGAAAGATCAATTTCCCTGCTCATCAGATGCTTTCTCACCTGCTACGCGATTTGCAGCATCACACTCTTACCTCTAATCTCCAACATGTGTAGTCTTCACTTTCAAAATAAGAATTCTTTGCCCAGTGAAGAACTTGACACCACTTCAGTAAACTTTTTTTATGGCCATGATCTTATTTTTGAACAATAAAGGAAGTAAGGGATACAGTGAGAGGACGGGTAAATGGATCTGAGCGCACGAAATGGTCTGCCATGAACGTATTAAATGGCGGAGCAGGGTCTAAGGGCTGGAGGGCTTACACCTGCTCCTATTTCTGATATTTCATAACTGCATGTTTAACATCTTCAGCAATTGCAGGGGAAGATTCCACAGTGCCATGTTGGGCGGTGTTGGGAGTGAAGGCAGAATGCACCAGTGTGTCCCAGATGGAAGGTTACATCCGGAAGGCAGAGAAGGGAGGTGAGAGGAATATGTGTGTGGTGATGGCATTTTGCTGGAGCTGGTGGAATTTCAAAAAAGCAATCGATGATCACTTGAAGCACCACAGCGCATAAAGCTACAGAACAAGTTCTGGAAAATAAGATGACAGTGGATAGGCGCTTGATGCCTGACATTGGCAAGAAGGGCCAAAAGGCCTCTCTACTTGCTGTAAAAGTCCCAGTCTCTATGAGAAATTAATTGAACCAGCCTTTTGTGGCCACAAGATCAATCAGAATCCGGGACTTCTTCAGCAAGTAATGCAATTCTTTATTCCTTGAAGCCTATCTATCAGATTGCCTGCCATTACACACCACCTACGAATAGCAACTAAAAATCTCCATTAACCGATTTTCTCTCTCCGAGCCAGATCGTTATCCACTCCATTGTCCAAATGTTCTTCTCCTTCTTTGGGTTCTTTCCTCACCTGTCGTTTATTCCTTTACAAGCCAGAAATAAGAAACAAAGCTGAATACTCCTTACTTGCCTGAATAAGTGCAGTATTGAAAAGCATGTTGCAGGAGAAGCACATCAGATAAGGCAGCATCCAAGTCGGAAGATACATTTCAGTCAGAACCTCCTTGAGGACTGCGCAGTGCTGTTCCAACAGTAATGCATCGCTAACACCACCCAGAACAGAACAGCCAAATTGATCAGCACCGCATGAAAGATACAACATCGACACAGATCCACCTCCTCCATCGCCAAACACTCAGACATGCAGGTTGTACCATCCACAAGATTAAGTGCAAAAATTCACCACGCCTCCTTAAACCGTACCTTTCACGTTCACAATCACGTCCATCTCAAAGGTAAAGGACGACAGGTGGGTAGGACAACCCAAAAACCAGTTACCATACTGAGCTGGAAATATTTTGCCATTCCTCCCCTGTCACTTCGTCAACATTCTGGAATTCCTTCCCTTATAATGTGGACGTACTGATAGCCCATGGACAACAAGGGTTCCAGAAGGCTGCTCATCATCACCTTGTCTAGTCAAATTATGAATGAGCAATGCACGCTGACCCTGTCTTGAATATACACATCCGAAAGAAGAATGACAATTAAATGCTTTGGTGTTTTTTTGTACAAAGCGAGCTCTTACTAAGCTATTTCTGTTTTAATTTCAGAATTATTAAAGATGAGGATTATCATTGAAACTGAAATGACACATCACATCGGTGTCTGATGGAGTTGTTCAGTTTAAAGTAGCCCGAACTCGTTGGCCTTTGAAAATGAAGGAGAAAACAACATTGCGGGTCGAGTGAAGCCATTCACGTGTGCTGTCTATGGGCGGGGCTTCAGACAATCATCGGGACTGCCAAGATATAAATGGAGGGACGCTGAAGAGAACCTTTGGAAATGTGCTGACTGTGGAAAGTATTCAATTATTCGCCGACCATGACAATTCATCCGGCTATACTGGGGAAAAGCATTTCACCTGTTCTGAGTGTGGAAAGCGATTTGTGCAGTTATCTAACCTGCTGCTACGCACATGCATTCACAGTGAGGAGAGACAGTTTAATTTTTCAGAATATGGGAAATGCTTCCAAAAAAAGTTCTCCAAAACTGAGGTATCACCAATGTGTTCATATCGATGAGAAATCATTCAAGTATGCTCACAGTGGAAATGGGGTCAGCCCGTCATCTGATCTCACTTTTCATCTGGGAACTCACTGAAGAGAGACCGTATATCTGCTCTAAGTGTGGGGAAGGATTCAGTCGAGCATTCGGTCAGCTGAGACACCAACAGTTTCACAGAGAGAAGAAACCATTTGTCTGTTGTGCCGGGGAAGAAATTACTTGATTTCAGCAACCTGCTGAAATACAACCGAGTTCACACTCCATTAACACACTTGCGGTGACACCAGCGAATTAACATTGGCAAGGGAGCATTTAAATGTAGCATTTCTGGTAAAGGATGCACTTAAATCTTCCATTCTGCTAATACACCAATGGGTTACAAGTGAAAAGAAACCGTTTAAATGTCCAGAGAATGGGAAGTGTTTTATGTTACCAGGAATTGAACTCCCATCAACGTGTTCACATTGATGAGAAACCATTCACGTGCTCTCACTGTGAGACTGACTTCCCACTGTGTAGCGACACAATTTACCTGCTGCATCTCCTCAAGCAGTGATTACACTTCTCAAGGACTTCCATTGCAGTGAAACACAGTCAATAATTCTGAATGTATCAAATAAATTTTTAATACATATCAAGCTTGAACAACGAAGAAAATGCCAAAGAACAGAGTGCAAATGCATATCCACCAGATTCCTCTCACTGGAGAGAAATTGGGGAAAACTGTATATTTGATGTGACTGATACTTGAGCAATTAAAACCCAGTTCAATTAAAGAGGCTATTCACATCCAATGAAGTAAACTCCAGCTGATAGAATGAACACAGTTCATTTCTGGATGCAATAACAGCAACATACAATCACATTTGACCTCACTGGAATGCGTGTGCCACCGTCGATATGCAGACCATAGGAGCTGCTCTCTTCATTAGAGACAGAAGTGACTGGTGGTGATTTAACCAGTAGGCTCCAAGACTCCAGCAACGGAAGAGGTTGAGAGAACAGTTGCTTATGGTATTCTCAACCCATTGATGGGAACGGGACCCATGCTGTCCGCATCTGATAGCTTTACAAACAAGCAACCCAGCCAACTGAGCTAAACGAATACCTCCTTACTGGTGTGTCACATGTGCGGATGAATTATTGAATCCATTGCTACACATAGTGTAGGTGAACGACCTCTACCCACAAAGCGTTTACTGTTGTATCGTCAAAGCATTGTTACTCCTGAAGCTCTTCTCACAGTCAGAGCATTTACTTTTTTCTCGCAATGGTATGAAAAAGCCCATATCTGTTGAGACTGGAGAACCAAGTGAATGTCTTTCCACACAAGAGGCAAGTGTTTGTCACTAATGTGAATAATCTGAGCTCACTGAGTACAGATGATCACGTGAATCTCTTCCAACACTCAGTGGAGGTGTATGGTTTCCATCCAGTGTTTATCAAGTTTGTGCGTCTGAAACTTTACTGATTTAATGCACCTCTTCTCAAGCACAGTGCAGAAGGATGTACACGCTCCAGTTTCAGTTCGACTGGTTGACATTAGAGTGGATTGTGGAGGTTATCACTGCCCAAATGGAGCGGAAAAGCTTCTCTCCCAGTGACGAATACATATGTGCGACATTAGGCTGTATCCCCTAGCGAAAATTTGCCCACTCATGGAACAGCTGAACGAGTTATCGCCCATGGAAATAACGTGATGTTGAATACAGACCTCTGAATTTCAGATCTGAGAAAATCTTAAAGATTTTTACCCACAACCAGAGGAAATGTCTCTTGTCAGTTTAATCCCACAGATGTCACGTGAGGCTGAATGACAGAGCAAATCCCTTTCCACACATGGAGCACGTCAACAGTCTATCCTCAGAATGTCTGTGTCACTGAGCTTCCAACTGCTCTGAGCGGTTTAATACTTCCCACAATACATAAATTTCCATGTTGCTGATCTCCTTATGTATCTCTAAGTCCGATGATCTGTTGAATCCTGGCCCTGAAACACAACAAAGGTATGGCTTCTCTTCAGATCTTTTAAAGAATGTTAATTGGATTATGTGAAATAATTTCTGCAGTCATTGCACTGAAACACTCACAATGTACAGTGTGTGAGTGTGTGTGTGTTTGCATGTGTGCGTTTGCATGTCTGTGTCTGTATTTGCATGTGTGTGTGTGTGTGTGTGTGTGTTGGCGTTTTACAATCACACTGTCATTTGAAATCTTTTCCCACAGACAGACCAGATAAATATATAGCCTTCATGGCCTGCTGAATTTAGTGATCAGTTGGTTCGTGGATCAGTATATCATGCTTGATTTGACTCACTCAACTTCATTTCTTTCAATCTCGGTATTTGCCGAGAGGTGCGAGGGAGGAGTGAAGGACTTCTGGGAAGGAGATTTTAACGGTTAAAATTCCTTAGATCAGGCGTCGGGGCCTCCATTTGACCAGAGGTGTGAGGCATGAGTGAAGTACTGCTGGGACGGTGAGCCTGATCTTTTAGAAACCGTAGTTCAGGCGTTGGGACCTCAATTTGCCGAGAGGTGCGAGGGAGGAGCGAAAGACTTCTGTGAAGGTGAGTCGAAATGTTTAAAAACCTTAGATCAGTCGCCGGGGTCTCCATTTGTCGAGAGGTATGACAGAGGAGAGAAGGACTTTTGGGAAGTTCAGTCTACTGGTTTCAAAACGATAGATCAGGCGTCGGGACCTCCATTTGCCGAGAGTTGCAAGGGAGAAGCGAAGGACTTTGGGAAGGTGAGTCTAACATTTTAACAACCTGAGTTCAGGCATCGGGACCTCAATTTGCCGAGAGGTGTGAGGGAGGAGCGAAGGAATTCTGGGGAGTATTTAAGTGTGTGACATCTAACCCGAGGTCTTTCACCGTCAGGCCGCCCTCCTACCTACCTCCTCTAACCTTACGAAGATTCTGTAAACTAGGTAAGTTTTCAGGTTTCTGTTTTTTTCCCCTCTTCTCTTCGTTTATTTAGATCTGTGCAGATTTTCATACTAGCGGGATATGGATGTCAGGGGAGTTGCATGTTCCTCCTGCAGAATGTGGCAGGTGAGAGACCCTCCACATGTTCCCGTCGACTACATCTGCGGGAGGTGCAGCCAACTTTCGCTCCTTGAAAACCGAATTAGGGAACTGCAGCTGGAGGTGGATGAACTACGGATCATCCGGGAGACTGAGGGGGGAATTGAGAAGATGTACAGGGAGGTGGTCACTCCCCAGACACAGGATAAGGACAGCTGGATTACTGTCCAGGGGAGTAAAGGGAACCGACGGACAAAGCAGGGATCACCTGTGCTCAATCCCCTCAGAAATAAGTACATCGTTTTGTATACTGCTGGTGGGAACAACCTACCAGAGGAAAGCCATAGTTGTCAGATCTCTGGCATTGTGGCTCAGAAGGGAAGCGGGGGAATAGAAAAGCGCTGGAGGTAGGGAATTCAATAGTTTGAGGGATTGACAGGAGATATTGTAGTCAGGAAAGGGAATCCTGGAAGGGATGTTCCCTCCCTGGTGCCACGGTCCGGGATGTCACCAATCGAGTTTGCAAGATTCTGAAGTTGGAGGGTGAGCATCCAGAAATCATAGTACATATTGGCACCAATGATATCGAGAGGAAAGGGACTGAGGATCTGAAAAGTGACTTCAGAGAGTTAGGTTGGAAGCCAAAGAGCAGGAGGAGGAGAGTAGTGTTCTTAGGTTTCCTACTCCTGCCACGAGATAGTGAGATGAGGAACAGTCAGCGTATGGAACTTAACACGTGGCTATGAGGCTGGTGCATGAGGGACGGCTTCAGATACCTGGACCATTGGGATATCTTCTGGGGAAGGTGGGACTTGTACATGAAGGACGGGTTGCACCTGAACTGTAGGGGTACAAATGTCATGGGTGGGAGATTTGCTCGTGCGATTCGGATGGGTTTAAACTAGTTTGGCAGTGGGGTGGGAGTCGGATCCACATGTCTGAGAGGGGTTGAGCTGCAGACAGGACCATGACAGGATATATGGAATCTATCTGGAAGGTTTCTATACAATAGTACACCCCAGAATGTTGTTCATGGAGGATTCAAGAATAAATTTGGTGTTGAATGTCAAAACGGGAAACTCAGATTGTATCTTGATGAAGATGGGCATTGCCAGGCATATATGTGATATGACTGTTACTTGCCACTTGTGCAGAGTTTGTATGATATCTAGGTGTTGTTACGAATTAATAAACGATTTTTGGGAAGTTTTTTTAGCGCATGTTGAGATTCCGGCTGAAAAGTTGTTCTCAATTAGAACACATCTACCAGCTCAGCTAACAAACGTACAACCTGAACATATGCATATGCGCGACTTCAGTATCTGAGCAGTTGAAAATGATGCTGAATGTTGTCAAGCCGTCAACCAACATTCCCACCTCTGAAGGGAAAGTCAGTTACAAACCCGTACTTGGACGTCACCGTTCCGACCACCCATGCGTCCAGAACCTGAGCCAGAATGGCAGCTGTTTACCTTGGAACTGCAAAATATTTACCACTATTTATTTTTCAAGCTGCTCGATTTTCGCTGGAAGCATTTTTAAACGTTCTCGGCCTGAATCCCTCTCTCCAGGCTCTACAGCCTTAACGTCTGGAAAAGTGCATCTCTCCCATTTACCACGGAGGTGAAGCCAACATACGACTGCCCCTTCCTCTCCTGTGATGAGTACAGTCTCAAGGCGTGGAATGCCGGGTAGTTACCCAGCCATTGAATCCAATTGTTACAGAATGTGGATTATATTCATTCCTTATTTTCTCTTTCCTGCATTTCAAGCTTCTGCTTCCAAATGATCTTTGGAAAACAAAATTGGTTGGTGAAAAGACATCTTAAATTGCATGCATCTATCAAATCCCTTAAACCCTCTCGCCAACATAACCTTATCATTAAAATACTTGACTCCTCAAACCATTTTGTAAATTCCCATCCTGAACTGTCAGTGCTGGATTTTGGAAGGTTTTTTAACATTTGGATGGTTGAAACTCAAGCGAAGAGATGTATATATTTCTTCTGAATGTCTCTCAACACATTTATTTTATCATCTCATTTTACAGAAAAGTGGAAGGCACGAAAACCGAAGTGTTTCTCTGATCCCATTACTGTGTTATATTTTCAGGTACAGTAAATGTTAATCCATGATCATCCATAGCTCTGCTCGCGATCTTTGTCATTGTCCAAACTGTCGTATGTTAATAATGAATATTTTAACTCTGTGTGTTAGTTTGTTGTTATTTCTTCCAGTCATGTTTAAGTGAGGGTTTCACCACTGCAGGTCCCTCAGCTATGTGCTGCTAATTTATTCCTCTCGTATCCGTGGCCTCTTTCACAAGCATCACTCGGACTCTCCTCAGCTCCTGCTTTCTCCGGCTTGGGTTTTGGGGATGAGGCTATGGGGACACACAGAAGGATAGGAATTCAAGGGTAGCAAGGAAGATAGTTGTCCTCTTGACAGAGTGAGGGGATTCGGCAGGAACACTATCCCACAATGGACATTCACCAGAGAAACAGAGAAACCAATTATCTTTTTATGGGTGACGAGTGGGGTTTCGGGATGAAGGCGGTAGCAACAGACATTTGCTTGAAACGTCTTGGCTCCTCTCGACGGGGAAATGGAAAACTGTGTGGGAAAGACAGTCGTGAACCAATTATAAGGGGAGGAGAATGAGTTTCATAACTTTCCTACCACAGTGCGAAAAGGATGTGCGGTTTTCTCGTTGTTTGATGAAAGGATCTCTCAGAGTAGTTGCATGTTATGCTGACAGATTGAGGGGTCAGCGGAGGGCGAATATTCAATAGTCGTCGGGCACATTGGCACTAACACGGTGTGCAAAATAGGGCTGAGGACGTGGGGGTAGATAGCAGCGTGTTGTGAAGCAAACACAACAGTGTGATCTCAAATGGGGTGATCTTAGAATGATGTGCAGTGCCACCTGCCCATTAGTGTAGAAACAGAAAGGTATATCGGGCAAAGGTATGGCCAAAGAGATGACGCTAGAGCCAGAAGGAGTGGAGTGGACGAGGTTCTGATCATGGACACCATTTCTTGCAGTGGAGGAATCAATCCACACTGGAGGCATCACAACTGGGCAGGGACTGAGATCATTGGGGTCGTGGGGCGGTGTGTTGTTTATTCACCCAGGCATATACAAGGACTGTTTAGCTAGAATGGCAGTGTGCACCGTTTAAGCAAACCTGGTAAGAATGGGCTGCGGGAAAGCAAAAAGACAGGGTTACATAGGAAACTGGACATTTCGCTTTATAAAACGCTGGAAGCAGCTCTGAAGAGTTCCAATTTATAATCCTCTGGTTTAATGAGGACTGTGATTAACAGTGCCTATTTATAATCTGAGCTTAGCAGTTCACTGCTGTTTAGTAAGAGTCTGTCCGAATATCTGGAGAAATCGAGGCCATTACCTTTGTTCTAAGTCTAGCTGGAGCTGAAACGACGAGAATCGTTGCGTGCAAATCTGTTTCTGAGTGAGCTGTTGCTGGAGCAGTGCAGCTGGCGTTAGCTGCGGTGGTTTGGGTCCACCTGTGGACATGAGCAACAGCGCTCAACGTGAATGACCCAGTAAGGCATTTCAGGAAGAAACCTCTCACACAGCGTTAAGTCAGTCGCATGAGGAATAGAAAATTGAGCAAAGTGTCGAACAGAATTGCTAATAGATGTTTCTATGACCCCTACCCATGTGCAATGTCGTCTGTTTGTAAAAGTTTATTCAGCAAGTGCATTAAGTTTCTAACCAGTAATGAGGTCGAGAGGACAAGGCGAAAATTTTCATGGGAGATGTTACTGCGTGAATTTACATTCACAACGATCACATCAAATGCGTTCAGATCTCCCCCACCCCCACAGCCACTCATTCTGTTGGAAAAGCAGCCATTGTGTTTCCCATGTGGAATGGACAAACTTGTATTCATCTTAAAATGTGTTACTGTTTGACAATGTATCTCTGTGAGCCATTGAGAGCAGATATAGAAAGGTAAGATTTAAAATGACAGAGCGTCTTCCAAACTCAGGATGACTTTCAAACTAGCAAAACTGTGCCAGAAACACGAACCTATTTTTAGACATGCTTGGCCAATTTTTAAACTTTTGGACCTAATGTGTTCAGTTTTCCAAATATTGGCTGGATGCCTGAAATGTTTAATCCAACTCAAGGTGTACAGTTGCTTGTCAATGGTTCAATCACACTTCTTTTTCTCCTT
Organism: Chiloscyllium plagiosum; assembly: GCF_037043375.1. Lineage (NCBI taxonomy): Eukaryota > Metazoa > Chordata > Chondrichthyes > Orectolobiformes > Hemiscylliidae > Chiloscyllium > Chiloscyllium plagiosum. The sequence goes on along the minus strand of NW_028270176.1, from coordinate 65,663,530 downwards.
TCCGCACACTGAAATTACTCCATAGAGGACAGCATCCTATTACTCAGACAATCCTCATGATAAGTGCGCAACACTTGACATAAGTTCGTCTTCCTCAGAGCCAGCTCTCAGAGAGGAAAGAATCTCGACACTTTAATTGGACCTGCCAGCCAATAATCTCTGTATGAATCATATTAAATCATCCTCTACGAAGTTCACATGGCTGACCTTGTTTTAATCCCTCAAAATAATTACTATTAGCTATTCAAACATAGAAATACGTCATAAAACTCACACGTGGAAAAAAAGTTAATTCAGTTGCATTGATTGCCTCACTTGCAATTGTAGCAGCAGGAAGAGGAATTCAACTTTTAAGTGGAACAAACAGTAAGACAGAGAGAGATATGGGTGGGGGGAGAGACAGACAGAGGGAGCGAGAGAGTGAAAGGGAGAAAGAGAGAGAGATTTGTCGCTTGCACAACCACAACAGCTACAGAAATCTGGAACTAAAACTGTGATTTTGTGGGATATGTCACAAATCTGGCTTCTTCTATCGCATCAAAATAAATACAAGGCTTCATAAACGTTTTGATTTTGTAGGTTTCTGGTCGTGATCTCACCAATTCCGTCTCAACTTCCACTTCTTTCAGGAAAAAGACAGCATAAAATGCACCTGTCAAAGCCATAGCATCGCCCCATTCAGTGATGGTTATGGATCAGATTTGTTTCGAAATGTGATTGATGTCAGGCTTAGTGCGGATCCTGATGATAATGTTCTGAAGTATCTACTGTCGTTGCTCTTGTAGACAATAGAGTATGAGTTTGGAAGGTGCTGTCTGAACAATATTGATTATTCTCTAACTTATACACGGCTGCGACTTGTGCGCTGGCGTTCGAGGAAGGGGAATTCTAAGTGTTGCCAAAGACGACAGCTACTTTGCCAGGGATGCCATCAGACTTCTTGTGCATTATTGAGGAAACATTCCAACTGCTAAGTTTTGTTGATTATGCTTTGCTGATAGTTGGATTCCATCCTCGGGCAACTATCTTTGTGGAGATAGCACATTCTCTCCGTCTCTGCTGGTGTTTCCCTGAGTATTTCAGTTCCTCCGACAATCCAAAGATGTGGTGGTCAGCTGAGTTGGCCTTGCTAAATTGATCACCGTGTTAGGTGTGTTAGTCAGGTGTAATTGTATGGTACAGGAAAGGTTCTGTGTGGGTTATTATTTGGAAGATTGGTGTGGACTAGTTGGACCGAAGGTCCTGTTTCCATGCGGTCGGGATCTAATCTAATCAGTATGTACTGGTTCTCTTGCGAAAATTATTTTGTCAAAATGTTGTTGCAATGTCTGCTTCAGAAACAGTGGCTAAACAGCATTGAGCTCCTAGAATTGTTGTGTTTTGTTGAATTAAACAAAAGCAGCACATGTGGGTGGACTCAGGCTCACCGGGACACAGGTTTTTAGTTGTCCCAGCAGTTTAAGTTTGGGGGGGGGGGGGGGGGGAGGTATTGGTGAAAGATTGAAGCAGATAGACACAGATCTGTCCGTTTTGCTGAAAAAAACCGGCGTACTCTCTCTGCTGTTGTAGAGTTTTTCTTTTTTTGCATCTTTTCCTTTCTCCATGACTGAAGATAACCGGTTAAAAAGAAGAATCTGTGCTTATGGGAACAAAAGCAACAAATGCTGGAAAACACAGCAGGTTTGGCAGCATCTCTGGAGAGTAACCAGAGTTAAACTTGCGTGTGCAGTTACACTTCATCAGAATTCATGGTTTTTGGTGATGCTGCTGCATTTTAATAGTTGAGGATTTGTAGTTGAAGAAAATATACGTTTGGTCAACGTTTTAATGGATTGGAAGTGATGCCAATTTTACATTCTTTGTTATATGTTAACTTTTTTTAAAGAATAATGTGTATTTTGCTTAAAGCCAAGTAGCTTGAAGAAAACATACACATCTGAAACACTACACTTTTTGCATGCCTTTAAATCAATACAGGTCAGGATCTAGGGTATCTTCTTGATAAGTTTTGATCGGGGCTTGTCCAGTTCGTTATACTTCCCACACCTATCACTGGACTAGATTCTGAAGTTTCAATTTAATCAAATATGCATCAGAGGAAAGGTTGAAAATCAGAATGAGAAAATACAGGAAGACAATGGAATCGGTCTCACTCTGTGAGTGACTTCTCTACATCTGGCAACTACAACAGTAACATTGTTAAACGAAGTACAAAAGATGTGTACTGTCTGTAAAATATAAAAAATTAAACAAAATCTGTTAGAGAAACTCGGCAATTCTGGCACCATCTGTGGAGACAAAGCAGAGGCAACGTATCGAGTCCAGTGACTCTTCCTCAGAAACGACATTGAGATAAGTTGGTACCATGAAGTTACTCAACATTGTTGAGGGATCACTCCTTAACGAACTCCGCTATGTGTGTTTTGGTCGGGAAGTTTTGTTATCAATTTGTGTTTTTATTTCTTGAGCAGTTATAACATGTTTTTGAAAACAGTTTCATTGCAGCTGATGTAATGTTTTTGGTCAAGTATGTGCAGCGAATATCACTGATGAGATGCACAGCCATGTTAGTGAGGATGGATTTCAATAGCATTCCAAGGCCCACTTGAATTGATCAGTTTAGATGATCTTGCTAAACTATCACTTCTAGTCTAATTAAAACAGCTGCTTATCCAAGAAATAGAACATGCAATAATTGGTGAGTTAGAACGCACTCACTATTCTAATATGGCAGCTGTTCGGGTCCACGGTATGCTCCTTTTTAATTGCTGATCTTGAACATCGCTGTGAGCTTTGTATGTTCTTGTCCGCAGTTCTAATTGATTTATTTCACAACTCCTTGTTGTCCATAACAATTGAGCAAAGTGAGTTACTCTGTCCACAATGTTACATTGCTTTAGATTGTGTTGTATCAGCAACGAGTTTGCTTTGTTAATTTCTAGCATTCAGTCCTAGTTTAACAAAAGGGGGCATACTTCTTTCAAAAATGTGCTCGTTCTTGTTCGGTCGGGGGTGGTTGTGAGTCTTCAGAATTCTGGGCATCAAATAATAAATTATTCTTTTTCTGAGAAGAAATCATGAAGGCAGAGCTAGTTTCTTGATGACTAATTAAGTGAAAGAAAAGCAGAGATATTCAGAAATATTCAGGAAGGTCGAGATGAGGATAAACGTGTGTGAGTTATGAAATTAACGAATAGCAAAGGAGGTTCTAAGGGAAAAATGATCAACTTATGTATTTTTGGTTGTATCTTCAAAGGGTTAACGAAATGTGATTTTTCATGAGTGTTTGTGTTTAGAAATGGCTGCTGGTCAAGTGTCAGGGAGCGGGGAGTCATAAATTCTTTCTACTTTTTACGTGTGAGCCTGGCGATCAGAATAAGAATGATCAAATACCTTTCGTGTGGAAGCAGGCCATTCGGTCCACAGAATCCACACCAATCCTTCAAAAATATCCAACCTAGCTACCCAAAATCTGTAACGCAGGTTGCACATGGCTGACACTGCACATCCCTGGATATTATGGGCGATTGACCAAGTGTAACCCACGTTCTGTGCACATCCTTGCACTGTGAGAGGAAATCGGAGCTCACAAAGGAAATCCATGCAGACACAGGGAGAATGCACCAACTTCGCGTGGTCGCCTGAGGATGAAATTAAACAGACGTGCCTGGCACAGTGAAGCTGCTGTGTTAACCACTGAGACACTGTGACAAGAAAAATCGTTTAATATATATACTTCCAGGAAGAAATCTGTGTTTTCCCGTCCCAAAGTTACGCAGAGGAAGCTGGAAATGGTCTCACCCTTATCAGAGGCTTATGTGTATTAGGTTTAACAATATTGGCTATCTGTCTGATGTTGTATAATATTGTGCATAACTAAGCCTAAAACAGATTGACGTAAGATTTCCAGTAAGAAGAAAAAAAGATGAGAGATTAATGTAAGTTAGAAAGAAAATAACGTCGAGCACATGCAGGCACTGAAATTGATCAGGAAGACGTCAGTCCAGGTATGGATCTGGGTGGAGCGAGCATGATATTTAACAGATTAGGAGAGATCAAAGGATGAAGAGATCACACAGACAGAGTGAAGAAAGACATAGGAGGAAGCAACTGCTGGTTTGAGAGGAGACTGTTTTGCAGAGTTGAGATGGAGGCGCAAAATGGCAATTGGGAGTGTTTGGCAGAGAGTGACAGCGATGGATGGAGAGTAAATTAGAGGGATAGAAAGAGATGAAAAGGTATTGAGATTGATGGAAGAAGCTGTGAAACTAACAGACCATGCACAGTAATTCATGGGAGAAGCTGTTTTTTTTTTGTTTGTTTCTTGACAGAATCCTGTCTTATTGAGTGATATTGCAACTTGGCCTTATTTTCTACAACTACGTTCCTTTCAGTATGACAGTCTCTTCCAGAAACCTGTTACCATTCCAAAATCTAAACCGCATTTGTGTCCAATGTCGGATCAATTTTTCATAACACAGGATTTGAAACTGAACATAAAAAGGCCTTTCCCAAAGAAACCGGAAACAGCCCAAGTCTGATGGGCTGGAAAGCACTTTAATTCTATAAAAGTCCGCCGTGTCGAATTAATAAACGTGGTTTGCACCCTTCGCTTACCTGTCACTAACATCAAAGGCCATAAGGATTAATGATTTTTACGGCTCTTGAATCATTTACTGTTAGTTTAGTTAAAGAAGCATTGCTGCACTTTAATGCTCCACAGATTGCCGACAGTATGGAAACAGGCCATTTCGCCAAAACGTCCACACCGACCCTCCGAAGTGTAACCAGTTCCCTAGTCTATTACTCTAGCTTTACTCCTGTCTTTTGAACTAACCTACATACCCTTAAACTATGAGCAATTTATCATTTCCAATTCACCTTACCAGCATATCGTTGGATTAAGGAGAAACCGGAACTCCCAGAGGAAACCCGCACACACAGGGAGAATTCTTCTTTTTCTTATTTTTTTAAATGGATCCCTACTGTGTGGAAACAAGTCCACATTGATCCTTCGAAGAGTATCCCATTCAGATCTAACCACCGGCCCGATTAATCTGCATTTCACCTCAGGAATGCACCTGAATTACACATCCCTGAACATTATGGACAATTGCGCTTGGCCAATTCACCTGACATGCACGTCTTCGGAATGTGGGAGGAAAAACACTCACACGTAGGAAGAACGTGCAAACTCCAGACAGGCTGTCGCCCGAGGCTGCAACTGAACGTGGTGTTCTGGTATTGTGAGGTAGCAGTGCTCCCAGCTTAGCCATCAGGCCACTGAGCTTTGATTTCTTTGAAATATAAGCAAATGTGGCGGAATTGTGGGAGCACCACAGATATCGTAATCTCAGCGTCTCTGTAGGGACACCGATTCTAAACCATTCGTAATAGATACATTTGAATTTAATGATTAAATAAACTCGATAATTGGCAAATTTTCTCCCCTGTTTCATTTCGTGGAGGAAATCTGTCGGCCGAAGTGCGACATCAGAAGAGACAAACAAACTGCAGATGCTGAAATTCAAGGCAGACAAGCAGGAGGCTTGGAAAACAAAGGAAGTCAGGTAGCATCAGGAGGTGAAGATATCAACGTTTCGGGTGTCACCTTCCTTCAGTCGTTGGGCTGGGTGTAAATGGATCCGCAGATTAAGCGGGGTAGTGGTTGAGGATGGCAGTGTGTTGTGTTCAGGACAGGTGAAATAAAATAGAGGGCACGGCCTGGTTGGTTGATTGGAACAATACATTTGTTTATTTCTGGAGGAAATGCTTGATTAGAGGAATGGAAGGTAGGGAGAGGGGAGGGGCTGAGAATGGTGCTGGGGGATAGGAAAGGAAGCTATTTGAAGTTCAAGAACTCAATGCTGCGTGTCCGGGCAACATTGTCTACAAGCAGAGGGCGAGGAGCCATTTCCCACAACCTGCAGTCAGATTCGCTGTGGCAAAGAAAGAGGCTAAGGATGGTCATGTTGGAAAATGAGTAGGAAGGGGAGTTACAACAGACAACGACTAGGAGGTCAGGTCGGCTCAAGCAGGCCAGGCTGAGATGCTGAGTGAAACGTGGACTCGATTTACACTTGCTCTCATCGATGACGAGTAGACGTCATCGGGACCACTGGATACAGTAAACTAGTTCGCAGAAGGGGCAGGTGAACATCAGTTTCACCTGGAACGGTTGTTTGTGGCCAGGGATGGAGGTGACTGAGTGGTGGTGCAGCATTTCGTTTTGCATGCCTTTCAGTCGTATGGGAAGGTATCTTTGGGTTTAGGAGTATTTATAGGGCAATTTTCCCAAACATTTGAGGAATGGAACGATACTTGACGTACTCAGGAAAGGTGACGAGAGCAAGGTGTTCTTGGTGTTGTGGTCTAATTAGAGTTGTCAGAAGGGTTTAAGGATGATCGGTTGAATATAGAGACTGGTCAGCTGTTCGGTGAGCACAAGGTTGAAATTATCTTTACTGTGTACAAACGGGTTTTGAGAGCAGTGCAATGGGGAATGCAGGAGGTGCGCTCGAGTGCTCTCTGAATGACAGGGCAAAACAACATGTTTACCAAAATGGGTGGACATCTATGATGCTTGAGAGTGGAATGTATCCTCATCCACGCAGATACGGTATAGGCTGAAGAATTGCGTGAATGGTGTGGACTGCTTGACGGTTATTGGCAGGGAAAATTTGTCAGTCATGTAGCGATGAGAGTCTGTGGGTTTTCTTATACTCATCCGCCTGGCTCTGGCGATTGCACCCGAGATAGAAACGGATATGTTAAGGCAGGCGAGGGTGATGTTCAGGATGGACCAAGTGTGACTCCTGCAATGTGCCTCATTGTTAACTGACCTGATGCAGTTGTGGGCGAGTGATAAAATACTACATATTATACTATTCAATGCATTTACTATTAATAGAATATTTCCATTTTTGCTTCAAGTATTTCGAACTACCTAACTCAGTCAAGCTGTCTTCACTTGCGTTTCATAACCGTTGCTCTCTCGAGAAACCCAATGTTTGTTTCAAAGTTAAAAATCATACAAATCCGAACTTGTACCATTCGATAATCTGATTGACAAAACATTTTGCCAGTTGCATACTTCACTGCATTTTACTTCAGCAATTCAAGTGGATCCCGTGCATTTTTAAAAATTAAATTATGGCACTGAGTAAATAAATGATAGTTTGTTTATCAAAGCAAATTGGACAGAAATAGAAAGAAAAATATCACCGTCCTTAATAGGAATGGCGAAGAACGATTTTAAAAAGTCATTCTAGAAATGTTATTTGCGACTTTGACTCTGCTGACGATCCAAGTATATTTTCTCTCGTTCGGTTACCCTCAGTTTAATCCTTTTCCTGTCCCGCTGAAAGTGTGCTTTGATACTGTTGATACTATTGATTTATAAAACATTTAATCTCTTCCTGACTTCACTGCACCTGACTTCGGCTATTCAAATACATCTCGTGCTATTCTTCCTCATTTCCGGTATTAAGTAAATCAGTGAGAAGTGCTTTGCATTTCCACCAAAGGAAATTGAACCGAAATACAGAAAAAAGTTTTACTTTCCTCATTGAAGGTGCAGAATTTCGTCTAGACATGTTAATTGCGTTGTTGTCTTTGTATCTGATAAGAAAGCTCTGAGATTATTTTTCAGTCTCCTTCAGTTCACTACATTTCAGTTGTCTTCCTTTCCCCGCAGCAACTGTTCTTTCTTCAAAATCATCCTTCACAATCGCCTGGTCGTTCTCACGGGAGTTATATTGTGGTGGATAGCTGCAATTTATTTCCGAGATTCATCCCTGCTCATCACACCTGTTTGTTCTCTCATGGCCACTTTGTTTGCAGCCACCGTTGTTTCACTGGCTCACTGTGGTTTGCCCCTCTGATTTAATTTTTCTGGCCATTTGCTGTGAAAAGCTTAAAACACAGCTCTGCACTGAAAAAAAGTAAGCAGTGATTTTGTTTCTAACAACAGTGAGCGTACTGGGCTGTTTGGAACCTCTTCCCCGAAGCTTTACACAAGAAGCTCGATTTATGATTGGTATTATTCCCTGGAAATGCAGGTTGAAACACCAACTTGTTGGTTACACGTCATGGACCGCATTTATCATGTTTCATTGCTCCCGTCCGCTCTTGTTCTGCTGCTCACTACATTCGCAACGTAGTGACTGCTACAGAATGACATGGGCACCAGGACTGCACCACTGGAGAAAATGACAAAGACCGAGAAATGGTAAAGGGAAGGAGATACCTTATTTTACTCTTTAGTATATCTGAATCTTTCATGCTTTCATTGGCTACTCGGCTTGTTTATGATATGTATGTGCGAATTGAAAGCATTGAGTTTTATCCCTCTGATTCAGATCACCGAATGATAACAGTACGTGTATCTGCCATGATACAGCTCATCAGCATATGTGCCAACATTTTCCATTGCACTGTAACACAGCAACAATTCGGAAATGAGCTCAATTATACTCTGAAGTATCTATGCAAATGCATTGTAAAATTAGTAATAGCTTCTGACCGTTTACAGCGAGTGTGGACTTGCCCCTGGCTCAAATATGCTGACTACAACACTGGAACAATGTCGAAGACAGAGTAATCCTCAATGTGCAAGCAAGTTTACATATCACCGCAGTCATCAGCTGGGGTATTGTCTTATTGAGTGACAAGTATGAGGCGGTGAATTCCTTGAATGGACAAGTTATGAGTTGAAACCTGCGGTGTGAATGCGGCATTTAGTGTGTCGTACATTCGGCTCTGCGTTGTTTCCTTCATTCTTTTTGTTGTTTTTGTAGTTACAAATATGCATACATAAGCAATGCGTTAAATATTTATCTAGATACACAATTAGCCTGTTCTCTTCAGTCACTTTCGACTTGTTTTTTTTTTATTCGTATCCCCGAATGTAGACACAATTACATGAGGCAGAACTGCATTTGCGGATTCGAGAATACCGGGAATCTGTCTGAAGAGGTATGCAAGGGACTGATAATATCGAACGGTCGATGTAGGAAAAGAAGATAACACTGCATGTTTTGTTGGCATGATCACAGAAATTCCAAAGGAAGATAGAAAGCGGAATCATGGGTAGATTAGGGAGAAAGTCCCAGATCTGTTTATTTTTAAAAACAAACAGACATAAAGCTCATTCACATAGGTGAGGAGTAGCAGGCAAAGAAGTTATGATATGAGGCGATAGAAGATCATCTCAGTCTGCAACGCTGGAGGATGACAGGATTTGTATTCCTGAAAAAGTATTGATGGAAAAGCTATTGGTAACAGGAATTCATGGTGAGAGTACAAATGCTCAGTTACGTAAAGTGAGGCTACAATGTCAAGAGAAGAATGTAGAATTTGTGGTAGGGGTCCTTGACAAACTCTCAGCTCGAGGAATACAGTTTCGCCTCGCGAATGATATATTAGATTCACCGGTAGTTGTGCTGCCTGCTGGAGTTGAAATGGCAGCGGAGGTGCAAGCAACTGAAGAAATTCAGGACATTTATTCAGGAGTATTCCCTCATTGTGTCGTAACAGGATCGCAGAATCACAAGCTGAAGTAGGAGAAATCAAAAGGCACAGATAAGTAAGCTGAAACAGCTTTCTCAGAGACTTTGTTTGATTAGGCAAGTGCGACAGAACAGGAGAAAATAAGTAAAAATGCAAGTTCCTTTACCTCTGCTGAGCCTATTGAGTTGCAGCAGGAAGATGAGATCTTAAAGTGCGTATAACAAAAGCATTTGAACAAGGAGTATATTTGCTTCCCTGGGTCTGTTATTACGTAACAAGTCGTATCTTAATGAGGAAATGGAAACCGTCACATATTGGAACAGATGAGAATGGGCACAGGAACATCAAATTGGTTTGCCAGTAGGCATAGAACGGATGTGCTAGGAGTAACACATGTGCTACTACTTGGAGGTAATTGACAAGTGAGGAAAACACAGACCATAATACAAGGACATTTCTACTGTCCTGGACTAAGCAAGAAATTAGTTGGATTTTGCCTGACATGCAATACATGTCAGCTAATCGGATGTTAGTTTGTAACAGGTGAACATTGAAAAGCAAGTTTTCGTGACGCTTCTCAAATAGAGAGGAAATTGAGTGAGGTGAATTACTTGATAGGGATTCTAGACAGAGAGAACTGTCAGAAAGTGTGTCATGACTACATGCTCAAAAGCATTTTGACAGGGAATGAAAGAACCATGTTCAGAGTATTCTGTATTGGACATTAGTCAAATCAATTTGGACAACGGAGAAGTTGTCAAATTTGAGATAAATTATTAAGTTATGTTCAGCAAGAAAATCTAAACGACCTGAAAACTTTATGACCGTCACATGTGGAGACATGCAGAAATAAACTGGGGGTTAGTTATCTAGTTGTGTATGATGTAAATATAAGCGATTACACTGATGTATTTCGACATCTGTGGCTGGTCACCTGTGTCGAAAAATTGGGCCAATAATGCATTTCTGAGTTGGACTTGGTTAGAGGCTATTAGCAATTATCTCTGATGGAGAAAGCAAAACAGTTTCGGATTTCATTACACCTATTGAACTGTACTGTTCAAAGCCAGGCGATTTAGTATGACAAACGCACCAACCATATTGCAGAGACTGACTAATAAGGTGACTGCCAACTGTGTGGTCCTTATTGTTGACCTGGTAATTTTTAATCATTCATGGAAGGAACATTCACAACATTCATCAGTCTTGTTTGATCAATTTTGGAGAGCAGGTTTGGTGCTAAATCTAGCTAAGAGTCAGCTTCCCGGGCCATGTTATCCGAAACAGAAAAAGATGGCCCCAAGAAATGCGAAAGAGAAAGTAGTTAGGGAATTTCCAACACCGTCGACGAAGTGAACGGTACTAAGGTTCCTGGGATTGAGTGCAATTTACTAAAGGTTGACACAGGAGTTTAGCAGTGTAGCTGAACGACTAAACGAACTCTTATGAAAGAAAGGCAAGGAGTTTCATTGAACAGGGAGCTGTTAAAAGGCATTTGTCAGCCCAGAACTGTGTTAACTACTGCCCCGGTGTTAGTCACACCAAATACTCAAATTCTTTCAAATTGTATATCAATACCAATGATGTCTGTGTTGGTGCAGTGATCCTGCAAGAGGATGGCTAGCGTAGAAAGAAACATCAGGTATTTTTCAAGGCAGTTGCATGTTCATCAACAGAAATATTCTACAGTGTCGAAAGTGATTGTGAGCTTGGACTTCATATTGAATCATTTCAGTGTTTAAATTATTCGCAAAGTATCCCAGACAATTGTATACACTGGTCATAACCACTGACACTTGTGGAGAAATTTAAAAACAAAAACGCCAGACTGTTTAGATGGAGATTGTTTTTCCAGCTATTCAATGTGACAATTGTGTATGAGGTAAATTGCGAACACGTGATTGCTGATGCATCGCCAAGACATCAATGAGATACAGAGGCGTTCAGTGGCGAGTGTGCCACGGACTGAAATTGAATGTGTTTGCGCGTTTCCATGTGAGTCAATAATGTACTGTACATTCGTGTTTTAGATTAATAAACCATTGTTTTTGAGGCGTTTTAAAATCAGCCATCTTTGGACATTGATGGTTCATTTTTTAAGGGGAGAGGTATCAGTAAGCTGGTCTTTTTTTCTGAAAGCTGTCCATTTCCTCAAGGATACTGTATCCTGTTTTCTTTTTGTTCAGAGAAGCTGTTAAACACTCCCAACTCAGAATCGGCTGTGCACAGAGAGAAAAGTGCATCAAGGGGCCATTTCCTTTATACGTAAACATGAGACTTTAGGCCAAAGCTTATGTTTTAGAAGTGACCTGGATAATGAAAGTGGAGTGGTCAGTCCAAAAAGCTGAACTCTTGATTGAGTCAGTGGCACAGCGGGCTGTGTGCAAACTAGCTGCGAGACTCTCTCTCCTTCTGTCCTTCTAACTTCGAAATATAAACCTTTGAATCATTTTTGCTCAGTGTTTAAGGGGTTGTGTATGTTCGGAACAGCATAATTATGTCTAGTTTCGAGATATTCTGAGTACTGTGGGTATTCTATATTCTGTTCTTTGTGTTTCATTCCGCAATTCTGTAAATAACATTTTTTTTGTCTGTTTTCCAACCTGATAGTCAACCTAACTAGTTTACCCCAGTTGTTTTCACTGTGCACTTACCAATACGCATTGCAAATACACAGTCTGGGCTGTCAGCTTAAGAATGCTTTGGGTGGTCAGGCCCAGTTAATAAAATAGTCTCTTTTTCATTTACTGGTCCTGCTACTTCATTGGTCATGACTAATTTTAAATGTTACCAGGTTAGTGATATGGCCAATGATATAGGTCTCAGAGTAGGTCAGATCCTTTGTTCGGGACAATTCAGATATATATCTTAAATTTGCAAAAATAACTCATCTTTAACCAAACAACGTAACTCAAGCTATGAATCAATGATACATGAGAAGCAATTTGGGCAAATATGTGCATCAATTCTTCTATTTCAATGCATGCAGAGATGCACTTCGTTCGCACACACAGGCATACACATACACCGATACACACCGTGACATACACAGAGTCACGCACACAGGTGTACACAAACAAATACATACACATACCTGAAGACAAACAGAAAAGAAAAACCTGCAGAATATTAACTCGAAAGTGTTTGTCCAAGCAACAGTTAAATTCCAGAAAAGAGGCGAAATTAGATTGCCCCAAATGCTATTCTCCCTGTCTGGTTATTCTGCTCAACCAAGCTGTGGGCAATCGGATTACTTCCTGGAAAAGTTGTATTTTGCTTCAGGCAGTGGAAAGGTTCCAATGAATCATCAACAGGAATCTTTCACTTTTGTTAAAGATGAATGGCATATTTTCACCTCTCACATTTTACTGTGAGAAAGAACAAGGAAAGAGAGTGAGCAATAAGCCGTGGCCTCTCCAATAGATTACGTTTTGACAGTCTCTGACTGAAATTGACAATAATGTTATCTGACCACCAAACTGGACTACGTGAGGCCTCATTGAAAATTATCTGGAATGTATGACTCCATCCTTGTTCCCTGCTCCATGTCGAAGCAACTTTTAATTTATAATTATACTCTCTTGGTGGCTAAACAAATTTGAAGATATGTTCAAATGTGTTCTCATGTTTTTTGTCCAATAAATTCATGTTGTCATAGTAACTGTGTTAAAATGTATACATTATTTTCTTAAATTTGAATCCTTAGCTCTAGTGTACCATACCAGGGGAAATGTCCATCAGCTACGCACCTCTCATTCTCGACTCTGAAGTGTTTTGGCCTTCTAAATGTGTATTAAACCAAGACGGGCATAGAAATGGTAAATCACCAACGTCATTTTCCTACTTAGGCGGACTCCAAAACTGGAGCACAGAGATTTAAGCTGAGAGGTGAAATATTGAAAAGGACAGAAGTGGTAACCGTTTCATGGAGTGCATGGAATTAATTGCCATCCGTTCTGTTGGAAACTGCGACCATAACAGCATCTAACAGCCATTTGGATAAATACATTAATAGGAAAGGCTTAGACGGAAATGGGCCAAATGATGACAAATGAGACTTGATTAATTCAGCACATCTGGTCAGCATGGGCAAGTTCGACAGAAGGGTATGTTTCCGTGCTTTATGATGGAACATGGTCTTCTTCCAGGAGCAAGTAAAGTGAAATATATTTGCAAAGCTTCGAAAACAATTGGGTACATATTTATTTTCAGTTTAGGGAATCATAACTACATACAATACATCAGATGCGGCCACAGAAATGCTCTGTACAGATGCATTAAATCATTCTGATAGCATTTGTATGAAGTAGAATCATTCCATTAACGGTCCTAATCACTTGGTGCATCTGCATACTAACCTTGTGTGATTTATGTAACAGGCCGCACAAATGCTTTCTACCACTAAAGTTTGTGATCTCTCTCCATTTAAATAGTTTACTGTTGTCTTACACTCTGTCACAGCACGAATTTTGTTATTCCAATCTATACTGTTTCTGCTGAAGGTTTGCACATAACCCAACTGTCTCTATCCCCTTACAGACGCTCTACCATCAATTGACATCTGATTAAATTACTATTTTGTTTGCTGAGCTAATTGAGCTCAATCCAATCAGTACACACATCTAAAACATTGGCAGATTCTAAATTGTTGCTAATCTTACAGTGTGGAAACAGGCCCTTCGGCCCAACAAGTCCACACCGACCCGCCAAAGCGCAACCCACCCATACCCCTACATTTACACCTTACCTAACACAACGGGCAATTTAGCATGGCAAATTCACCTGACCTGCGCATCTTTGGACTGTGGGAGGAAACCGGAGCACCCGGAGGAAACCCACGCAGACACGGGGAGAATGTGCAAACTCCACACAGTCAGTCGTCTGAGGCGGGAATTGAACCCGGGTCCAACCACTGTGCCACCGTGCCGCCCTAAATAATTAACTCTGTGCCATTCCACCAATGTAAATCTTTCCAACCTGAAAAGAAACATCTAACCCTAATGTCGATTGTCTGACAGTACCCAGTGCTCCCCTGTTCCTGTGCAGCAGGCTAGAAATGTTGAATGACCTCCTCCTGTTCTGTGTAATGTACTCATAAGGCTGAATGACTTCACCCTAACCATTTGTAAAAAAAAAGGGGAACAGAATGTTATCCTCCTGTCTTATTGCATCGATGCTGACTGGCTTCTCCTTCTGTAACAGCATCGAGAGGCGAAAGTGAATGCTGCAGATGATGGAGATTAGAATCAAGTGTTTGGCGTCCGAAAGGCACAACAAGTCAGACAGCATCCGAGAAGCAGGAAAATCGGCGTTTCGTGCAAAAGCCATTAATAAGAAAATAATGCTTATGTTGTAGGGCTTTTGCCCAAAACGACGAATTTCCTGCTGTGCATTTCCGGCGCAACACTCTTGACAGCATCAATGGATTGAGTGAGAGTACACCACATGGATTGCGATCAGCAGTTGGTCATTTAGCCCCTCGAGCCCTCTGCACTGTTTTGAATATGCAATGTTGATGTGAATATTGCTGCATAACACTTTCCTGTTTGTTCCCAGTTGGCATGGATTCTTTTGATCATCAAAGATCTATGGACCTGAACCTTGAATGTTTTCAGTAACCCATTCTTCACTGCTCTTTGGGGATGAGAACTCCACAGCTCACACAACGCTAAAGAGAAACGAACATCCCTTCTTCAGTCTGAAGTGTGAATGCCCTTATTCTCAAATGTCTTTCTCTCTCGACAATCTCCTGCGTTTTGAGACACAAGGATGCAACAACGAGGAACAGATATTGACTAATCACCCTTGATAACTGTCCACATGTCCATTAAATCTCTTCAATGAAATATATACCAAATTTTGCCTCCATTGAATTTAGCAGAATTCCAGATAGCATAAGCTCAGAAGAGTATAAGAAATTGGAACATAGAACATAAAAGAGTACAGTACAGCACTTCAGCCCTCAATGCTGCGCTGACCTTTTATCCTACTCTAAAATTAAACTACACTACATACCTCATTTTACGATCATCCATGTGACTATCCAAGCGTTGCGTAAATGTCCCTAATGTATTGATTCCACGACACCTGCTGGCAAATCATTACAAACACCTCGGATCTCTCTCTTCAACCTTCCTCCAATCACCCTAATATTCTGGTCCCTTTGTGATCGATATTCCCACCTTGGGAAATACATTTCTGGCTTTGCACCCTATCTATGCATCTCGTCATCGTGCACACCTCTGTCAAGTTCTCTCATCATTCATCACTCGAATAAAAAAAAAGCCCGAGATCCCACAAACTTTCTTCAACAGTCATGTCCCTCCCTCTCTCAGTACAGGCAGCATCCTGGTAAATCACTCCTGCACTCACACTAATGCTTGCATATTCTTTCTATAATCGGGCGACCAGAACTGGACACAGCATTCTGAGTGTGATCGAACCAGGGCTCAGTAGAGCAGCAACGTCCTGCTAATGAAAGCTTACACGCCATATGCGTTCGGAACAACGTTCAAATTGGGTAGCAACTTTGAAGGGTCTATGGACATTGACTTCAAGATCCCTTTGTTTTTCAACACTGCCAAGAATCCTGCCTTTGAACCTATAATCTGCATTTAAATTCGATCTTCTAAAATGACTCACTTCAGGAAACAGTAATTTTCGCAGAATTGGGACATTTAACCCAGTGGATCTGCTGTGCCAATTGATCACGTTTGAAATGCTTCTCAGCCGTATTCTCGTGCCTTCTCCAACTGACCATTGATTACTCTATGAATGAAAAACCTATTTCTGTCCTAAAGAAATTTCGATGTGTTTGCATGTAAGTTAGCATATCCACATGTATATGTGGTAGCTGTTTAATATGTGCAGTTATATTTGTGTGCATCTCTGTCTGTATCTCTGAAATGCTGTCTCTGTGGTTTTTCCAATAAATCAATTGGAATTGGCATCAACTCCCGCCCCCCCCCCCACGTCATCTGCCTGTCCCCGTGAATTTTATACACATACAATGACTTCTCCAAGCAACCACAAAAATAGCAGATATGCTTTTTGCTTACTCTGAGAGGACATCAAATACTGTGAAATTCTCACGATGCACGGCTGTTTAGTTTTTTTTTCAAATACTGTCTTTGGAAGCACAGAACAGTTTGTCTGATACGGAGTAATGTTGTTCTTGAAATTTTGCCATCACCAATGGGCCAGTTTCAGAGCTTTTAAATCCATTCTCACTTATAGTTTGTAGGATTGCATTACAAATGATTTAAAATTAAAGAACGTACAATAAAGTCATCACATCACCTTACAAATGGTTCTGTCGGAGATGCTTGGATATGATTCCAATGGAAATACACTTTAATGTGCACATTCTGTTACGAATAATCTTCAAACATAAATTGCTTCGACATTACAGAGCAAACACATACATGACTCTACATGATCATATTGCACTCTGAGGGGCCTCAGTACAATAAGTATTCCTGCCTCTTTCAGCGTGTGTGAGTGTTCGTGGTGAAGGTGCCATGCACAGTGATACACACAGAGATACACAGAGACGAATACAGTCACAAAGATGCACACAAAGATGAATATTATAGAGTCACACAGATACTAATGCAGCCATACAAAGACAAATACTGATACACAGATGCACATGCACACAAAAATACGCAGTCATCAATACACACACAGTACACACACTGACCAAAATACAGATTTAGGAAATCTGGCAGTACTTACTTTTCTGCGTGATGACTTTCTCAATATTTTAGTCGCTCTGTGTGGTCTGTGTCAGTATTTCTGCTGTCCTCTGTACCCTCGCTAGAGCTTCACACATTTCGTTTAATACGTCGACCAGAATTGAACACAATATTTCAAGTGTGGTGTTATGACACGTCAATGAAGCCTTCTGCTAATTAAAGTTCGCAAGCTTTAGCTGCCTTGTAAGCTATTAATATACAAGTGAAAAAGAATTAACAAAATCAACTATTTTCAAAAACAAAAGAAAACAATTTATTCCTTTGTCTAAAAGTGATCATTAAACAGCAACTATTCATAGCTCATGCCCACCATTATCTAAACTCATAATCCGCATCCAACATTACAACAACGCAGTATTCCAACCAAAACCTGTATTAAGAACACATAAACTTAATTTCTGAACCAGACAGCGGTTGTCGTATTCAATGCCCTACTTCTTTGGCTAAGCATCTCCCTGGGTTGTCTCCGCTAAAAATGCTTCAAACAAAAAAAGTACCCTTGATAGAGATTGTTTTAAATATCAGTCTCTCTCGATGGCGGTTTACTTCTGTGTAACATTCAAACTGACTGCCTCTTTATCATCCCAATATCGATCCTCCCATTTGTTCAATTTTGGCAAAACAATGAATACAAAATCGATTGAATTTCAGTATCCTGTGACATAATTTAAACTGCTTGGTTAAATTCGAATTATTGTCAAAATAGCACACAAGACCTAGCTATCTATTCCACAGCGAGATTTACATATTTTTCGTTTTTCTGGAAACTCTGAGACTGCGAGTTATTCATAACAAAGGTGCTTGTGAACACTGTACAGAATACCATTCACTCTCTCTTTAAGCTACAGGGCACACTTCCACATTCATAGCAATGGCTTAATGCGGGCTTTATACAGCTGCATCACAACCTCGCGGCTCATAAAGTCAGGTCCCTGGTTAATGCAAGCCAGCGCACCATGTGCCTTCTTAACAACTCTAACAAACTGTGTGGCAACTTTGATGTATATTGACATAGACCCCAAATTACACTGTTCTTCCACATTACCAAAAATTGTGCCTTTAACCCTGTATGCTGTATTCAAATTCATATTTGAACTCCCGAAGTGTATTATTCACACTTTTCCAGATTGCAATTCATCTGCCAATTATCAGCTCAATTCGGCATCCTGTGAAACCTACAATCAGACTACACACTGTCCACAACTCGAACAATATTAGCGTGATCAGCAACATTCCTAATCCATTCTTCCAATTACACATCGAAGTCATTCATAAAGATCAGAAAGAGCAGATATCCCAGAACTGATCTCTGCGGAACACCACTGCTCACTGAGCTCCAAAGTGAATACTTTTCATCTTCTGTCTTCTATGGGACTGCCAATTATGGATCGAGATATCTAGATCAACCTGCATCCCATGTCTCCTTACTTTCTGAATAAGCCAATCATGCGGAAAATTATCAATGCCTTGGTAAAATCCATTTGCAACACATCCAATGTTCTACCTTCAACAACGTGTTTTGTCATATCGTCAATGATTTCAAATAGGCTTGTGAGGCATGAACCGCCCCACAAAAAGCCATGCTGAGTCTTCCTTATCAAACAATGGTAATAATGAGTCCTGCATCTTGGAATCCTCTCCAATAAGTTGCTAACCACTGGCATAAGAATCATGGTCTGTAATTACCAGGATTAACCCTACTCCCTTTCTTGAACAAGGAGTAACATTTCCACCCTCAAATCACAAAGCACTACTCCAGTGGACAGTGAATGCGAAAAGATCAATACCAAAGCAATCTCTTTCCTAGCCTCTCATACTAACCTTGAGTCCGACCCAAAAGATTTACCTATCTGTGCGTTTTTCAAAATTTTCAGCAAATTCTCCTTCCTCACATCAACCTGTTCCAGAATATCAGTCTGTTTCACGCTGTCCTCAGAAACATCAAGGGTTCTCTCAGTACAGAATACCGAAGCAAACTATTCATTAAAGACCTACTCTCGCATCTCCAATACCAGGTGAAAATACCCTACACCGACCCTGATCAGCCTTACCCTCACTCTGGCCACCCTCTTGTTCCCCACATTAGTATAGAATGCGCTCTGATTTTGCTTAATCCGACCCATATTTTCACGCCTCTTTCCAGCTCCCGCTTAGTCCATTATTCAGTTCCTTCCTGACTACCTTGGAACCCTTTAAAGCCGTGTCTGACCCTTGCCCCCTCAAACATACGTTAGTTCTCTTCTTTCTCTTGCCTTGATGCTCCATATCCCATGGCTCAATTGAGATATGGAGCTCTGAATGATGGGAGCTGTACCTCCTGTCATTTCCAGCAGGGGCTGCACGATTCCATCTGTTCGACAGTGATCGAACACAGTGTTAGCAAGCAATGCACAGGGTCGTTGCACACAGCTGTATTTTCCGGGAGGGCAACAGCTCCTGTTTTACAGATCAATTCACTGCTATTCGCTGCAAGGATCCCCATGCTGGACAGGCAGCTAACCAACTAGTGTATTCTGCACGGTCTGCACAGATTGTTGCCGTGCATTGAGCAGGACATTCGACTGGTCTGCACATTGCTCCATACTGCACTGACATCTCATTTGGTTTGTGGTATCTGATTCTCTGAGGTAGATTGATTATCTGATATCACTGTCCATTTCAGCTGATTTGTCGCCACATTTATTTTATGTTCTCATTCCTGATATTGGACTCATCAAAATCTGATTCGTCAATCCTGTCCTATTTCTTTAAGACGACCCACATTTATGCAACTTGGTAAAAACTTGGTAAAAATGACTGCAGACGCTGATTTCTGCAACTTGCCGATCAAGTACTAATCCAATGATAATATAAATGTCTGTCCTTCTGTACGTTTACCCGACTTTCTTGCTCATATCCCTGGATTCCCGGGTACAACATCATGAAGCTCAGAAGCAATGTGCAAAATGGACACCTCACGCTCTCCTGTACAACCCTGGTATGGCTCACATTTAGCTCCCTAGTGTATGGAGTGCTGGAATTATGAAACTCAGAAGCACTGAAATGGGGTGTGTCGGGCTGACGTTCACTTCTGGTGTGTCCCATGTGGTTCTCCATGTTGGACTGGGGAGTTTCAGCAGCTTTTTCTCACATCTTTGAAATCTAGCCAGTGCCTGTCCACCGAGCATCTATGTTTGTCCTTTTCAGATGATCGTGTGGTCAGTTACATGAGAAAGCCCCTCACGTATTTTTGGAAAGGCAGGCATCTAACTTGTCACTGAGAGGCTTCTGACTGACGCATGTCCTTGAAATTTAAGTTAAGGTGCTGAGGTTGGTTTGCTGCAGGTTGTGCAGTGAGCTGCCTCTGATATTCCGGGAGTGATGAGGATTAGTGACCCAACTCTGAATGAAGCATGGGGACTGTAGTTCTAGCAACTGGGTGCATAGCATAACCAACAAAAGAGCAGAGGCTCCAGTGTGGGGTTGATCTGAAACCACGGAGTGAGTGCGTTTGGGGAAAGGAGTTTGGCCGTATCCACACATTGTTTTCCAAGAACAGTTTCTCAAGCTACACTCAACCCAGGAGTTGAGTGTAAGGGGGCACTGATGTAATAATGAATCCATCACAGTGCAGTATCACCTCCTTCAACACGACCTGCAGTTTCACACCAGGGGGTGGACCGTGCTTCCACGGGTTGTTAGTGTCACACTTTCATTCAACTTCTTTGATCCGGACTTTCCAGACAGGAGGGCGGTGCCATATCGATCATCTCCTCGTATGTCGACGCCAGTGTCACCGCTTGGTGATGGAAGAAATATATCGTGTATCAGAACAACAGGGCACTTGGAACGTCAGGGAGCAGAGTATTAGGGAATGGAGCACCACGTCCGATGTCTGTACGGTTTGGAGTGAAGCCTCCAGTGCGCACTGTATCATTAAGTCCAGTATTGTCTCTATATTTCAGTAACATATTCCCTGTCAATCTCACTGAAATCAAAATGACATGTATTATATTACGTTAAATTCCACTACTAAACTATTACAGACTGACTTCACTTATCGATATCCATTTCCATAATCTCCAACTTCCCCGATAATTTAATTTCCTGTTTATCTTAGTTTAATCGCCAAATTTAGTTGCAGTACATCTGTTCCCTCCTCCTGATTGTTGATGCAGATTGTAAATAACTGAAGACCGAGCACCGGCCACTATACAACTCCAATGGTTATGGTCTGTCAAACAGATTAAACCTGATTTATCCTGGTTGCCTGCTGCCTGCTTGATAACCAATCCACCCCCATTCTTGTATAAAACATTCGAAGGGCTGAGTAAGAATGTCGAGCATTAGACAGCAATTCAGCTTTTCGAGCCTGCCCCGCCATTTAACACAATCATGGTTCTGTCATCTCGGGCTCAAATGCACTTTCCTGCCGACTCTCCATTCACTTCACTTTCACACGATCCAGCATCCCCTGCACTCTGGGGCATAAAATCGCACAGATTTACAACGATTTGAGGGAAGTAAAATGTCCTCAACCCTGTTCAAAGTCTGTTCCACCTTATCCTAAAACTGTGATCTCCTGTTCTAGGTTAGTCAACATGAGGAAATATCCACTCCACATCGACACTGTCAATCACCTTCAGCAACCAACATACGTCAATGAGAACTCCTCTCATTCTTCTAACTTCCAGAGAGTGTAGGACTGAACTACTCAATATCTCTTCAGAGGACAAACTCCACAACTATATAATCAATTTGGGGAACCTCTGCTGAACTGTCTCAAATGCAAATACATCCTTCCAGCAGTCAGGACAGCAAAACTGCACACAATATTCAATTTGATCTCACAAATACATTGCATTTTTGCAGCAACATCTCCCTCTCTTTAGAATCGACTGTTTTAGAAATAAATGCTAAAATGACACTGACCTTTCTCATTACCTGCTGCACGTGCATCTGAAATTTCCGTCATATGTGTGAGGACACCCAATAATTCTGCATCTCAGCATTCTGAAGTCTCTCTCTGTTTGGATAAGGCGTTCTCTTTCTGTTACACTGACCAAAATAGACACCCTCATACTTTTCGTTGTTCATTTTCTTCTGCCAAATGTTGGCCCATTCTATTCATATCCATTTATAAATTTATTACATCTTCATTTAAATCTCACATATGAGTTTGTGGCATCTGATAATTTGGTTACAGAATGTCTATCTCCTCAAATAAGTAACAATTTAGATTGCAAACAGTTGGGGCATGGGGACCGAGCCCTATGGTACTCGAGAAGTTGCATTTTGCCAAAATGGAAATGATACATTTATTCCATCTCACTGCATTTTGTTTGTTCTCCAATTCGGTATCCAAGCTAATAAATTACTTCTAAACATACGCAATCGCATTTTACAGAGAAAAACTTTTTTGCATAATTTATTCAATGCCTTATGGAAGTCGAAATATTACATCTCAAGGATCCCAATTATCCAGATTGCTTTTCACATCTTCAAAGAGATTTAGAGAGTAATTGAAATATGATTAATTCTTTGTCAAATCATATTGATTCTGATGATTTGTGGTTTGCCTTTTGAAATTTCCAGTAATCAATTACGGAATAATTGATTTTAACAATCTTTCTTAAATTTTAACAGTTTTCTCGCTACCTTATATTCATTAATTCAAAATTCTTGTCTTTCTATAATCTCACCATTCCATGAAATGCGATATAAGAAGCACAAAGCGTGAATTCGCCTGCTCTCGCTGCTGTTCATGAGACAGTAGTGGCTATATGGAGTCATTTGCATCCTTGTGTACAAAACCAGTTGGCGATTGTTTTTCTGGTATTTCCACATAATCGTCGTGATGGTTCTTCTCTTGTTGATTCCGAAGACTCTGGAGGGCTTATGGAACCTTGCTGTTGATATATAATAACTTGAGCGACTGAAGACCGTCCTCATATTCCTCCATAACAGGCTGGAGACAGTGAATCGCCTCCCTCTGCATCTCTGAAATAGGACTGCTAGTAACTATAGGCCGGTGAGTCTCACTTCTGTTGTGGGCAAAGTCTTAGAGAGAATTGTAAGGGATAGGATTTATGCACATCTGGATAGGAATAATGTGATCAAGGATAGTCAGCATGGTTTTGTGAAGGGCAAGTCGTGCCTCACAAACCTTATTGAATTCTTTGAAAAGGTGACGAAGGAGGTTGATGAGGGGAAAGCGGTAGATGTGGTATATATGGATTTTAGTAAGGCGTTTGATAAGGTTCCCCATGGTAGGCTACTGCAGAAAATACGGAGATATGGCATTGAGGGTGAGTTGGAGGTTTGGATTAGAAATTGGCTGGATGGAAGAAGACAGAGGGTAGTAGTTGATGGCAAAGTTTCTTCATGGAGTGCCGTCACTAGCGGTGTTCCGCAAGGATCTGTTTTGGGACCATTGCTGTTTGTCATTTTTATAAATGACCTGGAAGAGGGGTTAGAAGGTTGGGTGAGCAAGTTTGCGGATGATACGAAAGTCGGAGGAGTTGTTGACAGTGAGGAAGCATGTGGCAGGTTACAGCAGGATATAGAGAAGCTGCAGAGCTGGGCAGAAAGGTGGCAGATGGAATTCAATGTAGCTAAGTGCGAGGTGATTCACTTTGGGAAGAATAACAAAAAGATGGGGTACTGGGCTAATGGTCGGATACTTGGTAGTGTGGATGAGCAGAGGGATCTTGGTGTCC
This sequence comes from Chiloscyllium plagiosum, assembly GCF_037043375.1. Taxonomy (NCBI): domain Eukaryota; kingdom Metazoa; phylum Chordata; class Chondrichthyes; order Orectolobiformes; family Hemiscylliidae; genus Chiloscyllium; species Chiloscyllium plagiosum. The sequence goes on along the minus strand of NW_028270176.1, from coordinate 65,639,565 downwards.
ATGTACACAGATCTCTGAAAGTTGCCACCCAGGTAAATAGTGCGGTGAGGAAGGCATATGGCGTACTGGCTTTTATTGGTAGAGGAATTGAGTTCCGGAGTCCTGAGGTCATGATGCAGTTGTATAAGACTCTGGTACGGCCGCATCTGGAATATTGTGTGCAGTTTTGGTCGCCATACTATAGGAAGGATGTGGAGGCATTGGAACGGGTGCAGAGGAGGTTTACCAGGATGTTGCCTGGTATGGAAGGAAAATCGTATGAGGAAAGACTGAGGCACTTGGGGCTGTTTTCACTAGAGAAAAGAAGGTTTAGGGGTGACTTGATTGAGGTGTACAAGATGATTAGGGGGTTAGATAGGGTCGACAGTATGAACCTTTTCCCGCGTATTGAGTCGGGTATTACAAGGGGGCATAGCTTTAAATTAAGGGGGGGTAGATATAGGACTGATGTTAGGGGTAGGTTCAGTACTCAGCGAGTCGTGAGTTCATGGAATGCCCTGCCAGTAACAGTGGTGGACTCTCCCTCTTTATGGGCATTTAAGAGGGCATTGGATAGGTATATGGAGGATAGTGGGTTAGTGTAGTTTAGGTGGGCTTGGATCGGCGCAACATCGAGGGCCCAAGGGCCTGTACTGCGCTGTATTCTTCTATGTCCTATGTAGGACTGATGGAGCATTTGGCTTCATCCTGTTCCCATACAACAGACACGTGAGGTGAACGTCTTCCTTCTTTCACAAAAGGAATCTCATAATTTGCATCCTTTTTCCAATTCCGGTGCAGCAAGTTTGATACAACTCAATGGCCTCATGTTAACCCTATGTAATACCCTCCAGTCACCCTGTGACGTCTTCCACTTCCTGCTTTACAGACTTAAGGAGGCTGAATGGACCGATCCTGTTGCTGTGTATCATGATACTGGTGTTGCATGGCCGACACTGGATACTGTGTTTCAGGTTCGAGAGACTGATTGGGCTCATCAGGGTCGAAGGCTTCAATATCCTTCTGCTGTTCCTGTGTAACCGGTTGGAGAAGTGTAATGGAATCCTCCATTTACTGTGCAATTGGCTTCTGTTTCTGATACCTTCCAGTGTTCAATGTAGAAGTAAGATCATTTGTCAATCTTGTAAACTCCAATGGGCTTGGGATCAACCTGATCATCTTTTTCGGATAAATTTATAACTTCACTGCAGGAATCAGTTGAGCGTGCCAACACGGCTACCAAAGTCTGACATGCCTTTTTCAGTGTGGAAACTAACTCTTTACACACGAATCTTGATGTGATCTCACGAAGATACTGTACGGCAGCAGCAATACTTTCCAAGCCTGCTATAAAGTTCCCACTCTCTTTAGAGCAGTTTTAGTTGTCTGGCGGAATACACAGCATTGCTGAAATATCATTGTCCTTCTGCACTCCAAACAAAAAGGAGATCTGGTGTAAATATCATAATGACAGTTGAGAGGAACATGAGAAGATGCAGAGGTGTGATTTTAAACGAAGTCCAAATAGGTCTGGCTGAATCCACCGTGCATCACCCCACAACCCACGTCGCCCACACTCTACTGAACCTGGTAAAATAGAGCTTAGAACAGACTAGCATTGATGGAAGTTATATATCAAAGTGAAAACGGTGACACAAATGTCGGGCATGTTCGAAAAAAGGAAATTGGATATAGAAGTTTGTGAGTACCGCAGTAACAATGTAAGTTATAGGACATCTCTAGACACATCTAAACCGGCTCATTCCAAATGAATGCTAATGCTCGGAAAAATGGATTTCATGAGTGTGTATGAGATGGCTTGGTTTAATAGTGAGTTGACCATAAGGCGAGAGATCAAGCTGTTTTGGAGTTGATATTGTGTGATTAGAAGACGTCATTGAAAACCTTGTGGTGAAGGAATTTTTTGGGAATTTTGATCATAGCACATTTTTCTTTCACAATAATATTTGAATACAAGACGGTTGATGATTTCTGTTTTGGAAATTTTGTCCAATAACCTGAGTCATGCATGTAAAGAAGATGTGAGGGCAAGTTGACTTCAGTGAATTGGAAAAGTGAATTGGAAGACAGACACTGCCTTTTAAGTAATGAAACACTTTCAGGTGTACAATTCACATTTATCCCTTCAAGATGATAATATCAAAAGGGAAATGTGATTCAATAATGGTAAACAAAACGTAAGATGACATTAGATCAGAGTAAGCAGCTACGATAAATTGAAAATATTGTGAGAAGCCATTGATTCACGGAAGATTAGGACCCAAGCATGTTGAAGCAAGAAGCTAATAAGTCAATAAGAAAGAGAACAAGTTTGTAAATTAACTGGAATCATAAGTATTGGCGAAAACATTCTACCGATAATTAAAAGAAAAAGCAAGCAAGGTCAATTGTGGAATGGTGAATGTGCAAACAGGATTTTATTTGTAGGAGAGAATCGAGAACCTAATCCGTTACTTTGTGCCTATCTTCATGGAGGAACATCCGGGAAACCTCGCAGAAATACTGTCTGACAATCATACCTTTGTTAATAAAGTCCTTCAAATCAATAACGAGATTGTAATGCAAACATGTCTGGTTGAACATTGGTATATCTGACGAACCAGATGTAAGTCATACTAGCATTCCAGATGAGATGGTAATACACATATTGATTGCATTGGGGAAATCAAAGTAATTTCTTCCTGTATATTCTAGAAATTCAGGTAACTCGGCCTATATTGCCAAGTGCTTTAAAAATGACGGGTGATTTCAGTGAAAGTTAGTTAATTCACATAGACAATATCACAGAGAAAATGGGAAATGTGAGCGGGCAATTTTAAGGAGAATCACAAGATATTTCACAAGGACGTCAAGCGGAACAGAATAACCAGGGAAGAATTAGGTTACATTAGAAACCAAGGGAAGAACATTTGTGTGAAGCTGATGAAGATTGCCAACTTGTTACCTGATAGATTCACAACAGTTTTACTTCGGAGAAGGAGGATGCAAGTATAGTATTCGAGAAGATAGACTGGGAAGATCCTGAGAAGATTGACAGAAGATGCAAAGCTTTTCACGGAGAGGGTGTTGGGGGTCTGGAATATACTTACTGAGACAGGAGTTTCACAGGTACCCATACGAACGTTAAAAAGTACTTGGACGAGCCCTTGAAGTGTCAGAAAATTCCCAGCGACGGACCTCGTGTAGGAAGATGGGATTTAGGTAAACCGTGCTGAATTTCTTTTGGTACCGAGCCTATGGTGCTGTGATTGTATGGCTGTGAAATGCCAATTATTGAGCAACATTAGACAGGACTTCATGGGTTACTGAAAAGTATATTAACAAGGTTATTTTGACTGAACTGTTATAGCTTCTAAAGTTATGCCAGTGCGAAAGCGAAAGGTAAACAAGACCAGTCTCTTTACGGTCTAAAACTAGAGAATGGAGAACCGAGAAATGGCAGAACTACGACATTATGATTTCAGTTCTATTTTCACAACAGAAAACACTATTTAAAGAAATGTTTCTCAAGTAATAATAGGAATGTTAAGTCTGGTGAGAAAAAAGAATAGAATGAAATGTGTAAAGAAATTTTGAAGAAATTGTTAGGAGTAAAAGCAATATAGATTTATGAAATATGAATCATGCTTGAAAAACTGACTGGGAGATAATGTATGAAGAATGTATCGATACAAGGTGTATGGGTTTTCTGAAAGAATATCAGTAAAGTGTCAATCTGAGTGCACAAAATCAAATCTTCTGGAAATTAGCCTACTAAATGTATATTCTTTTAGGATGGGACAACTGACAGGAAAGAGTGAGTGGGAAGGAAGCAATGTTTTTCTTTTAGTGGAAGGCACGTGGGATTTCAGAAGAATCTGTACTTGGGCCCCAGCTATTCCCA